>NC_056740.1:309188169-309840746 GCF_019279795.1 Protopterus annectens
GCACAGTTATGCAACCAGCTTATTGTACTTTTTATATTTTTTCCCCTAACAGATTTGTTTGTTTTTCAATTGAATTGTACAGGTTATAGGTCACATTAAAGGTGGGAAAAGTTTTGAAATGATTTATTGTGGTCTCATTTTTTTTATATCACAAAAACCTGCCATTTTAACAGGGTTGTGTACACTTTATATCCATTGTGTGTGTATGTATATGTATATATATACATATACATATACATATATATATATATATATATATATATATATATATATATATATATGTATATATACACATAAACACACACTGTATTTCCACAAAAATAAGACCACGTGTACAAAAATCGACATTTATTCGTGTGCACCAATTGACATTTATTTGGTACTTTTCTGTTATTGCACAGTAGTTCTAAGTAACGCGTTAACAGTTGTGTGAGAATTGTACATAAACAGTGCAACAAACATTTCAACTTCAGAATATCTACACCTTGACTTTCATAGTGCAATATTTCATGCTTAACAGAAAGTGCAGAAAAATCTTAATACATGTGTATTGGAGGAGGGGAATAAAACTGAAAGCAGAAGCAATCCATTCTGTTGCCCTGATAATGGAAAAGTTATTCAAATACAGTGATGTCATCTTCTTCTGGAACATTGTCATAAGTCTCCAACCCCCAAATTCTGGCCTGAATTTCTTGCAACTGTATTTCCTGTAGAACCATTGGCCCCTATCTGTCATGCCTAGCAATAGGCCCCAATCTGTCATGCCTAGCAATAGAGCTCTCCTTAAATGAGCACTGCTTGTCCAAGTAACCTGCTCGTAGTGCATTGGCAACACAGCTGTCACTGATTTTATTCCATGAATTTTTCATCCAGGTCATGACCTCTTGCAGGCTAGGCTTCACAAAGTTTCCATGCTGATTTCTCTCCATTCTATTTTCAGTGTAGTCATTGAGTTCCATGTGCAAATGGTCCTTGAATGGCTTGTTTATTGCAGTATCAGTAGTCTGGAGATAGGCAGTGATTCCTGCGGGAATCATTATTTGATCTATTCTTCTCTGTGCAAGGAATTTCTTCATTTCTTTAGCGCGGTGAGTGCTGGCTGAATCCCAGACTAGCATACCTCTTTCGCCACATCGCAAAACAAGTGGCAGCATTACATTGACCCACTTCCATATAACTGCTTGTGTGCACCAGGCTTTTTCAGTTTCAAGAATGTAAATGCCTGAAACACGTTCAGTCTTATCTTTCTTGCCCTTACTAATGATTAGAGATGGGGTTTTCTTTCCATCTAGACGAATTGCCAAAGTAAAGGTAGCACATGCACTCTCATAACCAGTAGAGGGAATGTAGATTGACGAGGCACCCCTCTGATCTGTTTGAAATCCTTGGCCCATAAACAATGCAGTTTCATCCATAGCAATTGTGGAGAGTTGGTATTTAGAAAAGTCGATGCAGTCATCAAAGGACTTGAACGCAAGTGCACGTTTAATAACTTCAGTATCTTCCAGCTTGAACAGTGCTGTTGATCTTCTTAGAGACTGTTCATATCATTGAAGGAAGCCATCCAGCCAATGTTGTGATGCTTTGAATTCTTCTGGGGATATTTCTAACTGTGGTGCCATTGCAAGAGCAAATGCTTGAATATCAGCCCTGCACACAACCAAAGCCTTTGATCTCCTGTTAGCAATCTATTCACTGGTGATGTCTTCCAGCTTTGGAAGTAATGGTTGCTGACCTGATCCACAATTGCACTTCTTAGCATTTCCCTCGTTGGCCTGTTGACTGAGGTTATCGTATGCTGCATGCCATTTTCAGACCATTCAGAGATCTAACTTCTCTTTGCAGAAAGCCGTCAGATTCTTTCCCCGGGAGTCCTCCACGATTCCTTTCTGGTACTCGACAGAATAGCTCTTTCTTTTTGCACTCATCTTGTCTGGGGGGGGGATTAATTGAAGACTTACAAGACCGGAGTGGCAACACAAAACGGTGATGGTTAAGACACAACCACAGCTGTTCGTTATCAAGTGCGCGCACTTTACACGTGTTTTTTGTACTTTGACCGATCAAAATACACCAGACAGTGATTATGAGCCAAGGATCTCAACCGTCAAGTGTGAGTGATGATTAGGGTTACAGTAAGAATTGTGGAGGACTCCCAGGGAAAGAAACTTACGACTTTCTGCAAAGAGAAGAAGTTGGGTGTCCGAATGGACCAAAAATGGTGAGTAGATTACGATAACCTCAGTCAACGGGTGTCAATAATATTATTTTATAATTCAACATGTCCGGTGTGTGTTGTTGACGATCTTAACTGGGGCTTATTTTTGGAGTAGGACTTATATCATGACGACCCTGGAAAACCATGCTAGGCCTTATTCTCTGGTTAGGTCTTATTTACAAAGAAATACAGTATATATATATATATATATATATATACATATATATATATATGTATGTATATATATATATATATATATATATATATATATGTATATGTATATATATATATATATATATATATATACACCTTTTTGGAGTTCTTCCTTGTTTACTAATTATCAAGATATCAGATAAGTTTTTAAATAATGCACAGTGTGGGACAGCTCATTTAGATTCAGACTGTGAGGCTTGTGCGTTCCTTGGGCACAAGGCCCTCCAAAGTAGGAGAGACAAACTTATATTGAAGGGTTTATTGCTGACTCAGCAGGTTCCATCCACAACCCCTTCAAGAAGTGTAGAAAAATCTGTTTCAAAAGACAAAGGAAAAAAGAACTATGAAAAGCTCAGAGAAGCAAGACACCTGAAAAATCTGTAGAAACATCTAGAAAACTGTTCCCCCAACCCGACAAATCCCTCCGTTCTGGCATCGAAGATGTTGAAGCAGACTGATCCAAAGCTATATTGGATCTGATTTTCACCTCAGCTATGCTTCTCACAAGTGCCCATCAGTCCAAGATTGCACTTACCTATTCTTTAGGAAAGGAGACTATCAAGGTGTTCATTGGTGGCCTTGTCTGCCCATTCTTCAAGGATCTTTACCAAAGCCAAAGTCGGCAGGAAGATGCAGAGATTTGTTCAGCAGATTCAGTTATGGGTTATCTTGGTGGCGTCTCTTTGGATTGATTTGAAAACATGCCCCACGACCCCCCTGCTTAGGACTCCGACTTCGATATGTACTGATCTGAAGCCCATGCACCCAAGATTATCCATGGTATATGAGCTGGTGCAGATTGACCTCACCACTTTGTGTCTGACTTTACTCCAGTCACTTTTGATTCTGACCTTTTCAGATCAGGAAGATAATTGAAGCCAAGCTGTCTAAGTCAGGGCAGTAGAGGACAGGTCAGTCACAAAGCTTTCATATCTATCTTTGTATCTCGGGTCGTCCGCTCGACATTTAAGCTCTGATGTCACCTTCATACCTGGGACAGATTTGTGTCAGTGCAGTTTTCTCTGCTCCATTACCAAGAAAATCCTCCTTGGACCCATTCTTGGGTTCGGCATTAAAGCTGTCAAGAGCTCTGTGTTCTAGAGAAGGAGTGCTTTCTTCATCCTCTGATCCATCCTGATCTCTTTTTTTCTCTGCTGCATCCTCCAGTACTCCTCATTCACAGGGACAGTCACCTGTCTGAAGTCATGAAAGTGCTTGCTTTGAGCTTCCAAGTGTGATTAGAATCTGGTGTCTGGATGCTCCCCAACACCAGTTCTTTAAGAAACATACATGTAAACAGAGACATCTAGATTAATCACCCGAGTCTGTCACAGAAGGCATGGATTTGGAAGAAGGGAAAGGTTCCCGTAGATCCCCCTTTGGAGATGTCACCTTGGGTGAGATCTTTGAATTGATGAAGCAGAAGTGGGGTTGGTCCACTGACTCACCTTCTCTGGAAGAATGTGTTCCTGTAGGCTTTTGGAGCTGACCCTTCTACTTCCTGGGTGGCCTCTCTCCCAGATGCCTTCATTGACTTGGTGGCCCACAGGCTTGGAAAGAAACGGACACGGTAGAGCCTGTTCCAGAAAAAAACAGAATTTTAGCACCACCAAAGGGCACATCACACTGGAGTAAAGGTTCCCCACTTAATGATATGGTTGTAGCAACAGCCACTAAGAATGAACTCTTCAAAGACAAGTACATCTGTCCACCCCACTAACAGGGCATCTAGGACTCTGGACAGGTTTGGTAAATGGACTTGTGCTTCACCAATCTTTTCACGTATTGCATTCAGTTGTCTGGCCCACATTACCAGAGAGAATTTACAAAAATTACAGATCATCTCTCCAGGAATTTGCCAGTGGATAACAAACAAAAAAAATGGAGTCCCAACTAACTACCTTTGCATCTCTTTCAAGCATCTCCATTTGTCTAGTATTCAATGCTGCTGATGGAACGTCAAGAGCAGCAGGTACATGCACAGAAATATATCATCATGCCTGGATGCAGTAGTGTGACTTTGTGGAAGGCTTTAAGATGTCTTTATTAGTGCTATGCATGATTAATCCACTCTCTGGGCACAGACCAGAATTGAGCAGGACAGTAAGACTTTGTCTGCCATGGGAATCTGCTTCTCCACTCTTCAAAGGACCTTTTCTAGTAATCTGGAAGTAGGAAACGTGATGTGGTTCTGAAAATCTCAAGGTTTTAACCATGCTGCTTCTTTGCATAAACCCTCTCGTTGAGGGGTAGATTTAATCAACATTGCCCTAGGGGTAGAGGTGGCCTGCAAAATCAAGGATTTTGGGGGCTCACTTCAGAGAAATCCTTCCAGCGCTCCTGAAGGATTGCTCAACTGCCGTACTCTGGAGGCAGTTGGGTGCTTATCCCTGCACTTTGAAACCTGATATGTCATCATTTCAGACTCATGGGTGCTGTGGGTAATTACCAGAGAACACACCATTTCTGTTTCTTTATACTCCCCAATTAAGAAGGATTCCACAAGTGCCACCCAATCAATTGGAGTCCACCACAGCAGAAGTCAAGGTGTTAGAAAAAAGTTATCCATCAGTTCTCACCAGACCGACTAGGATCGGGAGTCTACTGAAGATTTTAGTACCAAGAAAGACAGGGAACCTAAGGCCAATTTTGAGCCCAAGTCATCTCATTCAGTTTGTGAAACAGCCAAAATTCCAGATGGCCACAGTTCAGTCCATTCTTTCATTACTCAGAAGGGATGATTGGAGGGCACAGTAGATGTCCTGGATGCTTAACAACATGTGAAAATAAATAAGTATTCCAGGAGAGATTCCTCTACTTCAGGCTGGGAGCCAATCAGTATCAGTTCAGTGCTGTGCCCTTTGGCCTCACTACAGCCCTCCAGGTGTTCAAATTCATGGCTGTAGTCACAGCCTTTCTGAGACTGTAAGTGTTCCAAACGTTCCTTTGTATGGATGTTTGGCTCCTAATTCTCCAATCAAGACTCTAATCATGGAGAGAAGGGGCTCATTACTGCAGTTGCCTCACAGCTTAGGGACCATTGTCAACTTTTCCAAGAGTTAGCTAAATCCTATCCAATCCAAGTTCGTCAGATGTCACCTAGACACTTGGAAACAGAAGGCCCTCCTACTATACTCCTGAATACTTTCACTTCAAAAGTAAAGCTAAAAATGCGACAGTTACCTGTAAGGACTGTGTGAGCCAGTCATGTCTCAGATTAGAAGCATCACTTCAGAATCCTTTTCTTTTGTGCATTTCTAGTTACCAGTGCCATGTTGGCATCTGTGGTGAAGCAAAGATATTCCGGCTGCTAGAGAGCAAAGTTACTTGCTGGAGAATTTTCCAGCAGGTTGAGTTTGATCAAAGAAAGAATGAAGCCTGGAGACCATTCATTACGCATCAGTCCTTTATTCATTGCAGTTAACTGCATAGGCTGTAACAGATGTCCAGCTTCCAAAGCTTCAGACTGTACTCCACGTGCCAAAACCATCAATCAGTGCAAGGTGAGCTGGTTAAAAAGGTTTGGACACCAAGCCCTTTAGAGCTTTCCAGCTGCTGAACTTTCAAGGATCAGTGGTTGGCTTGTGCCATTCCTTTACTGAGCAAATAAATTCCCTTTGGGGAAAAACCTTCCGTTTAAAAAAAAAAAATGCTTGTTTAACAACGCTTTCCTATTCAGGAAAGTTGTTTTAAAACTTGGAGTTTGTCTGCCACCAAACTGTGTTGTACTTTTAAACAAGAGTACACTTTTTTCCTGTCTTTTTTGGAGTAATTGAAAACCTTTTTTCTTTGGAGAAATTGTGAGAGCAAGAGGCACCATTTTTGGTTTGACTACAGAACAAGCTACATATCACACGGTCACTTTTCCTTCCAGCCACAAAATGAAAAAGTTAAGCAAACAGCCTTTGCCACTACAACAGGTAGCCTTTTGCCTCAGCAGCAGGCAAGTGACTCTGCTGTGGCCATTAATAGTTCGTCAGACCAGTCATCTTTTACTCCTTATCCTTCTGGTGCAGCAAATTGGCAAGGAAGAGTCACTCTTGTTAGTCCTGGGAGTTGAAGGTGGGCAAACGTCCTTGTTTTATCAGAATGTTGTACCTAGCCCTGGGGAAGCTGCTGCTGCCATTAGTAACACTGTCAGCTTCATTTTCCTGTCAAAAAGTGTAGTTTACTGGGTCTGGCTCAAGGTTTAATTCAGCCTATTTGATTTCTGATAAAATAGAGGGATACCTGTTTTCCGGAAGAGATTAAAGATTCCTAGTCTGGATTGAAAGTGAAAGGGCACATACAGGGTTTTCTCCTCAGATTTGTGATTCAGACTCTGAGAAGAGCTCCAATGTTCTTCATTCCACATTGCTGCAGTCCTAACCATTGGGTAGTCCGCTGTCCAGTCGGCCCGAATACCAAAGTATATGGCTGACGTCGGTCAGGGCGCATTAGACTGACGTCAGGAAGTCAGGGTACTAATGCGCATGACCGACGTCATATCCTCAGTCTTTTTTGCCGCATGGTCCGATGCAGAAGCAGTTTTGCGAGTGCAGGTTGGCGTTCTGAAATTTTCTGAAGTCGGAGTTTCAGACCGAATCAAAGTTGGCTAAGTACCCGTTAGAATATTTTGTTTTTTCTTGCCTCAGTATTTAACCGGATGTCAGAAAAAGTGAATAACTGTATTTCTTGTGGGAAACAGATACCTCATAGGGATTACCATACCTTGTGTATACCTTGTTTAGGGCCTGAGCACGGCGTTGTTGGATGCGCTCTTGTGCTAGATTTAACAAACGCACTATTAAGAGAAGGTTAGACTGTGCCAGGTTAGTTTTTGGGAAGCGTTGTAATTATAAAATGCCGTCGGATACTCCGACGCCCGCTTCGTCTAAAAAGCGCAAGGACAAAGCAGCAAAGCCTAGAGTAGAAGAACCGGCAGTCCCGGACGTCGGTTCTTTAGAAGGCTCAGTGGAGCCAGAGGTTTTGCCAGGAGTTTCTTTGGAGTCTCAGGGAGAGACTTTACTGTTACAGGATGTGTCCTCTCAGGAGGTAGGCCAGGCTGAAGGGGCTTCTCAGGTGGCTTTTCTTCCCTCCCTTCCTAAGGTGGTTAGAGCCTCCCCTTCTGTTTCCAAGGCTTCTTTGAGAGGCAGGCCAGGTTTAACTTCAGTAGGGGTTTCTCCTAGCTCTTCAGGATCTGTGCCTAAGAAACATATGCTTAAAATGGCAGAAGATTTGATCACTATGATTAGAGGTTCTATGCCCCCTCCTGATAAGAGGCCTAGGGTGGAGCCTGAGTTTGAGAGTTTTGAGCAGTGTTCGGAGGCTTCTGAGTCTTCGGCTGAAGACTTGCAGGAGTTTCCTCCTTATTCTGATTCTGATGTGGATGATTCTACTCCTTCAGCTTCTCCTCCTGAGGATTTCTCATTTTCAGAGACTCTGCATTCCATGAGGGAGCATTTTAAATGGGAAGGTCAGGATTTCTCTGATTCAGGAAGAGGCTTAGGGAATTCTTGTTTTACCCCAGCATAGGCCTTTAGCTATACCTCCTGTTCTGACTGTGGTGGAAGATGTTTTGCAGAGGCTTCCCTGAACCCTGATTCTTTGCCTCCGGCCCGGTTAAACCGGATAGGTACTATAGGGTGCCTGAAGCTCATAAGTATCTTTTTAGCAGTCCTAGGGCAGACCCTGAAACTGTCTCTCAGGGGCCTAAAGGTGTTAAGGCTTCTGTTGTTAAAAATCCTGTTCCTCCTGATAAAGAGGCAAGGGCTTTGGATAGATGGGGAAAGAAGGTGTATACTTCTTCCACTTTAGCCATGAGGGCGTTGAATTGCCAGTTTCACATGTTAAAATATCAAAATTATCTCCTTTCCCAATTGAAGTCTAAGGTGGATGCTCTGGCGGGAGGTATTGAGTGTAAAGAGTTGCAGGATTTAGTTCATGTGTCTGAACAGGTGGGTAAGCATTCATTGCAATGTGGTTTTGATGCTGTGCAGGCCTCCTCGAGGGTGGCTGCCACTGGTTCTGTTCTTCGTAGGCACGCCTGGTTGAGGGATCAGAATTTAGCTGAGCATGTTAAGACAAGGATTTTGGTTGCTCCTTTACAGTCTGACGTGTTGTTTGGTTCGCCTGTGGAAGCAGTTTTAAAGAAAATGGAGGACAAGGCTAAGTCTATGCAAACTGTTAAAGATTTTTTGCAGGTGCAGCCTCCGAAGTTTAGTAGAAATTGGCCTACTAAGGGATGGACATATCCTGCTTATGATTCCCAGTCTAGGGGTAGGTCTAGGCGTGGTAGGGGCAGAGCTCAAGGTTCTTTTAGGCCTAGAACAGGGAGTTCACCTGCTCAGACTTCTGGGGAGGGCAGGGGTCAGTCCTTTCGTAAACAGACCCAATGACCTGCCTTTTCAGCTGCCAGTACATTCTCGTCTGGCAGCACCTTTGGGAGGACGGCTGGCTCTTTTCAAAGAAAATTGGGATTTAATTACCCAAGACAGATGGGTTTTGGATATCATTCACCACGGTTACAGGTTTTACTTCCATACCTTGCCTCCTTTCAAAGGCATGCCAGACATTCCTCCTCTGCAAAGAAAAGAGGCTCACAAGCAAATTTCTCTGTTACTCCAAATAGGGGCCATTCAGCCAGTCCCTGTGCCAGAAAGGGGCCTAGGATTTTATTCTCGCCTGTTCCTAGTACCAAAGAAGGGGAACACGTGGAGACCAATTTTGGATTTATCTATCCTCAACACTTATCTGGACATTCCCAAGTTCAAGATGTTGACGCTACAACAGCTTTTACCTCTGCTGGGCAAAGATCACTGGATGGTAACTTTAGATCTCAAGGAGGCTTACCTTCATGTACCTATCAGACTAAGTTGCAGGAAGTATCTGCGTTTCGAGCTGGAAATTCCCATTATCAGTTCTCTGCATTGCCCTTTGGCTTATCTACTGCCCAGAGTGTTCACAAAGGTTCTGGCTCCAGTGATAGCTTACTTCAGGCTAAAAGGAATTCAAATCTATCCTTACTTGGACGACTGCCTGATTCTGGCTCAAGAAAAGGAAGACCTTTTACAGCATTTGGAATATGTGATAGCAGTGCTAAGATGCCTAGGGTATTCTGTGAACGAAATAAAGTCCAGTCTAGTACCCTCTCAAGACATGTGCTTTCTGGGTGTGAGACTGAATACAGCAGCCCAGATGGCCTTTTTAACCCCGGACAAACAAAAGAATCTTTCCATTTACTTCCATCACCTATCTCTTCAGTCCGGGCTGACTGCAAGGACAGTCCTTCAAGCCTTAGGGTTCATGGCATCTTGTATTCTGGTGCTTCCCAATGCCAAACTGCATATGAGGAAGCTGCAATGGTATCTCAAAAATGTATGGACACAGCACTGCCAGGATTTGGACACTGTCATTCAAATAATACCTTGCATTCAAAAGGAATTTTTGTGGTGGGCTCAGGAATGTCACCTAAACAAGGGACTCTCTGTGACCCGGCCAGAGGCGAGTCAGATTCTAACGACAGATCCCTCAGACATAGCTTGGGGAGCTCATCTGAATGGAAAGTGGATACAAGACAAGTGGCCTGCCAGACTACAGCATCTACATATCAACATGAAGGAGATGTTAGCAGTCCAGTTTGCATTAATGGCTTTCAAGGAGTTACTTCTTCCAGGGCAGGTGTTGATTCTAACAGACAACACAACTGTCATGTGGTGCATCAACAAACAAGGGGGAACACATTCTTACCCTCTATGCAGGCAAGCAATGATTTTATGGGAGACTGCGCTCAGCTTGCAACTAACTCTTCAGGCAAGGTTTCTGCCGGAGCACAGAACTCCTTAGCAGATGTGTTAAGCAGGCAAATCATGGATCCCCACGAGTGGAAACTGGATCTTCATGTATTTCGAAATTGACAGTGTCATGGGGAACTCCAGACATAGATCTGTTCGCTTCTCCACTAAACCACCAGCTGCCAAAGTTTTGCACAAAAGGTTTCATCACACAGCTTGGAAAGTGGATGCTCTTTCTTTCAGTTGGAAAAATCTTCATGTGTATGCCTTTCCACCTCTGCCTCTTCTCCCAAAGGTACTCCTGAAGGTCAGACAAGACAAGCCAAGGATGATTTTAATAGCTCCAGATTGGCCTCGCAACATTGGTACCCATTACTGAGGAGTCTGGTAAAGAAGCCTCCATGGCCTTTACCTTTGATTCCACACCTATTGTCTCAGAGGACGGTCATCTACTCAATGTCAAGCTTCACTCTCTTCATCTAACAGCCTGGCATATTCTGTTTTGAAACACAGCAGGTCTCAACTTCCTCAACAAGTTTTGAATGTGATTATGGAAGCCAGAAGACCTAGTACAAGGAAAGTGTACGAGAAAAATGGAAGAGATTTTTATTTTGGAGTGCAGCAAAGAATTTGGAGATTTCTGAGCCTAATTTGAGTGTGGCTCTTCAATATCTTACTGAGTTACTAGACAAAGGTTTGTCTTTCTCTTCCATTAAGATTCATGCTGCAGCAATTTCAGCTCACTATGATTGTGACCCACCATTGTTTTCGCATCCTTTGTTCAAGCAATTTCTTAGAGGGCAAAGAATATAAGACCCCCGTAGGGCTCCTACTCCTGCTTGGGATCTCAATTTTGTGTTGGAGAAACTTACTCTACAACCTTTTGAGCCTCGGCTACTGCTGACTTGAAATACTTGTCATGGAAGACTGCTTTTTTGTTGGCCATTACTTCTGCAAGAAGGGTTTCTGAATTGCAGGCCCTTATGGCGGTAGAGCCTTTTTTGATTTTCCATAAGGATAGGGTATCATTACGTACTAATCCTTCTTTTATGCCTAAGGTGATTTCTAGTGTGGCTTTAAACCAAACTATTCATTTGCCTACTTTTTATGCAGATCCTCAAAATAAGAGGAAAAGATTTTGCACACTTTAGATGTACACAGGCAGTTGCGTTATTATTTGAGCAGGACTAAGGATTTTAGACAGTCTCAGCAGTTGTTTATTTCTTTTGCTTTGAGTTCTCAGGGCAAGCCTGTGTCAAAACAAACTATTTCTAAGTGGATTGGGTTTTGCATTGCATTTTGTTATTCCCATCATGGCAAGAAGATTCCAGCTGGGATTAGGCCTCATTCCACTAGGGCTACTGCCACTTCAACAGCATTTCTAAGGGGGGTGGCAACTAAGGATATTTTGGAGGCAGCTACTTGGAGTTCGTTGCATACTTTCTCTAAGCATTACCACCTTCCTCTCTACTCTAAATCTAGGGCTGGTTTTGCCACAGCTATTTTGCAAGGCATGTTGACAGCTCCTGCTTCCTTATGATTTGCCAGCCTCCCTTACCTCTGCTTTGGGATTCTACCCAATGGTTAGGACTGCAGCAATGTGGAATGAAGAACATAGTACAGTTTTGTACCTACCATAAATGTAGATGTTCGAGGATCCACATTGCTGCAGTCCAATTTACCCTCCCTCTTTCCCCTCTGTGTTTAGGGGTGATTGTGTGGTTGAGGTTATACTCTTGTAATTTTGTATATATTGTACATATTTTTGGTGTAGGAGTGTTTGGTGTTTTTGGTTTTGGCCTTGTCTTTTAGGGTCTTCTGACATCTGGGGCAAGAAAAGACTGAGGATATGACGTCGGTCATGCGCATTAGTACCCTGACGTCCTGACGTCAGTCGAATGCGCCCTGACCGACGTCAGCCATATACTTTGGTATTCGGGCCGACTGGACAGCGGACTACCCAATGGTTAGGACTGCAGCAATGTGGATCCTCGAACATCTACATTTATGGTAGGTACAAAACTGTACTTTTCTGATTCTCCCTGTGGGAGTTTCTCTCTACCTGCAACTTTTTCCATAATTTGCCAGTGTTTCTCAGTGGGAGAACAGTGAAGGTTCTCAGTCCATCAAACTATAATACGAGTTGTTGCAGAAGGAATTTCCAGAACCTTCACTCATTTATCCTATTCTGTCAGCTTTGGAGGATGTACGGGTTACTGCCTGCAGTTTTCCCGATAGTCAACTTCCCCTAAAAATACAGTACGTGTAAAATTCCTCAGTTTTTTAAGTTTTTATAGATACTTCCCAAACCTGACCCAGCAGCTGTAGCTTTAGTTAATTCTACTGCTGCTAAACATTTAGATCCACTGTTGTCTATTTTCGTCCAATTGAACCTTTGAGTTGTCTGATCCAACTGGATCTGACCTCTGTTCCTTTTTATGACGAGGCTCTGACTCCTTCGTTACCTATTATTCCTTCCATTCCACCAAAGTACCTTAAATCATTTAGTTTCATAGGTGTGTACTAGGCTAATGGCCCTGGAGCCTTTACAAGCCTAGTCCATAGGATTACCCCGGCATCATACCACCTGACCTTAGTTCCCAGTGCCTCTGTCGAGTAAAGCCACTGAAGTGATTCCTGGGGTGAATTTTCTATTTCCCATCCACTCATCACGATTCCTCTTGAAGAGGGCCAGTGAGGTGCTCTGCTTGACATGTATGCGAAGTCTGTTCCATAGCATGGGCAGTCTCTGTGTTATGAACCTGTTCCTCCAGCATGTTTTGTTGAGTGTGGTAATGAGGTTGAGGTCTCTGGAGCGTGTGGTGCGGATGGATTGGGATTTCTTTAGATGTAGCATTTCTAACAGATCTGGGTCAGATACGGCTTTGTTAGTCAAGCAGACATCACCTAGGTGATGTGAGACAGAGAATAGTTGGAATTTTTTGAGTCTGTCCATATAGGACAAATGTTTAAGGCCTAGGATCCTCTGTGTGAGGTACTTTTGCGGCCTCTCCAGTTGTTGCAGGTGTTTAGTGAGGTACATGCCAAATGGTGCATTGTACTCAATGACTGGCCTAATGAGGGATGAGTAGAGGGAGACAATAACATCTTTCTTTCCGGATGCAAAACCCTTAGTAATGACATGTGCCACATAGAAGGACTTTCTGACCACAGTGGCAATGTGGTGGTCAAAAGAGAAGTTGCTGTCAACCTGTGTTTTCAGATCTCTTATAATACCTTCTGTGTTCAGTGGACTACCATCGATGTGGTAATTCATGGGAATCGGGTTTTTCCCAAAGGGGTTGACGACACATTTTTTTGGCATTGAGCTTAAGTACATGGTTCTGACACCAGTCGTTGGTCTCAGTGAGGCCTTTCTGTAGGATGTCAACATGACTTGGGGAGTTAGTAATAGCTCCCAACTTGCAATTGTCTGCGAACTTTGTCAGCCAGAGTCCCTTCTTGTTGGCCTGGACTTCAGAGAAGTAGATACCAAACAGGAGAGGACCCAGGACCGAACCGTGTGGGACTCCTCTCGTGACTAGTCAGCAGTCTGACTTGGAGTCAGCTACTTTCACACTGTGGAGGTTGATGCCTAGCTTAGTGAGTTTTTCTATGATTCCTGAGTGGTGAATGGTATCAAAGGCCTTGGTCAGATCAAGGTAGGCTGTATGAACCACCTTGCTTTCATCCACATCTTTGGTGACTGACTCAAAGAATTCAACCAAGTTGAGCAGGCATGATCTACCCTTCACAAAACCAGACTGTGTGGGATCCAGAGTTTGGAGATTCCCTATATCCTTGTTTATTAGGTCCATGATGATGTGTTCTATAGCTTTGCATATCAGACTCGTTACGCTAATGGGGCGATAGTTCCCAGGGTCTGTAGTCTCGCTCCTCCTTTGTGGAGAGGGATAACTGTAATCTGATCAAAGTTTCTGAGGGCTCTGTTCTCAGTGGGATAAGAGCTACTTATTAGACTTCAAATTTACTTCCTTACCTCTATTATGAATAATCTATCTCAAATAATCAAATAGTTAATAGAAATAGGTGTTAGTGGTTAGGTGTTAGATTCTAGAAATAAGATTGCTTAAGAATTAACAAATCCTTTTCTGTGTGTGATTTACTTGTTCCAGTATGTATTTCCAGTTTTAAAAATAGTTTGAAAACATTTTTTTAAGATAGGTTACAAATAATTTAGAAAGCAATCAAAACCTTTCTTCCACTGTACACATTACAGTTATTGGTCATAGTAGAAAGTTTTTTCTTGTCATGCCTGACAAAGTAAAGGGGTTCAAAAAGTGCCTGTTGACACAAAATACCACCACAGGTCCTTCAGTCATTCACTGTGTGTGTGTGTGTGTGTGTGTGTGTGTGTGTGTGTGTGTGTGTGTGTGTGTGTGTGTGTGTGTGTTTTGCCCATTTGAGTGTAGACTGTGAGATGTTTACCTCCTTTGCAATCAGGTCCATTCAGGGCTGTAAAGAAAAAAATAATACTGAAAGGCTTGCTTCTCCACCAGGCAAAAATCTGCTTCTCAGCCATCCACCTCTACATCATCAAAGCCAAATTTGGCTTTTCATGGGAAGGAGATAGAAGAAACAAAGTTAAAAGATAAAGAAAAATCCAAAGGGGGATGAGAGAAAGCTGAAGAAAAAAAGATAGACAAGATTAGAAAAAGGTCTCTGGATCAGATAGTTTCTTCTGGTCCTGTACCCAAGACTTCAGGTAAGGCAGATCCACCAGTTCCTCAAATCCATTCTCCTTTGCTTCACTCAAGATTTTCTTCTATACATTTCCCTGATTCTGCCTGGAAAGGCAATACTCGAGACCTCCGTCTATAGCATCAGCTTCAAGGTCTATTCTGTCTGGCTTACCAAAATGGGCATTGACTGAATGATGTGGAGATACTTGAGGATGTAAATTCAACTAGAGTTTCTCCTGGCAGTGTCCCCCTTGGATGCTCTGGGTATGAGTCCAACTATCCCTCACTTGATATTTCTGGTACCAGTCTGCTTCTCAGATCTGGTTCACACTGGTCCAACCAGCACCCTCCTCACCAATACATCATTGTTAGAGCTGATAGTTTTAGCAACTTCAAATCCTTCAGCTTCCTTTACTCTCTCATCTCAGATGTTTTCGGATTTGGATGAGTCTTGGAACCAAAACATCAACACCATGGACCAGTGAGTGGAGTCAAGTCCAAAGTTATTTGAGCTGTGTGTATCTGTTGGGGCTTCTGCTCTCAATAGCTCGGGTCAAGGTCAGTCTCAAAGCCAGTGTTAGTCAGAGCGGGGGTGTCATTCCTCCTTTTCCTTTGGATAGGAGGGATGTTTCTTCAGTTCCAGTTGGCTTCAGCTTTCGAAACATTTGAGAGAGTTTTGGTTACGCCAAGAATCAGGTAACTCTTTTGAGCTTGGCCCATTCCCAACCTTTTTTTGGATCCTGCAGTTCACTCTACTCATTCAGATCACCAGGGGCAGTCAGTTCCATTAGGCTTGGAGGATATTCGCCATTCAAGTTCCCAGTCTAATTCACACCTCTCTCCTGAGAGTCCCCCAAGACAGGTCCTAGGAAACAGACCTGTAAATGGAAACACCTAGACTCCTCTCCAAAGTCTGCCACAGAAGAGACCGATCTGGATGAAAGTGAAGGTTCCCCAAGATCCCCTCTACAAGACATCACCTTTGGTGATATTTTAGAATTGATAAAATAACAAGGGGGTTGGTCTACTGACACTACTTCACCAGATGAATGGATGGTACCATCTGCTGATGCTCTTAATGATTTGATGTTCCAGTGGGCCTGGAAGGATCAATAGTTGAACCCATTCCCAGCAAAATAGATAGGATTCTAATACCCCCAAAAGATTGAAAACACAGTAGATGCCATGGTAATAGCAGCAGCCACTGAAAAAGAACTGTCCGAGGAGAGTTCATCTGACCATCCCCTTAACAGGGAGCTGAGGGTGTTGGATAGATTTGGAAAATGGATGTATACTTCAGCAACTTTTGCATCCAGGGAGCTAAACTGTCATGCTCACATGACACGTTTTTAGAGGGACTTGACCAAGGAGCTTACCAGGTCCCTGTCAGGTAACTTAATGGTGGATGTTCAGAAAACAGTGGACTCCTGTCTACTCTACAGTCTGTCTACAGTCTGTCTTTTGTGTCTGCTCTCTAATGCAGCTGAAGGCACCGGCATAACCGTAAGCCGGCATACTTGAATTTGCCTTTGCAGAAGGCTTCAGTGTCCTCCATTAATACCCCTTTTGATAGTTGAACACTTTTTTAGCCCCAAGTGAAAGAAACACTTACCACCTGACAGCCGCAGTCTGGAGGCATTTGGCGGGCACTTATCCTTACACTCACAAGCCTGGCAAGATATTGCAATGGATTGTTGGGTGCTAAGGATAATAACCAAAAGCTATTCCATTCTCTTTTCTTATCTTCTAAAGAAAAAATGAAAGATTCCCTGTGTTCCATCCAGCCAGTTGGAATCTGCAGCAACAGAAGTAAGTTGCTAGAAAAAAGTCATCCAGTGGGTCCCCAAAGACCATTTAAAATCCGAAGTCTATTCTGGGTTCTTTTTAGCTCCAAAGAAGACCAGGAACCTCAAGCCTGTCTTGGACCCAAGTAATTTCATTCTGTTTGTAAGACAGACAAAATTCTGGACGATCACTGTGCAGTCCATATTGCTTTTTCTGATTAGAAGGTCAGCCCAGGTTGGAAGGTTTGGAGACAAAGCCCGAGAAACAAGATTACGTTGGTTTGGAAATGTGCTGAGAAGGGATGCTGAGTATATTGGGAAAACGATGTTAAGGATGAAGCTACCAGGTAACAGGAAAAGAGGAAGACCTAAGATAAGGTTTATGGATGTGGTGAGAGAGGACATGCACGTGGTTGGTGTGACAGAGCAAGATGCAGAGGACAGGAAGAAATGGAAACAGTTGATCCGCTGTGGCAACCCCCTAATGGGAGCAGCCGAAAGAAGAAGAAGATACTACCTCCATAAAACCAAGGATTTCAGAAATTCATATTAACTGTTCATATTCTTCTCCAAGTCAAAATTGGGTTTGGGTAAAGTATATCCAAATGGCTGTCACAGTGCATTTCCTTTCTAATAAACTGCATTTCCTCTTACCTGGCAGCTTCATCCTTAGCATCCTTTTCCCAATATAGCCAGCATCCCTCCTCAGCACATGTCCAAACCAACGCAATCTCGCCTCTCTGGCTTTGTCTCCAAACTGTCCAACCTGGGCTGACCCTCTAATATACTTATTCCTAATCCTGTCTACCCTCGTCACACCCAGTGCAAATCTTAACATCTTTAACTCTGCCACATCCTGCTCTGACATCCTGCCTTTTTGTCAATGCCATTGTCTCCAACCCATATAACATAGCTGGCCTCGCTACCCTTTTGTAGAACTTCCCTTTCACTCTTACTGGTACTCGTCTGTCACAATTCACTCCTGATACTCTTCTCCACCCACTCTACCCTGCCTGTGCTCTCTTCTTCACCTCTCTTCAACACTCACCATTACTCTGAACTGTTGATCCCAAGTATTTAAACTCATCCACCTTCGCCAACTCTACTCCCTACATCCTCACCATTTCTCTATCCTCCCTTTCATTCACACACATATATTCTGTCTTAGTCCAGCTGACCTTCATTCCTCTCGTCTTTAGACCATATCTCCACCTCTCCAGGGTCTCTTCAACCTGTTCCCTACTCTCACTACATATCACAATGTCATCTGCAAACATCATAGCACACAGGCAGTCCTGTCTGATCTCGTCTGTCAAACCTGTCCATCACCAGTGCAAATAAGAAAGGGCTCAGAGCTGATCATTGATGTAATCCTACCTCCACCTTAAATGCATCTGTCACTCCCACTGCGGATCTCACCGCTGTCACACTACCCTTGTACATATCCTGTACCACTCTTACATACTTCTCTGCCACTCCCGACTTCCTCATACAATACCACAACTCCTCTCTAGGCACCCTGTCATATGCTTTCTCTAAGTTCACAAAGACACAATGCAACTCCTTCTGACCTTCTCTGTACTTCTCCATCAACACTCTCAGAGCAAACATCACATCTGTAGTGCTCTTTCCTGGCATGAAACCATACTGCTGATCACTAATCATCACCTCCCTTCTTAACCTAGCTTCCACTACTCTTTCCCATAATTTCATGCTGTGACTGATCAGTTGTACCCCTCTGTAGTTACTACAGCTCTGCATATCACACTTATTCTTAAAAATATGTGCCAAAACTCTTTTTCTCCACTCCTCAGGCATCCTCTCACTTTCCAAGATTTCATTAAACAATCTGGTTAAAAATTCCACTGCCATTTCTCCTAAACACCTCCAAGCTTCCACAGGTATGTCATCTGGACCAACATCCTTTCCATTCTTCATCCTCTTCATAGCTATCCTTACTTACGCCTTGCTAATCCATTGCACTTCCTGATTCATTATCCCCACATCATCCAGCCTTCTCTCTCTCTCTCATTCTCTTCATTCATCAGCCCCTCAAAGTGCTCCTTCCATCTGTTCAACACATTCTCCTTGCTAGTGAGTACGTTTCCCTCATTATCCTTTATCACCCTTACCTGCTGCACATCTTTCCTAGCTTGGTCCCTCTGTCTAGCCAATCGGTACAGGTCCCTTTCTCCCTCCTTAGCGTCCAACCTTTCATACAACTCTCTATACACATTATCCTTAGCCACCTCTCTCTTTACCATGCACCTCATCTCCTTATACTCCTGTCTACTTTCTTCATCTCTCTGACAATCTCACTTTTTGCCAACCTCTTTCACCGTATACTCTCCTGTACTTCCTCATTCCACCACCAGGTCTCCTTGTCCTCCTTCCTCTGTCCAGATGTCACACCAAGCACCTTTCTAGCAGTTTCCCTTACTAGCTCTGCTGTAGTTACCCAGCTATTCGGTAACACTTCACTGCCACCCAGTGCCTGTCTCTTCCCTGAACGCCACCTCACAATCACCCTTTTTCAGTTTCCACCATTTGATCCTTGGTGCTGCCCTCACACTCATCCTCCTCTTCTTGATCACCCAATGTCATTCTACAGACCACCATTCTATGCTGCCTAACTACACTTTCCCCCGTCACCACTTTACAGTCTCCAATCTCCTTCAAACTGACCCTCCTGCGTAGGATATAATCCACCTGTTTGCATCTCCCTCCACTCTTGTATGTCACCCTGTGCTCCTCCCTCTTGTTAAAATACGTATTCACCACAGCCATGTCCATCCTTTTTGCAAAATCCACTACCATCTGACCTTCTGCATTCCTTTCCTTAACACCATACCTACTCATCACTTCCTCATCCCCTCTGTTCCCTTCACCAACATGCCCAGTAAAATCTGCTCCGATCACCACTCTCTCACCCTTGGGTACAATCATCACTATTTCATCCAACTCGCTCCAAAATTTTTCTTTCTCATCCATCGCACACCCAACTTGCGGAGCATATGCACTAACAACATTCATCATTACACCATCAATTTCCTGCTTCATAAACATCACTCTATCCTACACTTATTCACCTCCAAAACACACTTGGTATACCATTCCTTCATGATAACCCCTACCCCATTTCTCCTCCCATCCACACCATGCTAGAACAATTTGAACCGACCTCCAATACACCTGGCCTTACTTCCCTTCCACCTGGTCTCTTGTACACACAGTATATCAACCTTATTTTCTTCTTCTGTCCATCTCAACTATCCCGCCATAATTTCATCCTCTGAATTGTCACCTTTTAGTGACTGCTCCTGATTGGCCTTGTAAGCTGCATACAGGAGGGGTCCTATGTTTCCTGCTTACAAATTGATTGTCTTGATTATGATGATTTGTATTCCAAGGAGGTTTCATGGGGCAAACTCTGATGTGAGGAGAGGTCATTAGAGTAAGGTGTTATGGGTACAGAAGGCAGAGCTCTTGGACAGAAGATACTAAAACGCCTAACGTCTGATCAGAGTCAGATCCACTGGCCCCACAGGTTGAGATGAATGGAAGACATCCTGGTTCTATTGTTATGGTAAGTACATAACTTTCATTTTCTGTGGAGAATGGTGAGACACAAGTCATGGTTATGCCTTCATGAGGCTTAGTAACAACTGTGTTAATGTCAGTGATGGGGGTTAATAAGCCAGGAGAAGGTGAGGTGAATCAGAGGAGTTTAGTAGTCGAGAGGTTGTGTGAAGAAACTAAGGAGAATAATGCAGCTGAAGTAGCAGAAATGAAGGGTGAGAGAGATGAAGAGGAGACATATTTTGCTGGAAGAGTAGTTGGCTTTAAGGATATATTGTCCTCGAGGGCTGCAAGCAAAGAATCGAATGAAGAAGGGAGTTTGGCAGTTAAAAAGACTGGCATATACAGCAGAATCTGCAGTAAACAAACAGAGGCAGGTACCTTTAAAAGGAGGAAATATTCAGCAGGAGAATGTGGAACACGAGCCAGCAGTTAGAAGACTGATCGTAACAAACTAAAAATCAGAAATCCACTGACATTTGCATTAGTTTTGACAATGTTGTGATTTAAAGTAACAAACATTAGAGCCCTAATACATTTAGGGACTGAATAATTTTGCGAAGTGACTTTTGAAGTTTTTTTCGTTGGCAGAGCAATGTATAAATGAATGGGAAAATATTTTATTAGTCCTTGGAATGAAGATCTGTCCCTAAAAGTAAGTATGCAAGTTAACAGAAAAATGTTGGTGTAGTTTATAAATACAGACATAGTTGAAAATAAATTGAAAAATATATTTTTCAAAAGTATGTCAAAATACATGAGATAAAAAAGTGTTGGATAAAAGTAAATTTTTGACAGTTGCTTGGGGAGATATTCATAGGAGATTACTAGGCTATCGACCCAGGGGTCATTTTAAGCCTAGCCATTTAAACCCAGTGTAACACTATAGCGGTACTAGTCAGTACCAAAGATTTCATTTGGTGATGACTGCCCATGTCCCGGAAGATTGTGGGCACTGTCCTTAGTAAGAATTTATTGTGCCCCATCCACTCATCCAAATTCCTCTTGAACAGTGCCATAGAGGTGCTGTGTTTCTCATGAATTGGTTGCCTGTTCCAAAGGTGTGGCAGTCACTGGGAGGTAAATCTGTCCCCCCAGCATGTCCTATTTAAGTCACAGTGCATATTTAAGTCCCTGGAATGGGTGGCCCTAGACCCATTTGATTTACGGATATGCAGTAATTTCATTAGGTTTAGTTCTTGGATTGCTCCTTAGGCCAGGCATAAATTTCCCATAAGAAGTCTATGCAATACAGAGTATAGTGACAGGGATTTTAGTTGGTCCATGTAAGGCAAATGCTGGAGGCCCTTGATCTTCTTTGTTAGAAACCTCTGATGTCTCACTAATTGCTGTAGCTGCTTAGTACTGTACATACCGAATGGGGCGTTATACTCGATTATGTGCTGGGTAAGTGCAGAGTATAGGGGGTTATAATAACTTTTGCTCTAGAGGCGATACCTTTACTAATTAAGTGAGCAATGTGGAATGCTTTCCTTACAACTGTAGACACATGGTGGTCGACTTTAAGGTTGCAGTCAACCTTTGATCCCAGGTCTTTTTTCACTTCATGGGTATTTAGGGTATTGTTATTGATTTGATAGTGTGAAGAGACATTGTTTGTGCCAAAATGAATGATTATGCAATGTTAAGTTGTCAATCTCGCCTTCATTCTTGCTGGATGCCGACTCGGCACTTGCTTTAGCTTGAGAACTCCTTTTACCAGCTCGAGGCAACCCTATATCCCATGATGCAAGGCGGAACTACCCCAGATCTCGTTTGCCGCTTTGCGAAGAGGTCTCCTTTTTTGCCAGCTGAGGTAAGTGAGTTTCAAACAGCTTTAGTCAGGGTTATCTCCCCTTTTTTCCTATTTCTTAGTGTTTAGTCACTTTTAACCACCCTATTCCCCTTTTAGAAAAATTTTATACTTTATAAAAAGTTTTAAAAATTTTTCAGTTAGGCCTAGGCCTTCCTTATTAATCCCTATCTGTGTGTCTGTGTTTGGGGATTAATTTGTGTGACTGTTTTTGTGTGTGTGTGTCTGTGTGAGTATTTATTACTCTTTTCTCATTAGACTATGTCTAAAGAGGTAAAGGTCTCGGGCTTCAAGAAGTGTGACTCGTGCTGTCAGAAAATGTCTCTGACAGACGGTCACACTTCTTGTGTTTACTGCCTTTACACCTGCAGGACTCCTGTGCTTTGTGTCACTCTTTTAGCCAGCGAGTCCTGCAGGAAAGGAGGAACAAGCTAATCCTCCGTGGCTTGCTAAAGCCGGAAGGTTCACCCACTAAAACTGGGTCCAGTAAGCCTTCCAAGCCATCCAGGGGTCAGGCTACAGTTTCCAAGCCTCCCCCGGTGGCTCCGACTCCTTCGGAGTCGAGATCGGCTCCGGCCGGAGCCGATCTTTCTCCTTCTAAGCTAGGGTCGGTGCCGATCGGTTCCGACACCCGATCTGCTGTTGCCTTGTCGGCTCCGGCTGGAGCCGACGCAGTATCCAGTATCGGAGCCGAGAAGCCTTCGGCTCCATCTGGAACCTATAGGACGTTGGCTCCGATGACTTCCTCCAAGAAGAGATCTCGGTCCCCGTCTTTGGAATCGATCCACTCGGCTCCGGGGTCTCCTCTTTTGTCGGAGCGGAGTCATCGGAGCCGATCTTCGAGATCTTCCAGGCTGTCTGACCACGATTTAGAGAGGGTGGTAAGCAGGCTGTTAAAGTCGCAGGCACTGGCCCAAATGCTCCATAGCCCGTCTCAGCAGACTTCGGCTATTGCTTCACCCCTTGAACTTCCTCCTCCGACTCCCCACCAGAGTTCGGAGCCGGAGCTTCTCGGGACAGCGACTGTTTCGGTGCCGGAGCCGATACATCCTTCGGCTCCATCGTCTTCGGCTCCGATCTCATCCTTGAGACCTTCCTTGGAGGGATCCGGTCGTCGAGTTTCCCTGGTCGGCTCCGAGGGGGCTAGTGGCATCGGACCCTTGTCCGACCCCGCTCTCCCTCTCGGGGCTTCGGCTTTGGTAAGCTCGGCACCGACATCGGCCTCGGAGCCTTCCCTCTCAGTGGAGCCGGGAATTCCTGTTTCCTCGGAACGGGGATATTCCGGTCTCCCGGGGAGGGGAGCCTTTGAGGTGATGAGGAGTGTCCTGGCTCCTGAGCCAGGTCAACGGTCCATCCCTCTAGCTCCTCCCTCTTCGGTGCCTGTAGACACCTCTTGCCAGCCTCTTGCTCTCAGGCCCAGGGATCCATCGCCCCAGGTTTCCCCATTGGGAATTTCCTCCTCTTCGAAGTTTCTCCTGATCCTGCAGGTGAACCCCTCGGAAGAGGACGTGTAAGAGGAAACACACAGACTCCCTGAGTCTACTACATCTGATACCGACTTAGATGAGTCGGAGGGTTCCCACGATCCCCCTCTGAGGATGTCTCCTTTTCAGACATCCTTGAGCTCCTCAAACAGAGGGGGAATTGGCCATCCATTGATCCCTCCGAGGATGAGTCGGTATACCTGGAGGCTTTTGGATCCCGACCCTCCACCTCCTGGGTGTCTCTGCCTTTCGACCCACTTATGCAGGTAGTGGCTCGAAGGCGGGCAGCTCCAGATTCTGTGGAACCTGTCCCCAGGAGGCCATCCAAGTTTATTACAGCCCCTACGGACAAACAGTTTCTTTCCAAGGGCGTCTCTGTGGATGCTATGGTGGTGGCGGCCGCCACTAAGAAGGAACTTGCGGATCCTTCAGTACCTGTCCATCCTCCTAACAAGGATTCTAGGACCATGGACGGGTATGGAAAGCGGATGTTTTCTTCAGCGACCTTTGCTATGCGTTCGCTGAACTACCTTTGTCACTTCACCAGGCTTCAAAGAGATATTCTCAAGGAACTAGGTGAAGTGGTCCAGGATCCTTCTGCTGCTGGGGCTCAAGAAAAGATTGCCTCACAGCTAGCAAGCCTGAATTCCTTATCCAACTCCTCCATGCGGCTCATATCCTATGCGGCCGATGGAGCGAGCAGGGCCGCAGGCACAGGAGTGGCTCTTAGACGTCAAGCCTGGATGCGGCTTTGTAATTTTGCGGACCCCTTTAAGGCATCCTTCACCAATACCCCCTTTGATGGTTCGGCTTTGTTCGGACCTCATGTGAAGGATACCTTGACCAGGTGTGAGCAGGACGGTAAAACTCTTTCTGCCGTTGGAGTCCATTTTTCCACCCCTTCTAGACCATATCTCAAGGGTCAGAAGGGAGGGAAGATGTGGTTCCGCAAAGCCCAAGGAGCTACACCGGACACACATGGTCAGTTTACCCCCAGAGGCAGAGGGGGTAACAATAATAGACGCCGCCCTAGAGGCAGGGGGGGTCCTCAGAACCAGGGCAACAGGGAGTCTCTTCCTGAAAAGCCCTTTCAGCACCCCTGAGGTGTTGCCCGACTGTCCACCCTTGGAGGCAGTCGGGGGAAGGATTTCGCTGTACCCAGTAGCCTGGCATTCCCTTTCACAAGATATGTGGGTACAGTCGATCATATCTGAGGGTTACAAAATCCCTTGAAGGTATCCCGTACCTCAACAATCCCTTCCAGACATCTCACCCGGTCAAAGGGATTTGGCAGAACAGGAGGTTTCAAAGCTCCTAGGAAAAGAGCCGTCCAGACTGTTCCGGCAGACCAAGTAGGATCCGGCGTCTACTCGAGATTCTTTTGGTCCCCAAAAGGACGGGAGATTGGAGACCAATATTAGACCTGAGCAATCTAAACAGATTTGTCAAGGCAAGATTCCGGATGGTCACGCTTCAGTCCATTCTGCCCTTTCTGGGCAAGGACAACTGGATGTGCTCTATAGACCTTCAGGACGCGTACTATCACATAAAGATTCACAGGCGCTCCAGAAGGTTTCTCCGCTTCGGCTAGGGACCAGTCATTACCAATTCAGAGCCCTGCCCTTTGGCCTCACTTCAGCCCCCAGAGTGTTTACCAAATGCATGGCAGTGGTCACAGCTCATCTGAGACGTCAAGGATTCCAGGTGTTTCCTTATTTAGACGACTGGCTCCTCTCCGCCACCACCAGGTGTCAGCTTCTTCAGACCAGAGACTACACTCTGCAGCTTTGCAGGAGTTTGGGAATTTCAGTGAATTTCGAAAAATCTTCTCTGCGGCCTTGCCAATCTATCACCTTTATAGGCGCAGAATTAAACACCGTCGAAATGTTAGCCAGACTAACAGATCAAAGAATTCTGGACATCCAAAAATTAGTTCGGATTCTATTGCAGAGCAGCAAGGTCAAAGCCAGATTGATACTAAAGGTTCTAGGTCTTATGGCTGCTGCCATTGTTCTTCTACCACTGGCTCGCTTCCATATGCATCTTCTGCAGTGGATGTTATTCACTCAGTGGTCGTTCCACAGTCTTCCGATGAGGCACGAAATCTTAGTCACACAATCGTGCAGAACTCATCTGAACTGGTGGATATCTTCCCCTCTTCTTCATCAGGGCCGACCTTTTGTTCCCCCTCCTCCAGTTGCCACAGTTACTATGGATGCCTCTCTGATCGGGTGGGGGGGGGCATTATCAGGGCAGGATGGTCCACGGGACGTGGCAACCCATAGAATACCATCTGCACATAAATGTCCTGGAGATGAGAGCGGTGCTTTTAACGTTGCAAGCCCTCAACGACTTTCTTCTCACGGGGACTATTGCAGTACAAACGGACAACATGTCTGTGGTCTGGTACATCAACAAGCAGGGCGGGACCAGGTCCTATCCGTTGTGTCGAGAAGCTCTCAGACTTTGGCAATGGGCAATCTCCTCTCATCGGTTTCTGATAGCAACGCACATCCCCGGCAGGTCCAACCTCTTGGCGGACAGGCTGAGCAGATCCATTCTCATGCCTCACGAGTGGTCTCTCAATCAATCTGTAGTGGATCAGATTTTTCTGAAGTGGGGCACACCTTGTTGCGATCTTTTTGCTACACCCCAAAACAACAAGTGCCCCGATTGTTTCACCCTCTTTCCCCTACCAGGCCAACCCCTGAGAGACTCTCTAACCCAGGATTGGCCCCGGGGACTTCTGTACGCTTTTCCTCCCTTTCCCTTGATTCCACAAGTCATTCAGAAAGCCACCGTTTTGAGGGCCAAGTTGATTCTCATTGCCCCTTACTGGCCTTGACAAATTTGGTTTCCGTCTCTGCATTGTCACCTCCTGGTGCAGCCCTGGCATCTGGACCCAGTTCCGGATCTCTTGATCCACCAGTCGGGTCAACAGCACCGGGCCATTCATTCTCTCAACCTCACTGCTTGGTTGCTCCACTTCCTTCCCTAGCCAGGCTTCCGATGATCTCTGATTCAGTCAGAGACATCTTAGTGTCTTCTTTAAAGTCGTCCACCAGAACTGTTTATGCTAGCAAGTGGCGACGTTTTTCTATTTGGGCAAATTCCAGGAATATTGATCCCTTTACTGCTCCTGTGCATTCTGTTTTAGATTTCCTGGCTGAGGTTTTTCAGTCAGGATCTTCTTCATCTACAGTTAAAGTTCAACTGGCTGCTATTTTCAAGTATCATGTTGGCTTGCATGATAATAACATTATGTCTCATAGATTATGCAAGGCCTTTCTGAGAGGAGTTTTTCTCCTAAAGCCGCCGATAAAGCATCCTCCTCCGCAATGGGATCTAAATTTAATGTTGGCATCCTTGATGTTACCTCCCTTCGAACCGTCTGCTTCATGTTCTTTGAAGTTATTGACCTGGAAAACTATATTTTTACTGGCTGTCACTTCAGCAAGAAGGGTTTCCGAGATTCAAGCTCTCTGCATCCGTTCCCCTTACTTGGTTTTTCATAAGGACAGGGTATCCTTAAGAACGAACCCGTCCTTTCTCCCCAAAGTTGTGTCTCAAACCAATATTAATCAATCCATAGATCTACCAGTCTTTTTCCCAAACTATTCTGACAGAGCTGAACAAAAGCTTCATTTTTTTGGATGTCCATCGTCAGCTCAGGTACTATTTGCATAGAACGAAACAATTCAGGAAATCGGACCAATTATTTGTCTTCTATGCAGAAAACAGGATAGGTCTCCCAGTGTCTAAAGTGACCTTATCCAGATGGTTGTCTTCCACCATTTCCTATGTGTACTCTCTCAGAGGCAAGCAACTACCTTCTAAACCGAAAGCACACTCAACCAGGAGTCTATCCACTTCTGCAGCCTTTCAGGATAGACTACCCATTGATACCATTTGTGCAGCAGCTACTTGGGCCACTCCTCATACCTTTGTCTCTCATTACAAGTTAGTCTTGGCCTCCAGAGACAGGGCCAGTTTTGGTTCCACAGTTCTCAAGAGTCTGTTCCATTGAGCCACCCGGGATACAGGTGCTAGGAACGCGGTCCCATCCAGCAAGAATGAAGGCGAGATTGACAACTTAACATTTAGAAGTTATGTACCTACCATAACGTTCCATGTTAATTGTCTTCTCTTGCCTTCTTTCTTGCATCCCTCCCTCCTTCCCCCTGGCCTGGACAGATCTTGAAGAGTTCCTATCAGGTTGTTTCCTCCTGAGCCTTCATTAGAGGACTCTTTCTTATGAACTTGGGTTTCCTAAATATGTTAGGTTAGTCCTTAGCAGGGTAGGTTAGCTACCAAACGAGATCTGAGGTAGTTCCGCCTTGCATCATGGGATATAGGGTTGCCTCGAGCTGGTAAAAGGAGTTCTCAAGCTAAAGCAAGTGCCGAGTCGGAGCCGAGGATCGGCTCCGAACCCATCCAGCAAGAAAGAAGGCGAGAGAAGACAACTAACATGGAACGTTATGGTAGGTACATAACTTCTAATTTCTTTGCATTCAGTTTAAGACCATGACTAATACACCAGTCGTTGGTCTGTGTGAGACCATCCTGGAATACACTGACATCATTTGGGGATTCAGTGATTGCACCTCGTTTGCAGTCGTCTCCAATCCTGGTCACCCACAACCCTTTAGTTTTGACCTGAACTTCTGATAAGTATATACCAAACAGTAGGGGGCCCAGCACTGACCCTTGTGGCACCCGCTGGTAGCAGGTCTGCTGGTTGATGTGGAGTCACCCACTTTCTATTTTGATAGCGTGTGTCCAGTTTGTGAGTCAGTTGGTAACTCATCTTATAATGAAGGGGGTTACATTCAGTTTGCTAAGATAGCTTTGAATGTAGAAGAGGCAAAATGTAGCATGCATCTAATGGTTGTAATGGGGAATGTAAAATACTGGGGACAGCCCAAAGCATGTTTTTTGTGATGATGTCACATTTTATACAGATTTGTTACAAAAGCTGGTGTGCATAATGTGGAGAAATATGGTCATTTGTGAAGAACTTGTGAACAAAATTGTGGGAAATGTGTGATCGATAACCATTTTTAGTTTAATTGTGCTTTAATAATAGGAGAGGATAGTGAAGAAAGGGAACATAGGGAAGTAAGCAAGGTAAAGAATTGATAGGTAAAGCACAAGAACTGGAAAATGGGGCTACAGCAAGAAGGCATTTTTAATATAGGAGAAAATGCAAGGAAAAAAGAGAGAAAAGTGGTTTTGATGTAAAGTAAGTGGGATATTATTGACACTGAAGGACTGGAAATTTTTTGCGAGTCCGAAATTAAGATGTTGAAGTTTATGGGGCACAGTAAGGAGATGAAAAAGAAAAAATGCAGGATAAAAATGCAAAAAAAAAAAAAAAAAGGAAAAGGTTAATATTGATGTGTTAAGTGTAAGTAGCATAAAGAATAATGTGAGAAGAATGGTAGTGTTTGATGTGGCAGTGTTTTGTTTGCAGGATACAAGGTGTGTAGAGACAAGTAAAAGGGAGAAGTTCTAATTGATGTGGGGAAAGATATGGACAGTAAGGAAGGATGTATGTTCTGGGATTGCACCACTTATTAAAAATGAAGAAGTGAAAATAACTGGATGTGACCGCAGTATTAGCATGTAGTGTGTTTGCATATGACTATAGAGAGAAAAAAATAAGCCAGTGTGATTAATTGTGAAAAAATTCTTATGTTTGAAGAGATACAAAATATGTAGTATGAATATGGTGACTTGAATTGTAATTTAATAAAAAAAGGCCGAGTTAATTGAAAAGGTGATAAAAAGTTAAAAGGAAATAATTTAATTGTGGAATGTTTACAAAAAACAATGATAGAATTATGGAAGGAACATCTAACAATGAAATCTTTTGCAAGACTATAACATTGGTGATTGATGTAAAAAGAAAATATAAAAGAAATTATATTCAGATAGAGAGAAACGAGAAGAAAAAAGAAAAAAAAACAAGAGATAAATGGAAAACTGAGAAATTATTGGAATTGGGAAACAGAAATTATGAGGAAGAAAAGAGAAAATAGCAGTAATAAGGTTAAAAATGTTGTTCAGACAGCTGTTTTTAAAGGAATAAAATGTCTTTTTTGGTAAAGAAATGAAATATAATGAGTGGACAATGGATTACTTGAAAACAAAAATGGAGAATTAAAGTACAAACAGGATGAGATTATTAGTATTGTTGAGGACTTATGTAAAGCAGATACTTGAAAAGAATAAGGTGGAAAGAGGAATGTAGAACACAGGAAAAAAAAGAAAGGTGATAGTATAAAGAATAGAAAAAAATGTCAAGTAAGGATTTCAAGAAGTAATAAATGAAGAGAAAAAATCTGCACCTTAACCAGATTACTTAGAGCACAGTTTTATAAGGAAATGACAGCGGGGAAGGATTTTTGGAAGTAATACATGAATGAATGTATGAAGAGAGAAATTTTTACGTCTTTACAAATTTCATTTTTTATGTAAAAAAATGGTAAATAAGAAGACACTAAAACAGAAGTCAGTAACATTGGTAAATACAAATCATGAAAATTCATAAAACTGGGATATTTTGATGAAATTATAAATGAGTGTATATGGTGTAAGGAAAAGAAATGAGAGAGATGCTTGTGATGATAAAAGATGTAGAAGAAAGTATAGGAACTGGGAAAGGTGAAGGGAAGAATGGTGGTCTATGATGTGGCAAAAGCCCGTGAGAGTATAAACCATGAAGAAATGTAGAATATTTTGCAAGGCTATGGTAAAGGAAAGATGATAGTAGTAGTTAGCAAGTCAGTTTGTGAGGATTCTTGGGGTATAGCTAATGGTAAATAGCTGGTTAGAAAAGGATTGATATGTTTCTGAAACAAGAGTATTCACTGAGTATGTTGTCATTTGTGATAGTGATGACTACCATTGTAAGAACATGTGGGAATGGCTTAAAAGAAGCAAGATGGAAAATAATGGTGGAAAAGAACTGCCAGTAATGTTGTCTTATGCATATGATTTACTGTTAATAGCAATAAATAACGTATGCATGAAAGAAGTGATAGTGAAAAGAAATGGCAGAGAAAGTAGGTTTGTATGTAAATAGAAAAGTAAAGGTTTTGCAAATGTAGTGCAGATTGGGAGAATTTATTGTATGAGAAATGAGGTTGTGTATTTGTGAGATTTGGAAAATAGTCTGTGATAGAACAGTGAAGAAAACTGTTATTTATCTTTAAGAAAAAAGCTATGTGTGTGTGTGTATATATCTATATATATATATATATATATATATATATATATATATATATACTTACTATATATATATATGTACACGTGTATGTATATACATATATATGTGTGTACACACACTGGTATAAGTTTATGTATGTATATATATATGTATGTATATGTGTGTGTATGTATGGTTTCATAGGTTCATAGTTGGGTATTAGGCTATTAACCCTAGGGTCTATATAAGCATAGCCAAAAAGGTGCCCTGGCTTTCGCCACCCAAGAAAATTGTTTTCCTGTGCTCGTGTCGAGCAGAGCGACAGAAGTGATCCCTGGGGTGAATTTCCTATTTCCCATCCAATCATCAAGATTTTTCTTGAATACTGCTAATGAGGAGCTCTGTTTGACATAGATAGGTAGTCTGTTCCAGAGTATGGGAAGTCTCTGGGACAGGAATCTATCCCTTCAACATGTTCTGTTTATTGTGGTGACAAGGTTTAGGTCCCTAGAGCATGTAGCTCGGAGGGACTGGGATTTCTTTAAGTGGAGCATGTCCAACAGCTCTGGGTTTGACATAGCTTTGTGTGTTAGGCAGAGATCGCCTCTGAGTAGGCGATATGCGACGGAGTAAAGCTGGAGTTTTTTGAGACGGTCTGCGTAGGGCATCTGTTTGAGGCCAGTAATCCTCTTTGTGAGGTATTTCTGTGGCCTTTCCAGTTGTTGTAGATGTCTTGTGAGGTACTTACCAAAAGGGACGTTGTACTCTATAATGTGTCTAATGCGTGATGAGTAGAGGGGAACAATGACCTCTTTTTTTCTGGATGAGAAGCCTTTTGTGATGAGGTGAGCCACATAGAAGGATTTCTTGACCACTGTGGTGATGTGATTATCATAGGAGAGACTACTGTCCACTTGTGTCCCAAGGTCTCTTATCACACTTTCGGCGTTAAGTAGACCACCACTTATGTGGTAGTTCATGGGTACAGAGTTTTTACCAAAGGGGATGACAGTGCACTTTTTGGCATTGAGCTTCAGGCCATGGCTTTGACACCAGGCATTTGTCTCAGTGAGGCCCTTTTGTAGAAGTTTCACTTCATAATCTCGAATTTCGGCATTTCGAAACTATGAAGCCGAACCATTCACAATCCCAAAACCCACAATCACAAACATACATACACCATACACCACATAACACAGACACCATTCCACACATACCACACAACCCTATACTGCATGTAAGTAGGGGGGCAAGCCCCCCTGTGCCCCCACACCCCCCTGCTTATATAGAACAACTCCAAGATCGCACATAACAGAAAAAAAAACCTCACACCACAGCATTCTACACTCGCTCGCACACAAATACACATCACACATACACAAACACCAACAAATCCAACACTCATACTTACACCTCCCTACCCTTACCCACACATACAACGTACAAAAACACACACAAACACTCACTCGGCTTCAATTTCAGACACCATACCAGCCAAACACTTCACGCAGCGTACCAGAAATGCATAAGCGCGGATTCGAGATATTTGAATTCGCTGTTATGCACTTTTGGCATTCTGCATTTTCAGCTTCATGCTCGCGGAATGCTGAAATTCGAGATTATTAAGTGAAACCATATATATATGTGTGTGTGTGTGTGTGTGTGTGTGTGTGTGTGTGTATATATATATATATATATATATATATGTGTGTGTATAGATAGATGTAGATATAGATAGATATATATAGATATGTATATAGATATATATATAGATATATATATATATATATGTGTATATGTATATATATATATATATATATATATATATATACACACACACACACACACACACACACACATAATATATATATATATATGTGTGTGTGTATGTGTGTAATATAAGTTGCAGACGACTGCAAACTGGGTGCCATAATCGACTCACCAACTGACACAAGCATCCTACAAAAGGGCCTCACAGAGACGGATAACTGGTGCCAGAGCCATGGCCTGAAGCTGAATGCCAAAAAGTGCATAGTCATCCCCTTTGGGAAAAACAAAGTGCCCACAAATTACCACATAGGTGGTAATCCATTAAGCACGGAAGAAGTAATTAGGGACTTGGGGACCCAAGTGGATAGCAATCTTTCCTTTGACAATCACGTTGCCAAAGTGGTCAGAAAGACCTTCTGTATAGCCCACCTTATCACGAAAGGATTTACATCTAGATCAAGAGAGGTCATTGTGCCCCTCTACTCATCACTCAGGCCCATAATAGAATATCATGCCCCATTTGGGATGTACCTAACCCAACACCTGCAGCAACTGGAAAGACCCCAAAAGTATCTCACCAAGAGGATCAAGGGGCTCAAACAAATGACCTATGCTGCCCGTTTAAAGAAACTCCAGCTATAGTCGGTTGCATACCGCCTACTCAGAGGTGACCTGTGCCTGACGTATAAAGCCATGTCAAACCCAGATTTAATGGACATGCTCCACCTCAGAAAATCCAAATCCCTTAGAGTTACGAGCTCGAGGGACTTAAACGTCAGCACAGAAATTAATAGAACATGCTGGAGGGACAGATTTATAACCCAGAGGCTCCCATCACTCTGGAATAAAATCCCAGTCCATGTCAGACAGAGCCTCTCACTGCTTCTTTTCAAAAGGACTCTTGACGAGTGGATGGATGATCGTAAGTTTACCCCGGGGATTACCTCTGCGTCACTGCTAGACAGAGGGCACAGTAAACTAACCTTAAAAGGGTATAGTAAACTTGTTTAAAAGGGTGGCAAAAGCCAAACACACTCTGGCTAGGCTTGTAAATGCCCCAGGGCAGATAACCTAGTATCAACCTATGAACCTATGATGTGCATATATAGAGGGAGATGTATATTGTGGAAATTACCTTATTTGGTGGTATATATGTTTCCGAGTTGTATGGAAAAATAATTAGTTTTTTTTGCTTCTTATGGGCTTTAAGATTAAGTCCGATGGAAAGAAGAATAATATATAATGAGAAAAAATGGAGGGGACAATTAATTTAATAAATTTGTTGTTTATTGCTTCAGTGTACTTATTTTGGTTATAATAGGAATGTTATTGTTTAAAATATAATTGTGTAAGGGAAGAAATACAGTAAAAGAAAATGAATGTGAAAATATTGAAGGTAAAGAATATGAAAAGAAGATAAAGGTATGGAAAATTGGACTGCATGATTTCAAAACAGACAGGAAAACAGTGCATAAAAATAATGAAATATATATTTTTAATTTCTATGGCAAATGTAGGAGGGGATGTGAAAGATGGAAATAAGACAAAAGAGATTGGAAATGTTTTATGAGGTAGGGATTTTTATAGAGTTGTATGTTTAATACAATAAAACTCACTAAAACTAGCACTAACTTTCAGCTGGCACTTCAGTCCTATACTCAGAAAATATAAGGCTGTTTACTCATCCAATCAGCAATACAGTCCAAACCATCTATTCAGGCATGTTCAAGGGACAGCTTCAGGTGTACTCTCCGATCCAGCTGGTGAATTTGGGCATCCTGAGGCAATGTTACAATTGCCTCATGTACACAGACAACCCCCTCCTCCTCCCAACCAACACAAACATATGTGAGAGATGCAGCTACACAGCCAAGCTGGAGTCTAAGCTCTCTTAACCCACGACTGGATCATCCAGTCACAAGGAGAAGGGCAACACTAGCACCACATTACCAGACTCACATAGACCAGCCATAGCTGCACCAGCAAACAACTCTCAGAAACATGCAAAAACATACTCGGAGGCTCTAAATAAGAACCTGCCTAAACAACAGAGACCTCCTAAGCATACACCCAAGCAACCCCCACCCCACAACAGAAACCAGGTAACACATACGTCACAATGTCAGTGTGCCAAGCAAAAACAGCCCCTAAGGCTAAATAACACACCTAACACACTAGTAATCGGTGATTCTGTCATCAGTCGCACAGACATCCCACTCACTAGACTGAACAAGGAGAAGGTTACCATAAGCTGCCTGTCGGGTGCCAGAATCCACCACATAAAACATGCACTCAGGTCACTCCACAACAAGTACAGATATGACTCTGTCATTGTACATGTTGGCGTAAATGACCTGAGACATACCTCCCTGGACTACTTGAAAAGAGACATTGAGGAGCTCTCTGACCATGTAGCCCAGGCTGGTATGACTGACTCTGAGTAGCATCCTGCCCTCACCCAAAATTATGCCAGCATACGAAGAAAAAATGATCAGTTTCAACAATTGGTTAAACTACTGGTGTCATTCAAAGGGGATCCAGCACTTGTAAGCCTGGGATGACCTGCTTGACAAGCCACGTTGCTTCGCCAGAGACGGCTTGCGCCTGTCGCCCCTGGGCTTTCGAATACTGGCCAAGACTCTTGCCGCCCCAATACTGCCTTTTTAGGCAAGGCTCAAAAGACAAACCCGCCTCCATAAACAACAATAATAAACAAAAACTGAGGGTAATGCTGCTCAACGCCAGAAGTATAAACCTCAAAATTCACGCACTCGAGGCTCTCCTTAGTATGGAAGAAATCGACGTACAGTGACAGAAACCTGGTTCAAGGCTCCAGAGAGCACCCCAGCACTACCAGGCTATAACTCCTACCATACCTTTAGGTCCCAAAACCAGGACCGGAACACAAAAGGAGGGGGTGTGTCCATATTCATCAAGAACACCCACACCTCCAGGCTAGTAGCAAAGCACACGGAATCTGAGACCATCCAAGTGCAATTGACAGGGGGTAAATTGACTGTTCAATTTATAGCTTGCTACAGATCTCCCACCTTGTCTCAGAACCCTCACGCAGCATTCCTGAGAACATTCGAAAGTATGAAGATTCTACCCAACACCATGCTACTGGGTGACTTCAACTATCCATACATTGACTGGGAAAACTACTCAAGCTCAAATGCCCTAGCCCAACGCTTCCTTGAGTTTATAAACTCAAACGCCCTGGAACAGCTGGTCACCACTCCCACAAGAGGTGACAACATACTGGACCTGGCCATCACCAACATGGGGAATCTATGTTCCACACCTGAGGTAAACTCTTCATTGGTAAGATCAGATCACAAACTAATCACACTGGACATCCACATCCCGGGATGGGAATAGAACACAGAGCCCTTCTGATCTTCTAGCACCAAAGGCAAGTCTGCTACCTTTTGAGCTACTGTTGAAGCAAGTCACCTTTTTTTGTGTACAAGTATCATTCTCGGTCCTGGAAAGATTCACCTCAGCACTGGAGTGTTGCTTGCACTGGTCACTTGCATGGTGAGATCCAACATGCCTCTCTTTATATCCTTCAGGGTTATGCACCTCAAGTCATTCACACCCACATTAACTAGCACTAGGTTAAGTTCACAGTATTTGTCTGGTGAGAGAGAGAGAGTTGAGCACTTGTGATGTCACCAGGAATACAGCTGATTGTAACCATCTTTGTCCAATCTTGAGCTTGGAATCATTGTGTTTGAGGCACCAATTACTATTTTTATTCATGAGTTTAAGTATAAGACAGTTTTCAGTCTACATACCGGTAACCCTTTACTCTGTCTGAGCATGGAGCCAATGGATATTTGCCGAGACCTAGTCTTCTTACTCCTAGGAGGCTTTGGTATTGTCTTTGCTACAGCTTCAGCATAAGTTAGTTCATTGTGGTTATGAAGAGATGTCAGTAGTAGTGTGTGATGCTCACAGACTATCTTATTGATGAGAGAGATACCTCTATATTGCATAGATACTTGCACTTTCATAGATTGAATTGTGTCAAGTAGAAGTGTATGACTATGAGCATTTGGCAGATCCAGTACTGCCTGAGAGTGCCACGTGCTATTAGGCTGGTAACAGAAGGGATACAGGAAGGCTTTATTTCCATTTTGCCCAGGTAACATTTGATTTGGAGTGGTCTTAGTGCTTAGGTGTAGGTTTTAGTAAAAGCACTAGTTTAAGTGAAGGTAGAATTAATTTTTAGAGGCAAAGAGTGGTTTAACACACATGCACATACTGTGCAAGACCAACACTGTTGGTGCAGCAGTTACTACAGCAACAGTGAGTCTGTTAAGACAGTACCAGTGCAGGAACACTGAGGGTCACTGTGTGCAAATAATAAAGGCCCACGACTAGTAATGTTTAAGATGGCTGCCAAGCACTGCAAAACTAATTTACACCAAGTTAGCAGTAACTTGAGGTCCCAGAACAACAGCAAATTGCCTTCTCTCACAAAGTAATCACTTGCAATGTTCTGAGATGGCCCAGTCATTGTAATTCCCACTTATCAGTATGCACTGAAGTCAGGAATACTGTCTTGGGTGCTATTTGACAATTTAAGTAATTAAAACACACTTTTGCAGTGTTTGAAGAGACTGAAGAAAGGAGTGAAATCTAATAAGTGCAGGTCATATTTGGTTCCAGCAAGATCTCAGATGCACAGCTCATAGCATTTCATTTATGACCCCCACCCACCGCACCCTCAGAAAGAGTTAACCTTACCCTGGATCCTCAGTTCTACAGTAGGCTTGCCAGTCTTTCAACCATCTGTTTAAGACCCTCCTGTTAAGATGGCTGCTCTGGAAAAACTGCTATGGTGATGGACTTGAACTTTGGCAGATCTCTGGACTACAGATTCTCATGTGTACAGAATCTTTGTTTTTCATGTGGGTAGGGTCACCTTGTGCACTAACCTTAGCTTCATGGTCAGGGTGGTTGACTGAACTTTTCTGGGTGTTAATCTAAAAGCTTTCCACTTGTTTTATGGTGATTGGAAGAAAGAGTTTTACATTTCATTGAAGTGTATAAGCAGCTCAGATTTTACCTGGTTGAACAAAACTAAATAGAGTGGCTGGAAGAAGGGGTGAGAGTTCTTGCTGCCATGGAAATGCTTGCTGATGGCCAGCCAGATAGCTTTGGAACCAGGCTGTGGAGGATTGAGATAGTGCTATTTCTGATAGCCCTTTGATCAGCATTTCATATCTGACCATATCAAAGGCCTTTAATAGGTCTAGAAAGGTGGCAGATACATATTTACCATTGTTTCTATGAGTGTTTCCTATATTTGTGACTGACAAAAGGGCAGTGATGGTACTATGGAAAGGGCGTAAGGTTTGCTGAGTGTTTGACAGGAGTTTGTGTATGCAAGTAGCCTATCATTTGGGAAAGTATGCACTTTTCTAGAATTTTTGCTAAAGGGGATAGTATCGCTATTGGTCGGTAGTTGGTAAGTTCTGTGGAGTTATCCCTTTATGTAGGGGGATTGTATGTGATATTTTCCAAATTTCGGGGACAGTGGCTTCTGATAGGGCTCTATTAATGAGAATGGCTATGGGGTAGGCCACTGCATCGGCAGCAATTGTTAGGAATTCCCCTGGTATTTTTTCCAAAGCCAGAGTAGTGGGCTTAAATTTTTTGAGGCATTTTTTTATCCTGTCTGTAGAGACAGGCTGGAATTGGAAGGAGCTATTGTGTGTGTGAACTGTGCAGAGTTCATAGGAGGGAGGTTTGTGTTGATTGTTTTGTTGGTTGGCTATGGTTAAGATTGTCTCAGTAAAGAATTTGGTAAATTGAGTAGCTATACTATCAGAGTTATTTACTAGGATGGGAGCAAGAGAGTACCTTTTTGCCTGGTAGTAGTAATTTGTTAATGGCTCCCCAAAACTTAAGAGTGATGGTGCTTGATATGAAGGCTGGAATAGTAATTACTATCTTGTCGCATTTTGCTAGCGTCTTAGCTTTATTCTTAAGCGTCTCCCTCTTGTGGGGGGCTGCACCCCCCACATCCCCCTGTTAATTATATATACCAACTCCGAGATCGTACTACAGTGGGGAAAGGGCAAATTTCCAAATCCCTACCATAATGCAACTTCAGTCAGAATGGTTCAGCGAACGGCATGTTTGTTAAAATGCCATTCAAAATGCTGTTTGATGATCTGATTCTTCGACAACGTAATAGGGACCTATTTTCCATATATACTTGTACACATATATATGTTTGTGTGTGTATATTTATGTATTTTGTGTCTGTATAAATAAACAGAATGTGCATGCATGTACACACATGTTTTTTGAGAGAACAGTGAGCCACTGTATATGCTTTTGGTCACCCTACAAATGTAAGTGCCATATGTTGAATAATGGAATCTTAAAATCACTGCAGCTTTTGAAGTATTGTTGCAAAAACCATTACAAAAGAGCTTCAATCTCAAATAAATCATGTGATGTCACAGTGGAATGCACTCATGCACCTACTAGATTCTTGAGCTGTACAGATGGAGTAAAACCTTACGGTGAAACTGAGTGTAAATTTGAAAGTGGGTAGTGGTAGAATGGCAGGACGCAGATTAAGTTGCTAAATATTTTCCAAGAAATATTTTTGGGTGTCTGCTATGATCTGCCATTAGCTGTGTCGCTCTGCCCATCCTCAGTCTCCGTAACTGTGATGGAGAGGAGAGGAGACAAGTGGCATCCCCCTGTATGGTTTCATTATCGTTAGTAGTAGGTATTTCTACTTCTACCTCCCTTTTGTTCCCGTGCATAGCTTTCATTCATGTTTGTGTTTTTTGCATAGCTGTTTCTATGTGCATACCATCTGCTATGGATAATTTTACTGCATTGCCTTACCACTTGCTTGTCTGAGTTTGAGCCTCTAGCTTACACCAGGGGGTATTGTACATGTACAAATAAACTTTCACTTTTGTCCAAAAGAAGCAGAGCTAACAACTGCCTTGTTTGGGGTGGTTGAGGAGAAACACTGCTGGGAACTATTTGCAGATGTAAAACAGATGTGTGAATGAGATGCAGTTAGATGGCGCTCATTTACTAGAGGCAGCCAGTTGTAAAAATGCAGCCTGAGTAGTGATTTAGAAGATTCTGTGGGTATTAAAATCTTTTTGTTGTATATTTTGTTCCTCCTTTTACATTTATTACCTCTTTTTCATGTCTTGAGAATTGCCAAGTGGTAACCTTGCATTGGGTGTACCTAAGACGTGTCACTTGATTCCCCTGTCAAAACCAAACAATGGATAGTGTCATACAAAGAAAGGTTCTGATCTTTAAAGGTGGATAAACTGTACAAGTTAACCTGCATGGTGTATCCAAACATATTTTGGTATTGTTTTAAAAATGTGTGTTTTGCCTCGCATAGTAGATGGGTGGTGTGGATATTTCGAATGGGATACTTTATCTTGCAGTACATTTTGTGTTGCACTGACCATATTTTGTAATAAATTTAGGTGATTCTCCATTGGAGCTGGCTGAGGGATGTTCTCTTGCTATGGTTTGGAAGAACAATGAACGCCAGAAGGAGTATGTTCTTGTGCAATCCAAAGAACTGGAATACGTGGAAGACCCTGGATCAGCAAATGAAGCAGCAAGAATTGGACATTTTACTCTTGAACAGTGCCTTAATCTCTTCACTAAACCAGAGGTGCTTGCTCCAGAGGAAGCCTGGTATGTGTTCAGAATTGTGTGTGTGTTTATACAGACAGGAGTTTCTCTCTCTCTTTTTTTTTTTTCTTTAAAAAAAAAAAAAAAAACACTTCTTGATTAGTTCAACATCAAATAGATGACAAGTGCACCTTAACTGTAGAAACCGTAAACTCCAAAATTTTTGTAGAAACTGCATTCTTACTATATTTGTCTTTTAGTCTTTTTTATTGTTGATCACATCATTTTTTTCTGCTTTGTGTTCACCCTGACACCATCCAGTAATTGTGAGACGCAGCTAATATTTAAAAAAGTAAACACCAAGAATATCGACTTAAGCCATTATCAAGTAATGGTGTTCTTTTTCAGCTGAATTCCCACCTACTTTTTTTTTTTACATTTATATCGTTGCTTATACTGTTCATGTCCATTTGCTCTAGTTTTGTTGCAGTAGGGATTTATGTTTTCCACTGGTAACACATAATTAGAATGTTGTTGTGTCTTTCGGCTTTTCCCAGTTAGGGGCCGCCACAGCGACACTCCAGTCTGCTAATGATTGGTAGTTGATTTTTACATGACGAGTTACCAGCCCTGACGCACAACCTTCAACAAAGGTACGCTCATTCACGCATGTCTCCATGCAGACGAAGTTGTAGTTGAGAATCGAACCGGACAGCGTCTTACTGCAAGGTGACAACGCTACCGCAGCACCACCACAATTAGAATAAAAATGTATTTTTTTAAAGGTTTCCACCAATCCCAATAATCAAACCTCGATCCCTTATTGCTCCTCTGTTAATTTTTCAAAGTATCCACTTAACTTTGTTGAGAGATTTACTCTGCTATGTGTCTTGGTTGCTACAGTCTTACATTTCCATCGATAACAAATTTACTTAGCCATTAACACTTTAGAAAAGAATGTTGTAATTTCTTTCAAGTTATGGTGAATATATGTTATCCCATTGCACTTACATAAGTTAAATGCTGATACTTTTGTACAAACCGATTCTTTGTGTTGGTAAACATAAACATTACAGTAAAATATGTACGCCTGTACCCAAGACAACCCTGTTCAAATCTCCATCACTGAACCTTCATAATCGGGAGCATCTCTGTCATTGTCTAGGTCGTGTAAAAATATTTGTGATGATACTTCTGTGCAAACATTTATAGCAGCATGATTCAGTAACATATCTCTCATGTATTTGTATTCCAAAAGTACAAAAGCCAGCACAAAAGGTGTATAAGGTGTAACTTTATTAAAAAGTTAACACTTACAGACCAGTTTCGGCATGCATAAAAAACCTTCCTCAGTGTAACTGAAAAAGAAACCAAGCACTCCTTATATACACACACCCATGTATAGCAAAGATCATTCATTGGCTGCTCACAATTCCTCATTCGATCCAGGGGGAATCAAACCCCCTAGTTTATATGTATTTGTATCTGTCAGTACTTCCAACAGTTGACTACATTCTTCCCTGATTTTCTGCAGTGTCCCTACATTAAGCTTGCATTTTAGAGCACAGGATGAAGACTGAGCCGTTTACAAGATATTTGTTATAAAACAGATTTGATTCCCTCAGCCTCTTTTTGCTTGCTGTACGACTCTGAGCAAGCCATTTATCCAGACAGAGTACTCTGGGGAACTGGAAAATTTGGTTGTGCTCCTCAGTGGCCTCCTGGACCATGTGCATAGTAACTATCTATCAATGTATGAACCTCAGCTGACTTAACGTGTTAGTGTTACACACCCTACCAACCAACCTTTGTGAGATGAATATTAACTCTAGTTTTCATTAATAGTGTAACAGTTTGTAGCTGATCCTTTTTTTAGAGATTTGTTAGACCTGTATATAAAGCTGCCTTAATCAAACCATCAGAAAACCCCATCACCTGTATTTCTGCTGTACCTATGCCAAGCTGCATCAATGGTTATTCCATTTTTTTTCTCTCCCTGGTGGTTCAGTCCTGTATTCTGTTATCCCCAGTCTGCTTTCTTTCATAGCAGCTTGTAGTTTACCAAGCTACTTTTGCCTGTTCAACAGAGTAAACATAACACTGAAAGCCTGGCTCGTCTCATATGGTTGCTCCACTTTCTTCTAATGTGACACAGGAAAGCATGCTTTCAAACTCCTGTTACAGGTAGGATTTTAGATATTTGGTGAAGCAATAGTAGATCGAAGGTGTAGGATGCTAAGAAAAGAGCTCTTTATGCATGGGTCATTATAGGAGAAAGCTGTGTTAGTACACATCACAGAGGTGAGAGGAGTGAAGAGTGCAGAGGAATTTGGCGATCAAAAAGTGACCTTATGAATTCTTTAACAGTGAGTAGGTGACTTGGAGCATTACACTAATTCAAGAGAAAGATTTGTAAATGAATATGTTAATTAACATAATGATCCTAAAAGAAAATAGGTGCCAGTCTGCTTGTTTAATTCCAATGTAGTGACATAGTTTTTGCCTTTTCCAACAGTGAAACAACAGGTGCAGTTTTGTATTGATCGCACCTTCTGTGTACCTCTGGGCAAAGGTCGAATCTTATCAGTCATTGGAAGGGAGTATCTGTGTACCTGCAGAAGTACTTTTGTGCAAATAGCTGTCCTGACCTGCTTAGTTATAAAATTGGAAACAGAGTGGCATCACTATAGTAGAGCTGTAACTTTATTGTTAGTGTTGCATGTGTATGCGTGTGTGGAGAAGGTCAAAAGAATGACCAAGCCAAGTGCCAAGATAATTTTATGGATTTAACTGTTTTCAGGATGTAAGGCATTTCTGAGGGCTAGAAATAGTGTTTTTATTCATATTTTCCTTAAGACCTTTATGTTGACTAACTAAAGCTTATCTATTAGTCTCTCTCTCTCTCTCTCTCCCTCCAAGACTGTATTGGGTTGACAGTGTTGGTGGTGGAGGGGGGACTGGGCCTGTTGAACAGTTTTAAACAATCTGCCATGCGAATACTCCTAAAACCATTTTAATGTGATGGTATATAAACTGTGAAGATTCTGTTGGCATTATGGCATTATAGTTCAGGTCTTCAGTGCCTGTGTGCAGTTTTTATGTTCTTACATTGTCTGTGTGGGGTCCACTCCAGCCCCCCCCCCCAAAAAAAAAAAACAAGCTGTGTGTTTCCACCTCAGACTCACCAGAAACTGAATGAAGTCATGGGCAGCAGCACAGACTGTAAGTGGTGCCCATCAGAAGAGTTGTGAAGACCAACCACTTTAGCTATCAGCTGTGGGTATGCAGTATCCCTTAGACAGGAGAACATAGATCACAGACTGCATGCTGGAATTTCACTCTTGGTGGTGATTTAGTCACATTGGCTAATGTCACCAAAAATGGGCACTGGTATTTGCTGCTAAGTGGGTGCAGGACCCAGGCTACTCCAGCCTATGACAGAGACCCATGCTAAGTGTGGAAGGATTCTGTGCTTCTGTTGGTCAGTGTGCACCCTACCATAAAGCTCAGCAGCATTAAGCTCCTGGTCATCTGGTGTCCAGTTACCCGTGCTGTGTTATGTGGGAGAGTTCTGCTGAGCAAAAGTTGAAAGTAAAAGCAGTCAACCTGCAAATCATGAACTAAGGATTGATGTTAAGTTGTCATTCTCGCCTTCATTCTTGCTGGATGGGTTCGGAGCCGATCCTCGGCTCCGACTCGGCCTATACTATAGCTCGAGAACTATTTTTACCGGCTCGAGGCAGCCCTATATCCCACAATACCATGCGCTAACTCCCCAGATCTCGTTTGCCGCTTCACTGCGAGGGTGCCTTTTTTACCGGCTCAGGTCAGTAAAGGAATTTTCAACAAAGTTTTCTATTTTTTGAGGTAGTTTACTAGGTTATTTTCCCTACTTTTGTTCCCTATCGATATTATACTTAATAGTGTTTGTTTCGTAAGCCCTACCCAGCCCTGTAGTTAACTTTTATAATCAGGCCTACAGGCTTTAGTTTTTCTGTTTACTCACCCCTGTGTGTGTGTGTTGTTGTTTTAGTCAGCCCCCTCATCTCCCCCTTGTGCGTAAGTGAGTGAGTGTGTGTGCTGATTGAGTGACTGTCTTTAGGGCAATGTCCAAAGACATTAAGGTCTCGGGATTCAAGAAGTGTGACTCGTGCTGTCAGAAAATGTCTCTGACAGACGGTCACACTTCTTGTGTCTATTGCTTGGGGCCTTTACACCTGCAGGACTCTTGTTCCGTTTGTCACGGATTTAGTTCAAGAGTCCTGCAGGAAAGGCGTAACAAGCTCATTCTAAGGGGCTTGTTAAAGCCTGATGACTCCCCGTCCAAGTCTGGCTCGGGGAAGTCATCAAAAACCGCCAAACCCTCGGCTCCAGCTTCTGAGCCGAGGGCTGGTGTTGTCGAGACGGCTCCGACCTCGGTTCCGGCTGGCTCCGAGGTGAGCAAAGTGGGTTCCGCTTCAAAACCATCATCGGAGCCGACCCCAGCGCGCAAGCACTCTAGGTCCCCTTCTTTAGAGTCCGTCAGATTGGCTCTGAGGTCCCCCCTCCTATCGGAGCGGAGTCATAGGACTCATTCATCGAGGTCTTCCAGGCTCTCTGATCACGACATCGAGAGGGTGGTCAGTAGACTCATAAAATCTCAGGCGCTGGCCCAAATGCTTCAGAGCCCATCTCACCAGACTGTGGCTCCTTCAACACAGTTATCCATTCCTCCTCCGACTCATCTCTCGAGTTCGGAGCCGGAGTTCGTCGGAACCGTGACCTTGCCCACGTCGGAGCCGATACCCCCTCCTTCGGCTCCGGTCTCTTTATTGGTTCCGTCCATGGAGAGGTCCGGGCGCCGGGACTCCCATTGTCAGCTCCGAGGGGGCGAGTGGCATCGGACCCTTGTCCGACCCCGCTCTCCCTCTCGGAGCTTCGGCTCTGGTTAGTTCGGCCACAACATCATTCTCGGAGCCTTCTCTGTCGGTTCAGGGGGCGGTTCCGGCCTCTTCGGAGCCGGAGCTACCTTTGGTGTCTGATGGGGGAGCCTTTGAGGTGATGAGGAGTGTGCTGGACCCAATGTTCACTCCAAGGTTAAGTTCTGCGGCTCCTCCCTCTGTAGTGCCTGTTACGGTCTCTGGCCACCCTCCTATACCCGACAGCAGAGATCCAAGGCGTAAGGTACCCACTTTGGGTGTCTCCTCCTCTTCCAAGGGTTCCCCTGAAACTTCAGGGGAACCCCCTAGGAAAAGAAAGTGCAAGAGGAAGCACATAGACTCCCCCGAGTCTGTCACGTCGGACACCGACTTGGATGAGTCGGAGGGTTCCCCCAGATCCCCCTCTGAGGATGTCTCCTTTTCAGACATCCTGGAGATCCTAAGACAGAGGGGAAATTGGTCCACTCTCAAACCTTCCAAGGACGAGTCGGTTTACCTTGACGCCTTTGGATCTCGCCCTTCCACCTCCTGGGTGTCTCCCCCTTTCGACCCACTAATGGAGGTAGTGGCTAGAAAGGCGTGGGCAGCTCCTGATTCAATGGAGCCTACCCCTAGGAGGCCTTCTAAATTTATTTCTGCACCAGATGACAAATCCTTTCTCACCAAAGGTGTTTCAGTTGATGCTATGGTGGTAGCAGCAGCCACTAAGAAGGAATTAGCAGATCCTTCCGTACCTGTTCATCCTCCTAACAAAGAGTCCAGGACCATGGACAGGTACGGCAAGCGGACCTTTGCTTCAGCGACATTTTCTATGCGATTGCTGAACTATTTGTCATTTCACCCGCCTTCAGAGAGACTTGCTCACAGAGCTGGGTGAAACGGTACAGGATCCTTCTGCTGCGGGGTTTAAGGACAAAATAAAATCTCAGCTGGCTACCCTGAACTCCATTGTTAACTTCTCCATGCGGCTAATCTCTTATGCAGCCGATGGAGCGAGTAGGGCCGCTGGCACAGGCGTTGCGTCGAGACATCATGCTTGGATGCGATTCTGTAACTTTGCCGACCCCTTCAAGGCGTTCTTCACCAACACCCCCTTTGACGGTTCGGAATTGTTCGGGCCTCAGGTGAAGAATACCCTCACCAGATGCGAGCAAGATGGTAAGACTCTCTCTGCCGTGGGAGTCCATTTTTCCACACCATCTAGACCCTATCCTAAGGGACAGAGGGGTGGAAAGATGTGGTTCCGCAAACCACAGGGAGTCGCGCCTGCCGCACGTGGTGAATTCCCCCTAGAGGCAGAGGGGGGAATAATAACAGACGCCGCCCCAGGGGCAGAGGGGGTCCACAGAACCAGGGTTCCAGGGAATCTTTCCCTGACCAACCCTTTCAGCATCCCTGAGAAGCTGCCCGACTGTCCGCCTTCAGAGGCAGTCGGGGGAAGATTATCTCTGTACCCGGAAGCCTGGCAATCCATCTCCCAAGACACATGGGTACAGAAGATCATATCCGAGGGTTACAAAATTCCTTTCACTTTCCCTCCGGTACAACCGCCAAAACCCCTACCAGACGTACCACCCGCACAAAGGGGTCAGGCTCAGCTAGAAATAAAAAAGCTGTTAAACAAAAGAGTCATCCAGGCAGTCCCAGCAGATCAGCTAGGATCCGGAATCTACTCCAGATTCTTTTTGGTACCAAAAAAGACAGGAGATTGGAGACCCATTTTGGACCTCAGCAGGTTAAACAACTATGTATTAAAGACAAAATTTTGGATGGTAACACTGCAGTCCATTCTACCCTTTTTGGGCAGAGACAACTGGATGTGCCCGTTAGACCTCCAGGACGCGTACTACCACATAAAAATACACAGGCGCTCCAGGAGGTTTCTCCGCTTCCGGCTGGGAGTCAGTCATTTTCAATTCAGGGCCCTGCCCTTTGGTCTCACCACAGCCCCCCAGGTGTTCACCAAATGTTTGGCAGTGGTCATGGCTCACCTGAGACAGAAAGGATTCCAGGTGTTTCCATACTTAGACGACTGGCTCATTTCCGCTACCACCAAACAGGATCTCATAATGGCCAGGGATTATACTATCCATGTTTGCAACAGCCTGGGTATTTCTATAAATTTTGCAAAGTCCTCCTTGTCGCCTTGTCAATGTATAAACTTTATAGGCGCCGTATTAAACACCACAGAAATGTCTGCAACATTACCACCTCAGAGAGTGACAGACATAAGGCGGAATGTTCAGCTTCTGTTTCAGCCCAGCAGAGTCCAAGTCAAGCTAGTATTGAAAGTGTTGGGCCTCGTGGCGGCGGCGATACTTCTACTTCCATTAGCCCGCTTCCACATGAGACTCCTTCAGTGGATGCTGTTTTCTCAGTGGTCCTTTCAACAGCTGCCAATGACCCACAACATTTTGATAACACCATCTTGCAAGAAACATCTCTCCCGGTGGATGGTTTCCCCTCAGCTTTTTCAGGGCAGACCCTTTGTTCTCCCCCCTCCAGTTGCCACTGTCACAACGGATGCCTCCCTGATCGGGTGGGGGGGGCATTATCAGGGCAGGACGGTCCAGGGCACTTGGCAACAGTCAGAATGCCACCTGCACATAAATGTCCTGGAGATGAGGGCAGTAGAGTCTTCTGAAGGGATTCACTTTAGATTATCGAATTCCCAAAAACTCGAAACCCATATGGTCGAGACCATATGATCGAGTTTTTGGAAACTCGAAACTCTAAAGTGAATTAAAAAAAAAAAAAACATAAAAATGTTTCTGCAGGGGGGCAAGCCCCCCTGCACCCCCCACACTCCCCTACTTAAGTATACCAACTCCGAGATCGCACTACAGTGAAGAAAAGGGAAATCTCACGTTCCGCGCTGTATGCAGAAGCACAGAGCGGGAAGTTTCCCATGTCCTCTCTGTAGTGCAATTTCAGAGTTGGTATATCTAAGTAGGGGGTGTGTGGGGGGTGCAGGGAGGCTTGCCCCCCTGCAGAAACGTTGCTTTTATGTTTTTTTTTTCATTTACTGTAGAGTTTCGAGTTTCCGAAAACTCGATCATATGGTCTCGACCATATGGGTTTCGAGTTTTCAGAAATTCGATAATCCAAAGTGAACCCTTTTGAAGACATTGAAGGATGTCATCAGAGTTGGTGATACTCATGGGACTTGGACGTAAGTGTAAAGATAGAACAGTATTCATAATCTCAGCCCATGCCCCACAGCAGGGTTTTGATAGTGAGAAGAGAGTGCATTCAGGCATCCGTTGAAAGACCTACCAGATAAAGCAGGGCAGCATCAGATATTCAACATTAGATCGCTGTTGCAGTACCCTAAGCTGTTTAGTCTTTATCCTGACAACTATATAATAAACTGTCCAGCTTTTCACAGCTTTAGGCTCTTTAAAAGGTGGTTAGAGCACCAATATCTGCAAAGCTTTTTTTGCTGCTGGAGTGTTCTTCTGTGGGCTTCATACAACTGAAATTTGGCTAGTGATCCTTCAAGGTTAGGAACTATTTCAAAGCAAACTACATCCTATTAAGCAAATGTCTGTCACAATTCAATGCCCCTCCCAATCCTGAGTTCACGGCAACCTGTGCGGAATTGTTCACAGAGACCTTGTACAACCATATAAATGGCTGTATAGAGGCTACTGTATCTACTTAGAAGTACACTCAAAACAAACTCTAGAAACAGTCTACACTGGTGGAATCCTGACCTTAATAAGGTATATAACAGAAGGAAAAAAAATCATGGCTAAAATCAGGAAAAGCAACTCCCATAGTGATAGGAGCTTTTTAATTAAATAATCAGGAAACTTTCAACAAGGCCAATTGTGAGGTCAAAATAGCTACACATGCTAAAGACAGCCACAAGGCCTTCTACAGCTATGTCCAAAACCTCATAGGCAGTACACAGTCTGCCCCATTGGTGGTAATTTGTGCCACCTTCATTGAGCAGAGCAATAGCGAATTTGGTGGCTGACAAGTTAAGTGCAAGCTTCATCCTCCAACTTACCCCATGAAAAACCTACTTGTATAACCCCCCAACTGTTAACAGAGTCTTGCTGGCTTTTGCTGAGTCGAAAAACACAGCCTCAGTGGACCCCGACAGAATCCTATGATGCCTCCTAAATACCTTGAAATGTGAGCTAACAGGACCATTTGAGTCACTTTTCAACTATGGCCTGAAAATAGTTTTGTACCACAAGAATGGAGGACTGCGGTGGTTATCCTTCTTCACTAGAGTAGACTGTCAACCAACCCCAGAAACTACAGACCTATTAGTCTGAATAGTCAAATATGCAAATGTATGGAACGAGTTATCATGAAAATGATCAACAAAGACATAAGACAACCTTCAGACACTGGACCCAACCCAGTTTGGCTTTGTCAAGGGAAGGTTATGCCTACTAAACCTGGTAGACTACTTTGAGAAGGTCGTAAAGGCAATGGATGAGGGGAAAACGATATGTACCGCCTACTTAGACCTGGCTAAGGCATTAGATTCAATACCCCACTCAGGTGTACTTAACAAATGCACCAAACTGAGCAGAAACCCCTGTATAAGTCACTGGCTTGCCAGCTGGCTCACATACAGGACCCAGGAAGACAGGACTGGTGATACCACCTCCACTAAGAGACTAATCACCAGTGGAGTACCTCAGGGCTCCATGCTGTAACAGCTTCTATTTCGCATCTACTTCTTGGAGGTTAATGCTAATGTCAAGGGTTTTTGGCTGACCAAGTTCATAGATGACTGCAAACTGGGAGCTATCATAGATTCTCCACATTGCACAAGCATCTTACAAGAGAGTGTAACACAAAGAAACAACTGGTACCAAAGTCGCAGATTAAAACTCAATGCCAGGAAATGCATTATAGTGCCTTTTGGGAAAACTGCCACTCAGGATAATTACTCCTTTGATAAGACACCTCTAAGAGATGACCCAGTAGTCAGGGATCTGGGAACATATGTAAACTGCAATCTAACCTTTCACCAACATGTGGCCAAAGTAGTAAGAAAATCATTCTGTCACCCGACTTGTAAGTAAGGGCATGGCATCAGGTCCATATAAATAACTGCCACTGTATTTGGCCCACATCAGACCCATCGTTATGTTTAGTGCCTCTTTTGGCATGTACCTGACCAGACATATGCAACAGTTGGAATGCCCACAAAGGTTTCTTACCAGGAGAATCCAGGGTATAAATACATTGTCCTATATAGATCACCTTAAAGCCCTATCTCTGTGCTGTGTCTCCTACAGGTTACTGAGAGGCGATTTATGCCTGGCATACAGGGTATCCTCAGCTCCAACTTTGAGGGACATTTTGCACATCCACAAAATGAGCAGCATCAGAACCACTCGATCCAAGAATCTAAGTATAGCTTGTGACATAAATAAGACATGCTGGCAAGACAGATATGTCTCAGAGGATTCCCTGCTCTAGAACAGGCTCTCCATCTACGTGAAGCTGATTTCATCCCTAACCTTATTTAAGCATAACCTTGACCAATGGATGGGAAATCAGAAATTCACCCCAGTTCTAGCCCCCCTGTATCTGTTACAAGGAGGCAGACAGTAATGCACAAGCTAACATACCCCCAAATAACCTCTAGAAACTTCCTAAAATACCCCCTCCTAATAAATGCCCATGGTGTATATAGAGACAATTGGGTTGGATTGAATGACTAGGCTTATAATGGCTCTGGTGGACTTCAGACTAGTATATACCAGTGAACGTATAAGGACTGTCCAGTAAATCTTCAGCTAGAGAAAACTTTCCACCATTGTATATTTTTGAGGAAAAGTAGTGTTTTTTATATTAATATGTATGCTAGGAAACATATTTTGTATGGATCCTCATCCTCTATTGAGGAGGTTTTACTACTGTGAATGTTTGTGAAAGTGTATTGTGTAAAATCTTTTTAACTTTCTGTTAATACTTCTAGAGCAGGGGTGTCCAACCTTCTGGCTTGCTGGGGCCACATTGAGTGAACAGAAATGGTCTTGGGGCCGCATATAAAATATATCATATAGTTAACTCTTTCGTTGCTCCGGAAGGCCACAGTCAACCTCCTGGCTGTACTGTAGGTGCATTTGAACAATGAATAAATGTAATAAATGCCTAATATTTGCCTTAAAATTCTAATTCTCATTCTAATTCGAATTCTCTAATCTAACAGTTAACTCTTAACATCTTAGTTAATATCTATATCTGTCTATCTTTATATATATATATATATATATATATATATATATATATATATATATATAAATAAATATATATATATATATATTTTTTTTTTTTTACAAATAACCAGATATTCACTACAGCACTAGCATTTCTCACTGGGAAAACCATTTGAGCAGTAAAACTACGTAAAATGTCAACATCAGCAGTCCTACAATACTATAATCCACAAAAATAACCCAACAAATTTGCAATAAAGTAAAGAATTCACATTACTGACTTAATAAAACAATTCTGAATAAGCTACAAAAGGGTCTCACCCAAACAAATAACTGGTGCCAGAAATATGGCCTCAAGCTAAATGCCAAAAAATGCATCATCATCCCCTTTGAAGAGAGTGATGTCCCCACAAATTATCACATTAATAACAATGTTGTAAGCACGCAATAAGTCGTATGGTACTTGGGCACCCAGGTTGATAGAAACCTGACTATTGACCACCACTTTGTCGCCGTTGTAAGGAAAGCTTTTTACATGGCCCACTTCATTAGTAAGGGTATCTCATCCAGGGACAAGGAGGTCATAACATCCCTGTATTCTTCCTTTACAAGAGCCATTATTGAGTGCAATGCCCTTTTTGACATGTGCCTCAGCAAAACACCCTGCCAAAAGAAAGACTACAACCATTTCTGACAAAAAAGGTCAAAGGACTAAGTTCACTTAGTTATCCAAACAGACTAAAAAGCTTCTTGCTTTCTTCTGTCTCTCACTAGCCCCTATAAATGTCATCATTGGCTTACTTTCCAGGCTAAGAAAGATCCTGCCTTAAGAGACTTCCTCTACCTCAGAATTACTGGTTATACTTAAAATGCTCACTACAAAGACCACAGCTTTCATTGCAACATAATCAAGCCACTTTTTACGGACAGGTTCTTGACACAAAAACTTTCAACTTCTGTAAAAAGCTCCTCTCATTATCAAACAATGTAGTTCAGCCTCACGATGGCTGGATGGATAGCCATAAATGTAGTTCTTGGGTAAGTAGCATAGCCTTCATCAAACCAGATGGAAAATCCACATACTAACCTTTCCCAGCTGGATGGCTAAGATCTAATATTGGTTACTCAAATCTAGTTGCCCATGAAGAGGGGCATATTTAACTAAGAATTCCATTTGCAAAATTATATTCAGCTATGTACAAACAGCTTTCTCCTAAAAACTTAACTCATTGATATTTGCCTTGCTGTAATTATAACTGTAAAAAAAAATGTTTTTAAGTTTATTCTGTACCTCAGTGATTCTCACTGTTACAAGATGTTATCTCTGCCATATTGTATGAGTACTACATCCATAATTTGCTGTCTCTTTCTCATGTATTGTATTATATTGTTTTGTGTTATTTTTGGAGCTTTTCTTCCCGGGCCTCCACTGAAAATGGACCTGTGCCCAGTCGGACTTTCCCGGTAAACAAATGTAAAATAAAATAAAATGAATAAAAATAAACTTCCCTCCAATCTAAAGCCATTTGACAGACATTTTAATTTGTGCAGAAGTTACTCACAAGACTGACAGTTTACTGAGCTGTAATGCTGACCTTCGCTTTTGAAAAAAAAACAAAATTCCCAGACTTTGTCAATAGCTCAAAGTGTAGAGAGGATTATTTATTTATTATATATTTGTTTATTTTTGGAAAACATCTTTAAAACTGTTAAATTGATTACACACCCAAAAACACAGAAAAGTTATTGTGATTATGTAAACCACAGACTGCTGCAAGAAATCAAAGTCACAGTAGCACTCTATGCTTATGTCCGAACAGATGAATCATACCTGTCAATTCCAAAAGAAGTAAAGTAGCTTAATAAGAAGGTTATTTGCAAGGTTACATGACAGTTTATATTGGAAATAAGCAGAGATATTAAAAAAGGCTCTGTTTTTCATAATTATGCCGAAAAGTCTTCCAAGGTAAATACAACTTCTGATTTAGTATGGAACCATACCTCTCAACCTTAGAGCAAGAAATCTGGACAAAGCGAAAAATAAAAGTGGGACACAGGCCCAAAAATAGTTATGCATCACAGACACCATTGAAACAACTGTAACTGCAAACATTATACATCCCGTATAATCTTTCTATCCCATCATTGTCAGTTAAGCATTATATGGCTCATTCAGTCCTGCCTTCTTTTGCAACAAAGAAAACCATGCTTTGAAATGACAAATGCATTAAAAATAATAAATAAAACACATTGCATCAACATCCTGCAACTTCCTTCCTGCAAGCAACCACAGAGCTTTCACTGAAACTAGGGCTGCTTGTTTCCCCAGAATGACAGCTCTCCCTAATTAAGTTTAATGGTATACAATCTACCAGTATCTGGATTACCTGAAATAAATTAAATTATGGCCTGTAAATTGAAAGTACACTTTGTTTAATTAAACTATATTTCTAAGCCCACTTACTATATTTTTTCAGTAACATCCCAATATCCATTTCCAGGTCACTTTACAAGACATTGGCAGTGGTAGACTTGGCATCCTTCAGAACCCCACAGGCCCACGCTAATACATTGTCCATTAAATGTAAATATCCATCCACTGTAAGTGGCAAGAAGCTATGTCTTAAAAAATCTACTTCTGACATGCGTGCCCAAGTATTAGGTTTTGAAACAAAGAAACATATTCTCCACAGTCCGTAAGTCTCTGTCTTTAATAATCATCTACTGTTGCAGCATTCCAACACATAATCACACACATACACACTAAAATCCCCAACATTTAAAAAATGACATTGTGCCCACTTGATTTGCCAGTATTGATGATCCGCCAAAGCTCTGCTTACTGTTGTCCAATCTGCCACTGCTTAGAACCCACCAATGAAAAAACAGTACTAGGTGCTTTTTTGTTTGTCTGAAAAAAAAATACAACTTTGTATGCTACAGTCCCACATAGTCAGTCCACTACTGACCCATTAACCCTAGGCTGCTGTCTCATTCTTACTCCCTGGAACTGCATTACCTTGGATGACTACTTTTATTTCCTAAGCAAAAGACACAAATTGGAAGATGAGGCAAAAATCCAGACATTCTTTGAAAATCCATACAGTTAAGAGGTATGAGTTCATGTTCAATACAAAACTCTCCTGGTCAGGAAAGCCGCAATTTAATGTAAGTGTACTCTTAATGTATGATATATTTGTGAGCTAACTTATTTGTGTTCAGTAGGTAGACTGATCATTGTTAGCCTATTTGTGCATGCTTCTCTCTCTGTCATGCACACATATACACACACACACACACACACACACACACACACACACACACACACTCTTCTTCTACTTTCATGCACACAATTCTGCTTTCATGCATGCACTCACTCACTCCATATTTACCTATTAACACAGGAAATTGCTGTCCCTTTCAAAGGCAACAATGGCAAATCCATACATGAGTCCCTCTTCAGCGAGAACACACACACTGATTGTTCGGCGCAAAATAATGGAGTAAACACACTGACCCTTTTTTGGCTCAAAAACAAAACTAAAAGGTTGCTTTGGCTCTTGTGCATACTGACATTAGCATTACAGGTCACGGGAGTGAAAAACACGAAACAAAAAAAGTGTTTTGCGGCATGCGTACATCAATGTTGCAGTTAGAGGTTGAGGGCCGCATGGAAGAGCTCTGAGGGCCGCAGGTTGGACACATCTATTCTAGAGGTTGTGCGTTAGGAGCAGGTCTTTGTACTTTTGGGAATTGCAAGTGTGTTTTTTACTTTAAAACCACCTTTTTCCACTATAATTGAGCACCACCTTTTTCCACTATAATTGAGCTACTGACTCTTTCAGTCTCCTCTGCCAATTTTTCTACCTTCCTTTCTGGTTGAACATATGGAGCAGTTATTAGTCTCCTTGATTCTTCCTTCCCCATTCACAAGAAGAAAAAAGTTGTCGGGGAGTCTTTGGATGGCTCCAGTTTTGCCTCCGTTGTTGATAGTTGACTGCTGGACTAGATTTGGTTGCTTGGATCGCTTTTATTTTCCTCTGGTCCCTATGGTGTGGCACCTACAGACACTAAGGTCTTGGAGGATGCAAACATCCCTGTGGCTGTAGGTTTGCTCTCCACAGGCAGTGGAGAACTAATTTTGTTGGTCACTGGAGAAAGGGCAGGTGAAGGTGTATCACATCATTTAGAAAGGGATCCTGAGCCCTGGGATAGTGTGCCTGCTTTGGGTCAGTTTTTTCCAGGGAGTTTCCCAGGAAAAGAAAAAAGGAAAACCACTTGACTTCTGTTTGTTTCAAAGGACAATGACAATTTGCTGGAGTTTACTAGGAGTTATTTACCTACTTCCTCTTCTGGGAAGAAAAGAAGAGAGAGTTCACTGTTTTTTTGTCTCCGATTTTCAGACAGAAGACCACGGATTGGAGGGATGATATGCTTCAGGATTTTCCTCAGAATAAGAATCTTCAGTTTGTGAAGAAAGTGCTACTTCAGATTTTGCTTTATAAGGCCTTTCTTTTTCTGAAACTTTATCTGAAAAGAAATATTTGTTTTTTCCCAGTTGGATCAGAATGAAATTCCCATTTCACAACAAATGTATTTTGATTTGTTACTGTTAGACATTCTTCCATCTGCATATGTTTTTACTTTTATTATCTGTTTTAGAGAGTGCTTTTCTCACAAGTTGTACCTGACAGTCAACCATCTGTCCTTGGGAGGTCTGATAGGTTATACAAGATACATTAGACTCACAGATGCTTCTTTTTTAGCCCTAAAGTAGATACTGAAGTAATTTCCCTATTCAAAACTGCCTCTGCTAGACAATTTGCTAATGCTAATCCCATTCCCTCTGACAAGGGTGGAAAAGCTTTTTACAGTTTTTGAAAGAATTTTATTTATTCCACTTTAACATGCAGAATATACACTGCCATATTCAATGTTAAGGACTGATAAGTCTCCATGGTTGCTGCTTTGGGGTTAGTCATGAGATGTGCTTGGTTGCATTCATAAAATCACCCTGAAGATGTTACAACTGAAATTTAAATTCTCCCATGGACAAGGAATTTCTTTTTGCTGTTTCAGCAGCTGAGGTGCTCAAAAATTTGATGGGAGAGCTGATTCAGGATTGGGGAACAGAAGCAGTCATCCCTCTGCACAAAGGTGGGACATTTATGGACCCTGGAAACTACAGACTGATAAGTCACACTAGTGTCATATGCAAATCCATGGAAAGAATTGTCATGGAAATGATCAGTAATGAAATAGAAAACCTCCAAACATTGGACCCAACCCAGCTTGATTTCATCAAGTGCAGGGCATGCCTGCTCATCCTGTTGGACTTTTGTGAAGTTCACTAAAGCAGTGATTGAAGGCAAAGCAGTTCACACTGCCAACATTGACCTGGCCAAGTATTTGACACAGTACCCCAGTTTGGCATTGTTGAGAAACTCAAGAGGTTAAATATAAACCCTTATGTTGCTGGCTCACAGACAGGACCCAGGAAATTAGAATTGGGGAGTCTACTCCTACAAAGTGGCTATTCACAAGCAGAGTCCCTTTGGGATCGGTTTCAGGACCGCTCCTTTTTGGCATTTACTTCCCTGAAGGTAAGGCCAATGTCAAGGGCCTCTGGCTGACTAAATTTGCAGTTGATTGCAAATTAGTAGCAGTCATACAATTCCCCACCAGCACTAATGTTCTTCAAGAAGGGCTGATACAGACAGATGACTTCTGTCAAGAACCACAAACTAAAACTAAATGCTAAGAAATGCATAATAGTATCCTTCAGGAAGTCGTCCATCCCTGGTTACTGAAATATTAACAACACATCACTAACAGTCGACCCAGTAGTCAGAGACTTAGAGACACACGGACAGTAATCTGGTCTTTGACCATCATGTCTCTAAAAGTAGTGAGGTAATCCTTCTGTGTTGTGCAACTTATAAATAAAGGTACGGTATTTAGGTCAGAGGAGGTCATTGTTCCACTGTATTCAGCAGTCATCAGACCTATCGAATGCCGTGCCCCCTTCAGGATGCACCTAACTAGGCACATCCAATAATTGGAACTTCCATTGATGTTAGGTATAGAGTGTAAATAACATATCCTGTGCAGGCTGCCTCAAAGCTCTGTACCTGTATTCTGTCTCCTACAGGCTGTTGAGGGGAGATCTATGCCTGGCATATAAGGCATTGTCAGACCCCACCCTGATGGACCTCCTGCATGACTGCAAAATAAGCAACATACGAATTACCCACTGTAAAGAGAGAAACCTTGCCTGTGATATAAATAGGACCTGCTGGGAGATGGGTGTATATCCCATAGATTTTCCTTTCTCTGGAACAAGCTCCTCTTCCATGTAAAACAGAGTTCCTCTCTAACCCAATTCAAGTGTAATTCGGACAGTAGGATGGGAGGGTGGCCTAATGGTTAAGGTGTTTGCCTTACAAACACAAGGTGCAGAGTTTTAGTCTCACAAGGGATAATTGGCTAGGCTTAAAATGGCTCGCAAGGGCATTTAGCCTAGTACTAACCTATGAACTAACATATGAACAGGAAATTCATCCCTGGTTTGGTACCTGTATCTCTAATGGACACAAACAGCCTGTATATGGTTTATTTCCCAGGCCTCTGCGTGTAAATATTTCCTCTCCAAAGCCCCTGTTCACACTTTTCAAGGGTACCAGAACTTGTCAGAGATGTGGGTTGCATGGCTAAGGCTTAAAAAGGCCCTTGTGGTCATTAGCCTAAGAGGTGACCCAAGTCTTACAACCTTACTTTTTTAAGGCAAGTAAAAATATTCTTTTCTCCTCCGCTCACTTTTTCAGAAAACAATTCAAGTAAACAAGGTGCTAACAAACAGGATGTTAAACAGCAGTAGCAAGGAGGCGCCAAAAAAAAAAAAAGGCAAAGTGTCTTGAAATGTAGGATGGGCCATAAAGTCAGAATGACTCTTTGCCAGAGTTGGGGGAGCCTGAAGAGGCTGTCTGTCCCTCTCCCTAAGTCTACATTTTCATTTGTGGTTCCAGATTGTTTCAGACAAATGGATTCTGAAAGTCATTCAGTGGTATTCCTTCTTAGCCTATTCCATTACTTCTATCTCCCACTTCACCCTCTACTCTTTCTTTCTTTGATAACTTCCTGGACTTCTGCATTTCACCAACAACTTTCTTTTATGTACCTTATTTCCATACATGGCTCAGCCACATATCTGGTGTGGCAACAGGATTAGAAGTGGCTTGATGATGGCCATCACATGGTTCAGCAAGAAATGCTTTCACAAGGTCACATACAAGAGTGACCAGCATGCAACTCTTTAAACTTGCTCTTAGTAAGGAGAGTCCCTCCCTCCTTTCTAGGGGATTCCCCAAGTATCATTGATGATAATATTGGTCACTGCTGCAGTAGCCTTAGCTGTATTGGGTTATATCCTGCTAAGGATGTAACAACTGACCAGCTTCCTTAGCTTCAGGGGACCTTCCACATGCCCAAAATGCCAGGTAGTTCAAGCTGAGCTGACAGAAAGGCAAGTTTGGACACACAGCCCTTCAGGGCTTTACTGCAGCCGAAGAATACATTCCTCTGAGGCATTTGAGGATAGACAGACAGCTTCTGCTTTCCGTTACTGGGCAGATAAGTTCCTTTTAGAAAAACAGCCTTCCATTTTCTTCAATTTATTGTAGTTTTATTTCTTTTCTCTTCAGAAATATTATTTTAAGGCTAGAGGAGTGTTGTGTTTTAACAAACGGTGTCAAGACTGTAACATTCTTTTAAGCGGAGCACTTGTTTTTTCTGTCAGTTTAAAAGTAGTGGAAACTAACTGAAAACCTATTTTCTGTGGATAATTTGTTTATTTTTCCATTGTGGGTTGCCATAGTGACTTAAAATGTTTTTTACTGATTTTTTTTCTGTCAAAAAAGTAACTTTTGTGGAGTGGTAGTTTTACCGATATTTGCTGCTTGTCTTCCCCTGGAAAGAAGCACCATTTTCATCTTGACCATTGAACACATTGGCTGTCACATGTTGGTCCTCCTTGCAGCTGCAAAAAGAAGTTAAGCAAACAGCCTTCGCCACCACGGCTAATTAGTAATTTGCCTCAGTTGCAGATGGGTGATTCTGCTGTGGCCATTTGTTGTACCTCAGACCATTCATCTTTTACACTGGATCCCTGTGGTGTAGCACATACAGCCACTATGGACCAGGAGTTAGCAATGTCCTATGTGACTATTGAAGTCCCCTCAGTGAAAAAGGGAGAGCCACTCTTGTTTGTCCTGGAAAAGGGAACCGGGGAAGTTTCCCTGTTGTGTAAGAATGCTGTGCCTATCCCTGGAAAAGCAGTGGCTGCCATTAGTATCATAGTTGACCCCATTTTTACTGTCAAAAAGAAAGCGAAAACCAAGCATGTATGTACTCCTCAAATTTCTTTGGATAGGAGTAGTTTACTAGGACTGTCTCAGGGTTTAATTCAGGCTGTTGATCTTTCTTGTGAAGTAATTTCTGGTAAAAGAAAGTGTGACGCCTCTTTTCCTGAAGAGATTTAAGATTCTCAATCTAAACAGGAAAATGCAGGGAAGGATTCAGGAATTTGCCCTCAGATTTCTGATTTAGACTCAGATGACAGCTCAGTTTCTTTTTCTCCCTGGGGGGGTTTTCTTCCTCTGAGACTATTGCTAAAATGCCCAAATGTTTGGAGTGGGAGAACATTGAGGTTTCTCAGTTCCTAAGAAAATACTATGAGTTGTTAGAGAAGGTTTTTCTAGAACCTACACCCATTCCTCCTGTCTGCTTTAGGGGATGTGTCTTGGTGGCTGTAGTTTTCCTGATAGTCAGCCAGCTATCCCTACAAAGGCAGGAAGAATTAGAATGTATAAAATTCCTTGGTCTTTTCAGTTTTTATGCACTATCCAAAACTGACCAAGCATCTACAGCCTTAGTTTGACTCCACTGCTGCTAAGCACTTGGTTAATTCTAATCTTACTCTCACTAATAAGGATGGGAAAATTATGGATCGGTATGAGAAAAAGTATATACTTATGCTACTTAGATTTTCAGAATTTTAAATTCTGCGTATCATATGTTGAAGTTTGTTCTGACAAATTATGCAAGTATGAAGAATGTTTTATCTACAATTTCTTCTTGTGAAGAAAACTCTGCTGTAAATGACTTGGTTTCTTCTACTGCACAGGCCAATAATCATTGTTTGCAGTCTGCGTATGAGTCTGTTGATACTTCCTCCAACGCTATGTCCACTGGTACTGTTTTAAGGAGGTTTGCATGGCTGCATTTTCAGAACCTCACAGATGATGTAAAAATGAGGTTTTAAAGTTTTCTTTGGAGTGAGATTGTGTTTTGCCCTTCTGCTGCAGAGGTGATCAAAAAGTGGGATAAAAGGGGTGAGCTGTTCCAGGGAATATCAAAGATTTTTCAGCCCTCTTTTTTTAAATTGTCCAAAAGATTTTCTTTTTCCTCATTCAGTCTTGGCAAAAGTAATTTACCGATGCATCAGATTTCAGTTAAACAGACGTTTAAGAAGCAACAGCAGGGTGTTCCAAAAACAAGTCTCAAACCTCCCAAAAACCAAGGACACTTCAATAAGTCTGGATGACTGTTTGAGAGACCTTGTGACCCCCTCCCAACCTGGCCTCTTTACTCTTCCAGAAAATCTGAATCTCCATTTTTCTCAACAGATTGTTTCAGATACATTAATTCTGAGAATCTTTCATTGGGTTACAGATGGCAGTGGGAGAAAATTCCTCCTTTCCAAGGGACATTCCTCATCCTGCAGATCAGACTCTCTTGTTTCCACCTATTCCTTATCACATGCGGTCCCAAGGTGTGATAGAATCAGCTCTTCCTTCCCAAGTGGGGAAAGAGTTTTATTCAAGGGTGTTCCTAGTGCCAAAGAAAGAAAATGCTTGGAGACCAGTTCTGGATTTTTCTTTCCTAAACCTGTTTGTGTTGGTGCCCAAATTCAAAATGATGTCCCTTTACAATTTGTTACCTCCTCTTCTTTCAAGTTTCTTGGTAATAGTAGACTTAAGATGCTTATCTTCAGATCACTATTCATTCAGACTTAAGATGTTTCTTAAGGTTTTGTGCATCTGGATCACATTATCAGATGTCTTTCTATTCATCTGTTGCAGCATTCATTACATGACTGATTTCCCCGCCATTGGCAACCCAATGTCGGCTGGTATACAAAAGACTTTACTATAGTAGGGTGTATGGTGCTACATCGCATATAGGTTGTGATTGAACATTGGATATAAAAGTGATGTATGCACACACCATTCCTCAGGACTTCTCTGCTGCCAGATCTGAATGCCAGAGTCCAATGTACGGTCTGACTCTTGAGTAGTTTGCGATTTTTCAAATTTCAAATAAGTGCCCTATTGGAGAATTCTTGACTATTTTGATACCGTCTTTGGTTAGGGTTCATGTCATCCAAGAGAGGCAAGTGCCAATGTGGAAGACAAATTCCACACAAGGATAGCCATCTCCAGTGCTTGTTCTGCATAGGCCCAACCCATGACCATAAAAACTGCTCTATTTGGCAGGCATTTGTGCCAAAGGCCTTAAGGAGTAGATAATCCTCTTTACCTACCTACCTAGAGATTCAGTGCTTAAAGCTACTAGCAAAAAGCACTATGGAGGGATCCTCGGGGCCCGAGGGTGAGTCAATTTTGAAGCAGAAGGCCAGAAATCAAAGGCCTGAACCTTCTGCTGCACGTCTGGATACCGAAGTCTCTCTTGAGAGTGTGGAGACATATTCGGTTCACAGTTCAGATCCACAGGCCGAGCCTGATGTCCAGGCCACCTTGGATCTTAGCATAAGCGTGTCTACAGATGATAAATGGGCATCTGTGTCTGATGGTAACCACGGCTCATAATAATGGAAAGCCGTAAGTGGATTCCTCAGATACTTTTTAGGGAAGAGTTGGAACCCAATCTGATAGAATGTAGGCCTACATCAGGGCCTCCTACCCCTACATAGGATAGACTTGCATGCAAAAAAGAAACAGAAAACCAAACATTTGTCCCCACCAAAAGAACCTGTTAGTGACTGGCAACAGTTCACTCGGGGCCTTTTCAATGCCCTTAGGCCTCCTCCAGGTTTTACAGTTCCCTCTCCCAGTACTGTGTCTTAATTTAAAAGGACTAGGAAAGAGGATTCTTCAGGAGAGGAATCTTTGGCCTACTCTTTACAGATTCCTTCCCCCCTGGATTATGCCTCCACAGAAAAGGATTCCAGTAGAACAGATTCACCTTTGGAAGACCTTTCCTATGGAGAAACTCTAGCTGAAATGACTGACCATTTTAAGTGGAATCGCACCCTAATATCTGAAGTACAAAAAGTTATGATGAGCTACTACAGGTGGAGTCACCTAGCCCACCTGCTATTTCTCCTGTTTTGCCTGCCTTTCTCAATACTTTTGCCTCAGTTTCACAGGCACCAGATTCTCGGCCACCAGCTAGATCGCTTCTATAAGGTCCCAGAGGACTGCAAGCTCCTCTTGAGATGCTTTTCTGTGGAGCCTTCTGTTATTTCTGTGACTTCTAACAAGCCATCCAGATTACTGCCCTGTACTACCCTCCTCCCATTAGATAAGGATAGCAGGCTCCTGAATAGACTAGGCAAAAAAGTGCACACTTCTGCCACTTTAGCGTTTAGGGGCATACATTACCAAACACACATGACCAAATTCACTTTAGAGCTTATGTCCCAGCTTTCTCAGGTAATTGCAGGCTTATCTGACTCAGAAAACAAAACCTTGGCTACTTCCTTGCTTGGTGCATCTTCTTGAGTAGCACGCCACTCCATAAAATGCAGCTGTGATGCTGCAGAAGCTTCTGCTAGAGCAGCTGGTCAGTATGAAGGAAATTCTCTTGGCTAAGACTCCAGCCCTTACCCGAGGACATAAAAGCCAAACTTATGGATGCTCCTTTGGACAACTCTGCTTGGTTTGGCCCTGCAACAGCTCTACTTTAATTAACCGAAAGCTGATTCCAGCGAATGCAAATCCATTGACACATATACATCGAACCGCGAAATGAGCGAACTCACAAAACCGCAAAGCTGAAAATACCGATTTGCCATACTCGGCCAACCCCACCTCCCGAAACACACTACCCACCCAAACAAAATAAATAAACCACAAACATACACCAACCAAAACCCTACTTCTAACCCTACACTAAACCCCACATACACCACTATCTATGCACTCTCCTTAACCCCTCCCAAAGTCTAAGGTCCATAACTACTGCACACTTACCCTACGGAGCTATACCCAAACAAAATAAATAAACCACACACATACACTAACCAAACCCCTACCTCAAACCCTACACTAAACGTTAAATACATTACCCATATTACATTACCTATCTATGCACTTAACCCACACCCTAATGTCCGTAACTATCGCGCACTTACCTTACAGATCTGTAGCTCAGACGGGCCAACCAAAACACTTCCACATTTCGAATTTCGTGGTAATTTCCCGGTTTTGTGAGTTCGCTTATTTCGCGGTTCAATGCATTTGTGTCGATGGATTTGCATTCGCTGGAATCAGCTTTCAGTTAAATAAAGTAGACCCCTGCGACTACTAACTTGTTCAAATCATTGCAGGAAAAGGATAAGGAATTGCAAGAATTGAAACACATTTTTGTTTCCCCAGTACCTAAGTTCCAAAGAAATTATCCTGCAAAACCTGGGTTTGTATGTAGGCATTCACATCACCCACAACCCAGAACAAAAGAGAGTGACAGGAGACCACAACAGCCTAGGGCCCCTCCAGCAACTCTGCCACTAAAAGTGGTCCTTTCCAGACAAACCTTCCTCTCTGGCTGTTCCCTCCCTTTCATCCACATACCACTTTCCCAGTGCCTTCCCCTGCCCCTCCCAGCCTGGGAAAGTGTAACCCAAGACTCCTGGGTCCTCTCCAACATTGGGATCACCTACCGTTCTTCAGGGGCATCCCTCAACCTCCCAGGGAACAACTGCCTTTTTCCCCAGAGGTTCTGTTAGAATTAATGAAGCAAGAGGCCATCCAGAGTGTTCCCAGAAAACATATAGGAATAGGATTTTATTCCAGGTTGTTCCTGGTGCCTGGAAAGGAAGGTCCCTGGAAGACCCATCCTCAACCTGTTCCATCTTTATACCTTTCTAAGGGTACCCATGTTGCACATGTTGGGCCTCCAGACTTTGTTCCCACTTATTCTGCCTCAAGCCTTCATGATCACTCTGGATATCAAAGATGCATATCTGCACATCCCCATCTATCCCAGCTGCAGGAACTTTTTACACTTCTCTGTATCATCATGGCATTTTCAGTTCTGTGCCTTGCCCTTTAGACTTTCTACCGCACCAAGGGTCTTCACCAAATGCCTAGCTCATGTGATTGCCCACTGCAGACTTCAGGGTGTACACATTTTTCCTTATCTGGATGACCTCTTCATTCTAGCTACCTCCACAGAGAAGTTGGAACAAAATATCACCCTTACCATCAGTCTTCTGCATAGTCTGGGGTTCACCATAAACTTAAAGAAATCATTTCTCACCCTTTCACAGGATCAGATTTTCCTGGGGTGCAGGATACAGACAGATCTTATGAAGGTCCCTGTACCCCCATAAAAGGTACAGGACCACACCCATTACTTAAAAAAATCTTCTGCCTGTTCACCACATTACAGCCAGAGAGTTCCTCAGTGTCTTGGGCCTTATGGTATCCACCATTCCCTTGCTCCCCTTTGCTAAATTCCACATGAGACAATGGTAATGGTACCTAAAGTGAGTTTGAATGCGGCACCACCACCAGCACCCCCTAGAATCCTCCATTCCTCTTATCCCCTGTCTGAAGAGAGATCTTCAGTGGTGGATACATCATGTCACTCAACCCAGGACTCCCCTTACACCCTCTTGCTCCACATTAAGAGATCTTCACAGATGCCATAGACGTAGGCTGGGGAGCAACCTTTGGGCACATGAAAGCACAAGAGGTCTTGTTTTTCCTCTCAACTGAAGGAACACATCAGTGTAAGGGATACGAAGGTGCTGCTATTGGCCATGCAGACCTTCCATCCCCTCTGGACTTCTAAAGCGGTTCACAGACAATATGACAGTCCTCTGGTATGTGAACAAACAGGGGGGGGGGGGAGGCAAATCCTATCTGTTATGCAGGCTAGCTCTTCAGACTTGGGAGCTGGCAATAAAATTCCAGGTGACCCTTCAGGCAGTGTACATCCCATCTTCATAGAATTGTGTGGCAAATTACTAGAGCAGGTCCCAAACACGATCCCACAAATGGATGCTTCAAAGGGATGGGTTTCTGGACTTTGTCCACCAAATGGGGTATTCCTCAAACAGACCTCTTTTCCTCCCCATGAATAGACAGTTTCCACAGTTTTGTGCCAGAGAACCTCATCCTCTGATCTGGAAAATGAACACTCTTTTTTCCTCTTTGAAGGGGATTTTTCTATATGCATTTCCTCCCTTTCCCCTTATCCCAAAAGTCCTGTCCAAAATTCATCAGGACAAAACAAATATCTTGCTGGTGACTCCCTTTTGGCCAAGACAGCACTGGTTCCCTCTCCTCCTGCATTTAGCTGAGGGCAATCACCACAAGTTATCTTGCAGAGTGGACCTTTTCAAAAAAGACAAAGGGACCCTCATCCATCCCCACTTGTCGACTCTCCAGTTGACCCTGTGGGTGCTAGGGTACTTATTCCTTTTAGACACCTGTTCTTTGAGGATATGCTTACAGTCCTGCAGGAGGCTAAGAAACCAAATACCAGAAAGCCTTATTTAGCCAAATGAAATATTTTCAGTCTGGTGTCTGAAATGAAACCAAGCCTCATTGACAGTGGAAATCCCCCTGGTTTTATCTTATTTGTGTGAATTGCTCAATGCTGGCTTAGCTTACACTTCAGTGAAAGCCCATATGTCAGCCATGTCTGCCCGTCTGCCTTTATTTCCCCCTTAGCTAGAAGATTTGAGGCGAAACAATTTCTTAAAGGCATCCTACACATTAGACTTCCCAGGAAATCTATTCCACCTCCTGGGACCTTAACTTTATTTTGGAAAAGCTGACTCCCACACTTTGAGCAGCTTCTTCATCTTCTCTACAGTACTACTCCTGGAAAACTGTGTTACTCCTAGCCTTAACTTCAGCCAGGCGAGTGTCTGAGCTACAGGCCCTTATAGTACTCTCCACCCTTTCTGGTCTTACACAAGGACACAGTTTCCCTGCCCACAAACCCCTCATTTATGCCCAGGATAGTCAATGCCTCGTCTTTAAATCAGTCCATCCACTTACCTTTTCCCTTCCTCCCAGAACCCTAGTGAGAGGTTACTCCATATTATAGTTGTCCACAGACAACTTAAATTTTATTTAGACTAAATCAAAGCTGTTAAACTGTTAGATCAGTTTTTTGACTGTTTCCTTCTAGATTTCCAAGACCATTACTTTTTACTACACTCACCATGGTAAGACTCTCCCTTCATCTGTTAGGGCTCACTCCACCAGGGCTGTTGCCTTATCTGAGGCCTTTTTCAAGGGACTGGATACTAATAAAATTCTTGAAGTAGCTACATGGACCTCAATCCATACCTTCACCAAATACTACAAATTAGATGGAATTAGATGAGCTTTGGTATTCTCCCTCATGTAATAAATACTGCAACAGATGAATGGAAGGGCATAGAATAGTTGTGTAAAATCTTACCATAATGATAGATGTCTTCCTCTTCACTGTTGTAGTATTCCTATCCCCCCCGCAGCCTTGATTCTTCTTGGATGATTGTTATCTTACTTTCTTAGGCTGGCATTCCTCCTGGGGCAGACAGTTCTGAGGATGGTACGTGCGTATGTCACTTTTATGGCCTATGTTTGATTGCAGCCTATGTGAGATGTACCACACACCCTACAGTAGTAAAAGTCTTTTGTATACTGGCCGACGTCTGGTCATCCACTGTGGGGAACTTCATCATGTAATGAATACTGCAACAGCGAAGAGAAGGGACATCTATTGTTATGGTAAGATTTTACACAACTAAAGTTTCTCTGTGTTTCACTCTGGACTGTCAACTGCACTGAGTGTTCAAATAGTATCTAGCTGTAATTATAGCTCATTGCAGGCTACAGGGTACCCACATTTTTCCATATTAAGATGACTTACTTTTCTTTGCAGAGTGTTTTTTCTCTTGGGTGAGAGATCTCTTGCACAAGCTGTGATTCCAAGAGAACATATTCCCTTTTACAGGATTATGTTCCTGTGATGTCAGCTCGACACCTCAATTTAAAGAGCTTTTCTTCCACAAGAAAAAATAGATCTTTATTTAGATCTATTTCTAAGGTTTTCCACTCAGACTTCAGTTGCTGCAAGGGAATAACTCAGGGTTTTGTTTCTCATGGCATCCTATATTTTCGTTATACCCCTGACAAGACTCCACATGTGAAACATATAGTGTTATCTGAAATCTCTTTGGTACCAGCATGTACACCCTTTAAGTTTTCAGGTCCCACTACTAGGGTTTGTTAGAACAGAAATCGTTTTGGTGGTGACAACAGGTCTCCCCTTCTCCCTCCCTGCTCCATAGCAGTCATTCACCACCGACGCTTCGGAATTTGCTTGTGGAGCAGTTTCAGGAGGGATAAAAGTGCACAGGGTGTGGGACAAGAACAGGCACAAGCACGTAAATGTCAAGGACATGATTGGCCTGATCAAGGCACTCAGCTCTCTGTGAAACATCTTTGGTCCCCTGTACATCTTCAAGTGGTTACAGACAGTACCGCAGTCATGTGGTTCCCCCCTTTGCAGACTATCCTCGTTAGCTTGGGATATAGCTTCACAGCACATTCTAACTCTACAGGCATCCTGCATTCCTTTCATCATAGCAAAATTGTGTGGCAGACAAGCTGCACAGGAAAAGGGCAGTCCCTCATGAATAGAACTTACATCAGGGGGTCTGCAAACATCTATGGGAGGTTTCTCAAGTAAACCTATTTGCCTCCTCTATGAAAAATCAACTTACAAAATTCTGTTCTAGGACTCCATGCAGGAAGACCTGGAAGACAACTGTCTTTTCTTTTGACAGGAATGTTCCTGTGTATGTTTCCACTAATATCCAGTGTAAGTGTACTTCAGAGGATTTAGAAGGAATCCCCCAAGATCATTTTGGTGACTCCCTTCTGTTCCAGGCAGCCATAATTCTCCTTTCTTTTGGAAATGGCCGAGGCAATTACCACAGGCTTCCTTACAGAATGGATCTACTCACATGAGAACAGGGTTGTTTGATATATCCCAACATCATTCGTATTCAGTTGACTGCCTGGATGACAGGGTCTTAATTCCTTTTAGGCACCTGTTTTCTGATTATGTGCAACAGGTATTAATGGAGACAAGAAAACCTGCTACTAAAAAGTCATACATTAGCTAATGGAGCAGGTTTTCTAGTTGGTGCTAACAACATACTCCATACCCATTCCGGCCTAGGATTTTTATGGTTTTACAATATTTGTGAGACTTACTGTCATGTAACCTTTCTTATTCCCCTCTCAAGGTTCAGTTATCAGCCATTTCAGCCTGGGTGTCCATGGATAGTCTTCTTTCAAGGCAATCTCATGTCAAAATGTTCTTGAATGAGGTTTTGCATAAGAGGTCTCCAAGTAAACCGGTGTCCCCTCCTTGGGATCTTAATTTTGTATTAGAGAAGCTAACACTTGCTTCCTTTTTTAAAGAGCTAACTTGGCTAATTTGAGGATCTTAAAATGGAAAACAGTTTTAAGATAGCTTTGACCACTGCAAGAAGGGTATCTGAGTAGCAGGTTTTTATTGTGAGTCAACCCTACCTCATTTTTCATATGGACAGGGTTACCCTGAGAACTATTCCTTCTTTTATGCGTAAAATGGTATTAGAGTTTAAGTGAAACTGTCTATCTCCCCTATTTCTTTCTTTAACCTCAAAATGAGAGAGAAAGGATACTCCATACCTTGGATGTCCACAGACAACTGAGGTACTATCTTGACAGAACTAAATTGTTTAGATGTTTGGATCAATTATCCATTTTTTGTGAAGGTAGGAAGGGACAATGTGTGCCAAAAGAGACTAATTACAAATGGTAGTCTAAGGCTATTGCCTTTTTATTATACTTACCATGACAAATGTATTGCAGATAGGGCTGAGGCCCATTGTACCAGGTCTTGGCTTGATCTATGGCTTTTTGGAAAAGGCTGGATTCTAGAAATATTCTAGAAGGTGGTACTTGGCCCTCTGTACATATTTTTGCAAAGCGCTATAAGTTTAATTCCTTCTGTAGCTCTATATATCAAGCTTGGTTAGAACCATTGTAGAGGCACTCTGGACTATTCTCCTTCCACCTTCCAAACATAGCTACGGTAAACTACTCAAGGTAGGCTAAGGCTACTTTAGAAGTGATCAATGTGATGAACGTAGTGAGTTGTGTAATTTGAACTCAGCATAGCAGTAGATGTGTAAATGATCACTACTGCTGTAGTCACTGCCTCTATCTATCCCTCTTGTTTTTTTTGCTTTTTTTTGTGTTTTTTATGCTAGGATATGGAGATTTGTTTTTGTTCATAACGTTGTTTCGGGGTTCAGCCTCCCTCTCTCTGCTGGTAGAAAAGCTCTGAAAATTTTGCACTCATACATGTCTTTTAGCCAGCTCAGTCTACCTACCTGATAGTTTGTGCTTATGGAAGGTGCCTTGAACTTTTGGAAGCTGGCCTGCTGTTGTATCCTTATCCTTGACAGGATGCAACCCAAACAGCTAAGGCTACTGCAGCTGTGATCATTCGAACATCTAGTTACAGTAGGTTCAAGTTAAACTACTATACTTTTCTTCAGATCTGTAACATTTATTGTCTCAGGGGGTCATAGTACCGGTGTCCACTTGTCAGATGGGTAAAAGGTTTTATTTATGGACTTTTCTGGTGAAACCTCTCATTTCTCAATCTTTGTCAGAATCTCAAAAATTCAAAATGTTATCCCTTCAGACCCTGTTATCCCTTGTCCCTTTTACTATCTTTCATGGTAAAGCTACATGTAAAAGATGCATACTATCACATTGCTATTGACAAATATTTCAGAATTTTTAAAGATTTGCTGTATCTGACTTGCATTATCAGTTCTCTGTCTTACCCTTTGGACTATTTGCTGCTCCAAGGGTATTTACAAAGTTTCTAGCTCCAGTAATTGCTTATTGCAGACCTTGAGGCATTTGTATTTTGCCATATATGGACAATTGTCTTCTATTTGTAGACTCTCTTTCCAGTTGTTCAGCTGATAGCAGGTATTCAGAATCTTCTACCCAGTCTGGGTTTTCAGGTGAACTTACTGAAATAGTCTTTCATCCTTTCTTACATAAGTTTCCCTGAGATGTCTGTTAGATGAAATCTTAGAAGCTTTTGTCCCTCTAACTGCCTTTTGTGTGGGGCTTGAGCTCCTGTTAGAGTAAGTGGAAAACACGCTGAAGCTTTTAAAAACTGTCTGGTTGGTCATATCCTTGGCAGGATATAACCCAAATACCTTAGGCTACTGTAGCAGTGATCTGTTAGAACATCACTTGTTATAGTAAGCTCACTTACACAACGCTACTTTGGTGTTGATAGTGGGCAACCAGAGTTCTTATATCAGGACAGACAGAGCAGGAAATGAAAGCTGCCTTTGTCCACATGGGTGGGCAATAGGAATAAGGAAGAAGAGACTGTTCTATACTTCTGTCTGAAAATGGCTTGATGGTAACCAGCACATGGTTCAGCAAGAGAAGCTGTCACAAGATCACATAAGAGTGACCATGCAAGTCTTGTAGACTTCCTCCTAATAAGGAGAGGACATTGGGTTAGGGACAGGGATTGCAAAATCATCCCTAGCGAAGCATTTGACCCTCAGCATAAATCACTGAAGGCAACAGTCAACTGTAAACATTTGTCAGAGAAGGCTGTAAGATCAAGACCAAATTGGAGTGAAAGCGTAAGAGATCAAGGAAATACTCTGGGCTTAGCACCTCCGGAAAAAGAGAAAATGGGTAGAATCAAAGAAGAATGGCAGTGTTACAAAATAGTATGTGTGAAGGCTATTGAACAAATGTGTAGCCAAGCCTGGTATGGAAATAAGGTACATAAATGAAGTTGATGGAATGCAGAATTCCAGTAAATTATCAAAAGAAAGGAGTGCAGTATGAAGTGGGAGATAGAAACAATGGAAGAAGGGATGCTGTTTGACTTGCAAAAAAGCTAAAAAATCAGTTGCAGTAGTATAGAATAAGGCATCAGAGACTCTCTAATAGCTTCTGGAAAGTGATTCAGCAGATGGCACAAAGAACTAACAAGTTGCAAGGCAAAGACAAAGATAATGAAGATAGTGTCAGACACCATTAAGAGATGCAAGCAACAGCCTACTTCAATCTAGAGGTCATCAAAGGCATATGGAAGAAATACTTCCAGCAGCTTCTTAATGAAGAAAAACCCACAGGAGCTGTAGTACCCTATACACAGCCTACAATAAAAGAGGAGGAAGCTCCCACCCTAGAACAGTAAGAATAGCACTAAGGAAAATGAAATCAGGGAAAACATCAGGCTCAGATGAGGTCATGGCAGATACAGTCAATATGTTGTGTGAGGAAGGGCGAAATGGCTCATGAGGTTAAAAGAGGGTTGAAGATGATGGTGGCAAGTGTGTTCATTCCAAGTTGTAGAGGAATAGCTCATTATGAAAAGTGAATCCTACACTAGGTCAAGGGCCTTGGAGAGAGGTCTATGAAAATAGCTGCTGCAAATTTTACAGCATTAACTTCTTGGTAGATAGTATTACAGTAAACAGAGTGGTGTCTGTGCCTTGTCATTTTTTTAAGCCTAAGTTGATGCTTACAGAGCAGTCCTTCATTGAGGTCTCATAATTGAAACACTACTGCCTTTTGTAGAATTTTTGGAAACGGTAGGCAGTGAATCTGTACCAGTCAATGTGGGTTTAGATGTATGTTTGGAAATGGGGATGGCACTGGCAGTTTTCCAGGCCCTGCCAGAAAAGAGGTCATCAGAGCTTGCTCTTCTGTAGTTTGTACATAACTAAGACATTAGTTGGTGCAGAGTTACCTGGCTGGAAATTGATTCAGCAGCAGTATTGGATTCAGGCAGCTGAGGGTGTAAGGTTGACAAGGTAGAGAAATTGAGTTTTTTGACAATACTTCAGAGGTAGATTCACTGTTTGCTAAAAATAAGTGGGGATGTGATGAGGTAGATCTGCCTGCCAGGTTGTTTATTTTGAGAAACTACTTGGGAGTTGGAAGTAAATCTTGATGCTTTATAGGGGAGAAAACCTTGCATTTATTTGCCAGATGTTTGCATTCTTCTCTTAGAGAAGAGTAGTGCTCAGTCTTTTGGGCTTCCAGTAATTTTTCTTTTGCACCAGGCTGTTTTCTGAGTAAAATGCAGTTTCATTAACTCCAGGGGTCACACATGCTTGGCTGAGTATTACTGTGCTGCATTTGACGAAAGAAGGTTCAGACAGTAGTGTCAGCCAGTGTTAGTCATCTTGTTGCCAAAAAAACAAAAAAAACCCCAATCCAAATTGGCTTACCTGGTCCAAAGCATTGTTTGATTCTTCTGCATAAGTGTACATTAGGTGATGGTCTTATGCGGTATACATTTCCTTTTGGCAGAAGAAGAGGACCATAGTTAGCAGTGGTTACTGAAGTAAGAGGAGTCTGTGAGGTTTAGATGTTCTGTAAGGCAAATTAGTACAAAATCCATCTAATAGATTATGTAGACATGAATAAGGTTTGGATATGTAGGGTCAGTGTTTCATTGGATGAAACCATGCTCTGGGAAGGTGGAAAAATGGGAGATCATCCCTAGGTCCCATTTAAGATTCAAATGTCTTATAGCAGTTAATTTTCTGCTAGTGAATCTTTGTATATTGTCACGAGTGTGGTTTTCACTGATTGTTGGGAGGTGGGGGAAGCTTCTGTCATGCAACAGTCTGAGAACATTTTCTGGGATGCTCTAGTGATGGCCTATTTCAGTCCAGTTGGGCTCATGCTCAGAGGTAATGGAAAAGGGTGTAATTAGTGAACTAGGGATATAATCAGAGACAAGCAGATGTGTCCCACCACCTTGCACATTCCTGGTCTTTGACTTTGATCCCAGGGTGTAATTGGGTGGGACTCGTAGGTTCATAGTTAAGTACTAGGCTAGCTGCCCTCGCAGGCCATTCTAGGCCTAGTCAGTTTCCCTTTTTGTGCTCAAAATAAACTATTCCATTTGGTTAGAGATTGGCCTTACCCATCTCATGTTCGATAATTATATATTACCCCTTGTGAGAGTAACTGTGATCATAGAGTAGATCATTTGAGGGGAGCCAGTACATGAATAAAGCATTTAGGAGCTGCCTCTATCCATTAGTAGTAGAGGGAGCAGTCCTGAGGTAAATTTTCTGTTTCCCTTCCATAAATCCATGTTGTGCTTGAATATGGACAAGGATGTTCTAGAACAGGGATATCCTCTTTAAGATGTACCTGTCCCTCCAAACTGCTCTTTTGATGTTGCAGAAGAGGTTTAGATCCCTAGACTGATCATTTCTGATGCCATTTGACATGCTGATATGCAGTAAATCCATCATTGTTGGGTTAGAGGATGCTTTGTACGCCAGACAGAGGTTGCCTTCTAGACTGTGGGATACAGAGTATAGTGACAGGTCTTTGAGTCGATCCATGCAGGACATGTTGTTTAGGCCATGTGTCCTTATAGTAGGTTATTTATGTGAACATTCAATCAATGAATCAATGAAAGCATTAACATTGCATGTCTATTAAAATTAAAACATATTTTGGGTTGGGAATGTTTTATGCAGTGTTTTTGAATTTGGTGCTGCATATTTATATGTTTTTTTTGGATAGGTTTTAAAAGTGTTGTAAATTTTGTTTTTTTATGCTTTTACCAGCAATGGTTTTTATTAAGGGGGTTTAATTGTTCTATTGGTTGGTTTAATTAATTAATTAATTAATTAATTAATTAATTAATTAATTAATTAATTGATTAATGTAATTATTAAAGATGTGTAAAAGGGCTGGGTTTGAATTGGTTCAGTGTTCTGATGAAGTCCCTCTTTAGGGAAGAAAGCGCTTAACCTGGAATAAAGTTGCTGTTTTTGGATCCCGGTGTTGGTGTAGTGGATTTGTTTGGTGAGCTGAGTTGGCGTGATAACTCTTTGGGTTCCTACATTTGTGTAGTTGTTTACATTAACAGTATACATTTGAGGTGAGGTTACTTATCAAGGCTACTTTTCTTCTTCACTGTGTATTGATGAGGAGAAAATTTTAGCTGCCTATATATATATATATATATTTTTTTTTTGCTTTCTTTTTCTCCCCTTCTTTCATTTGGACAGCCATCCCAGTAACCCATGCCCTTTACCAGCACTGTAATCTACCCCATTCCAATGTCTGCAAATTTTGCTAGGGCCAGCAAACATCCTGAGGACATCCTTGGGGGTCACACTGCCAAACCTTCATATAGGGACCTTTCTTTTACTCCCCATCCCTTCTGCAGACCTTGTGGTATGCCCAAATGAGGGAGTATAACAATTGCCCCACCTCTGAAGCAGCTTGTCCATGTCTCCAACCTGTTCCCCTGTTATGGGCACACCTTCCAGCGAGTTATCTCCAGCCCCATCAGAGATCAGTGTAGGAGATGCCCACAGGTCTGCCCACACACCCATTGTAAAGTAATGTGTATCCTTCCCTGCCTCTCCATTAGCTTCCCAAGCCTCTAACCGAACCCTGGTCACCTGGGCTGTTGTCAGGGCTTTATCATTCTGTTCCACTCGACCAGCAGCTTCCTGTATTTTTAGGTAATCAAGAAAGCTTCTTAGGCAGTTGTGTGTGTGCAGTGAAGGAAAATTGTAGTTAAACCTCTGTCAAGCTACTTATTATATAATTCTTGACATATTTTCCATTTAATACTGCTTTATTTTGCCTGAAGAGTTGGAATATTTATGAAAATGCAGAACACTAAGACCTACGTAACCCGTATAATTTAAGAATTTGGATGCCTCCACTTCATCTTGCAGTCAGTTATTTCTTTTCTTGCAATTCATGCAGGGCTGCTTTAATTTTATTAAGCAGTTACAGTTAGTCCTGACAAGTAACTGCAAGGTATATTATTTTCTTAGATGTAAATATAATTCCCACAGTTTGAGGATAATAATTAGTGTTTCCCATGACTTAGGATTTTTATTAAGTCTTACATTGAAATTTGTCTAAATAATTTCAAGTGTTATAGGGGGTTTTAATTGTGAGGCCAGGAGTAATGCCAAGCAAAAAAAAAAACCAAAAAGCAGTAGCGGTAATGGCAGGCTTAATGAAACAGTTAAAGTGTAAGGCATTCTTTTTATTTTTCTTCCATCGTATTCATCTGCAGTTTGTTAGTCTCAAAGCTAGGAATGTGGGACTTTGATTTTCTGTATATCAAAGAGGATGAAGCTCTTTGAAGCGTTTTGAATCTCCAGATGTGCTGGCTTCTCTTGCTAATAAAAGAACGTTGAAAGTGATGGATCTGCCCTCCATTTTGCTGTATTGACATGATACGGACGCACTCTGGTGGATTCAGGAGTCAAAGGAAGCAGAGATGGATGTGTGGTGACCATTCCTATTTTTGCAGGACTGATATTGATTAATATTTTTCTCTTCAAGACTGGTTACTCTGAACAGTAAAAGAGCTCTTCTAGCTACTTGTGTTACCAGCAACAAAATGATAATGATCTGATTATTAGGGGAGGGGGGAAAAGACTTTAATATAACTGAGTATAAAGAAAAAAAAAGAGATATTGATGTTTTGTGTGTGTGGGACAGTTTGAAAGTACTAGTTATTTTATCTAGGGTCTGTATTTCTTTCTTAAGCTATACAGGGAACTAAGGTGCATTCATCATTGATCACTGTTGCAATAGCCTTAGGTTTGTGGGTTATAACCTGACAAGGATATAACAGCTGGCCAGCTTCAAAAGGTTCAGGGTACCTTCCACATGCCAAAACCATCAGACAGCTTGAGATGAACTGACTAAAAAGACTGCTTTGACCACAAACCGCCCATAGCTTTCCTGCTGCCAAAGAGTACCCTTTTCTGCGGCTTTCAAGGATTGAAGGTCAGCTTTTACTGTTCTATTGCTTGGCAGATAAGCTTCCTTCAGGGAAAACCCTTTCATTTAAAAAAAAAATTGTTCTAATTTAAAAGCTAGGAGTTTGTATTTTAACGGACTGTCACTAGAATGTATTATACTTTCAAAGGAGAGTGCTCTTTTTTCCTGTCAGTTTAAAAGTTGTTTAAAGTAAGTGAAAAACATCTTTTTTTTTTCTTTGGAGAAATTGTGTTTTTACTTTTTTTGGGGCTGGTAAAGTGAGTGTTTTGGAGTGAAAAAGGTGACTTTTAAAGACTTCTAATTTTTAACGTTTTTATTTTTTTGTTGATTGTTTTCATTGGAAAGAAGTGACATTTTCGGCTTCACCATGGAGCAGACTACCAGTCCCATGGTTGATCCTCCTTCCAGCCATAAAAAGAAATTAAACAAGCAGCCTTTACACCACAACAGGCTAGCAATTTGCCTCAGCTGCAGGTGGGTGAGACTAGAACTCTACTTGCCTTTTACCCTGGATCCCTCTGGTGTAGCACCTTAGAGCTGCTATGGACTGGGGGTTACCATTGTTCTCTGTGGCTGTTCGTCCCCTTTCAGTGGGCAAGGGAGAACCAGTCTTTATCAGTTATGGCAGAGGGAACATGGAAGACTTCTCTCTTTTTGTCAGAATGTTGTGCCCATACCTAGGGATGCTGCTGCTGCCATTAATAACACTGTTGACCCCATTTTTCCTGTCAGAAAGAAACAAGAAAACTAAATGTATCTACTCCTCATATTTCCTTAGATAGAAGAAGATTACTGGATCTGGTTCAGGGTTTAATTCAGTCTGTTGATCCTTCTTATAGAATAGTTTCTGGTAAAGGAAAGAGGGATACCCATTTTCCTGAAGTGATTCAAGATTCTGAATCTAGACAGGAAGATGAAGGGACAGATACAGAATTTTCTCTTCAGATTTATGTTTCAGACTCAGAGGACAGCTCAGTTTCTGATTCTTCCTGTGGGACTTTCTCTTTGTTTGAGACTGTTTCCAGACTGTGCCATTGTTTTCAGTGTGAGAACACTGAGGTGTCGTTCCGTTTCACTGCTGCAGTGTTCTTTACAATAGGGGGATCCCTTGCCAAGGGCAGCCTGACATCCAGCCAGTATACCAAAGCCTTTAGGCACCTTTAAGGTATGCAGTACATCACGCATATGCCGAATGTATCATCTTCAGAACTTCTTTGCCCCCAGTCTGAACGCCATTTTTTGATCATCGATCTGAATGCCCGCTTCATTTGCTGGTTCACCAAGCCGTTTCATATAAGTGCCCCATTGGGATTTTTTGCTCTTATCTTTTTTCTTTTTGTGTGTTGCTTGTGGGGTACATGTCATCCAGAAAGGGTAAGTGCCAGTGTGGTAGACAGATTCCCCATAAAGATCATCACAAGCATTGCTTAATTTGTCTTTGAACTTCCCACAACCATGCATTCTGTTCTGTCTCTCAGACTTTCATTCCTAAGAGACTCTGTAGTCGGCTTTCCTCTCTTGCCTTGTACTTGAAGAACCAATGTCTTAAGCTTGTAGCTAAAGACACCATGGAAGGAACTTCTTGCTCCAAGGATCAGCCATCCATGAAGAAAAAGGCCAATATATCTAGGTCTGATTGTTCTGCTGTGCTGCTTCCACCAGATGTCTTTCTTGAGGCTTCTCAAAGCCCAGAGGATCTCCTGACTCTGCCACTGGATTCCTCTGCTGCAACGGTTTCAGAGGCCATTATAGATCCAATCTCTCACAAGTCCCTGGAGGCATTGCAGACTGCTTCTGATGTTCAGGGGGAACTGTGGCTGATTATTTCCAAAGGCTTTATGGGTGTTCGTCAGATTCTGGTTAGAGAGGAAGTTTCGACTATGATTGTGGAATGTCGTCCGTGGGCTGAGCCTTCTAAGTTTTATAGGGCAGATGTTCCTTTGAAAAAGAAACAAACAGCAAAGCATATTTTTCCTGGTCCTAAGGAACCCCAGAATGAGTGGCAGAATTTCACTCAGGGTTTGTTTAATGCCCTTATGGCTTTGAAGCCTCCTCAAGGAGTTTCTGTTCCTGCTCCACTTTTGTTCTCTACTCTTCTAAAAAGGCCTAGGGAGCAGTATTCCTCTGAGGAAGAGGTGGATTCAGATGAGGAATCCCATGCTTATTCATCTGAGATTCTTTCTCCTGTAGATTATGGTTCTGAGGAGGAGGAGTCCACTAGTCCTGACTCTCCTTTTGAGGGGGACAAGAATTTCCAGGGTGATGGAATTTTTCAAATGTGATTGTGCCCAGGTTTCTGAGGTGCAAAAGAGATACTAAGAACGTCTGCAAATGGACTGTCCTAGACCTTTCACTGTCCCGCCTGTTTTGGCTGCTTTATTGGATACTTTTTGTACTGCTTCTCAAGCTCCAGATTCCCAGCCCCCTGCTCCCAAAAAAAACTGACATGTTTTATAGGGTGGCTCAGGATTGCAACTTCATGTATAAATGTCCTTCAGCTGACCTGTCTGTGGTGTCTATGGTATCTGACAAGCCATCTCAGTTGTTGCCCTCTACAAAACGTCTTCCTTCAAATAAAGACAGCAGGACTATGGAAAGGTTAGGTAAGAAAGTTTATACTTCTGCTGCCTTGCTTTTAGAGCTGTCAGTTATCAGATCCATATATCCACCTATATTTTGGCCTGTCAGGTAATTTCTGACCTTCTTGACTCTGAAGGGACAACTTCTGCTGTCTTCTTTTTGGTCACTTAGGTGGCTCGCCATTCTATTAAGTGCAGTTATGATGCAGCAGATGCTTCTTCCAGAGCTGCTGCTTTTGGTTCTGTGATGAGGGGGTATTCCTGGCTTGCACTTCAACCGTTACCTTATGATATTAAGACTAAGTTGATGGAAGCTCTTCTGAATAGCAATCACTTATTTGATGCAGCTGCTGCTGACTTAAGTCCCTTCAAGAGAAGTGCAAGGCAGGCTTGCAGGAACTTAAACATGTTTTTGTTTCTCCTGTGCCTAAGTTTCAAAGAAATTATCCTAATAAACCAGTCTTTATTCGTAGGCAGTCTCGCCGTCCTTCCAAGGGTAAAAAGGGGGTAAAAGGGCTCCTCCTGCTAAAGCTACCCAGATTCCTGTGATCCACAAATCTTCTTTTCCTGACAAACCAGGTGCTGTCTGGCTATCCTATTCTCAGCCACATTCCTCTTTCTCTTCCAGTTTGGTTAAAAATTACTCAGGATTCCTAGGTACTTTCCATTATCCATTAGGGCATTACATGGTGTGGAAATATCTGCCCCCTTTCAGGGGCATTCCTCAGCCCCCTCAGGAGCAGTTTGCTTTGTTTCTAGGGTGCCTCAGGATATTTTTACTCAGAGAACTATTCAGGAAGTTCCAGTTTCTCAAACGGGGAAGGAGTTTTACTCCAGAATGTTTTTGGTTCCAGGAAGGAGTGCACTTGGAGACCCATTGTAGATCTCTCTCAGTTGAACACCTTTCTGAAGGTCCCTTCCTATCGGATATTGTCCCTTCAGACTTTGTTCCATCTGCTGCTTCCTCCAGCATTTCTAGTGTCTCCAGACCTCAACTATGCTTATCTTCACATTCCTATTCATCCTGTTTTTCTACGTTTTTATGTTTCTCTGTTGCTTCCTGGCATTTTCCGTTCTCTTTTTGTCCTTTGGCCTTTCTGCTTCCCCAAGGGTATTCACCAAATACCTCTCTCCTGCAGTCTAAGGGGGATACAAGTCTTTCCCTACTTAGATCATTTCCTGCTTCGGTCATCCTTTCCAGAGATTCTACTGCAGCATCTTCACTTTGCCATTTCCTTTCTGTAAAGCCTGTGGTTCACTTTAAATTTCCAGAAGTCTTTTCTGTCTCCTTCACAGGATCATATATTCCTGTTGTGCAGGATTCAGACTATTCCAGTGCTATTATCCCTGCCTCCTCCCAGGGCCTTGAACTCTCATCCCTTTCTTTCACTCCCTTCTTCCTCTGGGCTTAATCACAGCAAGGGAGTTTCTGAGAGCTCTAGGTTTTATGTCCTTCACCATTACTATGCTCCCTTTTGCTAAATTCCACATGAGAAAACTTTAGTGGTTTCTAAAATCAGTTTGGCTTCAGCATCGCTGTCCCCTGGACTTGTTTATCTTCTTCAGTACCTCAAGCTGGAATTTCAGTGGTAGATTCAACAGCTGACTTTCAATCCAGGGCTCCCTTTTCAACCCCCTCTTCCCTGTCAGGAGCTGTTCACAGATGTTTTAGATGTGGGATTGTGGGCATCCTTCGGCTCTCTAAAGATGCAGGGTCCTTGGTCACCTCAGCGAAGGAAAGACCATAAATGTCAAGGAGATGAGAGCTCTGCTGTTGGCTCTTCAAGCTTTTTTACCCTCTGTTCTCCCCAGGGCCTCTCAAGGTATTTACAGACAATACTACAGTGATGTGGTTTGTTAAGCAAGGGGGACAAGATCTTGCATCATTTGCAGGTTGGCTCTTCTAGTGTGGGAACTAGCTATCCAGTACCATGCGACTCTTCAGGCAGTTTAATATTCCCTCAGGTCAGAACATTGTAGCAGACTCTCTGAACAGGTCCATAACACAATTCCATGAGTGGATGCTTCACAGGGATGTCTTTTAGGACATTGTGCACCAGTGGAGTACTTCTGAAGTAGATCTATGCACCTCCCCTCTGAACAAACAACTTCCTCTTTTTGATGCCAGTGTCCCAGGTCCTTTGGTCTGGAAGGTGGACGCCCTCTCCTTTTCTGGGAAGGGGATGTTTCTTTGACTTTCCTCCCCTTCCCCTCATTCCAGAAGTCCTGTTCAAAGTAGAACAGATGCTCCCAAAATCTTGCTAGTGATTCCCTTTTGGCCCAGACAGCATTGGTTCCCTCTTCTTCTGCATTTAGCCAAGGGCAGTCATTGCACATTACCTCACAGAGTGAATCTACTCACACGTGACAAGGGATCTTTTATCCATCCTCACCTGTCCACTCTTCAGCTGACATTATGGGTAATTAGGATTTTGATTCTGTACAGACACTTTTTTTTTTCCTGAAGACGTGCTAAGGGTCCTGCAGGAGGCCAGGAAACCCACAACTAGGAAATCCTACTTACCCAAATGGAAGAGGTTTTCTGTTTGGTGTATTTCTTGTAACCTGTGTCTACTTTCTGTAGATGTTTCTTTGGTTCTGCTGTATCTATACAAACTGCTTAATGTTGGGTTGTCTTTTTCTTCTGTTAAGACCCACTTATCAGCTGTCTCTGCTTGTCTATCTTTATCACCTCCTTTAGCGTATAGATTTCAGGCTAAATAATTTCTTAAAGGCATTCTTCATATTAGACCTCCCAAAAAGCCTGTCCCTCCTCCCTGGGATCTTAATTTTGTTTCAGGAAAAATTGACCCAGGCTCCTTTTGATCTGCAACTTCAATTTCCATACAGCATTGTTCTTAGAAGACTGTACTTTTGTTAGCCCTTGCTTCTGCCAGATGGGTGTCTGAGCTTCAAGCCATTATGGCTTGCTCCTTTTTTAGTTTTCCATAAGGCCAGGGTGTTCCTTCGTACTAATCCTTCTTTCATGCCCAAGGTGGTGAATGAGTTGTCTCTTAATCATTCTATTCATTTGCCCACTTTTTTCCGTTTTCTGTAGTCTGCTAGTGAGAAGGTGCTGCACACCTGCATGTGTATAGACAACTCAGATTTTATGTGGATAAGACTAAGGTTTTTTATAAATGTGATCAGTTCTTTGTTCCTTTCATCTTGGATCCCTAGGTTTGACTATTTCCAAGCAAACTATTTCTTCTTGGATTTCTAAAGCCATTTCTTTTTGTTATGACTTCCATGGCAAGAGCATTTCCATTTCTGTTAAGGCTCATTCTACCTGTGGCTTCTTCTGGTGATTTTTTCAAGGGTTTGGATACTAACTCTGTTCTTGAGGCAGCTACCTAATCTTCTTTGCATGCATTTACCAAGTACTATAAGTTGGATGTGATTTCCAAAGCTAGAGCTGGCTTTGCTAGGTTCATAGGTTGGTACTAGGCTGTTGGCCCTAGGGACTATACAAGCCAAGCCATAACAATTCCCTGGCTATTTCTTCCTACACTATTTACTTCCCTGGACCCCTGTCTAGCAGGGCGACTGACGTGATCCCCGGGGTGAATTTCCTTTCTCCCATCCAATCATCAAGGTTCCTTTTGAAGAGGGCAAAAGAGGCGCTCTGCTTGATATGTATGGGCAGTCTATTCCAGAGTCTGGGGAGTCTCTGGGTCAGAAACCTATCCCTCCAGCATGTTTTGTTTATTGTGATGACAAGATTTAGATCCCTGGAGCTTGTGGCTCTGAGGGATTGGGATTTTAAGTGTAGCATGTCCAAAAGCTCTGGGTTTGACATGGCCTTGTATGTTAAGCAGAGATCACCTTGGAGTAGACGATATGCGACAGAGTATAGCTGGAGTTTTTTTAAGGCAGTCAGCATAGGGCATCTGCTTTAGGCCTGTGATTCTTTTAGTGAGGTATTTCTGCGGCCTTTCCAGTTGTTGCAGATGTCTTGAGAGGTACATACCAAATGGGGCGTTGTATTCTATAATGGGTCTAATGAGGGATGAGTACAGTGGGACAATGACCTCCATTTTTCTGGATGAAAAGCCCTTAGTGATGAGGTGTGCCACATAGAAGGATTTCCTGACTGTTGTGGCGATGTGGTTATTGAAGGTGAGACCACTGTCCACCTGTGTCCCTAAGTCTCTCATCACACTTTCAGTGTTTAATATACTGCCACCTATGTGATAATTCATGGGTACATGTTTTTTCCCAAAGAGGATAACTATACATTTCTTGGCATTTAGCTTGAGCCCATGGCTCTGGCACCAAGCATCTGTTTGTGTAAGGCCCTTTTGTAGAGTATCCACATCATTTGGGGATTCAATAATGGCTCCCAGTTTGCAGTCATCTGCGAACTTTGTTAGCCAGAGTCCCTTAGTGTTGGCCTGTACTTCAGAGAAATAGATGCCAAACAAGAGATGTCCCAGTACAGGCCAAACAAGAGAGGTCCCAGGACTGAACCCTGAGGTACTCCACTTGTCTGGAGCTGGATTTGGAGTCAGCTACTTTTACAGTGTGGGTTCTGTCAGTAAGCCAGTTGGCAACCCATTGAGTGATGTAGGGATTAATGCCCAGCTTAGTAAGTTTATTTATTATTCCAGAGTGGGGGATGGTGTCAAAGGCCTTGGTAAGGTCCAGATAGGCTGTGTGGACTGCCTTACCCTCGTCCACGGCTCTGGAGACTGATTCAAAGAAGTCAGTAAGGTTCAGGAGACAAGATCGGCCCTTCACGAACCCAAACTGGGTGGGGTCCAGTGTTTTAAGGTTGCCAATGTCTTTGTTTATAAGTTCCATGATAATACGTTCCATGGCCTTGCAGATAAGGCTCATCAGACTGATGGGGTGGTAGTTCCCAGTATCCAAGGTGGATCCCCCCTTGTGGAGTTGGATAAATGTAGCTGTGCGCCACTCAGTGGGCATGAAGCCTGAGGTGAGGGTATGATTAAACATGACACTTAGGTGAGGTGCCAGTTCATTTTGTAGTTCATGTAGTACACAGCCCGGGGTGTCATCTGGTCCCATGAATGCTGTATTCTTAGCTTTGGAGAGTGTGTTTTTTTTTACCTGTGTGGCCATTATTACCGGGCTTTGGCAATCTTCCAGTATTGAGATGGGCCATTTAGGAGGTGAAAGGGGGGTGAAGTTGGCAGTGAATCGATCTGCGAGGATATTGGCAATATCCTCGGGATCAGTATATTTAATGCCATTCTGTTATAGCTCAGAGCAGATCTGAGCATTGCCATTTAGACTCTTGACATAGTTATAGAATGCCTTGTGGCTGTCTTTGGAATCTTTGGCAATTTTATTTTCGTAACTAGCTTTGGAGGATTTTATGAGGGATCTCAGTTTCTTACTGAGGCTGGTAAGGGAGTTTTTTGCGTCCTGGGATTTTCCTCTTTTCTGCAACAGTTCTTTCCTTTTGTTGTAAAGTTTGTTTATGGCATTGGTCCACCAGATTGGCTTCCTTTTTTTGGAGGAGAGCATCTTGGTTCTATTTGGGATGGCACGATTCATGCATGAGTGGATGTGCTTGTACAGTGCCTTAGTGTAGGACTCAGCAGTCGAACTTTCAGTTGCCGTCTGCATGGGTGTCATGAAGTTTGTAACTTCTGATTTGAGTAGCATGAAGCTGGCCTTGGAGAAGTTTTTTATGGAGGTTTCCTTATTGGGGGGTGGGGGTGGGATGTGGATGTTAAGGGTGATTAGCTTATGGTCTGACCTGACCAATGAGGGGGTGACCATAGGTGTGGAGCATCGATTTCCCATGTTGGTAATGAACCAAGTCTAGGATATTGGAGCCTCTGGTGGGACTATGGATTAGTTGATCCAGGGCATTGGAATTTATGAATTCCAAGAACCGTTGGGCAAAGGTGTTGGTGCACGACTAGTTTTCCCAGTTAATGGCAGGGTAGTTGAAATCACCCAGTATTAGGGTGTTTGACTGTATTAGCTAGAGCTGTTGAGAGCTCTTATGGTTTCATCCTTCTCTCTCTCTTCTTCCTGAGCTTTTGCACTCTCCCTATTACAAAGAATACTGCAACAGTGAAATTGATGGACAGAAACAGTACAGTTGTGCAAGATCTTATAATGGTAGATGTTCTTCTCTTCACTGTTTGCAATATTCACTCCCTTCCTCCTTTCCACTGGTTCTTTTCTCTTCTGGATGTACTGGTTGCCTCTTTTTTTCTCTTGGACTGGCAATCCTAATGGGACTTTCAATTCTGAGGATATGTCTGGACGTCACCTTTATGCGCTGTGCTGTATGCAGGGAGCAAATGCATGACATATGGCGGACCTTAAAGCAACCTAAAGGCGTTGGTATACTGGCCAGACATTGGGCCTCCCTTGGCATGGGATCCCCCTATTGTAAAGAACTCTGCAACACGAACATCTACCATTATGTTAATATTTTATATAACTGTACTGTCTCTCAGTCCCTCAGAAAATACTATGAGCTGTTACAGAAGGAATTTCCAGCATGCTCACCCGTTCCTTCCAGTTCTGCCAGCTTTGGAGGATGTCACTTGCTGAATTTTTCTTGATTTTCAGCCAGCTACCCTAAAAAGACAGCTAGAATGTACAAAAGCCTCTCAGTCTTTTAAGTTTTTATTCAGTTTTCCTAAACCTGACCCAGCAGCTGTAGCATTGGTTAGTCCTGCTGCTGCTAAACATTTAGTTAATTCTTATCATACTGTTTTTAATAAGGATGAGATAAATTATGTAAAGCCAATTTTTCCTCTCAAGAAGAAACTACAAAAAAATTGATTATACTATCGCAATTATTCAGAATAAACTTTAATATGTGAGCTAGACATTTCAAAATTTTGAAAATCAAAGTTGCACGTTTTTTCCCCGTACTTGATCATCAAGTAGGTTCCACCAGACCAGAGAGGATCAGGAGTTTACTGAAGAGTCTCTTTGGTTCCAGAGAACAGCAAGGACATTAGTTCAGTTCTGGATCACAGTGGCCTAAACCCTTTCGTAAAGAATCAGTTCAGAATAGTCACCGTGTCAATGCTTTTGGCCTGCCTCAAGGCAAACCTCAAAGTTTGCTCCATTTTTTAATATATTCCTTTGAAGTTGTTGAAATATTTTTTGTTTAGCAAATTATAAATTATGACAAAGACAATCATACATTTGTATAAATGAAAACAATCCATACTGACATAATCTTAGTTGTAAGCATTATACATCACAAACCATGTTGACATCATTTATTTGCAAACATTATACATCACTTATATACCCAATCATTGTCAGTCAAACATTACATAGCTCATGCAAATCCTGCCTTCTTGTAAACCTCATTCCTCCCCTTTATGTGTTGTTCCCACAATTCCCATTTTATTTCCATGTAATTTGCTCTTACTATTTTCTAAAGATCGCAATTCCAGTTGTTTTATCTCTCTGTTACTGTATTCACTATTTCTGGTACAGTTGGTTTAGACTTTGATTTACACTTTCTAGTAAATGTTTTTTGGCAGCCACTATGAATAGACTCAGCAAGGCCTTACTATGTCTAGGCAATTCCAATTCTGTATCATAGCTCAGAAGAATAATTTCCCTAGATAGAACAATTTGCTCACCCAGTATCTCTGAGAGTACTCTGCAGGGAATCTTTAAAGTTTGCCAACTCATTACACTCACAGCAAATATGTTCCCAGTTACCTCTTTCTTCCCCATCACACCTGCAACATTTGATGTCTATCTGAGGAAACATTCTACTACTAGAGTAGTACTACTAGAGTCTACTTGGGGTATAAAATACCTATGTAAACATTTCCAAGCAAAAATCCTAAATATTCTAGATTTTGTTGCATATTTGGGAGATGTACATATAACCCCCATTGTTTCTTTGTGATTTGCTTAGTCAGTCTCTCTTCCCAATCCATTCTAACCTTCTCTGATTGATTGATATAGTTAACATATTTTATATGCTGTACTAATTATTCATTTTTTAACAGCAGCTACTAGTCTATATTCTAATAAAAACTCTACCAGTGCTAGTCTTTCATTTAGAAACCCCCCATTTCTTTTCCTATACTCTATCAATTCTTGATAGGGAAGGCAGTTTACCTGCTGTCCAAATAGATTTATGACATCTTTCCATTATTTTACCTTTCCCTCTCTAGTTGTTTATTCTCAGCACCTGGGTTCCTTTGCCAGTTTTCTCCAATAAATTCCATCCCCTTCTTGCTTACTGTCTGTATCCCTAATTGCAGTCATCCCTATCTGCAGAGTCTTCTTTCAGCATTCCCATGTTGGCTTAGTTGCAAGAATACTTTCTACTACTTTGAGTATCATATTCTGTATGATTATTGTTATTCCCCTTAAAGATCTGCATCCAAAATCCCACTCTGTCCTGGTTTCTTGAGCTTCCCATTTCATCATCATCCCTTTCCACTGTGAATTACAGTTGTCACTGTGAAACAAATTAGGGTCTGGCATGAAGGAGCCATGGAAAGTCTCAGGAACTGCTTTGAAACCACATACTGGGATGTCTTCAGGGAGGCAGCCACAGTGAGCAATGTGGTGAACATAGATGAATATACTGAGACAACTGTGGCTTATATATTCAAATGCATGGAGAATGTAACAAACATCAAAAATGTTAGAGCCATCCAGAAACTATGGCTAAACAGCAAGGTATATGAGTTGCTGAGGGCAAGAAAATCTGCTTTCAGTGCAAAGGATAAGAAATGGTCTAAGTGTGGCAAGGGCTAATCTAAAAAAGGTATCAAGAAGGCTAAGAGGGAGTATGGAAAGAGGATACAAGGATGCTTTGAGGATGTGAAAGACACAAGACGCCTGTGGCGTGGTGTTTAACAGCTAACTGACTACAAGCCCAAGTCAGCTTAGTGCGATGGTAGCACTGAATTTCTGGGCAATCTAAACACATTTTATGGCAGGTTTGAAGTGAAAAACAACCTGGAGGCTGTAAAGCTTCTTAATGACCAAAAGGAGGCAGTACTTAATTTCAGTGCTGAGGATATAAGGAACCAACTGAGAAAAGTGAACCCCAACAAGGCTGCTGGCCCTGATAACATTCAGGGGAAAGTATTGAAAGGTTGTGCAGACCAACTCAGCATAGTCCTGATGGACATCTTCAATTCCTCGCTTGTCCAGGAAAAAGTACCAGCATGCTTCAAAGTCACCAACATAATCCCTCTGCCCAAAAAAACCAACCCCACCCGCCTAAATGATTACAGGCCAGTGGCCCTTAGATCAAATGTAATGAAATGCTTTGAAAGACTGGTTAAAATGCATTTGACTACAGTACTACCCAGTCCTTGAGCCACTGCAGTTTGCCTACCGGGAAAACAGATTAACTGCTGATGCCATTTCTGTGGCTCTTCACCTCACATTGGAACATCTTGAAGTGATGAAGAACTATGCCAGGCTGCTGTTCATAGATTTCAGCTTGGCAATTCAGTACAGTGATTCTAATGCAACATATAGAAAAGCTAATCAACCTTGCCATAAATAAAGGGCTGTGCAACTGGATCCTCAATTTCCTGACTGGAAGACCACAAAGTACCTGTGCTGGTAAGAACACTTCAGGAAGTATTAGTCAACACCGGAGTACCCCAGGGCTGTGTGCTGAGTCCTTTACTGTTCGCAATCCTTACCCATGACTGCTCTGTGGAAGCTAGCAACAACCAGATCACCAAATTTGCAGATGACACCACAATGTTGGGACTGATAAGTGGTGATGATGAGAGTGGGTATAGGAATGAGGTCAACTCCCCGATTGAATGGTGCAATAACAGCAATTTGGACCTGAACATCAGTAAAACAAAATAAATTGTTATTGACTTCAGAAAGAGCTCTGCCATGCACCTGCCCCTCAAGATAAACGGTGAAGAAGTGGAGAGAGTCCAAACTACAAAGCTCCTGGAGGTACATGTATCAGAGTATCTTTCTTGGAGTACAAACACAGTCCAACTAATTAAAAAAGCCCACCGGCATCTACACTTTCTAAGAAGGCTGAGAAAAGCAAAGTTCTCTATGAATGCTCTAAATACCTTCTACAGAGGAGCCATCGAGAGCATTATCACGAGCAACTGCACTGTGTGGTTCGGTAACAGCACAATGGCCGAAAGGAAGAAGCTGCAACGAATAATAGGAACAGCAGAAAAGATCATGGGCACCAGCCTTCCTACCTTACAGGAGCTCTTGTAATGAGATGTAAAAAGAGGTCCTGCAAAATACTGAATGACACTTCTCATCCAGTGTATGGTTCACTAATTTTGTTTCTGGTAGAAGGTTATGGAGTATCCACTGCAGGACCTCCAGATTCATGAACAGTTTTTATCCAGCTGCAGTAAGAGTCATTAATGCAGACATAAATGTTGGTGTATCAAAACTGTAATAGATTGTTACGCTCTCATTCTTTTTCTTTTTTTTTTCGTACAGTAATTCTATTTATGTATTGCATACTGAAATTAATATATTCTCATTCAAGTGCAATTCCAATCACTTCCTTATGTGCAGTATCACCCAGCCTCACCTCTGTGTAGAGTGTACTTTTCTTTTCATGTGTTAATCATCTAGTAGTCTGTATTGTCTAGTGTAATAGTGTACAAACGTGCGTCAGCTACTTAGATGTTTACTTTTGTACGATAGTTATTGTTTATTCTTTAATACCTATCATGTCTGTCTTCTCCTGTGAAAGAGCTGGCACTCGAAATTTCGTTAGGGTACCACTTGTGTTTCCTAAATGACAAAGTTTCTTTGAATCTTTGAAGTTTGTGCTATGTTTAGAAGCCTTAACTGTGTAGATCTGAAATACCCCTTCAAATCGGGTAATCCCAGTCTGGCTTGTTGTATTGGAAGAATCGGCTTATCCCACTTGTCTGTTGCCATCTTCCATCCCAGATAAAATCCTTCAGCTCTTTATTAATTGCTGTCCATAACTTCTCCTCTGATTCATAAAAGTATGCTTGATCTGTGTGTAAGACTAAAGGGACTGAAACAGTTTAACTGCTTGCATTTTACTATCCATATCCATATAACAGAGCTTCCAATTTCTCAGTTTTGTATCGTCTTTTTTTAATCTTTTCCTACATATCCTTAGCTGCCGCACTGGAATCAGTTTTAACCCATACTCCTAAGTACTTAATTTTATCATGTCCCCATAAATATGGATATTGCTGAACGAATTTGTGTATGGGTACATAATATACAGCTATTGCTCTTGTTTTAGCTTCATTAATTTTGTGCCCTAAAAATATTTGAAACTGTTTCAAAAATGTTCCACAACATTGAAATATCCTTTTCTGGTTTTATCAGGTATAAAATACTATCATCTGCAAACAGAACCAGCTTTTCTTGACTACCTTACCAATTGTATCTTTGAATTTCTGAGTCCCTTATTTTCTTTGCCAGTGGTTCTAAATAAAATACAAAAAAACAGAGGAAATAGAACACCCCTGCCTGTTTTCTCCCCTGAAATAGAAATTTTCAGAGAGGAACCCACCCACTTGAATTTTCACCTCTGATCCCTCATATATCCTGTTAATCAACCTTATAATTTTTATCAGGGAATGCAAATGCTTCCATTGCCCTGCTCATAAAGTCCCATCTTACTTTGTCAGATGCTTTCTCTGCATCAAGACCCACCAACAGCAATGGTATTTTCTTGCATTCTACTTCCGTCTGGATCATCAGTGTTCTGTTAATGTTGTAAAATGTTTGCTTCCCCTCAACAAAACCATATTGATCCATATCTATCAATTTTGGCTATTGTTTTAGCCATTGTAGACATAAACACTTTATAATCTTGGTTATTATTGAAATGGACCTGTATGAATCTGGACCTGATGGGTCTTTACCCTCTTTAGGTATTACAGCCACCACCACTCTCTCTCTTCCAGGATATTGGTGGTTTTCCTCTTCTTAAAACACTGTTAAAACCTTCCAGGTCTTTATATCAGTTTTTCCTTCCTAGCTTCAAACTTCCACAGGAATGCCATCTATTCCTGGGGACTTTCCTGTGGATTTGTTATGCATCACCATTTTTTTCTCATCTTGTTCTATCATGTTAGTAATTGATAAACCAAAAACGCACCACCAGGGTCACTGGACTCCACACAACTTTATTAATTATCAATCGAAGTTGACTTCATCAGAACAAGTAACACAGTTAAAAAAGGGTTTAAGTAGTGTTAGATCATTGATAATTGGCTATAATTAAACCAGTCACCATCTATTGCATTATTGGCTATAATTAAACCAATCACCATCTGTTGCATTTAAAGTACACTCAACCAATTCTAAAAGTAGCCTCTTCTTTGTACCATAAAATACTTTTGTATCCAGCCACAGATGGATTGTTTTAAAATACTCCACTATGTTGACCACAGTAAAAACTAAACTAAGATTTAAAAAATAATCATATGTTCATAGTTTTCCTGCCTTCTTCTTCAAAGGCAGGCAATATAGGTATAGCATCATTTAATCCAGGGGATAAGTTGGCAGTTAACCTTAGTTGCCACAATAATTCTTTTTTGCATAAAATATTTTTCCAGTCCCCACCTCTTAGGTCAACATCTACTATATCTAAAATGGCAAACTTAAAACCCATGTTCTCGGACAGGCCCATGCAGCAACCCTGAGGTGTTGCGTGACTGCTCTGCTCTGGCAGCAGTTGGGGGTCGCCTGTCGTTGCACCTGACGGCATGGGAGTCCGTGTCATCAGATAGTTGGGTGCTACAGGTTTTGATGTTGTCTACTAAGATTTATACATGTTTGTCACCCTACTGAAAACTGCATATTATACTTATATCTAAATGTTTTTATTGTTCCTAATCTATTTATACTCCGCTTTCTGGAGCTTTTCTCCCCGGGCTTCTGCTGAAAATGGACGTATATCCAGTTGGACTTTCACGGTAAACAAATGTAAAATAAATAAATATGCAATCCCTTTTGTGGCTCTCCCTGTGCCACCCAAACACCTCTCAGATGTACCACCCGCTCAAAGGGAGGCAGTGACACTAGAGGTAATCGAGCTGCTAAAGAAGTGAGTCATCGAACCCATCCTCCGAGATCAGTCCAGATCGGGCATCTATTCCGGGTTCTTCTTGGTGCCAAAAAAAGATGGGGGACTTGAGGCCCATTCTGGACCTGTCAGCCCTGAGCCTGTCCATTGCCAAAGAGAAGTTCCGGATGGTCACATTACAGTCCATCTTGCCTTACTTGCAAGAGAGGGAATATATATGCTCGATAGACCTTCAGGATGCTTACTATCACATAAAGATACACAGAAGCTCCAGGAGGTTCCTTCTCTTCTGGGTAAGGGCCAAGCATTGTCAGTTTCGAGCTCTACCCTTTGGTCTCACCACAGCCCCCAGGGTGTTCACCAAGGTTATGGCAGTGGTAGCGGCTCACCTGAGGCTTCAGGTGATTCAGGTCTTTCCATACCTGGACGATTGACTCCTTGCTGCTTCCACCAAGCGTCTACTTTGTCAGGCCAGGGACTATTTCCTGCACCCAGGCGATCATCTAGGGATTACAGTCAACATTGCCAAATCTCTTCTACACCCTGTCAAGGTCATAGAGTTCGTCAGAGTGCAGATAGACACCTTGCAGACAAAAGTCTTCCTAACTTCAGGGAGAATTTGAAATCTACGAATGCACGTCACTGTGATGTTTCACTCATATCTACACTAGCGGAGGCAGTGTTGCGAGTCCTCGACTCTGTGGCGGCCACAATTACACTTCTTCCATGTCCTCGTTTGCATATGTGAGCACTACAGTGGACTCTTGTGGTACAGTGGTCTATGCTGGATCTTCCACTGACACATCCAATACACATAAGCAAAGCATGGAGGGCATCCCTCCTTTGGTGGATGCATTCTTTGGACATACCCTAGGGACGTCCATTTGTTGCAGCCCTGGCCCAAGCCACAGTGACCACGGATGCCTCCCAGCTAGGGTTGGGGGGGCATTGCTCGGGAAGGACAGTCCAAGGCGTGTGTTCCCCGATTGAGACCAGTTTGCATATCAATGTTCTAGAGATGAGAGTGGTCCTTTTAGCGTTGCAGGCCGTTTAAGTCTGTCTTCCTCTGGGAACAATTTCAGTTCAGTCAGACAACATGTTGGTGGTCTGGTACAGCATCAAACAGGGATGGACTATATCCTACCACGTATGTCGCAAGGCCATGAGAGTTTGGGAATGGGCGATCTCCACCAGTCGCTTTCTGGTAGCAATGCACATACTGGGACAGTCCAACATTCTGGCAGACAAGCTAAGCTGTTCTATCCTGATGCCTTACGAGTGGTCTCTGAATCCTTCAATAGCGGAGCAGATCTTTGTAAAGTGGGGTCAGCCTTGCTGCGATCTCTTCGCATCTCCTTCCAACATGAAGTGCAGTGAGTTCTTCTCTCTGAACCCCCCACCGGGGGAATCCCCCAGAGGTGTTCTCTTCCATGCTTGGCCTCCCTGTCTTCTTTATACTTATCCATTACCTCTTGTCTCATAGAGTTTTTACAGAAAGCGCGTCGACTGGGGAGCAAAGTCATCCTCATTGCCCTGTTTTGGCCTCGCCAGGTTTGGTTTCCCTTCCTCAGTTCTCATCTTCTAGTTCCTCCTTGGATTTTGGATCCTTTTCCGGATCTCATATCTCACCCTTCAGGGGTCTCTCATCCGAACCTGGACACTCTGACAGCTTGGCTGCTCCAGTTTCCCTAATTGCCAGGACTCCCAGTTTGTCATCTTCTGTCAAGTCTATTCTGGTGCAGCTCTTAAATCCTCCACTAGAAAATTCTACCGTAGCAAATAGTAGAGTTTTTCCATCTGGGCCTCTCAGAGAAACTTGGTTCCCTTCTCAGCACCAATTCTGGCTATTCTTGAATTTTTGGCAAACATTTTTCAACAAGGGGCTAGCTCTTTTACAGTGAAGGTATAACTTGCTGCCATTTCCAATTTCCACACTGGTGAAAATATAACTTCTTTGACTAATTCCAGATTATGCAAAGCCTTTATTAAAGGTAACTTTTTCTTGTGTCCTCTGGTCAAAGATCCCACTCCTCCATGGGATCTTACCTTGGTGTTGCAAGCTGTGGTTGCTCCTCCTTTTGAACTGGCTGCAACTGTAGACCTTAAATTTCTGCCCTGGAAGACAGCCTTTCTAGTGGCTATCACCTCGGCTAGGAGGGTCTCAGAACTCCAGGCATTGTCTGTCAAGGTTCCGTACATGGTTTTGCACAAAGACAGGGTTTCTCTTCATACCAATCCCTCTTTTCTTCCCAAAGTGGCCTCTGAGACTAACATCAATCAGACTATCAATCTACCTGTTTTCTTCCCAAATTTCAAAAATAAAAGTGAGTACAAGTTGCATTTGTTCGATGTTCATAGACAACTGCATTTTTACTTGCACAGAACCAAGTCTATCCGAAAGTCTGACCAGTTGTTTGTGTCTTTCTCTAAACAAATTTTGGATAAACCCATTTCCAAGGTGACCATTGATAAATGGATTTCTCTCTGTATTTTTCAAGTGTACAAAGACAAAGGCTTGTCACCTCCGGGTCAGGTTAGAGCCCATTCCACCAGGTCCATGGCTACTTCAGCGGCCTTCTGGTCCATGGTGCCCTTGGATATCTGTTCTGTGGCTACTTGGTCCTCATCCCATACTTTTATTTTCCATTATAAGTTGGATTTGGTATCTAGAGGCCAGGCATCCTTTAGCTCTGCGGTGCTTTGGAACATTCTTCCATGAAGGCCACCCAAGGGTATAGGTAGCTGGGGACTCTTTCCCATAGGTTGAAGACCAAATGAAGAAAACTACTTCAGATAAAGAAGTTATGTACTCACCATAACATAGCATCTGATTAGTTATACTTAATTTGTCTTCAACCATCCTCCCCTCCTTCCTCTGAACCTGCTGGCTTAGTATGTAGCAGAGTACGCTTTTGCGACTCTAGTTGGGAAAAGTTGGTGAGATAAGGTTTGGTTGGATTAGGTTCTTCGTTTTATGGGGTAGCAAACTTGATCTGAGGGAAGGAAAAGGTGGTGGTGTGTTATGGGTAGGGGGAGGAGCTTGGAGAAATTGCCGGCTCGGATCTGAGTCAGATTCGAAACCCACAGGTTGAAGACAAATGAAGTATAACTACTCAAATGGAACGTTATGGTGAGTACATAACTTTTTTTTTTTTTGCACCATTACACTACTTTTTGGTTTAATTGCGTTTTTTGTGGTGTTTTTGAGCAGTATGGACTCATTGGATGCCTTTGGTCTACCCTCGGATGTTGCTTCAGGACAGTTTGCGGAAATACAAGAGCTCCAAAAAGATGTAGCTGAGCTTAAGGGTGAATTCACACATGTTATTGAACATTTTTCTCAAAAAGGAGTGGATTTGTTTGGGTTTCATAACAGTTCTTCGAATAGAACTGTTAATTCATTGGTTGCTTGTTGCCATGGCAAAAACAACGCGTTCCCAAAAAGTGACGTTGGTTCCTGTATCAACGGAGGGCGTGATGTCATTGTTGCAGCCGAAATCCATCATGGCGACATGCTTGCATCTCAGGAACACCACTGTGTTGGGGGTCACAGCCAATGTCATCCAGTTGGAAGGGTCAGAATATAATGGGGCCAAGTATTTTGGCAAGGATATTGAGTCCATCCATGTGGAGGGGTCGGAACAGCCCCATAATTCACATAGCAACAAAAAAGGTACTGTTAACGTCATTTTTTCAAATGCAAGGTCACAGACTAATAGTACTGGCATAGCATCGAGGGTAGGGAGCACTGGGAACTTTTCTAGTTCCCCAGGTTTAATGAGAGGAGTGACTTGCAAGCTTGGTGTGTTGCTTAACAAAAATTATAATTTTCAATATCATTGTGGTACGTCTGGAGAAACACACAAGGGCAAAAAAGGACAGACCTTATCATTACACCTCTTTGAAAGACATGATTTTTGGTTTTGAGAAAAAATTGTATAAACTGAAATCTCTACAAATGGAAACTGTATATTTTAACAAATGTATCCAGCTTAAAGTGGTTCCGCAAGGGCTGCATGTTTTCAAGTTTCCTTTTGGACTACATTATGATGTTCCTATGGTGAGTGATTTTGTTGTTTTGTTTGATAAATGGGGTCTTGAGCTACTAAATAAGGTTGTGTTTTATCAGGAGCAAATGAAACAGAGACTTGAGAAAGAATTGGAAGAACTGAATGGGTGTATTTTAAATGATTTATTATTTAATCAGTATGAGGCACTTTATGAGCCGATTATTGACAGCGTAGAGAAAAAATGCAATGTTCAGTTTCAAAAGAAAAAAAGAAAATTAGCAAGAGATATTAAACAATTCCATTGCAAGGAAGGTATACCCTACCAATAAATTATATAGTGACAGACAGAACCCAAAAATTAGAGGTTATAATAATTATTCTAACGAAACGAGCTATTACAGCAATTGGAAAGTGGTGTATGTGATGAATTATTTAATGAGAATATAGATGATCAACCTGTACACCAGGATTTTCCTATATCGAGGAACTTGGAAAGAGTAGCGAACAGAAATCAAGGAAGGAATTATTTCTACAGCCAAGTAGTTCAACACCAGAGAGGCCATGGGAACAGGGGGAGAGGCAGGGGCAGATATTAAATGATGGTGACCACCAGATTATACTTTTCAGGGTTTCAACATCTACAGCTACACCGACAGGCCTATTACTGAAGAATTTTTTTCATTGTTTTCTAAAAATTTTAAATTTGTTGCCACCAAAATTCCAGATGTAGCTGTGGTCTTATTAGATTTACATTTATATACTAGAAAGCTAAATTTTAAAATTTTGTTTTCTAAAAACAGTGAAGGTAACACATTTTTGACTAGGTGTGCAGCCCTTAAGAAGAGCAGCACTTTTAACCTGCCATTATATTCCCTGGTTAAGATTTTTGAGAAAGCTGTGAAAGAGGATGTATATAAGTTGTGGGCGGAAAATAAGTTTTATTACAATCTGAATAAATGAAAAAGCTGGCTAGGCAGAGTAGTACAAACATTTTATTAAAATATAAAAAATTGATGCTGCAAGACGGTAATACCTATGTTAAGATAAACAAGATGTGGCTAGACCTATCACAACGATAGGTGAAAGAATTGAATCTCTGTTGATGGACGATGTAATAGACAGATGTTTGAGTAGTTTTTGGTAGAGTGTGCAGTGACACCGAAGATTTATGGACTACCTAAGGTCCATAAGGACCAGTTACACCCATCCATGCTACCAATAGTTTCTGGTAGGGGCTGGGCTACTGAGCCCTTGTCCATATTTGTGGAGAACCAGCTACGTCCAGTGGTTCTTGAGAGATACCAGAGATTTTTTGAATAAATTTTATGACTGGTCCACTAATGACTATAATGAAGAGGCTCTTCTAGTCACCATGGATGTTGTCTCTCTGTTTACCTGCATCCCTAATGATGCAGGTATTGATAATGCAAGAACACTCTTAGGTCGTAACCCTGCATTCGACAGTATTAAGGTGTATCTGATTTGTAGTGTACTGGAACTTATATTGGATTTCAGTGTGTTCATGTTTGAAGATGAGCACTATCTACAACAGACAGGTGTAGCTATGGGCACGGTATGTGCCAGTACATATGCCACTGTGGATGTTCATTGTGTTTCACTGTTGCAGTCATTACTCTTGGGTTATCCTGCTGGCAGGCTACCCTCAGTCGGCCAGAATTCCAAAGTCTAGGTCCGGCGTCAGTTGCTGTCGCCTCTTCCCTGACGTCAGTGTGCCAGGGGTATAAAAGATGCAGCCGACACCATTTTCTTCAGTCTTTCTTGCCACGCGGTGCCCGAAGCAAAAGCAGTTTGCAAGTGCCGGTCAGCGGACTCCTGAGATTTTCAAATCTGAATTTCAGAACCGAAGTCTTCATTAAAGCTAAGTACCTCGTTGGGGAAACTTTTTTCTTGCTCCAGACCGATGTCAGAAAAAGTTAATAATTGTATTCTTGTGGGAAGCAAATACCTCATAAGGATTTTCACTCTTACTGTATTCCTTGCCTAGGCCCTGATCACAATGTTGCTAGCTGTCGCTTTTGTGCTAGATTTAACCAACGCACTATCAAGCGTCGGTTCGATTTTGCATTTCATTACTTTGGCCGAAGATTTAATTATATAATGCCATTGGACCAGCCGACAACCGGAGTGTACAAAAAATGCAGGGAAAAGGACAAGGATAGACATCCGAGGTCCAAAACTGACAATGAAGCCTCTACTAGGCCAGTGGCCGGTTCTCAGTGAGGTGCTTTCGCAGCCCCTGGCTCCCGCTACCTCAGAGCCACAGGCCGCTACCGACTCCCACGTGGAGCCGACTGGGCCTCTGGATACTCAAGGTATTGGACACTCGGAAATCATTCCCTCAGATGGGTCCGGAGCCGCTGAGCAGGCATCTGCTTCTGAGGGTGTCTTCAGACCTACACAACTATATATTAAGCCATCTTCAGCTTCAAAGACAAAGACTAAAGCAGCTCTAAAGACAAAGAAACAAGTGCAGCATTCTCCTACTCAGACTTCCATGCCTAAAAAACAGATGCTCATAATGGCCGAAGACCTAATTACTTTGATCAGGGGCTCCCATCCCCCTCCTGATAAGAGGCCTAGGCAAGAGACGGAGTATGATTCTTCTGATCAGGTATCTATTTACTCTGATTCCTCTTCTGAAAAGGATTACCCCATGCTTCCCTATGAGAATTCTGATGCTGAAGAATCCATTCCTTCAGCCTCTCCTCCTGAGGATTATTCTTTTGGGGAAACCCTACATACTATGAGGGAGCATTTCCACTGGGAGAGCCAAGATTATTCTGAATCTAAGAAAAGGCTCAGAGACTTTCTGCTTCTTCCTCAGCACAGACCCCTTGCTATTCCACCTGTTCTAGACATTGTAGATGATGTATTTTCAGAGTCCGGCCTGTCCCCTGACTCTTTACCCCCTGCACCTGCTAAGCCAGACAGATACTACAGGATCCCGGATTCTCATAAATTCCTATATAAAAACCCCACTGATGACTATATCTCAGGGTCCCTAGGGGGTTAAAGCTTCCACAGCATAAACCCTGCCCCCTCTGATAGGGATTCTAGGGCTCTAGAGAGATGGGGGAAAAACGTCTACACTTCTACTACCCTGGCTGTAAGGGCTTTAAATTGTCAGTTTCATATGCTTAAATATCAGCAATATTTAATGTCACTGCTTAAACAGAAAATGTTGACAAATACTGAATGTTCAGGGAACAAGGAATTGCAGGATTCATTGCATGCAACTGAACAAGTGGGAAAGCATACTTTGCAATATGGATGTTCATACTAGGCTATCTGCCCTAGGGCATTTATAAGCCTAGCCAGAATGTGTTTGGCTTTCGCCACCCATTTTAAATTTATTTTGCTATGCCCTTTTTCTAGGTTAGTATACTGTGCCTCTGTCTAACAGTGACACAGAAGTGATACCCGGGGTAAACCTACGATCTCCCATCCACTCATCAAGATTCCTCTTGAAGAGAGTCAATGAGGGACTCTGCCTAACCTGGACTGGGATTTTATTCCAGAGTGAAGGGAGCCTCTGGGTTATAAATCTGTCCCTCCAGCATGTCCTATTTATTTCAGTGCTGAGGTTCAAGTCTCTCGAGCGCGTAGCACGATGGGATTTTCTGAGGTGCAGCATGTCCATTAATTCCGGGTTGGACATGGCTTTATACGTCAGGCACAGATCGCCTCTGAACAGACGGTATGCCACTGAGTAGAGCTGGAGTTTCTTTAACCGGGCAGCATATGGCATCTGTTTGAGCCCTTTGATCCTCTTGGTGAGGTACTTTTGGGGTCTTTCCAGTTGCTGCAGGTGTCTGGTAAGGTACATCCCAAAAGGGGCATTGTACTCAATTATGGGCCTGATGAGGGATGAGTAAAGAGGCACGATGACCTCCCCTGATCTAGATGTGAATCCCTTCATGATTAGGTGGGCTATATAAAATGTTTTTCTAACCACTTTGGCCACGTGGTTGTCAAATGAGAGATTGCTATCAACTTGGGTCCCCAGGTCCCTAATTACTTCTTCTGTACTTAATGGATTACCACCTATGTGGTAATTTGTGGGCACTTTGTTTTGACAAAGGGATGACTATACACTTTTTGGCATTTAGCTTGAAGCCATGGCTCTGGCACCAGTTGTCTGTTTCTATGAGGCCCTTTTGGAGGATGCTTGTGTCGGCTGGAGAGTCGATTATGGGGCCCAGTTTGCAGTCATCTGCGAACTTGGTCAGCCACAGTCCTTCCGTGTTGGCCTGTACCTCCGAGAAATACATACCGAACAAGAGAAGTCCCAGGACTGAGCCTTGTGGGACACCACTTGTAATTGGTTTGGAGTCTGACATGGCTCCAGCAATTCTAACCATGTGGGTTCTGTCCTTGAGCCAGTTTGCAATCCATCTAGTGACATAGGGGTTTATATTTAAGCTGGTGAGCTTATCTATAATGCCCGAGTGGGGTATTGTATCGAAGGCTTTTGCGAGGTCCAGGTAGGCTGTGTGGACCACCTTCCCCTCGTCAATGGCCTTGGTGACTGTTTCAAAGAAATCAACCAGGTTTAAGAGGCAGGATCTGCCCTTAACAAAGCCGAACTGGGTAGGATCCAGTGTCTCTAGGTCCCCAATATCTTTATTTATGAGGTCCATGATGATCCTTTCCATAGCTTTGCAGACCAAGCTAGTCAGGCTTATGGGGCGATAGTTTCCTGGATCCGTTGACGCACCACCTTTATGGAGAGGGACCACTGTTGCTGTACGCCACTCTTTGGGCACATATCCTGTAGTAAGGCTGAGATTGAACAGTAGTTTTATGTTTGGGTTTAGCTCTTCTTGGATTTCATGTAGGACGCAGCCTGGGACACCGTCTGGTCCCATTGATGCTGTGTTTTTTGCTTTGGAGAGGGCGGCTCTTACCTGAGCATCTGAGATGTCAGGGGGGCAGCACTCTGCTGGGATAGATATTTGCCCTTTTGGTGGGGAGGGGGGGGGAGAAGTTTGTGCTGAACCTGTCAGCTAGGATGTTGGCAATGTCTATGGGTTCAGTGTATTTTTTGTCATTTTGGACTAATTCTGAGCATATCTGGGAATTACCACCCAGGTTCCTAACATAACTAAAGAAAGCCTTGTGATTATCCTTAGTGTCCTGTGCAATTTTTCTCTCGAAGCTGGCCATAGACAATTTTATGAGTGCCCGTAGTTTTTTGCTAATACTGATCAGTGATGCCTTCCCTTTTTGGGATTTTGCTCTATCATTTAGTAGCTTCCTCCTTCTATTGTATAGTTTGTTTATGGCTGGGGTCCACCAGACATGATGTCTGCCTTTGGAGGATTGGGTCTTGGTTTTATTTGGGATCGCATGATCCATGCATTCCTGAAGGTGTTCATAGAATGCGTTTATAAAGGATTCAGCGGTCTGGGCCGTATTTTCCACAGGCCCGGGGGCATTGAAGGATTCCACCTCAGTTTTGAGGAGTGTGAAATTTGCTTTAGAGAAGTTTTTCACTGTGGTTTTCTGGGCAGGGGGTGGGGTCCGGATGTGAATATCCAGTGAGAATAGTTTATGGTCTGATCTTACCAGTGAGGGATACACTTCTGGTCTGGAGCATAGACTCCCCATGTTAGTGATGATCAGGTCCAGTATGTTTTCCCCTCTTGTGGGAGTGGTAACAAGTTGTTCCATAGCATTTGAGTTTATAAATTGTAGGAACCTTTGGGCTAGGGTGTTGGAGCTAGAGTAATGCTCCCAGTCTATGTTTGGGTAGTTGAAGTCGCCCAATATAATGGTGTTTGGAGAGACCTTCATATTTTCCAGTGTTCTCAGAAAGGCCGAGTGGGGTTCCTGGGTTTGGGAGGGTGGTCTGTAGCAGGCTATAAACTGGAAGGCAGTTTTACCCACTGTTAGTTGCACATGGATAGTCTCTGATGTTTCGTGCTTTGCCACCAATCTGCAGGTGTGGGTATCTTTGATGAATATCGATACTCCCCCCTCCTTTTGTGGTTCGGTCCAAGTTTTGGGGCCGAAAAGCATGGTATGAGGTATAACCTGGTAGTGCTGGGGTGCTCTCGGGAGCCCTGAACCAGGTTTCTGTTACTGCACAGATATCGATGTTCTCCATGCTAAGGAGAGTTTCGAGTGCATGCATCTTGAGGTATAGACTTCTGGCGTTGAGTAGCATTACTCCTAGTTTCTTATCCCTTGTGATACCTATGGAGGTGGGTTTGTCTTTTGAGCCTTGCCTAAAAAAGGCACTATGGGGGTAGCAAGAGCCTTTGCCAATATCCGAAAGCCCAGGGGTGACAGGTGCAAGCCGTCCCTAGCGAAGCATCGTGGCTTGTCGAGCATATCATCCCAAGCTGACAGGCATTGGATCCCCTTTGAATGACACCAGTAATTAAGCCAATTGTTGAAATTGATCATCTTGTCTTCATATTGTGGCATCATTCTTGGTGAGGGTAAGATGCTACTCAAGGTCAGGGTCATACCGGCCTGGGCCACATGCTCAGAGAGCTCCTTTATGTCTCTTTTCATGTAGTCCAGGGAGGTACGTCTCAGGTCATTCACACCAGCATGGACAATGACTGAGTCATATTTGTACTTGCCTTGGAGTGACCTGAGTGCTTGTGTTATGTGGCGGATCCTAGCGCCCGACAGGCTGCTCACCGTGACCCTCTCCTTGTTCAGCCTGGTGAGCGGGACGTCAGTGTGCCTGATGATAGAGTCACCTATTACAAGTGTATCAGGTGTGTTGTTTAGTCTTAAGGGCTGTGACTGTTCGGCACAGTGGCTTTGTGAGATATGTGTTGCACGTGTTTTGTTTTGGGGTAGCGGTTGCTTGGGTGTCTGCTTTGGAGGTCTCTGCTGCTTAGGCGGATCTTTATTTAGAGCCTCCGAGTATGTTTTTGTGTGATTATGTGTTTGGTTTGCTGTCGTGGTAGGTCTATGTGAGACTGGAATTGTAGTGAGTGTGGTTTCCTTCTCCTCCTGACCGGTTATGCCAGTACTGAGTTGAGAGATCTTAGCCTCCAGTTTGGCTATATGGTTGCATCTCTCACATGTGTTGGAATTTGTTGGGAGGAGGAGAGGGTTGTCTGTGTACATGAGGCAGTTGTAACATTGCCTCAAGATTCCCAGATTCACCAGCTGGACCGGAGAGGAGATTGACAACTGACCTTTGGACATGCTAGAATAATATTGGGAATTCCTTAATAATTGAAAACAAGGGCCAGTGGGGAGTGAGGGTGTAGTGCTTTTAATTTTTAGTGCTGACTTATATAATTGCTTTAGCGAGCAAGTGCCAGGTAACTTAAGTGCAATGTGTTACAGGTAACTTAAATGCAAAAACGACAAACAGTAACTTTCTTTCAAGTGAAACAAGGAAATAATAACTTAATAATAATAAGGAAAAAAAAATAAATAAAATTTCATCTGCTTTTACTGTACTTGTGTTTCTACCTACTTTTTTTTACTTTTGCATCATCTTAAAAGTACTCAATTGTATTTATTACTGCTTGGTGTAACTCATTCTAAGCCTTTTGGTTTAAACACTTGGGCTTCAGACCAGTTGTTTTGCACTGAGAGGGTTTGTGGTCTGCACTGTAGTGGCAGAACAGGTAGCTTACATCCTTCTAGGTTGGGAACTGCTGATTGAGGGCTCAGTGTTTGTTACTCTAAAAGTGTATTAATTCTGTTTTAAGCACTTGGGCTTTCAGGCCAGTTATTTTACATTAAGAGGGTTCGTGGTCTGCACTCTTGTGGAAGGAGACGCTGGACTCTGCCCTTCTGAGCTGGGAATTTCTGGTTGAAGGCTTATAGTGCATGCATATCTGAACTGCTTCTTACTGAAGTTGGTGCGCCTTGTTTGCTGTGGCATAGACTGGATTCGGGCCTGCTGGATCTAGTTTTGTTTGTGTAACCTGAGCACTAATCCAGGCATTCTCTAAAGTATTCAATTGTATTTATTACTGCTTGGTAGTAACTTGATTAAAGTGTAGCTATCATTCTAAGTCTTTTGGATTAAGCACTTGGGCTTCAGACCAGTTGTTTTACATTAGGAAGGTTTGTGGCATGCACTGTGGTGGCAGGACAGGTAGCTTTCATCCTTCTAAGTTGGGAACTGCTGATTGAGAGCCCAGTGTCTGTTATTCTTAAAGTGTATTAGTTCTGGTTTAAGCACTTGGGCTTCAGGCCAGTTATTTTACATTAAGAAGGTTTGTGGTCTGCACTCTTGTGGGAGAAGAGGCTGGACTCTGCCCTTCTGAGCTGGGAATTTCTGGTTAAAGGTTTATAGTGCCTGAATATTTTAACTGTATCTTACTGAAATTGGTACACCTTGTTTGCTGTAGCATAGACTAGATCCAGGCCTGCTGAATCTAGCTTTGTTTATATGCTTGTTGTTTGTTTGCTTGTTATTTCCTGGAACGCTAATTCCACCTAATACGCGCTTCTCAGTGCTTCTGTGGATCACTAGTGATATCTGCATTGCTTACTGTACTTATTTCCTTGTTTCACTTGAAAGAAAGTTACTGTTTGTCATTTTTGCATTTAAGTTACGTGTAACACATTGCACTTAAGTTACCTGGCACTTGCTCACTAAAGCAATTATATAAGTCAGCACTAAAAATTAAAAGCACTACACCCTCACTCCCCACTGGCCCTGGTTTTCAATTATTAAGGAATTCCCAATATTATTCTAGCATGTCCAAAGGTCAGTTGTCAATCTCCTCTCCGGTCCAGCTGGTGAATCTGGGAATCTTGAGGCAATGTTACAACTGCCTCATGTACACAGACAACCCTCTCCTCCTCCCAACAAATTCCAACACATGTGAGAGATGCAACCATATAGCCAAACTGGAGGCTAAGTTCTCTCAACTCAGTACTGGCATAACCAGTCAGGAGGAGAAGGAAACCACACTCACTACAATTCCAGTCTCACATAGACCTACCACGACAGCAAACCAAACACATAATCACACAAAAGCATACTTGGAGGCTCTAAATAAAGATCTGCCGAAGCAGCAGAGACCTCCAAAGCAGATACCCAAGCAGCCGCTACCCCAAAACAAAACACGTGCAACACATATCTCACAAAGCCAGTGTGCCAAACAGTCACAGCCCTTAAGACTAAACAACACACCTGATACACTTGTAATAGGTGACTATCGTCAGGCACACTGACGTCCCTCTCACCAGGCTGAACAAGGAGAGGGTCACGGTGAGCAGCCTGTCGGGCGCTAGGATCCGCCACATAACACAAGCACTCAGGTCACTCCAAGGCAAGTACAAATATGACTCAGTCATTGTCCATGCTGGTGTGAATGACCTGAGATGTACCTCCCTGGACTACATGAAAAGAGACATAAAGGAGCTCTCTGAGCATGTAGCCCAGGCTGGTATGACCCTGACCTTGAGTAGCATCTTACCCTCACCAAGAATGATGCCACAATATGAAGACAAGATGATCAATTTCAACAATTGGCTTAAGTACTGGTGTCATTCAAAGGGGATCCAATGCCTGTCAGCTTGGGATGATGTGCTCGACAAGCCACGATGCTTCGCTAGGGACGGCTTGCACCTGTCACCCCTGGGCTTTCGGATATTGGCAAAGGCTCTTGCTAACCCCATAGTGCCTTTTTAGGCAAGGCTCAAAAGACAAACCCACCTCCATAGGTATCACAAGGGATAAGAAACTAAGAGTAATGCTACTCAACGCCAGAAGTCTAAACCTCAAGATGCACGCACTCGAAACTCTCCTTAGCATGGAGAACATCGATATCTGTGCAGTAACAGAAACCTGGTTCAGGGCTCCCGAGAGCACCCCAGCACTACCAGGTTATACCTCATACCATGCATTTCGGCCCCAAAACTTGGACCGAACCACAAAAGGAGGGGGAGTATCGATATTCATCAAAGATACCCACACCTCCAGGTTGGTGGCAAAGCACGAAGCATCAGAGACTATTCATGTGCAACTAACAGTGGGTAAAACTGCCTTCCAGTTTATAGCCTGCTACAGACCACCCTCCCAAACCCAGGAACCCCAGTCGGCCTTCCTGAGAATGCTGGAAAATATGAAGGTCTCTCCAAACACCATTATATTGGGCGACTTCAACTACCCAAACATAGACTGGGAGCATTACTCTAGCTCCAACACCCTAGCCCAAAGGTTCCTAGAATTTATAAACTCAAATGCTATGGAACAACTTGTTTCGACTCCCACAAGAGGGGAAAACATACTGGACCTGATCATCACCAACATGGGGACTCTATGCTCCAGACCGGAAGTGTATCCCTCACTGGTAAGATCAGACCATAAACTAATCTCACTGGATATTCACATCCCGACCCCACCCCCTGCCCAGAAAACCACAGTGAAAAACTTCTCTAAAGCAAATTTCACACTCCTCAAAACTGAGGTGGAATCCTTTAAAGCCCCCCGGGCCTGTGGAAAATACGGCCCAGACCGCTGAATCCTTTATAAACGCATTCTATGAACACCTTCAGGAATGCATGGATCATGCGATCCCAAATAAAACCAAGACCCAATCCTCCAAAGGCAGACGTCCTGTCTGGTGGACCCCAGCCATAAACAAAACTATACAATAGAAGGAGGAAGCTACTAAATGATAGAGCAAAATCCCAAAAAGGGAAGGCATCACTGATCAGTATTAGCAAAAAACTACGGGCACACATAAAATTGTCTAAGGCCAGCTTCGAGAGAAAAATTGCACAGGACACTAAGGATAATCACAAGGCTTTCTTTAGTTATGTTAGGAACCTGGGTGGTAATTCCCAAATATACTCAGAATTAGTCCAAAATGACAAAAAATACACCGAACCCACAGACATTGCCAACATCCTAGCTGACAGGTTCAGCGCAAACTTCTCCCCCCCTCCCCACCAAAAGGGCAAATATCTATCCCAGCAGAGTGCTGCCCCCCTGACATCTCAGATGCTCAGGTAAGAGCCGCCTCTCCAAAGCAAAAACACAGCATCAATGGGACCAGATGGTGTCCCGGGCTGCATCCTACATGAACTCCAAGAAGAGCTAAACCCAAACATAAAACTACTGTTCAATCTCAGCCTTACTACAGGATATGTGCCCAAAGAGTGGCGTACAGAAACAGTGGTCCCTCTCCATAAAGGTGGTGCGTCAACGGATCATGGAAACTATCGCCCCATAAGCCTGACTAGCTTGGTCTGCAAAGCTATGGAAAGGATCATCATGGACCTCATAAATAAAGATATTGGGGACCTACAAACACTGGATCCTACCCAGTTCGACTTTGTTAAGTGCAGATCCTGCCTCTTAAACCTGGTTGATTTCTTTGAAACAGTCACCAAGGCCATTGACGAGGGGAAGGTGGTCCACACAGCCTACCTGGACCTCGCAAAAGCCTTCAATACAATACCCCACTCGGGCATTATCGATAAGCTCACCAGCTTAAATATAAACCCCTATGTCACTAGATGGATTGCAAACTGGCTCAAGGACAGAACCCACATGGTTAGAATTGCTGGAGCCATGTCAGACTCCAAACCAGTTACAAGTGGTGTCCCACAAGGCTCAGTCCTGGGACCTCTCTTGTTCGGTATATATTTCTCTGAGGTATAGGCCAACACGGAAGGACTGTGGCTGACCAAGTTCGCAGATGACTGCAAACTGGGCACCATAATCGACTCTCCAGCCGACACAAGCATCCTCCAAAAGGGCCTCATAGAAACAGACAACTGGTGCCAGAGCCATGGCCTCAAGCTAAATGCCAAAAAGTGTATAGTCATCCCCTTTGGCAAAAACAAAGTGCCCACAAATTACCACATAGGTGGTAATCCATTAAGTACATTAGAAGTAATTAGGGACCTGGGGACCCAAGTTGATAGCAATCTCTCATTTGACAACCACGTGGCCAAAGTGGTTAGAAAAACATTTTATATAGCCCACCTAATCATGAAGGGATTCATATCTAGATCAGGGGAGGTCATCGTGCCTCTTTACTCATCCCTCATCAGGCCCATAATTGAGTACAATGCCCCTTTTGGAATGTACCTTACCAGACACCTGCAGCAACTGGAAAGACCCCAAAAGTACCTCACCAAGAGGATCAAAGGGCTCAAACAGATGCCATATGCTGCCCGGTTAAAGAAACTCCAGCTCTACTCAGTGGCATACCGCCTGTTCAGTGGCGATCTGTGCCTGAAGTATAAAGCCATGTCCAACCCGGAATTAATGGACATGCTGCACCTCAGAAAATCCAAATCCCATCGAGCTACGTGCTCGAGAGACTTGAACCTCAGCACTGAAATAAATAGGACATGCTGGAGGGACAGATTCATAACCCAGAGGCTCCCTTCACTCTGGAATAAAATCCCAGTCCAGGTTAGGCAGAGTCCCTCATTGACTGTCTTTCAAGAGGAATCTTGATGAGTGGATGGGAGATCGTAGGTTTACCCCGGGTATCACTTCTGTGTCACTGTTAGACAGAGGCACAGTATACTAACCTCGAAAAAGGGCATAGCAAAATAAATTTAAAATGGGTGGCGAAAGCCAAACACATTCTGGCTAGGCTTATAAATGCCGTAGGGCAGATAGCCTAGTATGAACCTATGAAATAAGTACAGTAAGCAATGCAGATATCACTAGTGATCCACAGAAGCACTGAGAAGCTGCGTATTAGGTGGAATTAGCGCCCAGGAAATAACAAGCAAACAAACAACAAGCATATAAACAAAGCTAGATTCAGCAGGCCTGGATCTAGTCTATGCTACAGCAAACAAGGTGTACCAATTTCAGTAAGATACAGTTCAAATATTCAGGCACTATAAACCTTTAACCAGAAATTCCCAGCTCACAAGGGCAGAGTCCAGCCTCTTCTCCCACAAGAGTGCAGACCACGAACCTTCTTAATGTAAAATAACTGGCCTGAAGCCTAAGTGCTTAAACCAGAACTAATACACTTTAAGAATAACAGACACTGGGCTCTCAATCAGCAGTTCCCAACTTAGATGTTCATCGTTTTACACTGCTGCAGTCATTACACTTGGGTTATCCTGCTGTCATGCGGTTCCCCACTCGGCCTGAGTTCCAAAGTCTTGGTCCGGTGTCGGTTGCTGTCGCCTCCTCCCTGACGTTAGTGCGACAGGGGTATATAAGATGCAGCCGACGCCATTTTCTTCAGTCTGTCTTGCGCGCGGTGCCCGAAGCAAAAGCAGTTCGCAAGTGCAGGTCGGCCAACTCCTGCGATTTTCTTTCCGAATCCAGAACCGAAGTGTTCTACAAAGCTAAGTACCCCATTGGGAAAACTTTTTCTTACCTCAGACTGATGTCAGTAAAAGTTAATAACTGTATTTATTGTGGAAAGCAAATACCTCATAAGGATTTCCACTCCTGTTGTATCCCATGCCTAGGCCCAGACCATGACCTCACTGGTTGTCGGTTTTGTGCTAGGTTTAACAAACGCACTATTAAATGTCGGTTTGATTTTGCCCGACATTATTTTGGCAGAAAATTCAATTACACCATGTCGTCGGAACTTCCGGTGACCGGAATACATAAAAAGCGCAAAGACAAGGACAGGCATCCGAGGCCCAAAACTGATGATGAGGCCTCTTCTAGGCCGGTTGCCGGTTCTCTGGTTTTCAACGAGGTGCCTTCGCAGCCCCTGACGACCACTTCCACAGAACCACAAACCGCTTCTGACTCCCACGTGGAGCTGGCTGGGCCTTCAGAAGCACAAGTTTTTCAGCCTACTGAAACTAACCCTTCAGAGGGAACCGAAGTAGCTGAGCAATCCACAGCTTCAGAGGGTGTTTTCAGACCTACCCAGTTAACCATTAAACCCTCTGCTAAGTCTAAGCCCCCCTTGAAAACAAAGAAACAGATACAGCATTCTCCAGGACAGGCCTCCATGCCTATGAAACAAATGCTCAAAATGGCCGAAGACCTAATCACCCTGATCAGGGGGTCCCATCCAGACTATGAATCTTCTGACCAGGTGTCCATTTCTTCAGATTCATCCTCACACCTAGGATATTCTTTACCCTCTTATGAGGATTCTGATGCTGAGGAATCAATTCCATCAGCCTCTCCGCCTGAAGACTACTCCTTTGGGGAGACCTTACATTCCATGAGGGAGCATTTCCATTGGGAATGCCAGGATTACTCAGAATCCAAGAAAAGGCTGTGAGACTTCTTTTATTACCTCAACACTGACCCCTTGCTATTCCGCCATTGTTAGATATTGTGGATGATGTGTACACTGAATCCAGCTTAAATCCTGACTTCTTACCTCCAGCCCCAGTTAAACCTGATAGATATTACAGAGTCTCTGACTCTCACAAATTTCTGTATAAAAGCCCTGTTGCTGACCCTGAAACTATTTCTCAGGGACCCAAAGGGATTAAGGCCTCATCAGCAAAAAAACCCAGTCCCCTCTGACAGAGATTCCAGAGCATTAGACAGATGGGGAAAGAAAGTATATACGTCTGCAACTTTAGCAATGAGAGCCTTAAATTGCCAGTTTCACATGCTAAAATATCAGCAATTTTTGATGTCTCAGTTGAAACAAAAGATGCTTCCAGATTCTGATCCTCCTAATTTTAAAGAAATGCAGGATTTATTGCCTGCAGCTGAATAAGTGGGAAAACATACTTTGCAATGTGGTTTTGATTCTTTAGAGGCTTCCTGTAGAGCAGCAGTTACAGGCTCTGTCATTAGAAGACATGCTTGGTTAAAAGAACATACGTTACCAGATCATGTTAAGGCAAAATTATTGGATGCACCTTTGTAGCGGGATTTGTTGTTTGGAGTTAAGGCAGAGGAGGTATTAAAGAAGATGGAGGATAAGGCAAAATCTATGCAAACGGTGAAGGATTTCTTACAGGTTCAACCTCCTCGTTTTAGCAGAAATTGGCCAACAAAGAATTGGTCCTTTCCAGTCACAGACAGACCTCAAAGGGGCAGATACAGACGTCCAAGAGGTAGAGGTCAAGCACAAGGTCCTTACAGGCCTCGACAATGGGGTACACCAGGCCAGAAAGAAGGGTAGACAGGCCCCAACCATATAAAAAGCAGCCTCAATGACTTCCCACTACAGCTGCCAAACAGCTCTCTCTTGGCAGCCCCCTTAGGAGGAAAACTGGCAGTTTTCTATCACAATTGGCATTGCATCACCAAAGACAAATGGGTTCTCAATATTGTATCTCAAGGTTTACAGGTTCCACTTTCACACTCTGTCAAGGTTAAAAGGAATGCCAAATCTGCCACCAAATCAATGGGCAGAGGCTCAAAAACAAATTTACAGCACTCGTGGACATGAGAGCTATTCAAAAGGTACCACCACAGGAGCAAGGACAAGGATTTTACTCAAGACTCTTTCTGGTTCCCAGAAAGGACAAAGCCTGGAGACCCATTCTGGATCTTTCTTCTCTAAACACTTACCTGGATGTTCCGAAATTCAAAATGTTGACATTACAGCAGCTTCTTCCCATGCTGGGCAAGAAAGCGTGGCTCGTGACTTTGGACCTCAAGGAGGCATACCTGCATGTCCCTATCAGACAAAACTGCAGAAGATACCTCAGATTCATAGCTGGTTCAATGCACTATCAATTCTCTGCACTGCCCTTTGGCTTATCTAATGCGCCCAGGGTCTTCACAAGGTGCCTGGCACCAGTAATTGCATTTTACAGACAAAAAGGAATTCAAATTTATCCGTACCTGGACGACTGCCTGATTCAAGCAGAGAGCCATTCTTCTAAAGCATCTGGCGTTCGTAAAAAAGTTATTAAGTTGCCTGGGGTACACAGTAAACGAAAAGAAATCAAAACTAGTGCCCTCACAAGAGATAATATTCCTTTGTGCCAGCTTGAACACAATGGCCCAGATGGCTTATCTCACGCCAGACAAGCAAGGGCAACTGACTCAATACTTTCAATTGATGGCAACAAAGACCCAACTCCCTGCAAGAAAAATTCTGCAGGCCTTGGGCTACATGGCATCTTGCATACTACTAATTCCATATGCCAGAGTGCATAGGAGGAAACTACAATGGTACCTAAAGAGTGTATGGTCTCAACACTGTCAAAGTTTGGAAACAGTTATACCACTAATTCCTTGCCTTCAACAGGAGTTTCGATGGTGGGCTCAAGTTTGTCACCTCAACAAGGGACAGCCTTTTACTCAACCCACAGCCAGGCAAACACTGACAACAGATGCATCAGATTACGCCTGGGGAGCACACATGGCAGGAAAATGTATTCAGGGTGAGTGGCCCACAGAGCAAAGGCATCTTCACATCAATCAAAAAGAGATGCTAGCTGTACAAAATGCACTTATAGCTTTTAAAGATTTCAAAGACCTGCTGCATCCAGGACAACTACTACTAAAGACAGACAACACCACAGTTATGTTTTACATAAACAAGCAAGGGGGCACACACTCCTACCCCCTCTGCAGACAAGCCATGACCTTGTGGAACACAGCTCTAGACTACCAAGTTCATCTACAAACACAATTCCTGCCAGGAGAGAAAAACACACTGGCAGACGTCCTAAGCAGAAACATCATGGATCCCCACGAATAGGAATTGAATCCACAAATATTCAGAATAATAACACAAAAATGGTGGAGCCTGGGCATAGATCTGTTTGCATTCTCAATGAACTGCCAGCTACAGAAATTCTGCACAAGGAGTTACCATCCACAAGCATGGAAAGTGGATGCCCTCTCATTCAGCTGGAAAAACCTGCAAGTATATGCTTTCCCACCTTTACCTCTCCTTCCAAAGGTACTCATAAAAGCCAGGCAAGAAGAGCCAAAGATGATCCCGATTGCACCAGACTGGCCATGCCAGCACTGGTACCGAATCTTAAAGAACTTAGCACAAGAACCACCCGGGATTTTGCCTGAAATCCCACATTTGCTGACACAGCATAACAATCAGATACTTCACAGCCAGCTAAAAACCTTAAACCTAGCTGCATGGAAAATTCCTTAGTCAAGCAAGCAATGCCTCTCTTCAAAGCTGTTATGGATGGTCATTCTGGAGGCCAGAAGGCCTAGCACCAGGAAAGCCTATTCGGATAAATGGAAGAGATTCTGTGCCTGGAACCAGGCGCACAGCCTTGACCCTCTTGTCCCAAACATTCCTCAGATACTTCAATATTTAACTGAGATGCTGGATAAGGGCCTCACCTTCTCATCCATCAAGATCCACGTCTCTGCCATTTCTGCTCATTACAACACGGATCCACCAATTTTCTCTAATCCTTTGCTCAAACAGTACTTCAGAGGGGCTAAAAACATAAGACCGCCCCGTAGAGCACCTACTCCAACTTTGGGACCTTAACTTTGTTTTGGAAAAATTAACTTTACCTCCCTTTGAGCCAGCTAACGCAGCAGAATTAAAATATATCTCTTGGAAAACTGCTCTGCTACTGGCAATAACATCAGCACGAAGAGTTCAGAATTACAGGCACTAATGGTAGTGGAACCTTTCCTCATTTTCCACCAGGACAGGGTGTCTTTAAGAACTAACCCTACATTTATGCCAAAGGTGGTATCAAGTGTGGCTTTAAACCAAACTATTCACTTGCCAACTTTTTATCCAAAACCACAGAACAAAGGGGAGAGACTACTACATTCTTTGGACATTCACAGACAGTTACACTTCTACTTGGACAAAACCAAAGCTTTCAGAAAATCTGAGCAATTATTGGTAGCATATGTTGCAGGAGCTCAGGGATAAGCCATTTCAAAACAGACTGTTTCAAAATGGATAGGACATTGTATACGTTTCTGCTATACAAACCATGGGAAACCTGTACCTAGCAGCATTAGATCTCACTCCAGCAGGGCAACAGCCACTTCAGCTGCCTACCTCAGAGGAGTACCTCCCAAGGATATTTGGGAAGCAGCAAAATGGAGTTCTGTGCATACCTTCACCAAGCATTACCATTTGCCTTTATACTCCAAATCCAGAGCTGGCTTCGCCACTGCTGTGCTGCAGGGCCTTATAGCCACCCCTAATGCCTTATAGAACCAGCCACCCTTCCTCAGCTTTGGGATTCTACCCAAGTGTAATGACTGCAGCAGTGTAACACGATGAACATAGTACATTTTTGTACCTACCATAAATGTAGATGTTCGAGTGTAAACACTGCTGTAGTCCAGGTTACCCTCCCTCCTTTCCCCTCTTACTTGCTGGTACGTACCTAGGTCTTCTACCCTTTACTACCTATGGGGAGTATTTGCTGGTAACTGAAAATTGTTGTTTGCTTTTCTTTTGTATACTTTACTAGCAATTTGAATTGCCTACCTATTTGGGGGCACCTGACATCTGGGGCAAAAAAAACTGAAGAAAATGGCGTCAGCTGCATCTTATATACCCCTGTCGCACTGACGTCAGGGAGGAGGCGACAGCAACCAATGCCAGACCAAGACTTTGGAACTCAGGCCGACTGGGGAACCGCCTGACAGCAGGATAACCCAAGTGTAATAACTGCAGCAGTGTTTACACTCGAACATCTACGTTTATGGTAGGTACAAAACTGTACTTTATGATTCACTGGAGGCCTCTTGCAGGGCCGCTGTTACAGGTTCTGTTATTAGAAGGCATACTTAGTTAAAGGAACAGAATCTGCCTGATCATGTTAAAGCAAAATTATTAGATGCACCATTACAGCATGATACTTTGTTTGGTACTAAAGCAGAAGAGGTGTTGAAAAAAATGGAGGATAAAGCAAAATCCATGCAGACAGTCAAGAATTTCTTACAGGTACAGCCACACCCACCCAGGTTTAGCAGGAACTGGCCTTCTAAAAATTGGTCCTTTCCAGTGTCAGACAGACCACAAAGAGGCAGATACAGGCATCCCAGAGGCAGATCTCAGCCCCAAGGCTCATACAGGCCTAAACAATGGGGTGCTCCTACCTCCAAAAGCAGAGAAGACAAATCACAACCTTACCGGAAACCGTCCTAATGACTTTCCTCTACCAGTTCCAAGCAGTTTTCTTTTGATAGCCCCCTTAGGGGGGAAACTAGCACTTTTTTCATCAAATTGGCAAATGGTTACCCAAGACAAATGGGTCCTGAACATAGTGTCCCAAGGCTACAGGTTCCATTTTCACACTCTACCAAGGTCAAAGGGCATGCCAGACCTGTCACACAATCAATGGGCAGAGGCACAAAAGCAAATTACAGCCCTCATGGACATGAGGGCCATTCAGCAAGTACCACAACAAGAGCAGGGGCAAGGATTTTACTGCAGACTTTTCCTAGTACCGAGGAAGGACAAAACCTGGAGACCAATACTGGACCTGTCTATACTAAATATGTTTCTGGAAGTTCCAAAATTCAAGATGTTGACTCTACAGCAGCTACTGCCCATGCTGGGCAAGAGGGCTTGGCTCGTAACTTTGGACCTAAAAGAGGCATACCTGCATGTCCCAATCAGACAATCTTGCAGAAGATACCTCAGATTCATAGCTGGCTCAATGCATTGCCAATTCTCTGCACTGCCCTTTGGCTTATCTACTGCGCCCAGGGTCTTCACAAAATGCCTGGCACCAGTAATTGCGTTTTGCAGACAAAAAGGAATTCAAATATATCCCTACCTGGACGATTGCCTAATTCAAGCAGAGAACAAAGACACTCTTCTAAAGCATCTGGCGTTTATAAAAAGATTACTAATTGGCCTAGGGTACACAGTAAACGAAAAGAAATCAAAACTAGTGCCCTCTCAAGAGATAATATTCCTGGGTGCAAGCTTAAAAACAACTGCCCAGATGGCTTATCTCACGCCAGACAAACAAAAGCAACTGACTACTTACTTCAAGAAATTGGCAACAAAAACCCACTTATCTGCAAGGAAAATCCTGCAGGCCTTGGGTTTCATGGCATCCTGCATTCTACTAATTCTGTATGCCAGTTTGCATATGAGGAAACTACAATGGTATCTGAAAAGTGTTTGGACTCAGCATTGCCACAGCCTGGAGACAGTAATTGCACTCATTCCCTGCCTACAACAGGAGTTTCGATGGTGGGCAGAAGCCTGTCACCACAACAAGGGTCTGCCATTCAGTTTACCCACAGCCAGACAGACACTGACAACGGATGCATCAGATTATGCCTGGGGGGCCCATATGGCAGGAAAATGTATTCAGGGCACATGGCCTGCAAACCAGATGCATCTTCACATCAATCAAAAAGAGATGCTAGCTGTTCAAAATGCCCTGACAGCTTTTAAGGACCTGCTTTATCTGGGACAGTTACTGATAAAGACAGACAACACTACGGTCATGTGGTACATTAACAAGCAGGGAGGTACACATTCCTAGCCCCTCTGCAGACAAGCAATGACCTTATGGGACACTGCATTGGCTTTTCAAGTTCACCTGCAAGCACAATTCCTGCCAGGAAAAACAAATACTCTGGCAGACAAACTAAGCAGAAACTTCATGGATCCCCACAAATGGAAACTGGATCCACATGATAATAAGGAAATGGGGATACCCAGACATAGATCTATTTGCCTCCCCTCACATCTGTCAATTGCAGAGACTTTGCACAAGGATTTATCACAAGCAAGCATGGAAAGTGGACGCCCTATCATTCAGCTGGAAAAATCTAACAGCATATGCTTTTCCCCCACTGCCTCTCTTTCCCAGAGTACTCCTAAAGGTCAGACAAGAGAAGCCAAAAATGATACTGATTGCACCAGACTGGCCACAACAGCACTGGTACCCAATCCTAAAGAGCTTGTCTCAAGGTCCAGCATGGATATTGCCTCAAACTTCTCACTTGCTGACCCAACAAAACAATCAGATCCTGCACAGCCAACTCAGAACCTTAAATCTGGAAGCATGGCGGATAATGTAGCCATTCAGAACACTCCTCTTTCAAAAGCTGTTATGGATGTTATCTTGGAGGCCAGGAGGTCCAGTACCAGAAAATCTTATGCAGAAAAATGGAAGAGATTCTATGCTTGGAACCAGGAACAAGGCATTGACACGTCTGTACCAAATATACCTCAGATTTTGCAATACCTAACTGAGATGCTGAACAAAGGCCTTTCTTTCTCATTAATTAAGATTCATGCCTCTGCCATTTCAGCCCATTACAATACGGAACCACCTATCGTTTCTCATCCTTTAATAAGGCAGTACCTCAGAGGGGCCAAAAACATTAGGCCTCCAAGGAGAGCACCAATTCTGGCCTGGGACCTCAATTATGTTTTGGAAAAACTCACACTGCCTCCTTTTGAGCCAGCATCAACAGCAGATGTAAAATTCTTATCCTGGAAAACAGCTCTGCTCCTAGCAATAACCTCTGCAAGACGAGTCTCGGAGTTACAAGCACTCATGGCTGTGGAACCTTTCATCATTTTTCATTCAGACAGGGTTTCTCTGAGGACAAACCCTACATTTATGCCTAAGGTGGTGTCCAGTGTGGCCCTCAACCAAACCATTCACTTGCCTTCCTTTTACCCAAATCCACAGAACAAGGGTGAGAAAATTCTGCATTCTTTGGACAGTCACAGGCAGTTACGCTTCTACTTGGACAGAACTAAAGCTTTCAGAAAGACTGAGCAACTTTTAGTATCATATGCTGCAGGATCACAAGGAAAGGCTATGGATAGGCAATTGCATCCGTTTCTGCTATTTTCAACATGGCAAATCAGTGCCTAAGGGCATTAGGCCTCATTCCACCAGAGCAGCAGCCACTTCAGCAGCCTTCCTCAGAGGAGTATCAACCAAAGATATCTTAGAGGCTGCAACATGGAGTTCAGTGCACATCTTTACAAAGCACTACCACTTGCCTCTCTACTCTAAGTCCAGAGCAGGCTTTGCCACTGCAGTTCTGCAGGGCCTCATAGCCTCTCCTAATCCTATTTAGCCCAGCCACCCATCCTTAGCTTTGGGATTCTACCCAAGAGTTATGTTTGCAATAGTGAAACACGATGAACATAGTACAGTTGTGTACCTACCATAAATGTAGATGTTCGAGTGTATTCACTATTGCAGTCCAGATTACCCACCCACCATCCCCCTTCTCTTTGCTGGGACTTATCTGCACTTCTCTATCCTATAAAACCTTTTTGGTGTATTTGCTTGTAGATGAAGGAAATGTTATTTTTGTGTATGCATTTCTTATTGGCATATTTTTCAGCCTGCCAATATGGGGCACCTGACATCTAGGGCCAGAAAAACTGAAGAAAATGGCGTTGGCTGCATCTTTTATACCCCTGGCACACTGACGTCAGGGAAGAGGCGACAGCAACCGAGGATGGACCTAGACTTTGGAATTCTGGCCGACTGCGGGTAGCCTGCCAGCAGGATAACCCAAGAGTAATGACTGCAACAGTGAATACACTCCAACATCTACATTTATGGTAGGTACACAACTGTACTTTTTGGCAGAATTGGAGCTGCAAAATGTGTTTTCAGACCTTAACAGATTCAGGGGGTCCATTCTTTTTTATGGCCATTATGTTGATGACCTGTTTCTTATCTGGGGGGGGGACATGCCAGAAACCCTTGACAAGTTTGTGTTGTATCTTAACAACACCACGAGCTTTCTCCGCTTTACCCATGAATGGTCAGTAGAGTGTATTTCCTTTTTGGACGTAATGGTATATAAGACCCTGGGGGAGGGCATTACACAAGACAGTTTGTAAAACCATGTAAAACGAATAATACAGTAGACTCTCACAATATGCACCCCAAGCATGTCAAAAAGAATGTCCTTAAAGGACAGTTCTTTAGAAGGGCCCCCGGTTGAGCACGAAAGATAGTGAAATGTATGACTCATTTGAGACTCTCACCTCCAACTTCTTGAGTAGAGGGTATGATAGTTTAGAAGTGGCAAGTGCACAGAATGATGCGGTCATGTTGAGGGATACCCGCACTAGACCATAGTTTAATGAACAGATCGAACAGTCTACCCCTTTGGCCATGAAGCCAAGACAACGAACACAAATGAGTCTTACATATTCTAAGGACTCAGGTTCCATTTGTGATATTATTAGAAAACACTGGAGGGTTCTTGTCTCAGATGAGAAGTGTAAAGGTTTACTGGGAGATGCTCCCCCCTTTTTTTTTTTTTTTAAGAATTGCCCTTCATTAAGAAAGATGTGTTACAAGACTTTAGCCAGGAGAAAAAGCAATATAGTGAGTGACAGAATAGGTACATATCCTTGCCACCATTGCAATGCGTGCAGGTTTTTAGAAACTGATGACCAGTTTGTACATCCAGATATGGGATGTGCTTATGACATCAGACTCCATACTGACTGTAGCAGTCAGAATGTTGTATATTGTGCATCCTGTGTGGACTGCAAAAGTTTCTATATTGGGAAGACGAACCGGAGTCTAAGGGATTGAATAAGAGAACATGTCTGTAGCATAACGAAGGGTGATGACAGAAATGCATTATCAAAACATGTTAAGACAGCATGGTCAGTGGACTGCAAAAGTTTCTATATTGGGAAGACGAACCGGAGTCTAAGGGATTGAATAAGAGAACATGTCTGTAGCATAACGAAGGGTGATGACAGAAATGCATTATCAAAACATGTTAAGACAGCATGGTCAGGTCACTGGTTTAAATTTATGGTATTGGAATTATACACACCTAACTCAAGAGGAGGTGATGTTAGGACCAAAACTGAAGTGAGAAGTAAATAGTGTGGGAAGAAATAGCCAGGGAATTGTTATGGCTAGGCTTGTATAGGCCCTAGGGCCGATAGCCTAGTACCAACCTATGAATGTGTGGAGATAAAGTGGATGCATTTGTTCAGAGCCAGTGAAGGCAAGGGGTTAAATGAAGTTATCCCAATTAAGCCAATTTTGATGTCATGTGATTGTAGGCATTAAGCTATAAATTCAGTCTGATGTGGTATTTGGTATTGGAACTGATGAAGTACCTTTGTGTATAAAAATGCTTATCCTGTTTTAAGTCTTTTGTTTTTATATTTTATTAAAAGTGTTTGTACTACTCTGCCTACCCAGCTTTTTCTTTTATTGTAATACTTTGACTTTTGCTGGTTGCTCTCTTTTTTTGCTTTTTTACATTATTACAATTTGAACCAGATGGAGAGAACTTTAATTAGGCAATTGAGGGAAGATAGGGGAATTCACATAATGACCCCGGGTAGGGGAGGTGAGATCGTGGTCTTTAACACCAAAGATTATATTAATGTTATGCAGAATATTTTATTTAATGAAGATAATTATGTACAAGTCTCCAAAAACCAAATTAACATTGCATATCAGCATATTGACAGTTTTTAAGAAGAGTATGTTTTGGAACAGCGCATTACCCTAGATGTTTATGAGTTCCTTACTAATAGGCATCCCAAAGTGCCCGTTATATTTGAGATTCCCAAGATCCACAAAAACATTTCCACAATGCCTTTTAGACCTATTGTAGTGGCTAGTAGTTCCAAAATGCATAATTTGGCAGTTTTTGTGGATAAGATGATTAAACATGTCGTGGAAAGGGTGTCGCATTTAGTTAAGGACTCATGGAACTTTTCGGGTCAGTTGAAGCAGGACTTATGGTTCCTTGGAGTTACTTTTTTAACCACTCATGTTCAAGATTTGTTCTCCTGTATCCCTAGGAAAGAGGGGTTGGATTATTTTGAAGATATACTTTTTGCTTGCTTCAAATTGCAGCATGAACGGGTAAATCTTATATGTGAGGTTATGAACAGGTAAATCTTATATGTGAGATTATGGCACTTATATTGGATAATAATTTTATTTATTTCGAAGGGCAGTATTACTAACAAACCAAGGGTGTTGCCATGGGGGCAGCTTGTGTCCCCACATATGCTAATATAGTCCTGTTAGGATGGGAATTGCAACATGTTTTTAACAGTAGTTTTAGTTCTGACATTTTGCTTTACAACAGGTTTTTGGATGACATTTTTATTTTGTGGAAAGGGGACAAAAGTAAAATACCTGGTTTTATTGAATATTTAAATTTACATATGAGCACAGTGATAGTGAGATTCACTACTTGGATACAACCATCTCACACAAATTAGATGTTTTTAAATCCAGTGTGTACCGTAAGAGAACTTTTTGTAATGCGTACCTTCAGTTTAACAGCAGTCACCGTCTATCTCAGAAAAAGTATATTTTCAAGGGGCAGGCAATAAGAATTGGATGGATGACATCTCAAAAAGAGGATGTCGAGACTGAATTTCTTAAACTGAGGAACATGTTCGTAGACAGAGGCTATCCTAGTAAAATGGTTGAGACCATATTAGAAGAAATTTTTAATGAATGGGGCAAGAAATACAAGCCCCTTTTGGGCAATGGTTCACCAATATTACGACAAACAGGTGGTGAAGCGTCCTTTGATACACCTATTAACTTTACACAAGCTTGTGTTGTGCAATGCAGCGGGATAAAAATATTTTATATAAAAATTGGAGTATATTTAAAACTAATAATGAGATATCTAAAGTGTTGGGTGAGAAACCTGTTTTTTCCACAAAGGTGGGTGCTAACTTGAAAGTACTTTTAGAAAACAAGGTTGGGGTGGGGTTTAATAAAAACTGCTTGGATGATACTAAACAGTGTGGGCGGTGCCCTCGTTGTCATATTTTGCAGGTGCCTTATGTCACTCTACCCAATAGAACAGAAGTTACAGTATATTTTAAAAAAGGAAATTGTTTTACCAACAGAATTATATATCTTGCAGTGTTTAGTACATGTACTGGTTTCCATGTTGTAAAAACGGAGTGGGCACTTAAATCTAGGATATACAAGCACCTATATGATATAAGGAACAAAAAGGAGTCGAATGCCTTATATAGGCTTAGTATGGTTTGTCAGAATTTTGTGTGTTTTAAGTTTGACATTTTAGATGCAGTAGATGTTGACCTAAGAGTTGAGGACTGGAAAAATATTTTATGCAAAAAAGAAATATTGTGGCATGGGTTAAATGATGCTATATCTATATATAGCTATATCTATGAGTGATGCTATATCAGTTTTTAGTGCTTAATAAATAAACACTTATTCAGGCATGTCTAAAGGTCAGCTCCCGGTGTTTTATCCTGTCTACCTGATGAATCTTGGCATCTTTGGACAATGCAGCAATTGCCTCATGTACACAGACAACCCTCTCCTCCTACCACCCAACACTGCGACCTGTGAGAGATGGACTTATATAGCCAAACTGGAAGCAAAGCTCTCTTCACGGAAGACGGGACTAGACAGTCAAGAGGAGAAGGTAAATACTTGTGCACCACACCACATTCCTCACACAGTCACTCAAAACCTACACCACCAAAACACACATACAGAAGCACAAAACACACACCTACATTTGCGGAGGCCTTTAGTAAAAATCTGCCCAAACAACCGAGATCTCCAAAGCAGAAATGCAAGCAACCTCCACCCCCCAACACAACCCAAATGACACATAGCCCACATACTCAGTGTGCCACTCAACTACAGCCCATAAGGCATAACATACCCAACACTCTAGTCATAGGTGACTCTATAGTCAGGCACACTGATGTTTGACTCACCAGGCTAAACAAGGAAAAAGTTACTGTCAGCTGCCTGTTAGGTGCCAGGATCCGCCACATAACGCATGCACTCAGGTCACTCCACAACAAGTACAAATATGACTCTGTCATTGTCCATGTTGGTGTGAATGACCTGAGACGTACCTCCTTGGACTACATGAAAAGAGACATGAAGAAGCTCTCCGATCTTGTAGCCCAGGCAGGTATGACCCAAGCCCTGAGTAGCATCCTGCCATCACCCAGAATGATACCACAGTACAAGGGCAAAATGATTGACTTTAACAATTGGCCAAGCTTCTGGTGTCATTCTAAGGGAATCCAGTATCTGTCTGCCTGGGATGACTTGATCGACAGACCACGCTGCTTTGCCAGAGATGGCCTGCACCTGTCGCCCCTGGGATTCTGGATACTGGCAAAGGCTCTTGCCTCCCCTATAATGCCTTTTTTAGGCAAGGTTCAAAGGACAAATTCATCACCGTAACAGGTACAAGCAAGCAAAATCTGAGGGTAATGCTACTCAGTGCTAGAAGTCTAAACCTCAAAATGCACTCACTCGAGGCACTCCTTAAAATGGAGAACATTGATATCTGTGCAGTGACAGAGACCTGGTTCAAAGCTCCAGAGAGCACACCTGCATTACCATGCTATAATTCATACCACACTTTTCGGCCACCAAACCCAGACCGAAACACTAAAGGTGGAGGCGTGTCCATATTCATTAAGGATATCCACACCTCCAAGCTAGTTGCTCAGCATAATGCAGCCGAGATTATCCAAGTTCAACTAACTCTGGGCAAAACCGCAATCCAGATTGTAGCTTGCTACAGACCCCCCACCATGCCCAAGGATTCCCAATCCTCTTTTCTTGATACACTGGAAAATATTAAAGTACAACCCAGCACTCTGATAATGAGTGATTTCAACTACCCTACCATTAACTGGGAATACTACTCATGTACCAACTCTTTTGCAGAACGTTTTCTGGAAATCATCAATTCTAATGCCTTGGATCAACTTATCCACACCCCCACCAGGGGCAGCAATATCCTAGACCTGGTCATCACAAACATGGGTGGCCGCTGTTCCACACCAGAGGTCAGATCCGACCACAAGCTAATCACCCTAGACATCCACATAGTGTTCCCACCCCCATTAGGAAAACAACCGTAAAAATTTTCTCCAAAGCCAACTTCACGCTTCTTAAGACAGAAGTGGCAAACTTCACAATACCCATGCTGATGCACAATAGTGGTACGACTGCTGAATCCTACAGAAATGCACTTTATAAGCTCTTACACGAGTGCATGGATCATGCTGTCCCTAACAGAATCGTGATGCTGTCCTCCAAAAAAAGGAAGCCAATCTGGTGGTGGTCTGCCATAAGCAAACTCTACAACAGAAGAAAGAAACTGTTGCAAAAAACAGTAAAATCCCACGATTGGAGGAACTCCCTGGTCAGCCTCAGTAAGAAGCTGAGATCCCTCATAAAATCCTCCAAAGCTAGTTATGAAAACAAAATCACCACTAATTCTAAAGACAACCACAAAGCATTCTATAGCTGTGTCAAGAATCTCAATGGCAACACTCAGATCTGCTCTAAGTTACAGCACAATGACACTAAATATACAGAGCCAGCTGATATTGCCAACATCCTGGCAGATAGGTTCTGTGCTAACTTTACCCCCCCCCCTCACCCCCTAAAGGACCCATCTTTATACCAGAAGAATGCAAAGTTCCTGTAATCATGGCTGCACAGGTAAAAACCTCACTCTCCAACGCCAAGAGCACTGCATCCATGGGACCTGACAACATCCCAGGCTGCCTTCTACACAAACTACAGAATGAACTGGCACACCACCTAAGTACCATGTTCAATCATAGCCTCACCTCAGGCTTTGTGCCCATTGAATGGTGCACCGCAAAGGTTATCCTACTCCACAAAGGGGGGGGGGCGCCACAACATACCCCAGGAACTACCGCCCCATTAGCCTGATGAGCCTGGTCTGCAAGGCCATGGAACATATCATCATGGAACTCATAAACAAAGACATTGGAGATCTCCAAACTCTGGACCCCACACAGTTCGGGTTTGTAAAAGGCAGATCATGTCTCCTAAACCTGATAGACTTCTTTGAAGTAGTCACCAAAGCCATAGATGAGGGTAAGGTGGTTCACACAGCCTATTTAGATCTTGCCAAGGCTTTCGACACCATCCCTCACTCTGGAATTATAGATAAACTCACTAAACTAGGTATAAATCCCTATGTCACAAGATGGGTTGCCAACTGGCTTACTGACAGAACCCACACTGTGAAAGTAGCAGACTCCAAATCAGACTTTAGACCAGTGACAAGTAGAGTACCACAGGGTTCAATCCTGGGTCCTTTCCTGTTTGGTATCTACTTCTGTGAAGTACAGGCTAACACAGAAGGTCTTTGGCTAACCTTAATTCGCAGATGAATGCAAACTAGGAGCCATAATTTAAACTCCTAACAATGTGGACATCCTACAAAAGGGCCTCACTGACACAGATGCCTGGTGTCAAAGCCATGGTCTCAAGCTCAGTGCCAAAAAGTGTATTGTCATCCCCTTTGGTAAAAACTCTGTACCCATGAACTACCACATAGGCGATAGTCTACTTAACATCAAAAGTGTGATAAGAGACCTTGGGACACAGGTGGACAGTAGTCGCTCATTTGATAATCACATCACCACAGTGGTCAGGAAATCCTTCTACGTGGCGCACCTCATCACAAAAGGTTTCTCATCCAGAAAAAAGAGGTCATTGTTCCCCTCTACTCATCACTCATTAGACCCCATTATAGAGTACAACGCCCCTTTTGGTATGTACCTCACAAGACATCTACAACAACTGGAAAGGCCGCAAAAATACCTCACAAAGAGGATTACTGGCCTCAAACAGATGCCTTATGCAGATCTTCTCAGAAAACTCCAGCTTTACTCTGTCGCATATCGCGTACTCGGAGGCAGTCTCTGCCTAACATACAAAACTATGTCAAACCCAGAGCTGTTGGACATGTTCCACTTAAAGAAATTCCAATCCCACGAGCTACATGCTCTAGGGACCTAAACCTTGTCACCACAATAAACAGAACATGCTGGAGAGATAGATTCCTGTCCCAGAGACTTCCCATACTCTGGAACAGACTACCTATCTATGTCAAGCAGAGCTCCTCATTAGCACTCTTCAAGAAAAATCTTGATCATTGGATAGGTTATGGGAAATTCACCCCGGGGATCACCTCTGTGGTTCTACTTGACAGGGGCACAGGAAAATAATTTTCTAGGGTGGCAAAAGCCAGGGTACCTTTTTGCCTAGGTTTGTATACGCCCTAGGGCCAGTAGCCTAGTACCTACCTATGAACCTATATTGCCTGCCTTGAAGGAGAAGGCAAGAAAACTATGAACATAATATGATTATTTTTTAAATCTTGGTTTAGTTTTTACTGTGGCTAACCTAGTGGAGTATTTAAAAAAAAACAATCTGTGGCTGGATACAAACAACTTCTTTAAAGTCTTTTTTTAAAGTATTTTATGGTACAAAGAAGGGGCTACTTTTAGAATTGGTTGAGTGTATTTTAAATGCAATAGATGGTGATTGGTTTAATTATAACCAATGATTTTACACTATTTAAACCCTTTTTTAACTGTTACTTGTTCTGATGAAGTCAACTTTGTTTGATGAAAGCGTTTAACCTTATTAATAGAGTTGTGTGGAGTCCAGAGACCCTGGTGGTACGTTTTTGATTTATTCATTGTTTTTTGCACCATTACACCACTTTTTGGTTTAATGTTAGTAATTGAGCCTCATCTACCTCTAACCCTGGCCTATTTAATTCTGCCATAAACATTTCCATTTTTTGATTTCCATATTTCTTTGCTTTATACAGACTTTCATAGAATTTCCAAAATATTTCTAGTACCTCTACAGGATCTCTTCTCTTTCATGTTATAGGCTCCCTACCCTCCTTTCTGCTTTCTCTTGCCTGAGTCATTGTGCAAAAAGTTTTTGTGCTCTAGCTTTATTATCAAAAAAAAAAAAAAAAACAGTTGCTTAACAGCAATCTTTCTAAACTCTTGCATGTTATAGAGGTAATCCTTATTTTTTGTTTAGCATTCTGCAGATGTTCATCGTGCATACAGCTGCAGTAATCACAGATGGGTTTTCAGCCGTCAGGCGGTCCCTTGGTCGGCCGAATTCCAAAGTCCTGGTCCGGCGTCGGTTGTCGTCGCCTACTCTTCTGACGTCAGTGAGGCCAGAGTATACAAGACACAGCCGACGCCATGTTCTTCAGTCTTTTTTGCCGCGCGGTGCCCGAAGCAGAAGCAGTTCGCAAGTGCCGGTCGGCCAGCTCCTGAATTACAAAAAAATTGGAAACCGAAGTCTTTATTAAAGCTAAGTACCCCGTTGGGGAAACTTTTCTTGCCTCAGACCGATGTCAGAAAAAGTTAATAATTGTATTTCTTGTGGGAAGCAAATACCGCATAAGGATTTCCATTCCCTCTGCATACCTTGTTTGGGCCCAGACCACGACGTCTCGGGCTGTCGCTTTTGCGCTACCTTCAATAAACGCACTATTAAGCGTCGGGCAGAGTTCGCCCAACACTACTTTGGTAAAGCTTTTGATTATAAAATGTCGTCGGACACTCCGACTACCGTTTTGTCCAAAAAACGCAAGGAAAAGGACCGACACGTGGTCCGGTTCTCAGCGAGACACCTTTGCAGTCCCTGACTACCAACGACACTCCTTTGGCGGTGTCTTCTGTACCCGAGACCGCTGGGTCCTCGGCCCTTTCCCAGACTAATACCGAAGCCCCTGCTAATGTAGAGGCTACTAATGTGGACAAGGTCCACCTCCACCCATGGTGTATTTAGGCCCTCATCTTCTTTTTCAGTTAAGGCCTTTACTAAATCCAAAGCAGCCAGGCATCCCACGAGGCCTGTTTCACAGGGCCCATCTTCAGGACCCATGCCTAAAAAACAGATGCTAAAAATGGCTGAGGATTTAATTACTCTTATCAGAGGTTCTCATCCCCCTCCTGACAAGAGACCCAGAGTGGAGGAAGATTCTCCCTCTTCTGATCAGGGATCCATTTTATCAGAACATTCTGATGCAGAGGAACACTCTTATTCTCCTTTTGAGGATTCGGATGCGGAACAGTCCATTCCTTCGGTATCCCCTCCTGAGGATTTTTCCTTTGGGGAAACCTTGCACACCTTGAGGGAACACTTCCATTGGGAAGGCCAAGACTTTTCAGATTCCAAGAAAAGACTTAGGGAATTTCTTTGGTTACCTCAACACAGACCTCTGGCTATTTCCCCTGTTTTGGACATACTGGATGATGTCTATTCGGAGGCTTGTCTTAACCCTGATTCTCTGCCTCCGGCACCAGTCAAGCCTGATAGGTATTACAGAGTACCCAGCTCTCACCAATTTCTCTTCAAAAGCCATAATGCTGACCCTAAAACCATTTCACAAGGCCCCAAGGGATTGAAGGCCTCCACTGCCAAGAATCCACTTCCTGCAGAAAGGGAATCCAGATCTTTAGAAAGGTGGGGTAAAAAGGTATATACCTCGGCCACCCTAGCCATGAGGGCCTTAAACTGTCAGTTTCATATGATTAAATATCAACAGTACCTGTTATCACAATTAAGGAACAAAATGTCTCAACCTGAACAACCAGATTTAAAAGAGTTACAGGATATGATGCATAGTGCAGAGCAAGTGGGTAAACACACCTTACAATGTGGTTATGATGCCCTAGAGGCCTCCAGTAGAGCGGCTGCTACAGGATCAGTCATTCGCAGACATGCCTGGCTTAGGGAACAAAATTTACCTGATCATGTGAAAGCCAAACTTCTAGATGCTCCCTTACAAAAGGATGTACTATTTGGGACTAATGCTGAGGAGATACTACGGAAAATGGAAGAAAAAGCCAAATCTATGCAAACTGTCAAAGCTTTCTTACAGGTCCAACCACCACGTTTTAGCAGAAATTGGCCTTCAAAAAACTGGTCCTTTCCAGCCACTGACAAGCCCCAAAGAGGTAGATACAGACGCACAAGGGGCAGAGGGCAATCACAAGGATCATATAGAGGCAGACAATGGCAAACTCCAGCACCAAGAGGTGGTGAAGACAGTGCACAACAATACAGGAAGCAAACCCAATGACTCCCTCATTTCCATGCCAAGCAGGTCTCAGCTGGCAGCACCTTTGGGAGGGAAACTAGCACTATTTGCAAGCAATTGGCATATTGTCACAACAGACAAATGGATACTGGACATTATAAACAGAGGCTACAAATTTCATTTTCACACTCTTCCAAAAATGAGAGGCATGCCAAACCTGCCACAAAATCAAAGGGCAGAGGCACAACTGCAAATTTCAAAGCTCATAAACATGAGAGCTATTCAAAAGGTACCTACACACCAACAAGGTCAAGATTTTTATTCAAGACTTTTTCTGGTACCAAGGAAAGGAACCGACTAGAGACCCATTTTGGACTTATCCATCCTAAACACATTTCTACTCGTACCAAAATTCAAGATGCTCACATTACAGCAACTTCTTCTCATGCTGGGCAAGGAGTTTTGGCTGGTAACATTGGACCTCAAGGAGGCATACCTGCATGTCCCAATCAGACAAAGCTGCAGAAGATACCTCAGATTTCTTGCAGGTTCAATCCACTATCAATTCTCTGCATTGCCCTTTGGCTTATCTACTGCGCCCAGAGTATTCACCAAGTGCCTGGCATCAGTGATTGCCTACTGCAGACTTCAAGGGATACAAATTTACCCTTATCTGGACGACTGCCTGATCCAAGCGGACAGCAAACACATACTTCTGGAACATATGGCATATGTGACACGGTTACTGCTTTCTCTGGGATATACAATAAACAAAGAGAAATCAAGGCTAACACCATCTCAGAAAATAACCTTCCTGGGTGCCAACTTGGACACAAACACCCAGATGGCATATCTTACGCCAGAAAAACAGGGGCAACTATCTCAGTACTTCAAAATACTAGCAAAAAGTACCAGGCTTACTGCAAGGAAAATCCTGCAGGCGCTGGGATTCATGGCATCTTGCATTCTTCTAATCCCATGTGCAAAGCTGCATATGAGGAAACTTCAATGGTACCTAAAGAATCTATGGTCTCAACACAGTCACAGTTTGGAAACAATTATACCAATAACTCCATGTTTGCAAAAGGAATTTCTATGGTGGGCCCAAGCATGTCAAGTGAACACAGGCCTTCCATTCTGCAAGCCTCAAGCAAAACAAGTCATAACCACAGACGCCTCAGATTACGCCTGGGGGGCGCACATGAAGGACAGGTGCATTCAGGGCAGATGGTCCCAAAAGGAAAAGCACCTTCACATCAATCAAAAAGAAATGCTGGCAGTAATAAATGCAATTACAGCTTTCAAGGACTTCCTGCATCCAGGACAATTACTGATAAAAACAGACAACACCACAGTAATGTGGTACATAAACAAACAAGGAGGAACACATTCATACCCCTTGTGCAGACTAGCCATGACTCTTTGGAACTTGGCTCTGGAAAGACAAATCGAACTTCAAGCACAGTACTTGCCAGGATTGGAAAACACACTGGCAGACAATCTAAGCAGAAATATGACAGATCCACACGAATGGAAGTTACATCCTCAGGTGTTTACAGAAATAATCCAAGCGTGGGGGAGGCCAGACATAGATCTTTTTGCCTCCCACAGGAATCATTAATTGGAAAAGTTTTGTTCAAGGACCTTTCATCCAAATGCCTGGAGAGTGGATGCCCTTTCATTCAGTTGGACAGCATGGACAGTTTACGCATTCCCACCTCTGCCTCTTCTGCCCAAGGTGCTCTTGAAAGCAAGAACAGACAAACCGAGGATGATACTGATTGCTCCAGATTGGCCAAGGCAACACTGGTATCCACTCCTGAGGAGCCTAACACATACTCCTCCCTGGTCCCTGCCTCTAATGCCTCTTCTGCTGACTCAGCACAGCTACAGAACTCTTCACAGTCAGCTGAAAACACTCAATCTCGCTGCATGGAAAATTCCTTAACACCACAACAGACCCTACTCTCCAAGGAGGTGCAGGATGTCATTTTGGAGGCCAGAAGGCCATCTACTAGAAAAGCCTACTCCGCAAAATGGAAGCGGTTTTGCTCTTGGAATGAGAAAAGAGGCCAGGTCCCTAGAAAACTGAACTTGCCTCAGGTATTACAGTATCTAGCTGAGCTGCTGAACAGTGGACTTTCCTTCTCCTCCGTAAAAATACATGCCTCAGCCATTTCTGCAGAATTCAACACGGATCCCCCTTTATTTTCTCACCCACTCTTACGACAGTTCCTCAGAGGGGCTAAGAATATAAGACCTCCAAGGAAGCAACCAATACCAGCCTGAGACCTTAATTACATACTAGAAAAATTAACATTGCCTCCTTTTGAAACAGCTGCCTCAACAGATTTGCAATATTTGTCCTGGAAAACAGCCTTCCTTCTGGCCATCACTTCAGCTCGTAGGGTTTCTGAACTACAGGCCCTCATGGCGGTGCAGCCCTTCCTCATTTTCCATCAGGACAGGGTTTCCCTTCGTGCCAACCCATCTTTTATGCCAAAAGTGGTATCCAGGGTAGCCTTAAATCAAGCCATACACCTGCCTACCTTTTAAACCAATCCTCAAAACAAAGGGGAAAGGCTGCTACACTCTTTAGACATTCATAGGCAGCTATGTTATTATTTGGACAGAACAAAGTCCTTCAGGAAATCAGAACAACTTTTTGTGTCCTATGCTGTAGGGGCTCAAGGGAAACCAGTTACAAAACAGACTATTTCCAAGTGGATTGCCCACTGCATACGGTTTTGTTGTTCCCATCATGGGAAATCTGTTCCTACAGGTATCAGATCACACTCCACCAGGGCTACAGCTACCTCTACAGCCTTCCTCAGAGGAGTTCCTACCAAAGATATTTTGGAGGCAGCCACTTGGAGTTCTGTACATACCTTCACAAAACACTACCATCTGCCTTTATATTCCAGAACAAGAGCAGGCTTTGCCACTGCTGTTTTGCAGGGCATTCTGGCTCAACCCAGTTCCTCCTAGTACCTACCACCCTATGCATAGCTTTGGGACTCTACCCATCTGTGATTACTGCAGCTGTATGCACGATGAACATAGTACAGTTTTGTACCTACCATAAATGTAGATGTTCGAGTGCTAATACAGCTGCAGTACAGGTTTCCCTCCCTCCTTCCCCACTTGGTAAAGGCATGGGGCCTAACAACCTCTTCATACTACCTGACTGGGTTATCCTGCTATGTTTTATTTGCTTGCTTCCACTGATTTTGGTTTATATTGCATTGCTTGTATATGTACATAAGCATTATTTATGTATTGCCTTCCTTTTGGGGGCACCTGACATCTGGGGCAAGAAAGACTGAGGAACATGGCGTCGGCTGTGTCTTATATACTCTGGCCTCACTGACGTCAGAAGAGTAGGCGACGACAACCGACGCCGGACCAAGACTTTGGAATTCGGCCGACCGAGGGACCGCCTGACGGCTGAAAACCCATCTGTGATTACTGCAGCTGTATTAGCACTCGAACATCTACATTTATGGTAGGTACAAAACTGTACTTTTCTCCTCTTCTTGTTCTGAGAGGTACCCCCTATTCTGTAATACTTTAACATTTGTCAGTCCTTGTAAATAATTCTTGTTACTTCATAACCATATTTTTTTATTCTTTTATGTCTACCTTATTTTTAAACTCCACTTTAATTTTATCATTCCTTAGCTATAGTTTCAGAAGAAATTACTATCTTCTCTAATAGCTCTTGAATAATTTCCACTACCCATTCCTTAAATTCCTTTCTTTTCAACAGGTAGGTGGGAAAGCGCTAGTCTAATTTTTATTTCATTACTGTGTGTTATTATTTTAGTTATTTTTAGCACATGATCTGAAGTAGTTATTTGGTGTGTATCAAGACATTTAAATGCGCATGTTCTTGTGAAATGTAAATTCTGTCAAGCCTAGCCCACTTTTTGTATCTTGGGGAATATGTAAATTCACACTGAACTCCTAGTACTGAATTCACATCTTCCATGGCAAATATTTTCATATATGTCTTCAAAAATCTACCCGTTATATTTCACTTTTGGGGCCCCCAGACACATCTTCACTGCTGAAAATCAAATTCCAGTGCCCACCTATAATATTCCTTACTGAAAGCTGATTATTTCTCCCAGAATTTTCTTAAGCTCCATTACAGCAGTTTTAGGTGAAATATAAATACTTGCTAGTGTAATCCTCCTCCCTTGCCAGTAGCCCCTTAGTTTTACAAATCTACCATTATTATCTTTTTGTCCTCTTCTATCACTATTGGAGCTCCTCTTGCAAGTAATTAAAGTACTCATCTTTTTCTTTTTCCCAGGTATTCTGCTGAATAACCAACCTGAAAACCTTTCTTTATCAAATTCACATCTTCATTTCTTTCCAAGTGCGTCTCCTTTAGCATAGCTATTTGCACTTTTCATTTTAATATAGTTCACTTCTCTTTCTTTTTTTGTATTTATTTGTAAGACCATTGACTTTTAAAGATATTACAGAAAGCATCATTGTATTAACATATTGTGTAACAGCTTTAAGTGTCTAGTTCCACCTTTTGTGTCACATGCATACACTGTTTGGCAGGTTGATCTTTTATACAGTTGTTTCTTGACATATCCATTTGAGCCTATGTTACATCTTACAAAACTTCTTTTATTGATAACCCTCAAACAAACAAACAAAAAACACAAACACACCTCCAATACCCCCCTAAAACCTGTTAACTTAATACTAGCAGCCAAAACTGTGTACATCTTTAGATCTTGAAGTTTTACCCTCTTAATTGGAACAAGTGTGCCAAACTGACAGCCACACTCATAGACTTGAGTTAACCTAAAAGAAAGTTTATCCACACTAAAACGCATGGTACAGTCTGTGCTTCTAAGTACTGCCTGATTTTGTGTTATGTTTATAACTTTCTCAGATGGGAAAACACTTGAATGCTTTCGGAAAACATTATCTCCTAGCCATTTCTGTTTATCAGATTGTCTCCATGGAGACATGAGGACCAGATACAAAGTTATTCCCAAAAGCTTACATTTATTTGCTAGAAAAATGCTTTGTAATATTCAGTGTTTTTTTTTTCATTTACTTGCTTTCTGTTAAAACTTGTCAGTAGATCATGCTAAGGGCCTTAATCCAGTCATTCCCATATGCAAGAATGAGAAAAAGTACATACATTTTTCTTTTTTTTTGTCATGCTCTTTTGACCAGACTTATCTTCTTTTTTACGTTACAGTGCCTACATTTCTTAAAACTGAATAAGGTGAAATCGAAGAAGGGGAAACGATCACCTGTTTACATTAGTATCCCCATTACACTTAAAAGTAACTGAAAGCATTACATTGTAGCATGCAAAGAAAATCATGCACTATAAACATATTCCTATTAAGAAAAGAAGTTTGTTGTACTTGTAGTTAACTTTCTCCCTCCTCTTCCCCTCTCCTGAGTATTTTTCCAAACATTAATGACATGAAGTAGGGCATATGCTTTAGAGTCCCCTACAAGTTTAACAAAGTAAAACAAGTCCAGTATTTCCAGATTTTCTTTTTCTGTCATGTTTCACAAATATTGGTTTGTAATCCAACACTTGTCAATTTCCAAGTTACAGGTTTTATTACTGTTCATCTCCATTTCCCATATCTTGTCTTTGCTTCATTTCTAACATACTCTTGAGTCCTCTAGTCAACTCTTGTGCTTTTTTCCTTCTGTCAAGCATTTTCTGTTGAAACATTGGAAAAGGTTTCACTGGCACAGTCTCTTTGTGGTCTTTATTACCAGAACAAGAAGAAGCAAAATCTCCTTCTGTTTCACAGCTCACTTTTTGTTGGACATACTTTTGAGTAACAGCTTGACTGTAGCTCTCCCAGTGTGAAAACAGAAACTCAAAAGAGAAGGTCAGTAGACTTTTGTGTTTATGGATAAAATCCATTAAGTGACTAGTAAGTGAACTGCCTGGATGCCGATTAAAGAAATACAGAGCACCTAGAAAATAATCAGCTACAAAAAGTAAGGAAGAAACACTGGCTGGGGAAAGTTCTGCAGCTGTCCAGCAAAAAGCAATGTAACCGCCAAACATGACTTCCAGTAACCTACAGGAAGATATAAGACAACTGCACACAGACCTGGTTAAAATAAATGAAATGCTGATGGAGTATATCAACACAAACAACAGAAGGCTGGAAAAATGGACGAAGCTTTAAACAGATATTCCAATAAGCTGATAAAGCTGCAAAAATGAGAGGTTGAAATGAAGAAAATGCTGGCTGAATACGAGACTGCTCAGGAAGAGATGTTTCAAAAAATAGAATTAGAGGACAGAGCACGTGGGAAAAAACTGAGATTTTCATGTATACCAGAGAAACTGGAAGGAACAGACTACATTAATTTTATGAAAGCACAAATAAGCAACTGGACTGCTATTCCACAACAGGAGTTAGTTAAAAGGCACATTGTATGTATGCTCCAAACCTGGTTATGAGAAAGCAGCCTAGACCTTTAGCAGTAAAGATGCAATCCTACCAGCAGAAGGAGGTGATTCTGACAAAACTGTCATAATGACAAAATACTAAAACTGGGAGAGAGCAGAGTGTCTGTGGAGACTTATTGCTCATTGTACACCAGGTAGAAGAGGAGTAAATTAATTCCACTATTCAGGGAATGTCGAGATACAGGTATGAGATTCAAACTGCTGTACTCAGCTGTCTTCAAGGTATTCTTCCCTAGAGGGAAAAAGTCATTTTTTGATGAAGTACATACATGCTAAAGAGGAAATACAAAAGCTTGCCCAACAAAAAGCGAACTGTGAAACAGAAGGAGATTCCACGTCCTGTTGTTCTGGTAATAATGACCACAGAGAAACTGTGCATGTGAAGCATTTTCCACTGTTTCAATGGAAAATGTTGGGGAGAAGGAAGGGACCACGAGAGATGACTGGAAGAATCGAGAGTACATTGGAAATGAACAGAGACAGGATTTGGGAGATGGAGATGAACAGTAGTGAAACCAGTAACTTAATGTGGGATTACATTGCAATAATTATATTTGTGAAATATGACAGAAAAAGAAAGTCTGGAAGTATTGGACTTTTTCAGAATTTGCTGGACTTTGTGACTATTACGTTTATGCCTTCTTCATGTCAGTAGTGTTTGGAAAAATGCTTTGGGGAGGGAGGAAGTTAACTGTAAGTAAAGAAAACATGTTTTTTGTAACAGTACTGTTTTTGCGGTGTGTGGTCTTTGCATGCTATAAAGTAGAATTTTCTCAGTTGTTATAAGTGTAATGGGGATTGTAAATAGGGGCTGTTCCCCCCTTTTCTACCTTCTCACTTTTTTGTTCAGTTTTAAGAAAAGTAGGCACTACAATGTAAAAAAAAAAAGCTTGCTTAAAAGAGCTTGATAAAAGAAAAATTATTGTGCATTTTCTCATTCTTGCATGGGTGAATGACTAGATTAAGGACCTTAGATCAATTTAGTATAAGTTTCAAGAGAAAGCAAGTAAATGAAAAAGAATATTGAATGAGGCTTTTTTCTAGCAAATGAATGTATGCATGGTAGCAGTTCTGTACTTGGTCCTCATTTCTCCATGGAAACAGTCTGATAAACAGAAATTGGTTGCATTCTGGTGAAGAGTGATTGGCTGGGGGGGGGGGGGTGGAGAAAAAAGAGAAACTGGCTAGGAGATGATATTCTCTGAAAGCATTCAGGGGTTTTCCCAGCTGGGAGAGTTATAAATATAAGCCCAAACCAGTTAGCACTTAGTAGAAGCACAAGCTGTACCATGTATCTTAGCATGGATAAACCTTTCTTTTAGGTTGACTCAAGTTTGTGAGTGTGGCTGTCGGTTTGGGACATTTGTTCCTATTAAGAGGGTGGAACTTAGTTATTTGAAGATGTATATAATTTTTGTGTTGGTATTAAATTAATAAGTTTTAGGGGAATATTTTTTGAGGGCTTTCAATAAAACAAAATGTTTTGTAAGATATGACATAGGCTCAAATGGATATGACAAGAAACAACTATATAAAAATTCAACCTGCCAAACAGTGTATGCATGTAACACAAAAGCTGGAACTAGACATTTAACAAAAAAACGTATTGTACATAAAACTTGGGAATAATAACTTTTTAATGCAATGATGCTTTCTGTAATATCTTTGTCAGTGGTCTCTCAGTTACATATAAAATATAAAGAATTGTCAATTATATTTAAAAATGTAGAGTGCAAATAGCTATTTTACAGGAGGCACACTTGGAAAGAACTGAACGTGCAAATTTGATAAAAAATGGTTATCAGGGTGGTTATTCAGTGGAATATCTGGGACAAAGGATAAAATGAGTACTTATATTAATTGCAAGAGGAGCTCCAATAGTAATGGCCGAGGATGAAAAAGATGATGGCAGATTTGTAGTGCTAAGGGGCTACTGGCAAGGGAGGAGGAAGTGGAGGATTATACTGGCATGTATTTATATTCCACCTAAAACTGCTATAATGGAGCTTAAGAAAATTCTGAAATTGTGGGAGAAGTAATAAGTTTTCAGCAAGGAATATTACTTATAGGTGGGGACTAGAATTTGATTTGCAATAATGAAGATGTGTTTGGGGGCCCAGAAGGGAAAGTATAACAAAGGAGGGTAGATTTTTTTAAGACATTTATGAAAATATTTGGCATGGAAGATGTGAATTCAGTAATAGTGTTCAGAGTGAATTTACATATTATTCCCCAAGATATAAAAACTGGGCTAGGCTAGACACAATTTACATTTCACAGGAACATGCACATTTAATTGAAGGTCTTGATATGTACCCAATAACTATTTCAGATCATACCCCAGTAATAACTAAAATAAAAATGAGACACTGGCGCTTTCCCACCTACCTGTTGAAAAGAGAGGAATTTAAGAAATGGGTAATGGAGATTATTCAGGAGGTATTCAAGAGGATAGACATTTCTTATGAAAATATAGCTAGGGAGTAGGATAAAATTAAGGTGGAGTTTAAAAATACGGTAGAAATAAGAGAAAAGGAGCTATGGCTAAGAATTATTTAGAGGGAATGACAAATGTTAAAATATTGCAGAATAGGGGAAATCTCACAGAACAAGTGGAGGATCAACTGCAGAATGTTAAGCAGAAGATAAGGGATTACCTTATAAGTGAGTTTACAAAGATTGCTGTTCAACAACTGTTTTTTGATAATTATGCTAGAGCACAAAAACTTTTAGTACGACGACTCAGGCAGCATAAAGTAGAAAGGGCTGTCGCCAAGTTTAAGGAGTCTTATAGCAAGGAAGGTAACAAGGGATCCTGTAAATGTATTAGAAATATTTCAGAAATTCTATGAAAATCTGTATAAAGCAGAGAAATATGGAAATCAAGAAAATAGACAAATGGTAATCTTTATGGAAGAATTAAATATGCCAAGGTTAGAGGTAGATGAGGCTCAATTACAAACTGGGATAGGAAAGGATGAGATAAAAATTGTGACATATAACCAATCTACAGGAAAGTCCCCAGGAAGAGATGGTATTCCTGTGGAAGTTTGGAAGCTAGGAGGGAAAAAAGATATGGAAGTTTTGTTTAACGGTGCTTTGAGGAGAAGTACCAACATCCTGGAAGAAAGCAGTGGTAGCTGTAGTAACTAAAGAAGGTAAAGGTCCATCAAATCCAGCTTTATACAGGCACATTTCAATACTAAACCATAATTATAAAGTGCTCATGTCTATAATGGCTAAAAGAATGGCAAAAGTAATGCCAAAATTGATAGGTATGGCAAACATTTGACAACATTTACAGAAGAGTGATGATCCAGAGGGAAGCAGAATGTAAGAAAATACCATTGTTGCTGGGTCTTGTTGCAGAGAAAGCATTTGACAGAGTAAGCTGGGACTTATGAGCAGGGCAATGGAAGCATTTGCATTTCCAGAAAAAACTGTAAGGTTGATTAGGAGGATATAGGAGGGGATCGGAGGTGAAAATGACAGAGGGTGCGGTCCTCTCTGATAATTTCTGCTTGAGCAGAGGAACCAGTCAGGGGTGTCCTCTTTCCCCTTTATTTACATTATATTTAGAATCATTGCCAAAGAAAATAAGAGACCCAGATATTCAAGGATATAATTTGTAGGATAGTCAAGAAAAGCTGGCTCTTTTTGAAGATATTATTTTGTACCTGAGAAAATTAGAAAGAGACATTACAGTATTGTGGAATATTTTGAAACCGTTTCACATCTTTTCAGGATGCAAAGCTAAAACACAGGCAATAGTGGTTCATAGGTGTTCACTAGGCTAATGACCACAAGGGTCTTTTTAAGCTTAGCTATACATCCCAAATCTTTGAGTTCTTATACCATTGATAAGTGTAAGCATGGGCCTGGGAGATGAACCATTTACAGGTTACCTTTTTGCATCAGAGACATAGGTGCCAAACCAGGGATGGATTTCTGGTTTCCCATCCAATTGTCCAAGTTGCTCTTGAATTGGACTAGGGAGGAACTCTGCTTCACATGTTTACATACCTATCTCTCCAGCAGGTCCTATTTATATCCCACACAAAGTTTAAGTCTTTTGAACGGGTAATTCTGGTACTGTTTGTTTTGTGGATATGCAGGAAGTCCATCAGAGTGGGGTCTGACAATGCCCTGTATGCCAGGCATAGATCTCCCCTCAAAAGCCTGTAGGAGACAGATTACAGGGATAGGGCCTTGAGGCAGTTTGCATAGGACATATTACTTACGCCCTGTATTCTTTTAGTGAGGAACTGCTGTGGACATTCCGATTATTGGATATGCCTGGCTAGGTACATACCAAAGGGGGCATTGTACTCAATTAATTGATTCATCAATATCTATATTTATGGGGACATGATAAAATGTATTTAGTATGGATTTAAAATGATTCTGATGTGGCAGCTAAGGTAATCTGGGAAGAGACTAAACAAAAGATATTACAAAAACTGAGAAAGTAGAAGATATCTTATATGGATATGGACAGTAACATACAAGCAGTTAAAATGCTTTAGTCCCATTAGTCTTGTACACAGTTCAGGCATATATTTATCAACCAGAGGAGAAGTTGTTGATAGCAATTAATAAAGAGATGAAGGACTTTATCTGGGAGGGGAGGACGGCAAGAGTCAAAGGGGATAAGTTGATTCTTCCGTAGAACAGGGTGGAGTGGAATTACCCAATTTGAAGGGGTATTTTAGAGCTACACAGTTAAGGCTCCTCTGCATAGTACAAGCAGAAAACTATAAGTCAAAGTGGAAAGGGATGATGATGAAACAGGGGGGAAGCTGAAGAAACAAGGAGAGAATGGGATTTTGGATCTAGGCCTTTAAAAATGAATAACAGTATTCATACAGAATACTAAATCTATAAAGTAACAGAAAGTATCCTAAGAACTAAGCCAACATGGAATGCCTATAAGGGTGACTGCAGTTAGGGACCTAGACATTAGGCAAGATGGGGCTAGAATTTATTGGAGAAAACTGGGAAAGGAACCAAGTTATTTTGAGCAAATAACTAGATAGGGAAAGATGATAGAATGGGAAGATGCTAAGAATGTATTTGGACTGCAGTTTAGAGATTGCTTTCCCTGTTAAGGATTGATATTAGAGTATAGGCAAAGAGAAGGAAATGGGGGGTCCTAAATAAAAGACCAGCACTGGTAGAGTTTTTAGTAGAATGTAGAGCAGAAGCTACCATTAAAAAATAAATAATTAGTAAAGCATATAAAATATTGCATAATAACTGTAAGAATCAGTCAGACGAGGTTAGAAAGGATTGGGAAGAAAGAGATTGGATAAACAGTGAACAAAGAAACTATGGGGAGGGTGTGTGTGTGTGTGTGTGTATATATATATATATATATATATATATATATATACACACACACACATATATGTATATATATATATATATATATGTGTGTGTATATATGTATATATATATATATATATATATATATATATATATATGCATGTGTGTGTGTGTATATATATATATATATATATATATACACACACAGTGGATATAAAAAGTTTACATACACCTGTTAAAATGCCAGGTTTTTGTGATATAAAAAAATGAGACCACAATAAATCATTTCAAAACTTTTCCCACCTTTAACTTCTGTGGACATTCCGATTATTCGATATGCCTGGCTAGGTACATAACTTTAATGTGATCTATAACCTGTAATTAATATAGTAACAGTGATAAAACAACTGGAATTGAGATCTTTAGAAAAGGGTAGGAGCAAACTACATAAAAAATGTGAATTTTGGGAACAGTACTTACAGGGGTGGAATGAGGTTTAAAAGAACTTTGTAATGTTTGACTGAAAATGGTTGGGTAGATTGATTGTTAGTGATGTATAATGTTTGCAGCTGTGTGTGTGAATATGTTTTGTGATGTAAAATGCTTGCAACTAGGATTGCGTCGGTATGGATTGTTTTCATTTATATAAATGTATGATTTCCTATGTCATAAGTGATGGTTTAATAAAGATGTTTCATTTAATGTAAAAAAGCAAGAATTGAATAATGTATGCAATGTTGCTTAGGTTATATAATATAAACCAGTATATGTGAAGTATATTGTTTGTAAACGTGAACTTAGTACAGGTTGATTGCTTTTATATAAATGTAAATTTGCCTGTGTCACAAGTGATAATTAAATAAAGATGTTGAAAAATCAACAAAGGACGTACCTTTGTGTTCCACTTAAGATAATTGTAGATGTTTGAGTAGATCAGTGTTGGAGTCTGTACTTCCACCTTCCAACTTTTCTATCTGCTGAACACTTTTCTCCCCTTTGCTGTGTGCAAGGGATGGAGGAGTTCATTGCAGGTAGTCCTGTTATCTCCATCATCTCCACTCTGCCTCCTATGATCGATCTCTCACTCAAATTCTGACAACTGGACAACTGGAGAGGTTGTGCTGTCCTCTGGTATAAGACTGCTTGTTCACTGCTTAGAAAGAATTGAAGATGGTGCTGACAGGCTCCTTTCGTTTACTCTGTCATGCAGACATCAGTCCTTGTATTTCTGTTAGCAAGGGATGACGCAAAGACTCTAAGTTGGGCCGGTCCCAGGCTTCTGCATGACAGGAAAACCGAAGAAGCAGTACTGTAACATTAATCTATTTGAACATATACAATTATGGTAAGTGAAACACAGCTCTACTTTCTCTAAAATGTGCCCATGACACTTCTGATGCTGTTTCTAGACTAGCTGCCATTGGATCACTGATAAGATTTTTCTGGCTACTGTCTTGGAATTTACCAGAAGATGTCAAAGTTGAGGTCCAGAATGCTCTCTTGGATAAGAGATGATGATTGTTTTTTCCTCTGTTGAGGTTCTTAAAAGGTTGGAGGAAAGAGAAAATGTTTATTCAGTGAGTTACCCAGATATTTCAGTCATCCTAGCCAAAATGTAATAGAAACTTTTCTTTGATTGCAGGTTCATTTTTCAAGAAACCGAATGTGTTTCCAGCAAGGCACAGACAAACACAGTTTCCGAAAGTAATGGCAGGGAGGTCCAAAGTCGAAAGCAGACTCCTTGCAAAACCAAGAACAGGCTAAGAAATTAAACTGACTTGTTACCACTTCGTGTGCTCTCCCCTCCCAACCTTGGCAGTCTTGTAAAGCTTTTCCAGTTTTAGGTCTTCATTTTCCTTTTTGACACCAGATAAGTTCAGACACTTGGGTTCTGAAAAATCATTCAAAAGGCTACACCTGGCAGTAGGATTCTTTTCCTGTTTTTCAAGGGATTCTTCTTCATTCAGCCAGTCATACCTTCCTGTTCACTCTTATTCTAGATCAGATGGTGTATCAGGGGGCAATAGAAGCTATCCAGGACAAAGAGGCAAAGGATTTTATTCAAGGGTATTTCTGGTGCCAAAGAAAGATGGAACCTGGAGATCTGTCGTGTACCTTTCGTTCTAAACCTTCACACCACATTCCAGGTCTCAAAGATTCCAGGTGCTTTTCTGTTTCTTTTTGTGTAGTTCACGCTTTAAATATTCTGCTTTGCCCTTGAGTTTAACAGTTTTAAGAATGTTTACTATGTGCTTGCTCCTGTATTAGGCCATGGCAAGTTGCAGGGCATTCACATGTTCCAGATTTAGTATTTGCCTTATTTTTGCAGATTTTTTTTACATGTTGTCAAGAATCTCTGGCTTGACATATTTTTGTCAACGTAGAGAAAAAGTTGTGAATGATAATTACATCAAAGAATTTATCTGGGAGGGGAGAAGGGTGAGTATTAAGTGGGATAAGTTGATCTTCCTTGTAGAACAAAGTTGTTTAGGATTACCAGATTTGAATGGCTATTTTAGAGCTATGCAGTAAAAGTTCACATACATAGCACAAGCAGGTTTTAAATGAAAGTAGAAAGGGGTGATGGTGAAACAGAAGGTTTAGAAATAAGGAAGAGTAGGATTTTGGATGCAGTTCCTTAAGGAGAGCACCACCTGTATAGAATGTTATATTCATAAAGTAGCAGAAAATATTCTAAGAACTAAGCCAGCACAGGAATGGAGAAGAATTTTGCACATAGGGATGACTGCAAGTAGGGGTATAGAAAATAGGCAAGAGTAGACTTTCATTTTTTTGGAGAAAACTGGCAGTAGAACCAAAATATTGGGAGCAAATAACTAAAGAGAGAAAAGTAACAGAGTTGGATTAGGCCAAGTAAAAGTTTGAAATGCAAATTGGAGACTGCCTTCCTTACTAGGGATTAATATCAGAGTAATAGGCAGAAGAAAAGGCGATAATATAGTGCTAAATCAAAGAACAGCTCTGTAAGTTTTTAGTTGAGTCTTGAACAGAAGCTGCTGTTAAAATTGTGATAATTAGTAGGAAATTTAAAATATTGAATGGTAAATATAAGAGCCAATCAGAAGAGGTTAGAAAAAACCGAGGAAAGAGAAGGGCAATTCACAAAAGGAGTAATGGAAGGGCATCTGGATGACTTCTACATTTGTAATAATGTCCAGTAGTTTTAGGATTTGTGATTGGAAGTGTCCGCAAATATATTTTTATGTCCCAAGTAGACTTCAAATAAGTTTTATTAGGTAGATAGGAAATGCTGAAAATGTGATGGGAAACAGAGAGGTAACTAAGGACATATATATTTTTTTTGGGAGTGCCGCAGGTTGACATTGTAAAATTCCTTACAGAGTACTTGGTTAAATCCATTTGCTCCTCAAACATTTGACAAAGGAAATTATTCTTTTGAGCTGGGACACAGGATCTGTATTGCCAAGTCTAGTAAGGATTTACTAAGCTTAATTATATTGGCTGCCAAAAAAAAAGCAATTACTGGAAAGGGGAATTCAAATTTTAAAACAACTGTATTTGAAGAACTGCATAGTGTAAAAGGAATAAAAAATGTAAGTGGGATCTTTAGAAAAAGGAAGTATCATATTACATAGAAATTGAATTTGTGGGAGCAATACATGAATTAGGTCAATGGAAGGCGGGATTTAAGCAATTTATGTAATGTTAGAATGAATGACAGTTGTAAAGCAAGAAAATATGTAATGTGTAACGCGTAGAAATTAAAAATGGAAATATGTTTTATTTTTCTATTAATGTGTGTGTACCTGTGTCTTAAGTGATAATTTAATAAAAGTGTTAAAAAAATAAATTAAAAAAGTATATATTTTTTTTCAGCCTGGGTTTTCAGATGAACTCATCCTGTCCCACAGGATAGTGTTAATAGGATGTCCACTACACACACCCCTCGTGGTGACTTTTCTTCCTCAGGTCAAAGTGGTGTGTTACAAGGAATAGTTTCTGATATTTTAAACCGGACAGACATCTGCCAGGGAATATTTCAGAATTCTAGGTTTCATAGCCTCTACTGTTTTCATAATTTTTTTGGCCAAACTTCAAATGAGGAATATTCAGCGGTTTGTAAGATTCGTTCTTTGTCAACTCAGGTCTCCATTTTTCTCTACCAACCCCTACTTAGTTTATAACCACAGATGCATCAGACTTTTCTTGGGGAGCTATATGCAAGGGGATGAAAGTCTAGGACCTCTGGAACAAGTAAGACAAATTAAAGCACATAAATATCTCCGACAATTGCACTCAAATCCCTGAATCACCTTTGAATCCCAGGCTCTCGGCTAGTAATCACAGTCAACATTACAGTGATGTGGTACTTAAACAAGAGAGAACAAGTTCATGCCCTGTTTGCAGACTAGCTGTAGTAGCATGAGAATTAGTTTCAGTTCAGTCTGTCTCTCCAGGCTACCTACATTTCATCAGAGCAAAACATATTGCACACAAGCTGAGCAGGATCAGGGTAGACCCCCTTGAATGAAAGTTACACCCGTGGATCTTCCAGGAATAGGTTTATCTGTGATGAACTATTCAAGTAGATCTGTTTGCCTCCAGCCACAACAGACAGTTAAAGAAATTCTGCTCCAGGACACTTTGCACACAGGCCTGAAAGACTGATACCTTTCATTGCCATGGTTAGGAATGTGCCTGTTTACCTTTCCTCCCTTTCCACTGATAGTCAGGTTTCTTTTAAAGGTGGAGAAAGACTCTCCAGGGGTAATTCTGGTGACCTGTTTTAGTCCAGGCATAAGTAGTTCTCGCTTTTGAAAATGGCCAAAGGCTATTGCCACAAGCTTCCTGACAGAATGGACTTATTGGCAGAAGACAAGTTGTTTGATACACCCCAGCCTTCAACTTTTTCGGTTGACTGCCTGGATGATATAATTTAAATACCTTTTAGGCACCCTATTTCTGAGGATGTGCAGCAGGAATCAAAAGGAACCTGCTGCAAGAAAGCATATGTTGTTAAGTGAAAGACTTTCTAGTTGCTGGCATGACAAGAACCATGACACTTTCAGAGCTTAGATTTCTTGGTTCTGTAGTATTTGTCTGAGTAATTATCTTTTGGCTTTTCATACTCTTCAATCAAGGTTCACTTTTAGGCCATTTCTGCTTGTCTGCCCTTAGATTCTCCTTTCTATCGTACCACAAGTGAAACAGTTTTTGAAAGGTGTTTTAGGTATCCATCTAGTGAGGCAGGTGGACACCTCCTTGGCAGAAACATAGCTGGCTCTACTAGTGCCCTGTGCCAGTACCACAAACCAGCACCCACCCACTCAGCTCTTCAAATGAAGAGGGAAAAAAAGCACTTCACTGCATTAAGCTGATTATCTACATTTTAGAGACTGGTTTATTGCAAGTCAGATCCACCCCCCCCCCAACAGCTTATTACAGTTAGAGCCACACCAACCAGGTGACCAGATGCATGATACCCCCTCCTGCCCTAGTCATTCAGGTTCCATTTCTGTACTCTTTCCTGCTCTGCACATATATCTCTAAAAAATGCTTTTAAACAGTAGCACATTGCTTGTTACAGATGTGGCAAACAGCTTCTTTTAAACTGTAGCAAGCTGTTTGCTACAGATGTAGCAAACAGTTGCTACAATTTAGACCATATACAGAGTGCTGCAACACTCAGGTTTCACAGTAAATGCAATACTGGCTTTTAAATTGCACTAAAGAGAGATATCGTGAAGAAGGATGGCCTAATTGGACCCTCCAACCCTTTGCTTCTGGGGCAATTGCCTGTCTCACCCTAGCTATGCTTCTACTTTTTGGAGTCGTATTTTTGCACTGAAACAACTTGCACTGTTTTCCTTTGAACCTGCTCATGAGACTGTTTGAAGTTCTTGTATGGAAAACAGTATGACTCATTGCTCTGGTTTCTACAAGATGTGTATTGAGTTACACGCTGCTGTGATAAGTCATCCTTAGCTCATCTTTCACAGAGATAGAATAACACTGAGAACAATTCCTTACTTTATACCCAAGGTTGCTTCAGAGTTTACATTGAGCCAGGCAGTGCCATCTCCCTGTTTTCTTCTCCGAACCCCCCAAAAGAGGGAAAAGTAATTTTATGCACTCTGGATTTTCACAGGCAATATGAGAAGCACACTGACAGAACAAAAAAATCTTCTGGATTAATTGATTATTTCCCGTGAATATAAAAAAAAGGGACAATCGCTTCTAATTGTTTGTTATTGTCAAAATAGACTATTTCTAAATGGTTGTCTCATCCTGTTATTTTTTGATATGCTCACCATAACAAAATGCATACAGACAAAACTAAAGCGCTGACTATTTCTGTAGCTTTTTGGAAAAAGGTGGACTCCAGATGTATACTAGAGGCAGATAACTTGGTTATCTATAAACACCTTTACCAAGCACTACAATCAAGATTCCTTCTCTAGGTCCATAGCAGGAATTGCTGGGACTGTTCTTCAGGGGCTCCTGTACTCTGATTTTTCTTCCTCCCTCATTTTTCTTAACTATGGTGCCCATCCCATACAGCTTAGGCTTCAGCAACAGTAATCTAATGACAGGCATAGTCCCGCTGTGTAAGTAAACTTACCATAATAGTAGATTTTCACATAATTCAGTGCTCATAAGTTCATTGGTAAGAACTAGTCAAACAACCCTTGCAGGCCGTTTTAAGTCTAGCCAATTTCCCTCAAAGGTGATAATCAAACCCTGTGTCCTGGGAGGTAAGTACTCTAACCATTTTGCCAACTCCCCCCCTCCCAGCCCTTGTTGCATTAGCTGCTGCACCCCCTCCCCTGCTTCCCTTCATTCCGCATTTTTTTTTATGTCAGGGTGTTTTTTGTAATACTTCGGCACTTTCTCCTCTGGCCTCCACTGAAAATGGGCACTTACCTGTTTGGACTTTCCTGATAATCAAGTGTCAGTCAGTCAGTCATTAAATTACTGTTTCCTTTCTGGCAGGGCTCTAGACTCCCTTTTCTGCAGTAATAAAGCTATGAAATGTTTGCCAATTTTATACTGTTGTACGTGAGCTGTATAGTGGCTAGGGTATGTGGAAGGTGCCCTAATGTTTGGGAAGTTGACTAGCTGGTCCACTCCTTGGTAGGCTGTCCCATGCAGCTTAGATTACTTCAACTTTGGCCTATTCGAACATCTACTGTTATGATAAGTTTACTTACGACTGTACTTAGAAACCTAAAAAGTGTTATTAATACCCATTGTAAGTCAGACAGGAGTTTCTCTTGATTCTTATACTGAAGACTGAATTAAAAAATAAACTAAATGGAGAAAGACCAAATTGATCGTAAGAAGTAGGACATACCTTCAGGGGCGGCTCGTGCTATTGGTCTGCAGGACTGCAGCCCTCCCACCTAGAAATAAAAGAAATATAGAACATAAAACATAAACTTTAAAAAATATATTTTTTCTTTTTTTACTGAGTACCGGAACTGCCGCGCATGCGTGGACTACCCCGCAGATGCCCAGGAATCTCTGCAAACTCTGACTGCTTCAGTTAGCAGTCCAGATGCAGAGAAGGTATTTTTTGCCCCGCAGATGCACAAGATGCCGTGCGTTAGACAACTGCACAGAAGAGAGGAGCTCCGGACTGCTTGAGCCGCAGACAGGACCAATCAAGAGAGAGGTAAGCAGGGATTTGAGTGCAGGACCAATCAGGAGTGAGGTAAGTTGAGTTCAGGAGTTCCTGCAGGGAAGCGTTAAGTCAAGCACAGGTTTTGCTGCTTCGAGACAATGGAGTTGGACCTGGTTTGCTTTCCGGACCCATTTACAGGTAAGGTATGTGTGTGAAAGGCAGCTCCTGTGTGTATATTTAATCGGCAAGGCAGTTACAGCTCCGTTAGTGGAAATAATCACATTTAATGGTTCTGTTCAAACCAAAGGGGTGTGTGTGTGTGTGTGTGTGTGTGTGTGTGTGTGTGTGTGTGTGTGTGTGTGTGTGTGTGTGTGTGTGTGTGTGTGCGTGTGCGTGTGCGTGCGTGCGCATATGTGTGTGTGGTGGCTGATGCCTTGTCCAGGTTAAATTTCATTGCCTTAGAGGCACTGTGTAGCTCCCCCTTGGCTTTTAAATGGATGAAGCAGAAACTCAGAGAGTAAACTGATGGATGCATAACATCTCTGTAGCACATTTGAAAAAGACACTGACCCCTCTGTGGGTAAGAAATATGATATTTAACTAACTCCTCTGTTACAACTTGCCTTTTTTGTATAGCATTCAGGACTCTATAAAATATTTTAGCTATTTTATATCTTATTGACAAAGGGATAACTAGTCAGTACACTGCTAAACTATTTATTCAAGAAATTAAATAAAATCAAAGCCGAAGGAAATTGTCCTGGAATTTTTTATAGCATTTTTATGTCTTTATTAATTGTCACATGTAACAAAAAACACTTCATGTTTTATTAATGTGGAGAACTGTTTTTTTTAAAGCTTCAAATACTGAAGTTCTTGATAACAGTCATTCTGCAATTGCACCCTAAGCACAAGCTTTATACAAACAGCATTGTGCTATCTCTAGTCATCACATTTTGTAGTAGGCAGCAGTCTTAGCTATATCTTGGTATTTTCCAGAATATATTAACAGCTTAAACCACCTCAGACTCTTATTTTTTATGCAGCACCTTGAAGCAACCTGGTTATACCGTATGCAGGCACATTGCTTTCCTACAGTATATGGTACTTTCGCTTCAGCTTGTGCCCCATTCATTCTGTACTCTGTTCAGCATCCTATTAGCTAATCATATCGAGTATGATACTGTAAACATGTATATTTAGTTTCACAGCATACATTGCCATGTTGAATCTCAATGAATTACATTACTATTTATATTAAGCATATCACTGATAAATGCTTGTACATTTTGCTGTGATAAAATTAAGAAATTGTCAGCACTATTAAAGGATAAAGTCCAGTTCAAAAAGACCCACAAAAATCCACGAAAAAGCTGGCCAAGAACAATGACAGCTCCATGACACGCACATTGCATAATGTCGTAGTTTCAACAGGTTTGTCAATGTCACGTGACTAGTTATATAACTGAAGTTATACTACCTGTTAATCTGAAGCATGCTTGAGGAACGATAAGTGTATTGCATAGTCTAAAAATAGCATTTTACATGTATTGTGAATTTTATTTCATTTTTTAGACATTTTGTATTTATTTAAATCATTGAAAAATAACTGCTTTGTTTCCAAGAGCAGTTTTCATTCTGGAACTGTTTGTAGATTTGTTTGTAAGTTACTCTTCTTGTGTTTAAATTCATTTGACTGTACTGGACTGGAATTAAATGCAACTTTTTTGTTAGTTAGGCTCCCAAGAACATGAATATTTCATTTTAATAGAGGCATAATGTAGGAGATATAAAATAAGTACATATGAATCTTTTACAAACAAAATCAGAATGTAATTGATGCTAATATTATTCTTTAATTTGTGCTACAGAATAAATCAAAAATAAAACACATGAGAGAGAGTGTGTGTGTGAAATGCCCTTGTTAACACATAGTGGTGGGTAGAAATACTCAGGCTTGAGCCCATTATCGTGGGTGCAGGTGGCAAGGACCTGAATTCCTTACCCACCACTACTTGTAAAAAATTGCAGATTTTTGCCTCATATTTGTTCTGTTCGTCATAAAATCTGTTGTTTCTGTATCTTCATATTTCCTTGCAAAGGTTTGTAGTGCAGTGGTGCACTGGTAGCATTGTTGCTTTACAACTACAGGTTCTCTGGTTTGATTCTTGGCTGGGGTGCCTTCTGTGTGGAATCTGCATGTCCTCCCATCCCTTACAAAGATGTGTTTGGAGTGTTTCTCCCTGCTCTGCTGAAATTTGGCTTTGTTTTGTTCCTAGTCAGACTAGTTTCCTGGTAAACAAATGTTTAAAAATAACAGGCATTTGAATTTCAGACTTCATATTCTTCAGAAAGTACATGGTAAAACAAAACCTTTTATTCTAGCAATTGCCTAAGTTTATAACATGGATATTTGAAATTTGCCCATATTTTTAGGACTGTATTCCCCCATTATTGGCCTCATCCAGGTATTTTGTGCTAAGGTTGAGAGCTATGGTGAGAACTGAATTCACTGAATATGTTTGGCAGCTGTATTCCCACATTATTGGCTTTTTTCAGGTGTTTTATGCTAAGAGGGTGACTGCTATGGTGAGAACTGAATTCACTAAATAGTAGCCATTTAAGTTTGTCTTCCTCTGTTTCAGCTGATTCGGCATAGTGGTATGTTTTTCTGACTGTTTTGCACAGGGTCCCCTGGGTTCAAGATGTGGCAGTGAAGTATATGGTGGTAACACAGCATTTTATTCTAGCAACTTTCCATCATTATACAAGCAATGTTTAAAATATGTCCCTGGTTTTTGGCCTTTTGTCCCCCCCCCCAATAAATTTTGGCTTTTTCCAGATATCTTGTGCTGCAAAGTTCAGAGATACAGCGGAATGTCGAGTAGATTTTACAAGGAGCTGAGAGCTGCAGGGGAACAAAAGTTTAGTGCTGCTTATGCTAAGTCTGTGTGCATTGTTAATAGCACAACAGGTAGTGTCTTTGCTTTTGATGCAGAAGGCTGTGGGTTCTACTCCCACAGTAGGTAGATGCATTGCTGATAATGTAGTGTGTTGTAAAGGGGGTGGATGCTACAGTCCTTTTTTGGCAAAGATACCTAGTAACTATGAACCTGTTATCAGTTTGCTATCCATTCCCTATTGCGGTATTACTAGCTTATCATTTTTTTAATGCATGCAACATAGGCAATTTATTCTTCAAGGGCAACAGGCACTTTATTTGTAGATGAAACAATGACATATAAAGTTGCTTGCTAGCAGCAACCTCTTTATTAGTTACAGATTTCTTTAATGTGGATTTTACTACTTCAGAGATTGTGCATATTTACTGATACAGGTGGACTATAGAAGGTTGAGTAGACGTTTTATGATGGAAATATTCTGAATTGGGCAGTTTTGTCATTGGTGCATGCATTTTGTTTCATTGTTTACTGGAAAAATGTTCAAAACAATACATTTAAAATTCCCTCTAACAACTGTAGTGTATTGTACAAGGAATATGATGTAATACAGTCAGGAAGGTGTATCAAAGAGCACGTGTATGTTTCATGTTCAAGGGGCCTATGATTTTGAAAACAGCCCAGAGTTAATCTTTATCTGCCACTGGCAAAAAATGTATTTTCTTTGAATGTGGGTTTCAATGCTGTTTCATTGCATGTGAGTTTCAAGGGCAGAGAAGTTTTAATGCTAAGTCTATTTTCATTGTGAGACTGCATTGCTTTGTTTAACAGATATCTATTAGGGTTTGTGTGTAAAATGCAAAATAAAACTTTCAAATGAAATCTAAATCATCGCAGAAGTAAAGCAGTATGCACATTACAGTGTTTATGGTAAATGGGGCAAAATAACCAAGGAATGGGACGTTGGAATGGCTGCAGGGGGGAGGCTCCATTCGACCATGATTTTGTGAGGGGGGGTAGCAAACTCAGACAGCCCCGGTTGAACTATACCTCTCAGTTGTCCATATTTTGCAGAATGAATAGATATTTGCTTCTTATTTTTGGTTTGTTCCTCATAAAATTTGTGGTTTTCTAGCAAATCATTTAGGAATGAAGTCACTAAATGACAGACATTGAGTTTCAGACGTCATAACCTTCAGAAAATGCATGCTAATGCAAGACCTGTTATTCCATCAACTGTCTTAAGTTTATACAAGAGCAATTTTTAGTAGTGTTTGTATGTTCCCCCAATATATTTGGCCTTGTCCAGATTTCCTGCATTAAGAGGTTGAGAGGTACTTGCAAATCGCTTTGTAGAATTAGGAATATCCAAACCTCTCAGTTGTCCCCAATGTTGGCTCAAAATGTTGCTCTCCCCTAATAATCCCTCCTCAAAATGGCAATTTTGGAAGAAAATGTGGAGGGTTTACAATTATATATAACTGTAATGATCAGAGTTATAGATTACTTTTATTTCAGAAATGCATGTAGATGCTCTTATTTTGTTAGCTGCTCAAGTTAACAGTGTTAATATTAAAAGGTGTCCCTTTTGAGAGGTTCCCAGCTGTATTGTGTGGCAACTTTGTATTTTTGCATCACATTTTTGGTCTGTTTTTCATAAAATTGTGTTTTTCTGGCAAATTAGTGGCAAGTCATTAAAGATTGAAGTTAGAAAATAATGGCAGACATTTGAGTTTCAGATTTTATACCCTTCAGAAAATTCGTACTAATGCAAAATCTACTACTGTTCTATTATCTAAGTTAATAAGAGCAATATTTAAAAATTGTCCTTATTTTTGGGCTTGTGTCCCACTTCTAGTTCTATGTATAGCTTTGTCCAGATTTCTTGCTCTGCAGTTGAGAGGTATGAGTGTCAGAGCCATCACTGTCAGCCAGAGACATTTTAAATTATGACATACTTGTTGCACCCCACTCCCCATTGTAGTGGCTCTGGATGTGTCCAGGGAAGGCAAGGAGCAGTTATGCAGTGTAAGTGTGCAGAGTATTCCCCCATCCAAGGCAGACCACAAGTACGGCCATGGCTTTTCATCTGTCCTTGATTTTGCAGAATGTTATGGTTTTCTGTCAGATTTTTATACTGTTGATTTATGCTTCTTATTATTCAGGAAATGCATGCTGTCATAGTGCCCTGTTGCTCTGTTTAAGTAGCAATGATTTAATGAGCATCAGGTAAGCTTGTCGGAGATTGTAAGATGCAAGTAAGCTTTAATAAGCATACTGTTAAAGAATTACCGGCATTGAAAGCCTTTTCGTTGTTGCCATGCAGAACTAGATAATGTATAAGCCTTGGGTATTGAAATGCATATGACAGTATTTGTAATAAAAGGACAGGATCACAGTATTTTCAGAAGCTCATTACATTTATTGGAGACTTGCAGTCATCTTTTGTTGGAGACTTGCAGTCATCTTTGCAGGTTTACCCGTAAAATAAACAGAATGCCAATCTATCATGTGTGGTCCATAACTTCTGCAGGAATCCTTTAAGCAATTTATCTTGAGCTTGTTTCTTGTTTGCTGTTCATTTTTTACTTTGATCATGTCTTCCTCATGAAACAAATAGATAGTTGTGTCAGGCAGCAGGTCTTTTTTGGATAAGAAACATTTATACAAGTGGGGGTATCACAGAGATTGCTACTTTCAGCATGTTACCTGGTAATTTTATAAAGCTGAATATAAATTATAATTAGAACTGCAGTGCAAGGAGTAGTGGTTTGAGTTGAGTGCTGCTTGTTTTTTATACATGATTTTGACTGGCATTCCAGTAATGTATTTAAAAAGTAATTTATTTTTTCATGCCTCACAACTTGTTTCCATCTGGATATTAAGCAAGTTGTCATATAGCCAATGCATTGAAATATTTTTTTCTTCTACACTTCATTTTGTCTTGATTGGACTCTCGTAATGACTGTTTGGCACCCATGGCAGCGTATTTAATTAAAGTTCCAGTTGTGGTTTTGAGCATAGCTCCACCCCTTTCCAGTTGGCCACACCCCTTCCCATTGGCCACACCCATTCAGCTGTCTTCTGCAGCCCTCCTTTAATTTGAAGTCACCAGCCGCCACTGCATACCTTTTAACAGAGGGCAAGCCCCCTTGCTTTGCTTCTTAAGTGTTCTGGCTCAGTGAAGATGCAATGCTTATTTGCCCATCCCAGCAGAAGGGTGAGTTGCAGTGTAATAAGCTCCAAACTGGACCCATTGCATGCCCACTCCTGAAGTGTTCAAGTTGCATGCAGCATTTTAGTTATGTCACATAAAAATTCTCTGACAGTGTATATGTAACAGCTACACTGCAGATGTTTATCATCCACTTGGGAGCATACTGGCAGACTCATGATTATCAACCAGATGGTTGGCAGGTATAGAGAAAGGGAAAAATTATTTTTCAAAAGTTACAAAGTTATGCAACCTCAGAGTTTGACTAAGTAGCATGGAATACAAAAATCTAGTTCTTGTCTTCTGCAACCTTGCTTGAATTCTGGCCTTCTCCATTTTGATATTTTTATTCTGGTTATTTTGTTTTTGTTTCCTGATTTTCAAGGTTGATATTTCAAAGCAGAACCAATTTTTTATCGTTCATTCTGTGTAGCTGATGTTTATGTATATGTACAATCACACTGTGAAATAAATATGTATAGTCTGTTACGTGACAAGTAAGCACAGAGGATTATTCATCATGTGGTCCACAACCTGATTCTGTCAACATTAATTTTCCTATTGTCTGACTTTGAGCAAGTTACTTAACCAGACAATGCTCTCTGGCTGTATACAAACTGAGTTTCTGTGAATCATGGTAAACAAACAGAATAAAATAATACACACATGCACAAAATATTTTCTTGTTCATGTTACTAGGTATTTTTTTCATTCTTTTCATTTCAGGTACTGTCCTAAGTGCAAGCAACATAGAGAGGCATCAAAACAACTGATGCTGTGGAGGCTTCCAAATGCACTAATCATTCAGTTAAAGCGTTTCTCCTTCCGCAGCTTCATCTGGAGAGACAAAATCAATGAAATGGTGGAGTTCCCTGTCAGGTAATTTGAGGAAAAAATAGTACAGATAGTTTAGTAATGTTCAAAAGGTGATTCACATAAGCTTGATAGAAGATTACCGAGTACATATTTAAATCTACCTTCTGTAAACTACTTGGCATGCTATTGACATTAAAACAGAATTTGCATGCAACAGTCATGACAGTAGCAGAATTAAGTGCAAAAATTGTGTACTCTATTTGAAAGTCCGTTCGAATACAAATGAATGTAGGTCTGTTTTTGTTTAGATCTGAGCATTTTAAATTGTCCAGCTGTTTCTGATTTTTTTTAATTCTTTTTTTGGTAACTGACCACACTGTTTCAAATAAAGCACCATATCTACGTGTGTCAAATCTTGTGTCATAGAAAAAATACAAATGTGTATGTAAAGTACACACATAGTGCTGCTAGATGATGCTGTACTCAAAAGTTTCTTTAGACAAGATCAAGGGGAAACGGACCACCCAGACTACAGTCTCAGAGTATGCAGAGATCTAAGCAATGGAGTGCTCCCACCCCTAAAACAAGGAGTGGTAAGCCACCTCCCTATGGAAAAAGTTCAAAATGACTTCTCAACTCTACCTGTCCAACTGCATGTGCCCCTAGGAGGAAAACTTGCCCTTCGTGCAAAAAAATGGATGTCCATCACTCAGGACTGATGGGTCCTCAACATTATATCCCAGGGGTACATATTTTATTTCCATTCACTGCCAACTCCAAGCGGGTTTCCAGACCTTCCACCAAACCAGTGTGCAGAGGCTCAAAATCAAGTTCTTTCCCTGCTCAACATCAGAGCTATTCAGCCAGTTCCAGTAGAACAAAGGGGACAGGGTTTCTACTCCAGACTATTCCTGGTACACAGGAAAGAGGGCTCTTAGCACCCAATCCTGGATCTTTTAATTCTCAACACCTTCCTGGTGTTGCCAAAATTCAAGATGCTTACCCTGCAACAGCTTCTCCCTGTGCTAGCCAAGGATGCCTGATTAGTCACCCTAGACTTAAAAGAAGCTTATCTGTGCATCCCCATCAGGGAATTATGCAGGAAATGTCTACGTTTCAGGGCAGGATCTATGCATTATCAGGTCTCTGCACTTCCCTTTGGCTTATCTGCTGCGCCCAGGGTATTCACAAAATGCCTGGCTCCAGCCATTGGATACTGCAGGCAGAGAAATTTCCCTGTACTTGGATGACTGCCTGATTCAGGCGGACAGCCAGGAATTGCTGCTTCAGCACCTGGCATTTGTAAAAAGCCTTCTCACTTCTTTGGGGTACACAATCAACGAAAAGAAATCACAACTGGTGCGCAGTCAAAAGATTGTATTCCTGGGAGCAAGCTTGGACACATCTTCCCAGATGGCATTTCTCACTTCAGAAAAACAAGTCTGCCAGACTACTTCAAGCAAATGGCCACCAGAACCCAGCTAACTGCAAGACCTAGGGTTCATGGCCTCATGTTTTCTGCTAATTCCATATGCAAGACTGCATATGACAAAACTTCAATGGTACTTAAAAAGTCTTTGGTGCCAACATTCTCAGGACCTGGAAACAGTCATTCCAATCATACCTTGTCTGAGGGCAGAGTTCCTTTGGGCGAAGCATGCAACCACAACAAGGGACTGCATTTTACTCTACCCCACGCCACCCAAACCCTGACCACAGATGCATCAGACTATGCATAGGGGGCCCACATGGCTGGCAAATGCATTCAGGGCCACTAGAGCCCAAGCCAAATTCTCCTGCATATCAACCAAAAGGAGATGCTAGCTGTACAGAATGCTGTGACAGCTTTCAGATACCTAATCCTTCCAGGATAACTGCTGATAAAAACAGACAACACCACAGTTATGTGGTACATAAACAAGCAGGGGAGAACCCATTCTTGCCGACTCTGCAGGTTAGCCATGACTCTGTGGAGCACAGCTTTGGACAACCAAGTCTATCTACAAGCTCAGTTCCTGCCAGGCAAACAAAATTCACTGCCAGATGACATAAGCAGAAATCATCTAGACCCACACGAGTGGAAATTGGAGCCCAGCACCTTCAACCTCCTGATCCAGAGGTGGATCTCTTTGCCTCCCCCCTCAACCACCAGTTAAGCAAATTCTGCACTAGGTACCCTCACAGCAGGGCCTGGAAAGTGGATGCCCTATCATTTCAATGGGAAAACCTCTCAATCTGTGCTTTTCCCCCTCTGCCCCTTCTCTCGAGTACTACTCAAGATAAAAGAAGGCAGGCGAAGGACAATTCTGATTGCCCAGGACTGGCCATGCCAGCACTGGTACCCACTCCTGCGCAGCCTGACAAGGGAGCCACCCTGGCACCTACACCAGACCCCCTACCCTGATGTCACAGCAGGAGGGACAGACCTGGCACCTACACCAGACCCCTACCCTGATGTCACAGCAGGAGGGACAGATTTTGCATCCACATTTACAAGCCCTAAATCTTGCAGCCTGGCTTATTCTTTGAATACTCCACAAGCAACCCTAAGTAAACAGGTGCTGGACATCATTCTTGAATCCAGAAGGCCTAGTACAAGGAAATCCTATGCGGAAAAGTGGAAAAGATATTGTTCTTGGATTCAGTCTAAAGGAAAGGACACAGCTGTGCCCTCCTTACCTCTAATCCTGGATCACCTAGCAGAGCTACTCCACAGAGGCCTATCCTTTTCCTCCATTAAGATTCATGCCTCTGCCATTTCGACTCATTCTCATCAGATAGTTCCTGAGAGGGGCTAACAACTTACGGGCCCCAAGGAGAGCACCCACCCCTGCTTGGGACCTTAACTTTGTACTGGAAAAGCTCATGCTTCCCCCTTTTGAACCTGCTGCTTCAGCAGAGTTAAAATTCCTCTCTTTGAAAACAGCTACAGGCACTGATGGCTATGGAACCTTTTATTATCTTCCATGCTGACAGGGTTTCCCTCAAGGCTAACCCGTCCTTTATGCCTAAGGTGGTGTCCAGTGTGGCCCTAAACCAATCCATCCATTTTCCAACTTTCTTCCCTAACCCTCAGAATAAAGGGGAAAGGATCCTGCACTCTTTGGATGTAAACAGACAGCTCAGGTTCTACCTTGATAGGACTAAGCCTTTCGGAAAGTCTGACCAGCTGCTAGTCAGCTTTGCAACAAGGGCAGAGGGCAAGGCCATTTCTAAACGAATCATTTCCAAATGGATAGCACACTGCATCCATTTCTGCTACAAGCACCAAGGAAAACCAACCCCTCAGGGGGTCCAGAACACATTCCACTAGGGCTACTTCTACCTCTACAGCATTTCTTAGGGAAGTCCCTACCAGGGACATTCTGGAAGCTGCAACCTGGAGTTCTGTACACACCTTCATTAAGCATGATCACATACCTATCTTTTCCAAATCCAGGGCAGAATTTGCTACAGCAGTCTTGCAGGGCCTACCAGCCAGCCCTAACTCTTCTTGACTGCCTCCACCCTTTCTCAGCTTTGGGAATCAACCCAAGTGTGATGACTGCAACAGTGAAACATGAAGAATATAGTACAGTTGTGTACACTTACCATAAATGTAGATGTTCAAGTGTATTCACTGTTGTAGTCCTGGTTTCCCTCCCTTCAGCCCCCCCAATTTTTCTCTATCTTTCTGTCTCTCCTCTCTATGGCTATTCCTAATGGTATTGGTGTTTACTTTTTACTGGTGGTGGTTTCCACACCATATACTAGCTCCCTATTTGGGGGCTCCTTACATATGGGGCAAGAAAAACTGATGTAATGGCGTTGGCTGCCTGTTTTTATACCCCTGACGACCTGACGTCATAGAAGAAGTGACAGCATCTGACGCAGAAATACTAAGACTGGTATTTGGGCTGACTGAAGGCTACCTGCAGGCAGATAACCCAAGTGTGATTACATTTATGGTAGGTGTACACAACTGTACTTTCCTTAGTCCCTCCACTGGTCTCGATGAGTTCCTCTGGTATTTCTTCTTTGGTCATCATGAACTGGGGTGGGGGTCAGTAGCATCCTGCACAGCTCTTCCACTGTCCAATAAGGACGTGGAGAAACCACCTTCCTGTTTGGGTGTTGAGATGATCAGGGCAGTTCTTCTCAGAGTAGATGGGGAAAGAGATCTCTTGCTCAGGGTAGAGTCTTCTCCCAGTCTCTTCTTCCAAGAATACTTACATAGGAAAAAGAAACAAAAGGTTAGGTATTCTAAGCATACATTTGTGGTACATAAAGATGGTCTTGTCTTAGCCAGGAGTTTATTGCAGACAGTTGGTTTTGGAATTAAAAAATGTTTACCTTAGCACTATTGTGATATAGAAAATCTTGAAGATAGTCTGATATTGATAGAGACAGAGTTCCCCCTCCTATGGATTCCCAAGGCTAGGACACAGAGTCTGGAGAAAGCACATATACCTAAACACTCTTGCAGGTGTTCTTCTTTTTGTGAGTCTATTCCCCGGATGCATGATGTATTTTTTTGAGAGCAATTGAAGGTTTCCCCTAGTGAGGTTAGTAGGTTAACCTCAGGGGGCCATTTTAAGCATAGCCACACTTCCCAAATGTATTTTGACAAGTTTGATACCTTAGGATTATTTTTAAGGAATATAGGTAGGCTTGGACATGGGTGATGGTCAAGTATTTATAGACTTTCTCTGTCTACTAGACACACAAGTGCCAGTCCAGGGGTAAATGTCTGATTCCCCATCCCTTGGTCCAAGTTACTGTTCATAGGTAATTGGTCCAAGTTACTTTTCATAGGTAAGTACTAGACTAGCTACCTGTGTGGGCTGTTATAAGCTTAGCCAGTTGCCCTCAAAGTTGAGAATCAAACACTTTACCTAGTATCTTTGGGGTAAATATCTTAACCCTCATGCTATCCCACATTATGCCTTCCCCTAACCCCTTGGGTTAGGAAAGAAACCTGCTTCACATGTATGAGAAGCCTGTTCCAGAGAAGGCATAATTCATGAGACACATACATGGCCTTCCAACATGTCATTTATTTGTTACAGATGAGGTTTAGGTCCCTTGATTTAGGTAACTGATGCTATTTGTTTTGTGGATTTGCAACAAGTCCACCATAGCAGGATCAGAGTATGCTTTGTATGCCAGGCATAGATTGTCTCTCAGCAGTCTGTAGGTGACAGAATACACGGATAGGGCTTTGAGGTGGTCTGAGTAGGACATGCTTACACCCTCTATTCTTTTTGTGTGGAACTTTTATGGTTGCTCCAGCTGTTGCATATGCCTGGTCAGGTACATACCCAATGTAGCATTGTACTCCGTGATTGGTCTGATGATGGCTGAGTACTGAGGTACAATGACAACCTTAGACTTAGATTCCAAACCCTTGCTTGTAAGTTTCACAGCATAGAAAGATTTCTGTACTACCAAAGACACATGATGGTCAAAGGCCAGGTTACAGTCTACAAGTGTTCCCAAGTCCCTGACCACTGGACCTACTCTTAGAGGAATATTATCAGTGTGGTAGTTTCCAGGGATAGCTGTCTTAGCTAAGAATGCTATTATCCATTTCTTGGAATTGAGTTTGACAGGTTCATAGGTGGTTGCTAGGCTATTGTCCGTACGGCCATTATAAGCCTAGCCATGTTATACCCTTGTTCCCTTATTGACCAGTTTGTGTGGTCTGTATTTTCAGTGCGAATCTGTGATCAGCACCAACTGTCCCTATCCAGTAGGGACATAGGTGACATATATGGGGGTAAATTTACCGACTCCCTTCCAGTTGTCTAAGTTACACTTTAATAGGGTCAATGAGGAGCTCTGTTTTACATGAATTGGGTGTTTGTTCCAGAGGTATGCACTATTTATTAGTCCGTGTCAGGCCTTGGTGGGTATTTGCATCTTTGGAGGATTCTGTGTTTGTATGTGGTTTGCAATCATCTACAAACTTGGTCAGGCAGAGGCCCTTGAAGTTGGCCTTGACCTCAGAGAAGTAGATGCTAAATAGGGACAGTGTCTGCACTGAGTTTAGAGGATCTTTGCTAGTGACAGGCCTCTCTGTGGAGGTAGACTCCCCTATCCTAACTTCTTGGATCCTAACTGTGAGACAGTGAGTGACATACCTAATTTTCTCAATTTGTCTACAATGCTGAAGCGGGATATTGTCATTTGATTTGGTTAGGTCAAGATAGGCAGTTTGCATCCTTTTCATCTCATCCATTACTTTAGTGACCACCTCAAAGAAGTCCAGCAGATTTAATAGGCATGGCCTGCCATTGACAAAACCACACTTGTCTTGTATCCAGTCTCTTGACAGTTTCCTGTGTTGTTATTTATCATATTCATAGTAATTATTTCCATGGCTTTGCATGTGAGACTAGTTTGACTTACGAATGTGTTGTTACTCAGGTCTATAGATTACCTGCCCTCATGTAGAGGGATGACACTTGCAGTCTTCCATTTGCTTGGCATGAAGCCTGTCTGGAGGGTTATGGTTAAATAGTGCTTCTAATAGTCCTGATAGGTTGTGTTTCAGGGTATTAAGAATGAATTCTCGGATGTTATCGGGGCCCACTGATGCAGTGTTTTTGACCTTGGCGAGTGCATTGAGGAATTTTTCCCTAGTGTCAGTTGGGGGAGTTGTAGTTGAGGGTATTTCCTGAGGAGTGTTATTGTTGCTTAATTAGTCAGTTAGTAGATTTGCTGTATCATCCAGCTCAATATAGATGGCTGCTTTTACAATTAGTTTGGCACATTGTTGTGTATTGCCTTTGTGGTCACAGATGTAGGTGAGTAATGCTTTGTGATTGTTTTTGGCCCGAGAGTCTATTTTTACAACAGATTTAGTTCTGAGTTGCTTGCTAACATTTATGAGTGAATTTTTACCTAGCTGGTCATTGCCCTTAATAATTTTTGCTTTGATTTTCTACCTTTTATTATACAACCTATTTATGTTGGGATTCCACCAGATTGACTTGTTTTCTGAGTTTATCATTTGCTTATGTCTGGTATTTACTGCTGTCTATATGAAGCCATTAACATGATTGTATAGGGTTTCTGTGAACAATTCCACATCGACAGGAGTGTTTGTAGGGGGGGAGGGAGCTTGATATTTTCCCATGGTTTCACTTAATCAGAACTTTGCCTTAGAATAATTCCTGTAACTTCCAGAGTTAGCTGGGGTCCAGGATTTTCATTTTGTTTCAAAGAAGGACATTACACTAGGGGGTATGCAACATTCTGCCATGTTTGTGAGAAACAGGTCAAGGACCTATGAGTCAAATTGGTGCTTATGATTCAATGACTTGAGTCTGTGCATGATTTGGCAGATTTTGATCAATGAATGACTAGCTCAAACTTGAACCTGGCTGCACTAAAGGTGAAGGGGTTGGGAGGGTGGCCTAATGGTTAAGGTGTTTGTCTTACAAACACAAGGTTCAGGGTTTGAGTCTCACAAGGGATAATTGGCTAGGCTTAAAATGGCTTGCAAGGGCAGTTAGCTTAGTACTAACCTATGAAACTATGAAACCTATAAGGCAAACAGCAGGCACCACTGCAAAGTGGAGATCCCAAATACTGCTCCAGTTCCTTCTATTTTTCTAATCCTAAGGAACTTGTCTCAATACCCAGCTTGGAGCTTGCCTCAAAGACCACAATTACTGTCCCAGCAAAACAATCAGATCCTGCACAATCAGCTACGGACTCTGAACCTGGCAGCATGGCTAATCCTGCGATCATACGAACGACACCTCTCAGTAAAGCTGTGATGGATGTAATTTTGGAAGCCAGAAGGCCTAGTACTAGAAAATCTTATGCTGACAAATGGAAGAAATTCTGTGCTTGGAATCAAGCACAAGGAACTGATACAGCAGAACCACATATTCCTCAGATATTGCAATACTTAACTGAGATGCTTGACAAAGGCCTATCTTTCTCATCAATAAAAATCCATGCCTCTGCCATTTCGGCTCATTACAATACAGAGCCACCAATCTTTTCTCATCCTTTACTAAAGCAGCATCTTAGAGGAGCCAAAAACCTAAGGCCTCCTAGATCATCACCATTACCTGCATGGGACCTCAATTATGTGTTGGAAAAGCTCACCCTGCCTCCATTTGAACCAGCCGCTACTGCTGATATAAAGTTCTTATCATGGAAGACAGCTCTGCTACTAGCAATTACTTCAGCAAGAAGAGTTTCAGAGCTACAGGCCCTCATGGCTGTAAAGCCCTTTATCATATTTTACCCATTCAGGGTGTCTCTGAGGACAAATCCTACTTTTATGCCTAAGGTGGTTTCCAGTGTGGCTCTTAACCAAACAATTCATCTGCCAACTTTTTATCCAAATCCGCAGACCAAAGGGGAGAGAATTCTGCATTCCTTGGATGTACACAGACAGCTAAGATTCTGCTTGAGCAGGACAAAAGCTCTAAGAAAAACTGAGCAATTACTAGTGTCATATGCTGCAGGATCAGAAGGAAAGGCTATCTCAAAGCAGACAATTTCAAAATGGATAAGCCACTGCATCTGTTTCTGCTACTTACACCATGGTAAATCTGTGCCCAAGGGCATTAGGTCTCATTCCACCAGAGCTACAGCTACTTCGGCAGCCTTTCTCAGAGGAGTACCAACCAAAGACATTCTAGAGGCTGCTACTTGGAGTTCTGTTCACACCTTTACAAAGCATTACCATTTGCCTCTATACTCTAAGTTAGGGCAGGCTTTGCCACTGCAGTGCTGCAGGGCCTTATAGCTGCTCCTAATGCTGTTTAGCTCCAGCCTCCCAACCATAGCTTTGGGATTCTACCCAAACATAATGACTGCAACAGTGAAACACGAAGAACATAGTACAGTTGTGTACACTTAACCATAAATGTAGATGTTTGAGTGTATTCACTGTTGCAGTCCAGGTTACCCTCCTGCTTCCCCCTGTCATTCTACAGTTTATCTTTCCTTCTCTATCTTCTACAACCTATGTGGTGTATTTGCTTGTAGATTAAGGTAAAGTTTATATTGATGCATGTATGTGTGTGTATATATATATATATATATATATATATATATATATATATATATAAATATAAAATACTGCTTCCTTTTTGGGGACACCTGACATCGGGGGCAAGAAAAACTAAAGAAAATGGCGTCGGTTGCATGTTTTATACCCCTGATGACCTGACGTCATGGAAGAGAAGACAGCAACCGACGCAGGACCCAAGACTTTGGCATTCAGGCCGACTGAGGGCAAACCTGCCAGCAGATTACCCTAATGTAATGACTGCAACAGTGAATACACTCGAACATGTACATTTATGGTAAGTGTACACAACTGTACTTTCTCCTTATTGCAAAAGGAAGGTTCAGTGCTAACTTTATCCCACTCTCATCCCCTAAAGGGCCCATCTGTGTACAGGAAGAATGCAAAGTACCTGTAATCACGGCTGCACAGGTAAAAAACACACTCTCCAAAGCCAAGAACACAGCATCCATGGGACCTGACAACATCCCAGGCTGCATTCTACATGAACTACAGAACTAACTGGCACCCCACCTAAGTACCATGTTCAATCATAGCCTCACCTCAGGCTTTGTGCCCACTGATTGGCGCACAGCAACAGTTATCCCACTCCACAAAGGGGGGAGCCACCACAGACCCCGGGAACTACTGCCCCATTAGCCTGACGAGCCTGGTCTGCAAGGCTATGGAGCGTATCATCATGGAACTTATAAACAATGACATTGGTAATCTCCAAACTCTGGACCCTACCCAGTTCGGGTTTGAAAAAGGTAGATCATGTCTCCTAAACCTGATAGACTTCTTTGAAGCGGTCACCAAAGCTGTAGATGAGGGTAAGGTGGTACACACAGCCTATCTAGATCTCGTCAAGGCTTTCGGCACCATCCCCCACTCTGGAATTATAGACAAACTCACTAAACTAGGTATAAATCCCTATGTCACAAGATGGGTTGCCAACTGGCTCACTGACCAAATCCACACTGTGAAAGTAGCAGACTCTAAATCCAACTTCAGACCAGTGACAAGTGGAGTACCACAGGGTTCAGTCCTAGGTCCTCTCCTGTTTGGTATCTACTTCTCTGAAGTACAGGCTAACACAGAAGGTCTTTGACTAACAAAGTTCGCAGGTGACTGCAAACTATGAGCCATAATCAAATCTCCTAACAATGTGGACATCCTACAAAAGGGCCTCACTGAGACAGATGCCTGGTGTCAAAGCCATGGCCTCAAGCTCAATGCCAAAACGTGCATTGTCATCCCTTTTGGTAAAAACTCTGTACCCATGAACTACCACATAGGCGGTAGTCTACTTAACATCAAAAGTGTGATGAGACCTTGGGACACAGGTGGACAGTAGTCTCTCCTTTGATAATCACATTGCCACAATAGTCAGGAAATCCTTCTACGTGGCACACCTCATCACAAAAGGTTTCTCATCCAGGAAAAAAGAGGTCATTGTTCCCCTCTACTCATCACTCATTAGACCCATTATAGAGTACAACGCCCCTTTTGGTATGTACCTCACAAGACATCTACAACAACTGGAAAGATTGCAGAAATACCTTACAAATAAGATTACCGGCCTCAAACAGATGCCCTACGCAGACCATCTAAAAAAACTCCAGCTTTACTCTGTCGCATATCGCCTACTCAGAGGCGATCTCTGCCTAACACACAAAGCTATGTCAAACCCAGAGCTGTTGGACATGCTCCACGTGAAGAAATCCCAATCCCTCCGAGCTACATGCTCTAGGGACCTAAACCTTGTCACCACAATAAACAGAACATGCTGGAGGGATGGATTCCTGTCTCCGAGACTTCCCATACTCTGGAACAAACTACCTATCTATATCAAACAAAGCTCCTCATTAGCACTCTTCAAGAAAAATCTTGATGATTGGATGGGAGATAGGAAATTAACCCCAGGGATCACTTCTATGGCTCTGCTTGACAGGGGCACAGGAAAATAATATTCTTGGGTGGCAAAAGCCGTGGTACCGTTTGGCTAGGCTTATATAGGACCTAGGGCCAATAGCCTAGTACCTACCTATGAACCTATGAGTCAAATTGGTGCTTATGATTCAATGACTTGAGTCTGTGCATGATTTGGCAGATTTTGATCCACGAATGACTAGCTCAAACTTGAACCTGGCTGCACTAAAGGTGAAGGCAAACAGGAGGTGCCACTGCAAAGTGGAGATCCTAAATGCTGCTCCAATTCCTTCTATTTTTCCAGCCTTGGAGGATGTCAGCAATCCATATTCCAAATCTTCCGTCTGTTAAAAGGCAGTTGAACTTTACAGAGTTTCCCAGGGTAACATATTACTGTTTTTTTTTACCTTAAGCCTGATCCTGCAACCATTTAGTCCTCATCTTCAGCTGACAGTATGTTTTTGGTGAATCCTAACCTCTCTGTCAGGGTTAAAGAGGGTAAGGTGCTATTTAGATTTAAGAAGAGAGTTCTCTTCTGCCATTTTGGTTTTTAAAATTCACAATTATTTCTAGGGCCATGTGTGGTAGTTTGTTACATTGTGCTGAAACTTTAATTGAATGTTTTATGAATCTGCCTTCAGAGTATAAGTCCTTTCTGAACCTCATTGTTCCTAATATTCATCAGGTCTTTAACCATGCTGTATGGAGTGTGTGCGATTGTGCAGATACTGTGTCTAGGGCCACTTCTACTGCTAGTGTCTTAAGGAGGTATGTCTGGGTACATAACCAAAGGATGTCCTTCTATTCATATACTGCAGTATCCATAACATGAAGGAGTCCACCTCTGGTTGACTCGTACATCTGGCCATTTTACCAAAGTTAAAATGCTACTGTGAAGTAAGTGTGATGGCCTGCATCTCTCAGCATACGTCAGCCATAAACGGGCGTCTGGTATAAAGCAGACGTCAGCATGGACCTACCTCAGAACTTTTCTGCCACCTATTTGACGCTCGCTTGGAAAGTTGCCTTGTACTTCGCCTGTGTTTAGATATGTACCCATAGGGGGGTTTTGTTACCTGTTTTGCTACTGTGTTTTTCTTGTGAGTTAATGTCAGGCAGGAAGGACATGTGTCAGTATGGAAGTCAGATTCCACGTAAAGACTCACACAAACTTTGTTTATTCTGCCTAGGCCCAGAACATGACCATATGTCACGCGAGATCTGTAAGGCCTTTGTCCCTAAAACTCTTAGGAGTCAACTTGCTTTTCTTAGATTATACTTAGAGAATCAACATCTGAAGTGCCTTGCACGGGATATGGATCCGACATTGGGACCTTTGGAAGAGCCACAAACCAAGAAAGCCAGGAAACTTTGGCCTGATCCTACGGCTGTTCCCTCTATTCTGGGCGTTCGTCCCGAGGCTGATGAAGGCCCAGAGGCCACATTGGAAACAGCAGAACCTCCTTTGATGGGTACTTTGGGGGAAAGAAAACTGTTAGCACGTCCCAGCAGGACTCACAGGTGTCTGACCCGGTGAGAACCACGGCTTATTTCTAAAAGCCCACTGGGGTTACTCAAATAGTGGTTCAGGAAGACGTTTCAGACGTCATTGAATGTCGCCCGACATCCAGCCCTCCTACTCTCCACCTTATGTCGGAGGCCCCGAAGAAGAAGATAAAACAAAAAAAATAAGCATATTTCTTCGGGCCAACAAGTTCTACCCTCCGAGTAAGCCCCTGGCAGGCAGGCCTTTACTCAAGGCCTCTTCAGTGCTTTTATGGCCTTTCTTCAGACACCAGCTCCTGTCCAGGCCCTTCCCCCTCCACTCCTGGGAAAAGGCCTCAAGAAGGTCTTTCCTCTGAGGATGAAGACTCTCCTGGGGATGAATCTCTAACCTGCTCCTCACAGATTGCTTCTCCTCTGTGGTATGCTTCCCCGGAGGAGGAGTCTAATGGAACAGATTCTCCTCGGGAAGACATCACATTTGGGGAGGCCATTGTGCAAATGAAAGATTTTTTTCAAATGGGGTTGCAGTTAGGTCTCTGAGACACAAAAGAGGTATTATGACCTCTTACAAATGGAGTCCCCCATCCTGCCTGCTTTTATGGATGCATTTCTGGCTTCTTCCAAGTCCCCAGACTCCCTGCCTCCTGCCCCTAAAATACCCTGATAGCCTCCTCAGGCACTTTGTAGAATCTAAGATGTCCTTCAAGGATGCATCTGCAGTCCTTACAAATGGGTTGTCCTGTCGTCAGGCAGCCCTTCGGTCGGCCGGATTCCAAAGTCTGGGTCTGGCCTCGGCTGGTGTCGCACTTCACCCGACGTCATCTCTGCTGGTCTTCGGGTATAAAGGCATCAGCCGACGCCATTTTCCTCAGTCTTTCTTGCCGCGTGGCGCCCGAAGCAGAAGCTGTTCGCAAGTGCCGGTTTGTCAGATCCAGAGATTACTACTACCGAATACTACTTCGAAGACTTCTAAAAAGCTAAGTACCCCGTTGGGGACTCTTTCTTGCCTCAGCCGATGTCAGAACAAGTGAATAACTGTTTAACTTGTGGGAAACAAATACCTCATAAAGATTTCCACTCTTACTGCTTACCTTGTTTAGGCCCAGACCACGACGTAGCAGCTTGTTTAGCCTGTGCTTCCTTCAATCGACGAACGCTTAGGCGTCGGTCGGAGTTTGCTGAACAGTTTTTCGGCTCATATTTTGCGTACATTATGCCGTCGGATCCTCCGACTACTCAAATTGTTAAGAAACGCAAAGAAAAGGACCGACACTCGCGGTCCGCGGTTTCGGCCGAAACCACGGTTAAGCAAACCTCGAGTGTCTCGGTTTCAGCCGAAACCAAGCAAACGGGTCAATCTTCAGCCGAATCCATGACTACTACCGAGGCCCCTTCTGCCCTAGTTGAATCGGCCTCTGAAATTTTGCCTACTAATGTGGTTTCTCTAGAATTATCGGACACCATCCCTTTAGATGTCTCTACCCCAGCACGTGGGGCTGCTAGGCCTCCTGCAGCCATGTCTATAAAGGCCTTTGCCAGGGCTAAAGCAGCCAAAACTGCTAAGTCTGTGCCTGTTAAGCCCCCCTCTCACAGGCCCAGTTCCAGTTCCCAAATGCTTACTCTGGCAGAGGATCTCATCTCTTTAATAAGGGGATCCCAATCTCACCCAGACAGGGCCTCTCAACCTCCAGAAAAGAGACCTAGAACAGAGCCCCCTGAACCTGTGTCCTCAGGTGACTCTTCTGATGATACAGACAATATAGACCATCCAGAGGCTCCTTTTTCTACATATGAAGATTCCAATGCTGAAGAGTCTATTCCTTCTGCCTCTCCACCAGAGGAATTTTCCTTTGGAGAAACCTTACATGCTATGAGAGAGCAATTCCAATGGCAGGTGACAAGATTTCTCAGATTCAAGAAAAAGGCTTAGGACCTTTTTACACTTACCACAACATAGGCCCTTAGCTATACCTCCAGTCCTTCCTGTTGTGGATGATGCATTTAATGATGTTTGCACTGCTCCTGATACTTTACCTCCAGCCCCTGCTAAGCCTGATAGGTTTTACAGGGTACCGGACACTCATCACCACTTATACAAGGCTCCTCTTGCAGATCCTGAGACTATCTCCCAGGGGCCTAAGGCAGTAGCTTCGACCTCAGCGAAAAACCCTCTCCCTTCTGAAAGGGAATCCAGGTCCTTAGAGAGATGGGGTAAAAAAGTATACACCTCTGCTACTCTCTCAGCTAGAGCTTTGAACTGTCAGTTTCATATGATCCAATACCAAGAGTTTATGCTTGATCAGTTAACTAAGAAACTGTCCTCTGATGATTCCTTAGATAAGAAATATGTTCTAGAAATGGTGAATAACATTCAGCAGGTTAGTAACTATTCTTTAAAATGTGGCTATGATGCACTGGAGGCTTCATTTAGATCAGCCATGACTGGCACAGTTATAAGAAGGCATGCATGGTTGAAAGAACAGGTCTTGCCGGATCATGTTAAAGCAAAGCTATTAGATGCTCCTATGGATAAGATCAGTCTATTCGCTTCCCCTGCCCAACAAGTAATGAAGAAAATGGAAGAGAAGGCAAAATCTGTACAAACAGTTAAAGATTTCTTACAGGTTCAGCCCCCAAGGTTTAGCAGGAACTGGCCTTCCAAAAATTGGTCCTTTCCAGACTCCTCTAAATCTCAGAGAGGCAGGAATAGACGTTCCAGAGGCAGAAATCAATCCAGAGGAGGTGCCTACAGGGGACGCCAGTGGCAAGGCAATAACCAACGAGGCACAGATACAACCACTACCACTGCAACAGGACAATCACAGTGACTTGGCTCTGACACCGCCTACCAGGAACAAATAGCAGCACCCTTAGGCGGAAAGTTAGCCTTATTTTCAAAAACTGGCACTATATCACGAGAGACAAGTGGGTTTTGCAAACTATAGACCAAGGCTACAGGTTTCATTTCCACACCTTACCAGTAAAAAGAGAAATGCCAAACCTACCACCAAATCAAAAGACAGAAGCTCTAAAACAAATAGCTCAATTAACAAAGATGAGAGCTGTGGAAAGGGTACCACCTACAGAACAGGGCAAGGAACTTACTCCAGACTCTTCCTAGTACCAAGAAAAGAGAAAAGTTGGAGACCTATTCTCGACTTGTCCGCTTTAAACACATTCATCATTGTTCCAAAATTCAAAATGCTGACCCTACAGCAACTTCTTCCCATGCTGGGCAAGGAGTATTGGCTGGTAACTCTAGATCTCAAGGAGGCATACCTGCACGTCCCCATACGACCAAATTGCAGAAGATACCTCAGATTTCTTGCAGGATCAGAGCATTATCAATTCTCAGCATTGCCCTTTGGCTTATCTACTGCGCCCAGAGTGTTCACGAAATGCCTGGCATCAGTAATCGCTCATTGCAGACTTCAGGGAATTCAAATTTATCCATACCTGGACGACTGCCTGATACAAGCGGACAACAAAAGCAAGCTGACACAAGACTTACAAAGAGTCATTTGCTTACTACAAGCCCTGGGATACACAGTCAATTTAAAAAAGTCAAGACTGATACCATCCCAGACAAGAACATTCTTGGGTGCAGAATTGGACACAGTAAAACAGATGGCATTCCTAACTGCAGAAAAACAAGAACAACTTCCTCTTTACTTCTTGGCATTAACAAAGCAGAACAAACTAACAGCAAGGAAAGTACTGCAGGCCTTGGGCTTCATGGCATCCTGCATAATCCTGGTCCCCCATGCCAGACGGCATATGAGAAAGCTACAGTGGTACCTAAAGAATTTATGGTCTCAACACAGGCACAGCTTAGAAACCAAAATACCACTAATCCCATGCCTGAAACAAGAGTTCCTATGGTGGGCTCAGGCATGCCAGGCAAACCCAGGTTTGTCCTTCCACAACTTTCAAACAAGCCAAACCATCACAACAGACGCCTCAGACCTCGGTTGGGGGGCCCACATGCTGGACAAGTGCATTCAAGACTTATGGACTCCAGATCAGCTGCACCTGCACATAAATCAAAAAGAAATGCTGGCAGTAAAACTAGCAATCCAGAATTTCAGACCATTCCTCAAAGAAGGCCAATTGCTGATAAGGACAGACAACACCACAGTCATGTGGTACATCAACAAACAGGGAGGCACTCATTCATACCCCCTATGCCGAATGACTCTGGACCTATGGAATATGGCTCTGAGCTACAACATTCAGTTACAGGCAATATTTGTACCAGGAAAAGAAAACATCCTAGCAGACATGTTAAGCAGAACTACCTCGGATGCTCATGAATGTATGCTACACCCGGACATCTTCAAGGCCATCACAAAGAAATGGGGAATGCCACAAATAGACCTATTCGCATCCCCACTCAATCACCAGCTCAAGAAATTCTGCACAAGGACATACCACCCACTTGCTTGGAAGGTGGACTCTCTATCCTTCAGTTGGAAAGGCCTGACAGCATATGCATTTCCACCTCTTCCTTTGATGCACAAGGTACTACTGAAAATCAAAGAGGAACGTCCAAGGATAATTCTGATAGCTCCAAATTGGCCAAGACAACATTGGTATCCATTGCAGAGGAGCATGTCTCGGGGGGGAAATGTGGTCAATACCCCTGATTCCTTTGATGTTAACTCAGAGCGACTACAACATCCTGCATCCAAACCTGAAAACTCTGCAACTGACTGCCTGGAACATTACATAAGAGCAACTAACCCAGATTTATCCCAAAGGGTTAAAGACATTATCCTCGAGGCCCGCAGACCTTCAACAAGAAGGAACTATGCAGGAAAATGGAAAAGGTTTGTCATTTGGAGTACTGAAAGAGGGAAAGATGTGTCAAAGGTAGATATTGCCAACATCCTGGAGTATTTGGCAGAGCTGCTCCATACAGGCCTGTCCTATTCCTCCATCAAGATACATGCATCAGCTATTTCTGCAGAATACAGCTTCGATCCCCCTGTCTTCTCACATCCTCTACTCAGGCAGTTCCTGAGAGGAATTAAGAATGTAAAACCTCCTAGGAAACCACCATTACCAGCATGGGACTTGAATTTTGTGCTTGAAAAATTGACACTCCCTCCATTCGAACCAGCAGCAACAGCAGATCTTCAACACCTATCCTGGAAAACTGCTTTCCTACTGGCAATTACTTCAGCAAGAAGGGTTTGAACTACAGGCTTTAATGGCAGTACAACCCTTCCTAATCTTCCATCAAGATAGTGTCCATGAGAACTAATCCTACATTTATGCCTAAGGTGGTATCTAGAGTGTCTCTAAACCAGGCAATCCACCTACCTACCTTCTTTCCCAATCCACAGAACAGGGGGGAAAGACTGCTGCATACCTTGGATGTACATAGACATTTGCGCTACTACCTGGACAGAACCAAGGGCAATAGAAAAACTGACCAGCTTCTAGTAGCTTATGCAACAGGAAGGGAAGGAAAAGCAATTTCCAAACAGACAATCTCCAAGTGGATAGGAAATTGCATAAGATTCTGTTACTCCTACCATGGAAAGCAAATTCCACAGAACATAAGGCCTCATTCTACAAGGGCTACAGCCACTACCACAGCTTTCTTACGAGGAGTGGCTACCAAGGACATTATTGAGGCTGCTACTTGGACCTCCGTGCATACATTTGCCAAGCATTATAACTTACCTCTATACTCTAGATCCCGAGCAGGGTTTGCCACTGCTGTTTTGCAAGGGATCCTAATTACACCATAAATCTTCTTCCTCCTCCCCTAGTTTGGCTATGGTATTCTACCCATTTGTAAGGACTGCAGATGCATCCTTGAAGGACATAGTACAGTTTTGTACCTACCATAAATGTAGATGTCCGAACAGGATAGCATCTGCAGTCAGGATTACCCACCCTCCTTCCCCTCTGTGGTACTCCTAGGGTATTTGCCCACCTAATAGCTAGCTGGGGGGGGATCTCTTATGGTGTATTTGTTTGTATATATGTACATACATGCTTATTTTTTGTGTTTGCCTTCTACCTTTTTGGAATCATTGGCATTTACCCAAAAATTTAGCCTTCCAAGAGGGCAACTGGCATCTGGGGCAAGAAACACTGAGGAAAATGGCGTCGGCTGATGCCTTTATACCCGAAGACCAGCAGAGATGACGTCGGGTGAAGTGCGACACCAGCCGAGGCCAGACCCAGACTTTGGAATCCGGCCGACCGAAGTGCTGCTTGACGACAGGACAACCCATTTGTAAGGACTGCAGATGCTATCCTGTTCGGACATCTACATTTATGGTAGGTACAAAACTGTACTTTCCTCTTTAAGGCCCCATCAGCTGACCCATCCACCATTTCTATAGCTGCAAATAAAACTTCTAAATTGCTACCCTCCACTTCCTTGCTCCTCTCTGATAAAAAAAAAACAGAATTATGGAGGGGTTGGGCAAAATAGTTTATAGGTCTGCCACTTTGGCTGTCAGAGCCTAAACTGTCAAACCCATATGGCTCAGCAGCATCAGAGTCTGTCTTAAGGAGGTATTCATGGCTCAGGCTGCAGCCTTTGCCAGATGATATTAAAGCCAAACTAATGGATGCACCCTTAGACAACAAGGCCTTATTTTGCTCTTCAGCTGCTAAGCTCTTTAAGGCCCTTCAGGAAAAGGGGAAAGAACTGCAACACCTTAGACACATTTTCTGTGTCTGCTATTCCCCGTTTCCAGAGGAATTACCCAGCTTGGACAACCTTTGTGAGAAAACCTTCTAAGCACCTCTCTCCCAAAGGGAAAAAGGATATCAGAAAGTAGGCCTCCTCTAGATCTTCCCCTTCCAAACCTGCACAAAACCAGTCCTTTTAGGCCAAATGTGGCAGGCTATGACTGCCAGGCCCTAAACCCATCTTCCCCTCTCTCTCTTCGCCTATCCCTGTCCCTTCCAGCTCGGAAACAGATTACTCAGGACTCTTTGGTCCTTACCATCATCAAACAAGGCTATTTCATGGTTTGGGAGTCCTTACCATCCTTCAGAGGAATTCCTCAAACCCCCCTGCACAAGAGCAAATGGCCTCCTTTCCTCCAGTCCTACATTCCATGCTATCCCAGGGTTACCATCCAAGAGGTGCTTCCAAATCAAAAGGGAAAAGGATTATTTTCCAGAGTATTTCTAGTCCCTAGGAAAGAAGGTCCCTGGAGGCCTGTCTTAGACTTATCCCACCTAAACACCTTTATCAAGGTCCCTTCTTTTTGCATGCTAACTCTTCTTACACTCCTTCTCCTGATCCCCCCTCAGGCTTACATGGTTTCATTGGACATAAAGGATACCTACTTGCACATTCCAATTCACCCACACTTCAGGAAATTTCTTAGGTTCTCTGTGGATTCTTCACACTTTTAGTTCTGTGCTTTGCCATTTAGTCTCTCTACGGCCCCAGACTATTCACAAAATGTCTGGCCCCAGTCGTAGCCTTCTGCAAAATGAGGGGTATTCAGATATTCTTACTTGGACGATCTCCTCATCCAGGCTTCATCCCCAAGGTTGATACAGAAGCATCTGGACTACACCATGTCCCTGTTGAGGAGTCTGAGGTTCCCACTAAACTTTTAGAAATATTCTCATATGTCTCCCAAGACCATGTCTTCCTGGGCTGCAGAATACTCACAATCCAAATGATGGCCAGCCTGCCCCCAGAAAAAATTTGGTCCCTCACCACTTATTTTCAGGGACTAATTCCACTACAAACTCTGTCTACCAGAGAGTTCCTGTGACTCATGGGATTCATAGCTTCCCACAGTCCCCATGGTACCCTTGGCAAGGCTGCACATGAGGAAGTTTCATTGGTTCCCGAGGACAGTCTGGAAACGAGACCTTCATCCTCTAGAGCTTGTAGTCCTCCTATTACCCTGTTTAACAAAAGAACTAATGTGGTGGATTTCACAGGTTTCAAAAAATCTGGGCCTCCCTTTCCAACCTCTCCCCCCCCCCAACCAGGATCTGTACACAGATGCATCAGACACGGGCTAGGGTGCAACCTTAAGGAATTGGAGGGTGAGAGAAGTTTGGACCCCTCCCCAGTTGAGAGGACCATATCAACATCAAAGAAATGAAGGCCTTGATTTTTGCCATACAAATCTTCAAGACCCGAACCCTACCAGGAGTGCTGAGATGGTTCACAGACGACACCACAGTCCTCTGGTATATCAACAGCAAGGAGCGACAAAGTCATACATCCTTTGCAGACTGGCTCTGTATGCGTGAGAGATTGCTCAACAGAGCCAGGTTTCTGTACTAGCTGTCTACATCCCTTCAGCTCAGAATGTGATGGCAGACTCACTAAGCAGGTCCATGACTCAATCCCATGAATGGATGTTAAACAGGGATGTGTTCCTGGACCTAGTCCATTGATGAGGTACTCCTCAGGTAGACCTGTTTGCCTCCCCATGAACAGACTGCTTCCCACATACTGCACCAGGATACACACACCTGAGGCATGGAAAGTGGACGCTCTTTCCTTGGAAGGGGATGTTTGTGTATGCATCCCCTCCCTTCAGAAAATTCTGCTGAAGATTCAGAAAGAACAGCCAAAAATCTTGCTGGTGACCCCCTTTTGGCCAGGACAGCACTGGTTCCCCCTTCTCTATCATCTAGCCAAGGGCACACACCACAAGTTACCCCTCAGGATGGACCTACTCACACAGTACAAGGGAACTCTCATACACCCTCAGATATCCACTCTGTGGGTGATAGTGCTTTGGTTTCCTTTAAACACCTTTACACTGAGGATGTGCTACAGGATGTTCTTCATCTCACATTGCTGCAGTCCTAACACTTGGGTAGTCCGCTGTCCCTCGGTCGGCCCGAATATCAGAGTATAAGGCTGACGTCGGTCAAGGCGCATTTGACTGACATCAGAACGTCAGGGTACAAATGCGCATGACCGACGTCATATCCTCAGTCTTTTTTGCCGCATGGTCCGATGCAGAAGCAGTGTTGCAAGTGCCGTTCGGCGTTCTGAAATTTTGGTCGGAGTTTCAGACCGAAGTCAGAGTTGGTTAAGTACCCGTTGGGGAATATTTTGGTTTTTCTTGCCTCAGTGGTTTACCGGATGTCAGAAAAAGTGAATAACTGTATTTCTTGTGGGAAACAGATACCGCATAGGGATTACCATAATTTGTGTATACCTTGTTTGGGACCTGAGCACGACGTTGTTGGGTGTCGCTTTTGTGCTAGGTTTAATAAGCACTATAAAGCGAAGGTTGGATTGTGCCAGGTTGGTCTTTGGGAAGCGGTGCAATTACAATATGCCGTCGGATGCTCCGGCCGCTTCCTCAAAGAAGCGCAAGGACAAGGCAGTTAAACCTAGGTTAGAGGAGTCGTCTGAACCGGACGCCGGTTCTTTAGAGGCGTCAGTGGAACCGGTGGTTCCGACGGAGGCCTCTCTGGAGTCCCAGGGAGAAACTTTGATTTTACAGGATGTGGCCTCCCAGGAGGCAGGTCAGGCTGTAGGGGCTTCTCAGATAACTGTACTCCCCTCCCTTCCTAAGGGGTCTAGGCCCTCTCTTTTTGCTTCCAAGGCTTCTCCTAGAGGCAGGTCTAGTTTAGCTTCGGTGGGTGTCACTCCTAGTTCTTCAGGTTCTGTGCCCAAGAAGCACATGCTTAAAATGGCAGAAGATTTAATTACTTTAATTAGAGGCTCTATGCCCCCTCCTGATAAGAGGCCTAGGATGGAACCAGTGTTGGGGGATTATGAGCAGGCTTCGGATGTGTCTGAGTCTTCGGCTGAAGACTTGCAGGAGTATTCTCATTATTCTGATTCTGATGTGGATGATTCTACTCCTTCTGCTTCTCCTCCTGAGGATTTTTCTTTTTCAGAGACCCTTCACTCCATGAGAGAGCATTTTAAATGGGAAGGTCAGGACTTCTCTGATTCCAGGAAAAGGCTTAGGGAATTTTCGGTTTTACGCCAGCATAGGCCTTTGGCTATACCTCCTGTTCTGAATGTGGTGGAAGATGTGTTTGCAGAGGCTTCTCTTAATCCTGATTCTTTGCCTCCTGCTCCTGTTAAACCAGATAGGTATTACAGGGTGCCTGAAGCTCATAAGTATCTTTTTAAGAGTCCTAGGACAGACCCAGAAACTGTTAGCCAGGGGCCTAAGGGTGTTAAGGCTTCTGTTGTCAAGAATCCGGTTCCTGCAGATAAAGAGGCCAGGGCCTTGGACAGATGGGGAAAGAAAGTTTATACTTCTTCCACTCTAGCCATGAGAGCTTTGAATTGCCAGTTTCACATGTTGAAATATCAAAATTATCTCCTTTCACAGTTGAAATCTAAGGTTGATGCTCTGGCGGAAGGTATTGATTGTAAAGAGTTACAAGATTTAGTGCATGTTTCTGAACAGGTGGGTAAGCATTCTTTGCAATGTGGTTTTGATGCTGTACAGGCCTCGTCTAGGGTGGTTGCCACTGGGTCAGTTCTTCGCAGGCATGCCTGGCTGAGGGATCAAAATTTATCTGACCATGTTAAAACTAGGATTTTGGATGCCCCTTTGCAATCTGATGTCTTGTTTGGTTCTCCTGTTGAGGCAGTTTTAAAGAAAATGGAAGACAAGGCTAAGTCCATGCAGACTGTTAAAGATTTTTTGCAGGTTCAGCCTCCAAAGTTTAGTAGAAATTGGCCTACTAAGGGGTGGACGTATCCTTCTTATGATTCCCAGTCTAGGGGTAGATCTAGACGTGGCAGGGGCAGAGGTCAGGGCTCTTTTAGGCCTAGAACAGGGAGTTCTCCTGCACAGTCTTCGGGTGAGGGCAGGGGTCAGTCCTTTCGTAAACAGACCCAATGACCTACCTTTTCAGCTGCCAGAACCTTCTCGCCTGGCAGCACCTTTGGGAGGAAGGTTGGCACTTTTCAAAGAAAATTGGAGTTTGATTACCCAAGACAGATGGGTATTGGATATCATACATCACGGTTACAGCTTTTATTTCCATACCTTGCCTCCTTTCAAAGGCATGCCAGACATTCCTCCTCAACAAAGATTAGAGGCTCACAAGCAAATTTCTCTGTTGCTCCAAATAGGGGCCATACAGCCGGTTCCTATGCCAGAAAGGGGCCTAGGATTTTATTCTCGCCTGTTCCTTGTACCAAAAAAGGGGAACACGTGGAGACCAATTTTGGATTTATCTATCCTCAACACTTATCTGGACATTCCCAAGTTCAAAATGTTGACGTTACAACAGCTTTTACCTCTGCTGGGCAAGGATCACTGGATGGTAACTTTGGATCTCAAGGAGGCCTACCTTCATGTTCCTATCAGGCTAAGTTGCAGGAAGTATCTGCGTTTTCGGACTGGGACTTCTCACTATCAGTTCTCTGCATTGCCCTTTGGCTTATCTACTGCGCCCAGAGTATTTACGAAAGTTCTGGCTCCAGTGATAGCTTTCTTCAGGCTGAAAGGAATACAAATCTATCCTTATTTGGACGATTGCCTGATTCTGGCTCAAGGAAGGGACGAGCTTCTTCGTCATTTGGAATATGTGATAGCAGTGCTAAGATGCCTGGGGTATTCTGTGAGCGAAATAAAGTCCAGTCTAGTACCCTCTCAAGACATGTGCTTTCTGGGTGTAAGACTGAATACAGCATCCCAGATGGCCTTTCTAACCCCGGACAAACAGAATCTTTCCCTTTACTTCCATCATCTATCTCTTCAGTCCGGGCTGACTGCAAGGACAGTCCTTCAAGCCTTAGGGTTCATGGCATCTTGTATTCTGGTGCTTCCCAATGCCAAACTGCATATGAGGAAGTTGCAATGGTATCTCAAAAATGTATGGACACAGCACTGCCAGGATCTGGACACTGTCATTCCAATAATACCTTGCATTCAAAAGGAATTTTGTGGTGGGCTCAGGAATGTCACCTAAACAAGGGACTCTCTGTGACCCGGCCAGAGGCGAGTCAAATTTTAACGACAGATGCCTCGGACAAAGCTTGGGGAGCTCATCTAAACGGAAAGTGGATACAAGACAAGTGGCCTGTCAGACTACAGCATCTACATATCAACTTGAAGGAGATGTTAGCAGTCCAGTTTGCATTAATAGCTTTCAAGGATTTACTTCTTCCAGGGCAGGTGTTGATTCAAACAGACAACACAACTGTCATGTGGTACATCAACAAGCAAGGGGGAACACATTCTTATCCTCTGTGCAGGCAAGCAATGATTTTGTGGGAAACTGCTCTCAGTTTACAACTAAGTCTTCAGGCAAGGTTTCTGCCGGGAGCACAGAACTCCTTAGCAGATGTGTTAAGCAGACAAATCATGGATCCCCACAGTGGAAACTGGATCTTCATGTATTTCAGAAATTGACAGTGTCCTGGGGAACTCCAGACATAGATCTGTTCGCTTCTCCACTAAACCACCAGCTGCCAAAGTTTTGCACAAAGAGGTTTCATCCCACAGCTTGGAAAGTGGATGCTCTTTCTTTCAGTTGGAAAAATCTTCATGTGTATGCCTTTCCACCTCTGCCTCTCCTCCCAAAGGTACTTCTGAAGGTCAGACAGGACAAGCCAAGGATGATTTTGATAGCTCCAGATTGGCCTCGACAGCACTGGTACCCATTACTGAGAAGTCTAGTACGGAAGCCTCCATGGCCTTTGCCTTTGATTCCACATCTGTTGTCCCAGAAGGACAGTCATTTGCTCAATGTCAAACTTCATTCTCTTCACCTAACAGCCTGGCATATTCTGTTTTAAACCATAGAGGGTCTCAACTTCCACAACAAGTTTTGAATGTGATTTTGGAAGCTAGAAGGCCTAGTACAAGGAAAGTGTACGCAGATAAATGGAAGAGATTTTTGTTTTGGAGTGCAGCTAAGGATTTGGATGTTTCTGAGCCTGATTTAAGTGTGGCTCTTCAATATCTTTCTGAGTTGTTAGACAAAGGTTTGTCCTTCTCTTCTATTAAGATTCATGCTGCAGCAATTTCAGCTCACTACGACTGTGACCCACCATTGTTTTCTCATCCTTTGTTCAAGCAATTTCTTAGAGGGGCAAAGAATATAAGACCCCCACGAAGGGCTCCTACTCCTGCTTGGGATCTCAATTTTGTGTTGGAGAAACTCACTCTACAACCTTTTGAGCCTGCAGCTACTGCTGAGTTGAAATATTTGTCATGGAAGACTGCATTTTTGTTGGCCATTACCTCTGCAAGAAGGGTTTCTGAATTGCAGGCCCTTATGGCAGTTGAGCCTTTCTTAATTTTCCATAAGGATAGGGTATCTTTACGTACTAATCCTTCCTTTATGCCTAAAGTGGTTTCTAGTGTGGCTTTAAACCAAACTATTCATTTGCCTACCTTTTATGCAATTCCCAAAATAAAGGGGAAAAGATTTTGCACACTTTAGATGTACACAGGCAGTTGCGATATTATTTGGACAGAACTAAAGGGTTCAGACAATCTCAGCAGTTATTAGTTTCTTTTGCTTTGTGCTCTCAGGGCAAGCCGTGTCAAAACAAACTATTTCTAAGTGTATTGGATTTTGCATTGCTTTCTGTTATTCCCATCATGGCAAAGAGATTCCAGCTGGGATTAGGCCTCATTCCACTAGGGCTACTGCCACTTCAACAGCTTTTTGAGGGGTGGCAACTAAGGATATTTTGGAGGCAGCCACTTGGAGTTCAGTGCATACCTTCTCTAGGCATTACCACCTTCCATTGTACTCTAAATCCAGGGCTGGTTTTGCCACTGCTGTGTTGCAGGGCATTTTGGCAGCTCCTGCTTCTTTATAGTTTAGCCATCCTCCCTTACCTCTGCTTTGGGATTCTACCCAAGTGTTAGGACTGCAGCAATGTGAGATGAAGAACATAGTACAGTTTTGTACCTACCATAAATGTAGATGTTCGAAGATCCACATTGCTGCAGTCCAATTTACCCTCCCTCCTTCCCTCTGTAGTTTGAGGTGGTTGTGTGGGTTGGGTTATCCATCTGAGGTATATTGTGTATATTGTATATATTGTATATATTGTACATATTTTTGGTGTTAGGCTGGTTGGTTGTTTAGTTGTTGGCTATGGGTTTTGACCTTTCTTTTTAGGGTCTTCTGACATCTGGGGCAAGAAAAGACTGAGGATATGACGTCGGTCATGCGCATTTGTACCCTGACGTTCTGATGTCAGTCAAATGCGCCTTGACCGACGTCAGCCTTATACTCTGATATTCGGGCCGACCGAGGGACAGCGGACTACCCAAGTGTTAGGACTGCAGCAATGTGGATCTTCGAACATCTACATTTATGGTAGGTACAAAACTGTACTTTTTGCAGGAGGCCAGAAAACCCACTATCAGAAAATCCTGTTTGTCCAAATGGAAGAGGTTTTATGTCTGGTGTCTAAAACACAGTTTACAACCACTCTCTGCAGAACTGCCAGTGGTCCCGTCTTACCTGTGTGAACTGATGAAAACTGGCTTGTAATATTCTTCCATCAAAGCACATTTATTTGCCATCTCAGCATGTTTACCTTTGACTCCTCCCTTGGTGTTCAGGTTGGAAGTCGAGTTATTTCTGAAAGGAGTTCTACACATCAGAACACCAAGACTACCATAGGGCATCCTTTTTCCAAGCAAACTATTTCCTCCTGGATTTCTAAAACCATTACCTTCTGTTACACAATGAATGGGAAAGAGCTCTCTTGTCCAGTTATGGCATACTCCACTAGGGCTGTGTCTTCTTCTGGGGCCTTCTTTAAAGGTCTGGAAACAGATTCCATTTTGGAGGCAGCTACATGGTCGTCTGTTCACACCTTCACTAAACACCACAAATTGGATACCATCTCCAGGTCCAGAGCATGATTTGCTAAGACTATTCTACATGGATTTGTGGAAAATATCTCTGTTCCTCTTCCCAACCCTTCTGTTGCATGAGCTTTGGCATTCTCCCTCATGTTATGAATACTGCACATATTAATAGAGGGACATAGAATAGTTGTGTAAAATCTAACCTTAACCATAGATATCCTTCTCTTCTATATGGTGCAGTATGGTTCCCCCCGCCTTCGCCCCTGATAGTTGCTTGACTTCTGGATACTCACTCCCTTCAGGCATTCTGTTCTGAGGTAGGTGAGTGCTGATGTCTGCTTTGTACCGGATGTCTATTTATAGCCAACGTACGCTTAGAGATGTGGGCCGTTGCACGTACCTTCGCAATAGCATTTTCACTTTGGTAAAATGGCCGGATGTGCGAGTCAACCGGAGGTGGACTCCCTCATGTTATGGATACTGCAGCATGTAGAAGAGAAGGACATCTACGGTTATGATAGGATTTTATACAACTATTCTTTCACAAATTAAGTTAAATCTGAGATTGTGAACAGTGCTTTAGATAAAGAAGTTGTGTTTGGTCCTTCTGCTACTAACATCCTTGAGCAATATGAGGAAAGAAGGAAATTCATTGAAGTAGTTAACATTTTTTCACATTCCCCATTATAAATCATATAGTTTCCTAAAGGAAGGAAAGGATCTATCTAAACAGCCCCTGCCTACTACTGGCAAACTATGCACAAAAAAGAGATGACAGGAGGGGATCAAAATGAACAAAACACTGGGATCTTGTCAAAAAAGGGGATAATGCACACCTTTCAAATGACTACACCTGCATTCTGCATCCCCACAACTAAACTTCTAACTCTAGCTAAGACACAGGACCTCAGTCTCTCCTTTTGCAATCACATATTAACCCTATGAATAAAACAGTGCCATTAGGCCATGGGGCAAAGGCATTCATTTCAGATTTTCTGATTGCAAAAAACAAACTTGCTTGGATACAAAGTTCTGATCTTCTCTTTCTCAGATTCTTTGTTCCTGGGTCGCACTATCAGTTCTCTGTATTAATCCATGTGGAATATCCACAGGTCTAAGAGTATTCACAAAGAGCTTGGCTCCTGGAATAGTCCTTTGCAGACTTCTGGGCATTCTCGTATGTCATCCTTTAGACAACTTATCTTTGCAGAATTTTTTCTCACCACGAGCCATAACATGGACGGTATCTTTCCTCACCGGTTTGGGTTTCCATATGTATATATATTCTGAACCTCTGTTTGACTCTCATACAGGATTGGGTTTCTAGGGTTCGTGAGGACCCAATGTTATTCTCTGGAATTTCAGATTTTAGTTTTGGACTCTATCAGGACGGAATAACATGGGAGGAGACTGTGCACAATTCAGAATTCAAGTCCTCTCCCTTCCCCATCCTAGCACAATCTTTACCAGCAAATGCCTTATATTTTGCTGTGGGAGCAGTTTCAATGAGAGTAAAAAAAATTGGAGCCTATGGGGCATGCCAGACATGCTAACACACATCACTAAAGCACAGCTGTGGTCTGTGCTGTAATCTCTTGTCTTTTAAATCAGCAGTTTCTGGGACCATGGACAAGGGGAAGATGGTGCACACCACCTACCTTGACCTAGCCAAAGCCTTTGACACTTTTCCCCAATTCCCCACTCAGGCATAATAGATAAACTCTCCCAGCTAGGCATTAACCTGTATGTTACCATATGGGTATCTAACTGGCTCATTGATAGAATGCACTCATTCAAAATAGGGGAAGCCACCTGTAGTAATAGACCCGTAATGAGCAATGTACCCCAAGGATTTGTCTTGGGGTCTCTACTGTTTGGGATATTCTTTTCTGAGGTGCAAGCCAAAGCCAGTGGTCTGTGGTTGACCAGGTTTGCAGTTGACTGCAAGCTGGTTGCTCTGTTAAATTTCCCTAGTGATGTGAACATTCTCCAAGAGGACCTTACACAAACTGATGGACCGGTGCCAGAAGCATGGCCTCAAACTGAATGCCAAGAAATGCATCATTATCCCCTTTGAGGAAAATGGTGTCCCCATTAATTGTCACATTAATAACAACGTACTAAGCATGCAGTCAGTCATGAGGGACTTGGGCACCCAGGTTGATAGCAACCTGACTTTTGACCACCTTGTTACCTCCATTGTATGGAATGCTTTCTACATGGCCGACCTCATAAGTAAGAGTATTTTATCCAGGAACAAGGAGATCATAACATCCCTGTACTCCTCCCTTATCAGGCCCATTATCGAGTACAGTGCCCCCTTCGGTATGTACCTTGCCAAGCACATGCAGCAGCTTGAGAGACCACAGAGGTTCCTGACCAGGAAAATCCAGGGTCTCAAACACCTATCCTATACAGATAGGCTAAAAGCCCTGTCCCTCTACTCAGTCTTGTACAGACTGCTCAGAGGTGACCTGTGTCTGGCATATAAGGCCATCTCAGACCCAGCCTTGATGGATTTCCCGCATATCCTTAAGTCAAACTCCACTCGCGCAATTCACACGCAAGGCCTCAAACCTGATTTGTGACATTAATAGAACTTGTTGGCGGGATAGATTTGTGTCTCAAAGACTCCCCCATGTGTGGAATAGACTCCCTGTCCATGTCAGAGTACCTCTCTAGCCCTCTTTAAGAGGAATCTGGACGACTGGATGGGAAACAGAAAATACGCCCCTGGGATCCCACCTGTGTCTCTGGTGGACAGGGGAAACAGATGCTGACTTTGTGGGAACATGGACGAAATTCTTGGCTAGGCTTATAAGGGCCTCCGGGCCAATAACGTAGTATCATCCTATGAACCTTGTACAGACAACACTACAGTGATGTGACACTTCAACTAGCAGAGGGACACCAGGTCTTTTCCTCTGTTTTAACAAAACTCATCCACCACTTCTGGCCAGATAGAAAAATGGCACAACCAGGATCCAAAATAGAAAAATTTAATAAAAATCCCTAGCGCTACGTCTGGAAGCCTTCAAAGGAGAATAAAAATGCAAACCCTGCCCAAGCATATAGCACAATCAATTATTATAAATTGCTTAATTGTAATCAGTTAAGCTAAGAAAACTTTCCAATTGCATTCCATATTAATACCTGCTGGGCTTAAAGTCCCATACTTCAAAATAAAAAGTCTCTTTATACAAAAGCCTTTTCTTCACATCCAAATTACATCCCTTTCTACAAACATGCTCTAATACAGTACATTATAAACCATCTAAACTTCTATTATGGTATTTATCAAAATGTACTGCAAGAGGGCTTTCAGGCTTAGCATTTAAAATATCCCTAACATTTTCCTGAATTCTAAGCTTAAAAGCCCTCTTGTTTTTACCCACATCAAACATGTTACAAGGGCATGTTATAGCATAAATTATTCCTTCTGTATTACATGAAAACTTGTGATTTACTTTCAAAGAAATGCCATTAATATTCTTTCCCTCTGTTTTACCTGGCTACAATTGCGTGGGAGGTAGTTCTTCAGCATTTCTTACATCTTACAGAGCACTATTTAGTGGCAGACGAGCTGAGCAGGACCTCATTATTGGAAATTACAATAGGAGTTCTTCCTGGGATTTGATCCACTTAGGATGAAGTATCTCAAGTAAATTTGTTTGCCTCCTTTCACAAAAAAAACAAAACATTCTGCTCCCAATTCCTTTCAGGTGGACTGAGGGAACAGATACATTTCCACTCTGTACTGATGTATAACATTATCAAGATTCAAGGGGACTCTTCAAACATCTTTGTGGTAACTCAGCTCTGGTTCAGGCAGCAGTGGTTCTCCCTTTTTATGGAATTTGCAGGGGCATTTGCTAAAACCTTCCCCAAAGATTAGATCTACTCATGCAAGACCTAGGATATTTGATGTACCCCTGTTTCAGACTACTACAACTGCCTGGATGATTACATTCTGATACGTTGTAGGCCCATCATTTATGAGGAGTTGCAACAGGTACTAAAGGAGGCAAGAAAACTTGCTACTAGGAAATTGTATTTCAGCTAGTGGAAAATATTTTCTAGTTGGTGCCTAGCTAATAACCAAGGCCCTAATAGAGTTTGTGTACCACTGATTCTCAAATATTTGTGAGAGTTACTGTCACCTGGCCTGTCTTATTCCTGTGTCAAGGTTTGTCTTGCAGCAAGTTCAGCATCTATGCCCATGACTCCACCCATTCTATGTGTTTCTCATTAAATAGTTCTTGAAAGGGGTTTTACACATGAGGTCACTTAGAAAGGTTGGTGGCTCCTTCTTGGGACTTAACTTTATGCTGGAAAAAATACCCATGTTTCCATTTGAACTCACCCATGGCAGATTTGAGGTTCCTTACTTGGAAAACTGTTCTTATTACTGTGACATCTGCAAGAAGAGCATCTACAGTAAGTATCCAGGGCAGTAATGTAAAAAGGGGGGGGGGGTACTGCTGCTTTTCTACTTGTATGTTGAAAAGAAATGGATTTAAAGAATGGGTAGTGGATATGATTCATGAGGTATTAGGAAAGATAAGTTAATTTAGAAGGGCTCGCTGGTGAGTGGGATAAAATGAAAATAGAGTTTAAAACTGGTCAGAAATGGTCTGCTCTGGTGACATAGAGAATAAAGCTCAAGCTATGGCCCAATTAACACAGATTCATTTAGTGGGGAGGGATGCGTGTGTTTCCTGGGTTGTCACTGCCGTAGGGGAGACATTGTTCACTGAGGAGATTTGCCTACAAATGAGACTGACAAGTGTTAGAGGTGGAGCAAGGAATGGGTAGGCATATAACAAATCCCTCTAGTATAGAAGCAGAGACAGCCAAGCCCCTAGGATGCCCTTAGGGTCCATGGCAGGCCCCAACAGTGTCAGAGTAAGTCTGGGTGGGGGGGGGGGGTAATCAGAGTCCAGCTTGGTTGACTCTGCATAGGTGTGAAGCACTGGGGGCCAGGCCAGTGTAATGATGTCCCAAGGGAGAACAAGAAAAAAAAAATTTAAAAAGTCATGTTTAGAAATAGAGAAGAGAGAGAGATGAGAGAAATGTAATAGGAATTATTTAGAGAGGTTGTCAGTTAAAGTATTGCTGATGAAGGGGAATCTCGCAGGACGAGAAGTCCACCTGCAGAGTACTGGAAGGAAAATAAGGGATTGTTTGAAGACTATGAATGAGTTTAGAAAGATTAAGTAACGATTTTTTGATAACAGCTCTAGAGCACAAGATATTTTAGCACACCAACTTGGGCAACAGAAAGAAAGAGTTGTAGCCAAACTTAGGGAGTTTATGACAAGAAAAATAACCAGAAATCTTTTATAGAGGTATTAGAGATATTTAGGAAATTTTATGAAAATCTGTATAAAACAGAGGAATGAGGAAACCAAGAAATGACTCAAATTGAAATACTTATGGAAGACCTTAATTGTGACAAGGTTAGAGGAAGATGAGACTCTACTATTAATAGTTAAGACAGGAGGAGGTAAGATAAAAATTCTGATGTGTAATCAGTCAATAGGGAAGTCTTCTGGAATGGAAGATGTTCCTGTGAGAATTTAGAAGTTAGGAGAGAAAAAGTGATAAAGCTCTGGAAGGTTTTAGCAGTGTTTGTAATGCGGGAGCGGATGAGAGAAGTACCAGCATCTTACAAGAAAGCTGTAGTGACTGTATTACCTAAAGGGGGATAAAAAACCTTCAGATTTGGCTTCATATAGACCTATTTCGATTTTAAATTATTATTAAGTGTTTGTGTTTATACTATATGTAAGGATGACAGATGGTGCCAACGTTACTAGATGTGTATCAGTGCAGTTTTGTAGAAGGGATACCCATGTTTCATGACAGTAGAGCAGTGTGATGATACAGACGAAAGCAGAGTATAAGAAAATACCACTATTGTTGATGGGTCTTGGTAAAAAGAAAGTATTTGATGGAGTCTGCTAAGATTTTTTGAGTATTGTAATGCTAGCATTTGTGTCCCTTGATAGAATAATAGGGTTAATTAGAAAGTTATATGAAGATCAAAGACAAGAATCAAAGTAGGAAGGTTCTTCTTTGACATGCTGTGTTTAAACAGAAGAACCAGACATGGATGTTGTGCTTCCCTTTTGTTAGTGTCTCTAAATATAAAGCAACTACAAAGAAAATAAGGGATTTACACACTTACATATTTACTTGATATGTTAATCATGAAAATGTAGCTTTTTCTGCAGAGGATATTATTTGGTACTTGATAAATCCAGAAAATGACATTCTGGTGTCATAGAACATTTTGAGACAGTTTCAAGTCCTTTTGGATATAAAATAAATGAAACTAAAACAAAGGCTGTAGCTGTAAACTATGTACCCATGCACAAATTAGTTTAGTAATTCAAATAGCTATGGAGGTTGATAAGAGATGCTGTTTAGGTGTATGGATTAAAATGAATTTGTTATGGCAGCTGAGAGTACGTAGGAAGAGACTAAAAAATTATACAAAAATGGAGAAGCTGGAAACTATTGATTATGGTTATGGATAAAGATAGTAAGGTACAAACACTGAAAATCTTTTTAGTCCCTTTAGCCTTATACACTAGTCAGGCATATTGTATCATTCATAGGAGAACTGGATAATTAGTAGACAGCTGGAAGAATTTATTTGGCAGGTTGAGGGAAAGAAATAAGTGGCAAATGTTGATTCTCCACATAGAACGAATTGGTTTCAAGTTATCTGATTTGAAGGGGTACTGAAGAGCTGTGCAGGTAAGGCTGATATATATAGCCAAAGTAGAAAGTTATAAATCATAAGGAAAAGTGATGAAATATGGGGTACTTGACTCAAGAGATGAAAAGAGACTAGAATTTTGGATGAAAGTTCTTAAGGAGAACCATACAGAAAGTATTCCAAGAACTAAACCATTGCAGGAATGGAGAAGTGATTTTGCCAATATCGATTACTTGAAAATATAAATCAAAGTTTAAACTGATTGTAATTGAAATATTGAATATTGTAAAGGAGGGAAAATAACCAGAGGTGGGTTCTTTAGTTTATTTAGGTAAACCTGTTAGCTTTGTGTCTTGAACAGTCACTTGCTGCTGTTTCTGAGGGATAGACATTATTGGTTGGAGTTCTGGTTACTTTCTTATTGATTTTCACTTTTGTACTCTGCTTAGCAGGTAGTCATTTCCCAAGATTTCCAGGAGGGAGAACTGAAGCGTATGTACTGATAGTTTTTTCTGTCATCATCCCTTTTTTTTTTGCTTATTTAGCCAAATTTGCTTGTTTAGTTAAACTTGCCGGTTTTGTGTCTTGAACAGTCACATGGCTGTTTAAGTATGTGACCTAATGTTGTCAATCTTCATTCCATCCTTGACAGATGGGGGTTCGGTTCCGATATCGGAACCGACTTGGCCGTTACTACAGCTTGCGCCAGCCAAAAACTCTCGAGCTTCACCTCTGCCCAGAATCCCTCTTTCTCAATTACCTCAGATCTCATTTGCCACTTAGCGAAGTGTTCGCGTTTAGCGGATACTCTTGAGCGTTTGTGGGATTAGGTAACATTTTTTGTCTTTCTTTCACATTTCTTTTCTTTCATCTCCACCTCTCTCATTACACTTTGTGCAATCTTTGTATCATTGCTGATACTTTTTTCCTTTACACTACTGTGCAACTCCCAACTATCATTGTTGATAGTTCCCTATCTCTCTCTGTCTTTCTTTCAGCAATCTTTCCCCTCCCCATACACGTTTGTGTACCTTTTTACTATCCTCATTGATAGTCGTCTCCTTCTTCCTTGTTACATTATAAATAAAAAAAAAAGATATATATATTCACATATACACAAATACACATACATATATTTCCTTTTCTTTTTGTGAAGATTGTAATATCTGCCACGCCTGCAGCCACAGGGCTTTCATAGAGAGGCACAACAAGTTAATTTTAAATGGACTCATACCATCAGCCTTTGGAGAAGCCTTATCTGCTGTAGACAGAAAGCAGACAGATATTTCTTCTTCTTCGTCTGTTGACAAAGCTAAAAAGAGAAGTCAGTCTGTTCAGACTTCCCTGTCAGTCCCGAAGGCCAAAAAGTTGAAGACCTCAGTTCCGAAAGTTCCCTTGGAACCGAAGACCACTGCTGCTGACACTCCATTGTCAACAACTTCCATTTTGGCACTAATTACAATTTCGAGTCCTTCCATGTCAAAGGCCTCGACTCAAGAATTGACTTCTGTATCCCCAACCAAGACTCCAAAGGAAATATCTTGGAAATTCTAAAGCAGAGGGGTGGCTGGAAGTCCCAAAACCCTTCCTCTAAGGAGTCTGTTTACCTGCAGGCATTTGGCACCCACCCATCTACCTCTTGGGTGACTTCGCCCACTGATGAGATTATTCAGTTGATTTCACAGTAGGCATGGAAGGCCCCCGACTCTGTTGAGCGCATCCCCAAGAGACCAACCAAGATACTTTCTGCACCTGCAGACAAACAGTTTTGGGCTAAGGGTCTTGCAGTTGTTGCTATGGTCATAGCTGCCACTAAAAAGGAACTGGCTGAGGAGAGTTCTTCTGTTCATATGCCCAGCAGGGAGTCCTGGGCTACAGACAGATTTGAGAAGCAGGTCTACACTTCATTGACTTTTGCCATAAGGCTGTTGAACTTTTTGGCACATTTCATCAGACTCCAGTGGGATCTAATCAAGGAATTATCATACTCCCTGGCAGGAGCTGTAGCTGAGGTAATCCAAGAGAAAGTGGCTTCCCAGTTAGCCACCCTGAAGTCTGTGTCAATTTCGTCCATGAGGCTGATTGCACATACAGCCGATGGGATGTCTAGAGAAGTGGATATAGGTATAGCCAATAGGCGACACACGTTGATGGACCTTTGTGATTTTGTGGAACTATTCAAGTCTTCATTTGTCAGTGTTCCTTTTGACAGAGCATCCTTGTTTGGCCCGAAAGTCAAAGAAACTTTATCCAGGTGTGAGAAAGATCGCAAGACCCTTTCTGCTCTGGGCGTACATTTTTCCAACCCTGCAAGGTCATTTTCTAGGAATCAGAGGAGTGGTTGAAAATGTGGTTCAAGAAATCCCAAGGGCCTTTCCAAGACGTATGTGGAGAGACTTCCCCCAGGGGCAGAGGGGGAACCAAAATGGAAGACACTGCCCTCGTGGCAGTGGTGGTCTGCAAAACCAGGGCTTCAGGGATTCTTTTCCAGGCAAGGCCTTTCTCTGTTCCTGGAGGGAGACCCGATTGTCTTCCTCTGAAGGCAGTGAGGGGATGCTTATCCTTGCACCTAAATGCCTGTCTAGACATAAAACCAGACTCCTGTGTGCAATGGATCATATCCAGAGGCTATACCATTCCCTTTCCTCAACCTCCCCCTGTTTGCAAGAAAATCCCATATGTTCCTCCCAGTCAGAGGGATTCAGCAGTACAAGAAATCCAAAAACTGCTGGACAAGAGAGTCATCCAACAAGTCCTGCCAGACAAAGAAGGATCCAGAACTTATTCAAGATTTTTTTAGTGCCAAAAACACAGTGGACTGGAGACCAATTTTGGATATCAGTGTACTGAACAAATTAGTTCGACTAACAAAGTTCCGGATGGTCACAGTACAATCTGTTCTCTTTCTGACTAAACAGGCAAAGAATCAAAACTGTTAAAACAAAAAACAGAATGGAACAGGAACAACTCTGCAGCAAATTATTTTATTCGTGAGCGCTTTCATTCATATAAGTATAATGAACTTCATCAGGTGAATAATGCACATACCAGGGAGTTTGTGTGATTGCAAACAAGCTGAGCAGATGCATCCTTCAGCCTCACAAGTGGTCTCTGAGTTTAAAAGTGGCGAAAATGATTTTCTGCCTTTGAGGTCAGCCTTGCTGCGATCTGTTCGCATCTCCTCTAAACAACAAATGCAGCAACTAGAGTCCCCCTCCGGGAAAGTGACAGAGAGATGCTTTCCTCCACGATTGGCCCCCTGCTCTCCTGTATGCCTTTCCTGCGATACCTCTAATTCACAAATTTTTGCAGAAAGCACTCAGATTGAAGAGCATAGTGATCCTCATTGCTGCTTTTTGGCCTCAACAGGTTTGGTCCCCCTTTCTTTGGCCTTATCTAACTCAACAGCCCTTGATTCTGGACCCAGTGCCAGATCTCCTGTCCCATCCAGACAGTCTTGTTCATCCAAACATTTTGAACCTCAAGCTGACTGTGTGTTTCCTCCAGTTCCATTAATTGCCAGTCGTCCAAATATTTCCTCCCCCAGTATGCCACATTCTTTTATTGGCTCACAAACCTTCCACTGGAAAGCTGTACACCAGTAAGTGGAAGAGATTTACCATTGGGCCCTTGAAAAGCAAATAGATTACTTTTCAGCTTCCATAGAACATGTCCTAGATTTTTTAGCCACTCTTTTTAACACTGAAGCTTTTCTTTTTACCATCAAAATACAATTAGCTGCTATGTCTAATTTTCATAATGGCTGGGATGACAGTTCTTTAGCCTGTCATAGACTTTGTAAATCGTTCCAAAGAGGCACTCTTCTGTGTTAAAGCCCCTGTTCAAATATTCAGCCCCTCCTTGGGACTTGAACCTAGTTCTTCAGGCAGTGATACATTCTCCCTTCGAACCCTCTGCCAAATGTGACCTGAAGTTTTTATCCTGGGAGACACTATTTTTGGTAGTCATTACCTCCGCCAGAAGTATTTCAGAGATCCAGGCCTTATCATCTGAACCTCCTTACCTTATTTTCCACAAGGATAGGGTGTTTTTATGAATGAACCCCTCTTTTTTTCCCAAGGTTGTATCAGAGACTAATATTAACCAGACGATTAATTTACCAGTCTTCTTCCCTAACCATTCTAACAAAGGAGAGTATGCCTTGCATTTATTAGACGTCCATAGACAACTATGTTTCTATCTTCACAGAACAAAAAAACGTAAGACAATCTAGTCAACTATTTCTTTCTTTCTCCAGTGCAAAGTTGGACAAGGCAAGTCAGCAAGATTATTAAGTGGCTGAAAGACTGCATTTCATTCATTTATGGTAAGAATAATTTAACCTTAACTAAACCAGTCAAAGCACGTTCTACAAGGTCTATAGCCACTTCAGCTGTCTTTCTGTCCAGAGCTTCAGTGGATGATATATGTGCAGCAGCTACTTGGGCTACTCCCTATACCTTTATTACTCATTACAGATTGGACCTGTTCTCTAGGGGACGATCAACCTTTGGCTCGCTGATGCTCAGGAATATCTTTCCATGACTCCACCCAAGATTTTAGGTAACTGGGGACTCTGTCCCATCTGTCAAGGGTGGAATGAAGATTGACATCATCAGATAAAGAAGTTATGTACTCACCATAATGTTCCATCTGTGTTGCACATCTTCATTCATCCTTGACTCCCCCCCCCCCCTCCCCCAAATCCATCCCCAGACCCCAGAGATTTTTGGTGGAGTGGATCAAACTCACTTGAACACTTATCTTGTCCAAGCACAGCAGATAAGGCTTCCACTTGGCTTACCTTGCCCATATCTGTATGTATATATGATTTATATGTTTCGATATATTTTCTGCATACTCGATCTGAGGTAATTGAGTGACAGGGATTCTGGGTAGAGGTGAAGGTCGAGAGTTTTTGGCTGGTGTGAGCTGTAGTAACGGCAGAGTCGATTCCTATATTGGAACCAAACCTCCATCTGTCAAGGATGAATAAAGATAGACAACACAAATGGAATGTTATGGTGAGTACATAACTTCTTTTTTGCATACTCATCTAGTTAATCTAAATGTTTTGCCTGTGATTCTACAATTAGACTTTAGCTCAGTTAAAATAGTTGATTTTGTGCATTTCTTAGTTGTCTAGTTGAGTAGCTATTAGAGCCTCCATTTTGTTACACTGAGTGTTCACCTTTAATTCAATAGATAAAATCTCCACCTAGCTAATAAACATATTTTCCTTTATCTTTACATTCTTTTTCCTGCTATTTCAGCGTATTCTTAGATTAAAGTGCAGTTTTTTGGTTGATTTTTCTAGTCTGGGTGTAAACTTGTTAACACTAGTAGTTATTTTGAACACTTTAAAACTCAGCTCCATTCTACCTCTCCTATACTTGGAAATGCAATTGCATTCTCCCTACCTAACCTACTAGTAACTCTACTTCATACTGATCTCCCTACCTAAATTACAAGTAACTCTACTCCATACTGATTTCCTGAACTGCCTCATTCTGAAAATAATGTAATCTAACTTCAATATTTTGAATGTATATATTGTAAATAGTTTAATATCTGCCTTTTACTCTCCCCTTTCTTTACTGCCATTATACAGTTTTAGATACTATGTAACAAAGAACAACTTGTCTCTAACTTAAAATGTAATATATGTTCCCCAACTTTTCCACGTTTTATTCTCCACTTTCTGTTAAGAATTTTCTTCACTGCCATCATACAATTTTAGATGCTTTATAGCCAATGTACAACTTGTCTCTAATCTATTATGTAATGTATGTTCTTCAGTTTTGCTATTGTACTTTGCTTAGTTTTACTATGTAATATGGAGCTTTTCTCCCCGGGCCACCACTGAAAATGGGCTCCTTCAGCCCAGTGGACCTCCCCAGTCATCAAACTGGAAATAAATAATAAATTTGGTGGCAGAGAAGCATTTACTTTTTTGACAGGTAGACATTGGCTTGAGCTCTACTACATTCTTAACTGATTCTTTCACTTTTACACTCCGCTTAACAGGAGATGATGGCCGTAATTCTCAACCTGTTGGCACAAGAAATCTGGACAAATACAAAAATAATATGGAGGGCAAAGGCCATTAATCATTGATAGATTTTAAATAATTTTCTTATAAAGTTGTTGGAATAAAACATTTTACATTTGCATGCATTTTCTGAAGGCTATGAAGTCAACCTCAAATGCCTGTCATATATCGTTACTAGGCTAACAACCTGGGGGTGGGGCAGCTTTCTAAGCCTAGCAAAGTTTTCCTTAAAGAATGTTGACATCCTGTATCCAAATAGGACATTGATGATCAGGCATTTATAAGCTGTCACTGTCCATAAGGGACATGAGTGCTAGGCCTGTTGTAAATTTCGTATTCCCCATCCAATGGTCTATGTTGAGCTTAAATTTGGTAATAGACAAACTCAGCTTCAGATGGATGGGAAACCTGCTCCATAGGAGGGGCAGTCTGTGGGACACACATCTGTCTCTCCAGCATGTTTTAAGTTGCAGACAAAATTTATGTACTCTGATCTTGTATTTCTGGTACTGTTTGACTTACAAATATGCAGGACATTCATAAGTGTTGGGTTTGCAGACGTCTTGTAAGCCAGGCATAGATCACCCCTCAGCAATCTGTAGGAGACTGAGTAGAGGGAAAGGGCTTTAATCCACCATTATAGTGCCTTTTTTAGGCATTGCCAAACAGACAAACCTTCCAGCATAACAAAAGCTACTCAGAACAAGCTAAAGGTGTTACTGCTCAATGCTAGGAGCCTCAACAAGAAGCTCCCTGGAAGCTTTCCACACCCTGAAGAATGCTGACATCTGTGCAGTTACGGAAAACATGGTTTAAAGCCATGGAAAGCACTCCAGCCGTGCATGGCTGTGATGCTTTTCATACATTCTGACCACCCAGTGAATGTGAAAGAGCTAAAGGTGAAAGTGTATCTGTCTGCATAAAGGATAAGTACAACTCAAGGCTGGTCAAAAAATATGACATGCTTGAGCTACTCCATGCCCAACTGTCCATGGGAAAAATCCTTTACCATATTCTTTCTAGTTATAGGTCGCCCACTAATGAGCCAGGAAACCCAAACATTATACTTCCCTGCACTCCCACTAGGGGAACAAATATCCCAGATCTGGTACGCACAAATATGGGAGCGTGTTGCAACACCCCCCCCCCCCCGAGTGTTATGTCCTTCCTAATAAGATCAGATCACAAAACGGTTTCCCTTGAAATAAACGTAAAACTGCCCCCCCACCTAACCCCAAAAACTTGTAAGAACTTCTCCAAGGTAAGTTACCCCCTTTTTAAGGGATGGCATAGCTAGATTCCTAGCTTCCCCAAATCTAGAAAACAAAGAAACATATGAGAGGCATACACAAAAGCCTTGTATGACCATGTAAACAACTGCATAAAAATGGCAGTACCAGACCGAAACAAACAGAGGTCAAATTCAAGCTACCCTGGTGGACACTTGTATTAATAATTTGTGCAAAAAAGAGAAAGAAATCCTGTTGAGCAGTAAGAGGAAATGTGCACAACGGAGAAATAAGGGTACTACTCAAGTGTCTGTAAACAGACTTTGAGGTAAAAATAGCCTTCAAAGCTAAGGATAACCATAAGGCATTTTTCAGTTATGTCTGCAGTCTTAAGGGCAACACCCAACAATGTGCAGAATTATTTGTAGATGGCATCACCTATACTCAGCTGGGAGACATAACAAATCTGCTAGCTGACAGATTCAGCTCAAATTTCATCTCCCCATCACCCCCAGTTCTCCCCAAAACTGTACCCTCCACCACTCCACTGCCAATTATCACCAAAGAACAGGTTACCATTGCATTCTCTAAAGCTAATAACACAGTTTCAGTAAGGCTTGACAGTACACCAGGTTGCGTTTTGAACAACTTAAATCAGGACTTATCAGGTCTATTAGGATCTCTTTTTAATCACAGCCTCCATAGTGACTTTGTCCCAATAGAGTGGAGGACAGAAACAGTCATCCCTCTGCATAATGGGGGACCATCTACTGACCCGGGAAATTACAGACCCATAAGTTTGACTAGTCTTATATTTAAGATCATGGAAAGAATAATCATGGACCTGATAAATGGTGGCATAGGAGACCTCCAAACACTGGACCCGACCCAATTCAGCTTTGTCAAGAGCAGGCTATGCCTACAGAATGTGGTAGATTTCTTTGAAAAAATCACTAAGGCCATGGATGAGTATAAAACAGTACATGCCTCTTACCTTGACCTGGCCAAAGCATATGACACAGTTCCCAATTCAGGTATTATAAATAAGCTCACAAAACTGGGCATAAACCGCTATGTCACTAGATAGATAGCCAGTCAGCACATGGACAGGGCACATGTTATAAAAGCGAGTGAATCCAGATCCTGCAGAAGGCCATTTACTAGTGGTGCGCCACAGGGCTCAGTACTGGGACCACTTCTGCTCAGAATATACTTCTCTGAAGTCAAGGCAGATGTGAAAGGCCTCTGGATGACAAAGTTTGCCAATGACTGCAAGCTGGAGGCAGTCATTGAATCCCCCAATGATGTAAATGTCCTTCAGGTGGGTCTACGTCAGACAAATGATTGGTGCCAGAACCATGGCCTAAAACTAAATGCAAAAAATGCACTATTATACCCTTTTTGAAGTCAAATACCCCTTCAAATTACATCATCAATAGTACTCCCCATAGAGTAGATTCAGAGGTGAGAAATCTAGGTACACAGATAGATAGCCTGAACTTTGACCACTATGTGTCCACAGTGGTGAGGAAATCCTTTTATATGGCACAACCTATAAGTAAAGGTAAGGCTTAGTATTTCTGTCTCTGTTACTGTCACTTCAGGAATGACGTCAGGTCGTCAGTAGTATAAAGTAAGGCAGCTGACGCCATTACATCAGTCTTTCTTGCCATGGAGCCAGAAGCAATTCGCAGAAGGCCGGTCAGCCGCTACCTGAGTTTCGTCTTCCGAATTGAAGCCGAAGTCTTCTAAAGCTAAGTACCCCACTGGGAATCCTTTTTTCTTGCACTAACTGATGTCGGAAAAAGTTAACAATTGTCTCACCTATGGAAAGCAAATACCACACCGAGACTTTCATTCTTACTGCGTCACTTGCTTAGGCCCAGACCACGACGTGCCCTCCTGTCACTTTTGTGCTTTGTTCAATGCCAGAACTGTACATTGTCAGGCCCTTATTGTAGCTAGATATTTTCGCTTGCAGTCCTCAAATTCCGTTACGGCTTCAGTAAGCCATCCGACAACAGATCTTCCAAAAAAACATAAGGATAAAGACAGACACAGACTGCACAGGTCCAAACCTACCGACGACGCTTCCGTTAAGCTAGTCGTCAGTTCTCCGGTCCTCAGTGAGGCGCTTTCGCAGCCCTTGATGCCTGCTTCTGTGGATTCACAGGCCGCTACTGAGACCCTTTCGGAGTTCGGTATGCCGCAAAACTCTTTTTCAACTAAGGATCCTGTGATTGTCTCTCCCTTGGATGGGTCCAGAGCCACTGAGCAGGCACCGGCTTCCGAGGAAGTACTTCGAACTGCCGATTCTTGACACAAACCGATGACTTGTTTTGCGTCTACCGTTCTTTCGAAAACTACCGAGTTTCTGAAGGCGAGGGTATGAACCACACCCAAGAAACCGACAACCCAATCTCAGGCACCTGCTTCCTTGTCTTAGTCTCAGTTGCTCAAAATGGCAGAAGACCTTATGCTGATCAGGGGAAGCCAAACTACCCCTGCCAAAAGAAAAAGAGATCTGTCCCTAATAGTTTTGTCTGAACAGGAGTCTGATGACTGATGCATCTGAATATGAAGACATGCAACCCCTGTCTGCTTATGAGGATTCTGATGCAGAGGATTCCATTCCTTCAGCCTCTCCCCCCGGAGGACTTTTCCTTTGGGGAAACCCTTCATACCTTAAGGGAGCATTTCCATTGGGAATGTCAGGACTACCCTCAGTCTAAAAAGAGATTAATGGAATTCTTAGATCTTTCACAGCACAGAACCCTGGCCATTCCCCCAGTCCTGGATGTTGTGGACGATATTTTCCTGGAATCCAGTTTGACTCCTGACACCCTCCCTCCTGCACCCAGAAAACCTGACAGGTATTAGAGAGTCCCTGACTCACACAAATTTCTTTTTAAAAATCCTACTGCTGACCCAGAGGTAATTTCTCAAGGGCCTAAAGGAATTAAAGCAACCTCTGCTAAGAATTCCACCCCCTCAGATAGGGATTCCTGAGCACTAGACAGATTGGGTAAAGAAGTATACACCTTTGCTACTCTTGCTATCAGAGCACTAAATTGCCAGTTCCATATGCTAAAATTTCAGCAACATACCATGGAACTCCTCAAACAAAAAGTGCTTTCCTTTCCTGCTTGTGCAGAATCTAAAGAGTTACAAGAGTTAATGCATTCTGCAAGTCAAGTAACTAAACACACCTTGCACTGTGATTTTGATGCGCTAGAAGCTTCTTGCAGGGCAGCAGTCACCGGTTCTGTCCTTAGAAGGCATGCATGGCTTAAGGAACAGCCCTTGCCAGAGCATGCTAAATCTAAATTGTTGGATTCACCCTTGCACAAAGACAACTTATGTGGCACTAAGGCAGAGGAGGCCTTAAAAAATACAGTTTAAGGATTTCTTACAGGTCCAGCCACCCAGGTTCAGCAGGCATTGCCCTTCCAAGCAGTGGTCCTTTCCTGCTCCCACCAGGTCAGTTCAGCCCAGACCCTGTGGAAGCAGACCTCCCAGAGAGCAGCCACATGGAATGGAGAGACCAAAAGAGTGGAATTCCTCCACTTCAAAAACAAGGAGTTCTAAGCCACCCCCCCTCATAGTAAGAACTCACAATGACTCTCCTCCCCCACCTTCACTTACCCCTAGGAGGAAAACTCTCCTTTCATGCAAGCACCTGGGCCACCATTACCAACAACCGCTGGATTCTCAACATAGTGTCCCAGGGATACAAATTTTCTTTCAGCACTCTTCCAACTCCAAAAGGGTTTTCAGATCTACCCCCAAACCAGTGGGCAGAGGCACAGAAGCAAGTCGGCACAGAAGCAAGTCGTTTCCCTGATCTCTATGAGGGCAATAGAGCATGTTCCTGCAGAACAGAAAGGCCAAGGTTTCTACTCCAGACTTTTTCTGGTACCCAGAAAAGAGGGCACCTGGCACCCCATCCTCGATCTATCCATTCTAAACACCTTTCTGGTGATACCAAAATTCAAAATGCTCACCCTCCAGCAACTGCTACCTATGCTCTCCAGGGATGCTTGGCTAGCCATGCTAGACCTAAAAGAGGCCTACCTCCACATTCCTAGCAGGGAATCATGCAGGAAATATCTACGTTTCAGGGCAGGCTCTCTGCACCTTCAGTTTTCGGCACTTCCCTTTGGCTTATCTACTGCTCCCACAGTTTTCACAAAATGTCTGGCTCCAGCCATTGACTTTTGCAGACAAAGGAATATCTAAATTTACCCATACTTAGACAACTGCCTAATTCATGCAGACAGTCAGGAAAAGCTGCTCAAGCACCTGGCCTTTGTAAAGTCCCTACTGACCTCCCTAGGGTACACAGTCAACAAAAACAAATCCAAACAAGTACCCACCCAAACGATTATATTCCTGGGAGTAAGCCTGGACACAGCATCCCAGATGGCATTCCTGACTCCACAGAAGCAAACTTACCTGACAGTCTACTTCTCATAACTAGCCACCAGACCCCAGTTATCTGCAAGGAAAATCCTGCAAGCTCTGGGGTTCATGGCATCTTGCATTCTACTCATTCCGTATGCCAGACTGCATATGAGGAAACTTCAGTGGTACCTAAAAAGCCTTTGGTGTCAACACTCTCAAGACCTGGAAACTCTTATACCCATGATACCTTGCCTCAGAAAATATTTTCTTTGGTGGGCAGCAGCATGCTCCCACAACAAGGGACTACCTTTCTCACCTCCCCCACGTCACCCAGACCCTCACCACAGACGCATGAGGCTATGCCTGGGGTGCACACCTGGACGGCAGGTGCATACAGAACCAATGGAGCAGACAGCAAATCCTTCTGCACATCAACCAAAAAGAGATGTTAGCTGTCCAGCATGCATTGACAGCTTTCAGGCCCCTTCTCTCCCCAGGGGCTCTCCTGATCAAAACAGACACCACCACTGTGATGTGGTATATCAACAAGCAGGGAGGGACTCACTCCTACCCTCTATGGAGGCTGGCCATGACCCTTTGGCACACAGCCTCTACCATGCAGCTCCACCTCTTAGCACAATTCCTACCAGGTTCTCTAAACTCTCTGGCAGATCACTTCAGAAATCTTCTGGACCCACATGAGTGGCAGCTAGACAAAAGAACCTTCATCCTAGTAACTCAGAAATGAGGCACCCCGAAGGTCGACCTCTTTGCCTCCAACACCAACCATCAGCACAGCAAGTTCTGCACCAGGGAGCATCACTGCATGGTTTGGAAAGTGGATGCCCTGTCCTTCCCCTGGGTCAATCTATCGGTCTATGCCTTTCCTCCACTACCTCTCATCCCCAGGGTACTGCTCAAAATAAGGGAGGAAAATCCAAGGACAATTCTTATTGCTCCAGACTGGCCTTGCCAGCACTAGTACCCACTGCTGCGCAGCCTGTCCCCACTGCCATCATGGCATCTCACTCAGACCCCAACCCCCCTGACCCAGAGGGAAGGAGAATTCATGCATCCCCAACTGCAGACCCTCAGTTTGGCAGCTTGGCTTATTCCCTAACCATCGATCAATCTGAAAACCTCAGTAAACAGGTCCTAGATGTTATATGTGAGGCCAGACGCCCTAGCACTAAATAGTCTTATGCAGACAAATGGAAAAGGTTCTTCACCTGGATTCAGGTTAAGGGAGCCGATACAGCACAGCCCTCCCTCCCTCTCATCCTGGATTACTTAGCTGACCTGTTACACAGTGGCCTGTCTGTTTCCTCTATTAAAATTCATGCCTCTACTCATTTCCCCACTGAGCAGCCCCTTTTCTCACATCCTGTGATCAAACAATTCCTAAGAGAGGCTAGCAACTTGAGGCCACCCAGAAGAGCACCTACCCAAGCTTGGGACCTTAACTTTGTATTGGAAAAGCTCACCCTGCCCCCCTTCGAAACAGCATCTTCAGCAGAGTTAAAATTTCTCTCCTGGAAGACAGCTTTCCTTCTGGTCATCACTTCTGCCAGAAGGATCTCCGAGCTACAAGCACTCATGGCTGTGGAGCCCTTCATCATCTTCCATGCTGACAGGGTTTCCCTCAGGACTATAAATAAAATAAAAACTCGCTGGATACACACGGCACGTAATTCTTTATTAGAAAAAGATGTGAGCACTTTCGCAGAGTCTCCTCTGCTTCATCAGACAATATTATAACAGAAATTAATTTAAATAGTGGTGCATCATGGTGTCAACCAGTCAGTTCCATGTTAAAATCAGTGAACCAAATAACAATGCTCATGGTATAAAAATATATAACAAACGCATATAAACTGTATAAAATGTGAGACGCATTTCTAACCATCTGGGTACGATACTAAAAGCTATGTAAAAGATAGAAAAATATATATAAAACAAATAACTAGATAAGCTGCAGCATCAGTGCTTCAAGACCCTGTTTCTGAGAAATAGTTTTAAAGAACCTTAGAGTTTAGAGCAGGTGGTCTGTCTGCTTGGAACTTAATAATCCATTCTTGTTCCAAAGCTTCAGTATTGTTAGTAATATTTCCACCTCTTTTTATTTCTATGGACAATGTGGAGAACCAGGAACTTAAGTGTGTGTGTTCCCCTCTTGCATCACATGCATTGCTTTCTTTTTTATTTCTAATATCTCTCATATGTTCTAAAATTCTGTCCTTCAATAATCGATTTGTTTTACTTATATAATAGGCAGGACATTTCGTGCAAAAACTAAAGTATACTATATTTGCAGTGTGACAGTCAGCATAAAAGTGTGTATCAATGGAGAAACCTCTAATAGGGTGTTTATATTGTCCCCCACCAAAAATGAATGGACATGCTGTGCATCTCCTGCAGGCAAACGTGCCCATCCTATCAGACTTTACATATTTTGGCTCATCTATTTTCTTGTAGCACAATTGTCTTTTAAGAGACTTATTATTTTAAAGGAGAAAGATGGTGTCTCTCCTATTATTCCATCAAGTTCTTTCACACTCAGTAGGATATCCCAGTTATTTCTAACTATGTCACAAACTATATTAATGTTACTTGCAAAAGTCAGTGGTACTCGCAGCATATTATTCACTATATTTCTTGCTGTGCCTAAAGTTGTTATAGTATTCATATTTTCCATGGGTAAAACATTTGCATGTTTTCTTCTAGCATTATAGTAAGGTTGGCATTTACCTTTCCTCTCTTTCCATGCTAAATCAATCTGCCTTTCAATATCTTTCATTTTATACCCCCTTTCACTAAATTCATGCTTAAGAAGAGTCAGTGCTTCACATAAAGTTGCATCATCATTGTGTAGCCGTATACAACGAACTATCTGTCCTTTCAAAACATTTGCTTTTGTAAAACCAGGGTGCATACTACTGTTATGCAAAACATTATTTTTTCTATTAGTTCAGGGGTATTTCTTTTAACTTTCACATCTAAGAAGTCAATCTCTTTGTCAGAATACTTATAGGTAAATTTTAAGAATGGCGTAATAGTGTTCATATACCCCAAGAATTGTTTAAGATGGAGCTCATCATCATGCCACAGCAAAAAAATATCATCTACAAAGCGTTTATACCAAATAATAGATTTAGCAAAAACATTTCCTGTGAGAATATTGTCAGTTTCCCACTGCACCAGAGATAGGTTGGCGTAGCTATTTGCACAGGCTGTGCCCATAGCCACGCCAACCTTTTGTATAAAATATCTATCTCCAAACATAAATATGTTGTTCTCTAGAACTATCTCCAGTAATGCACAAATTAGTCTTATATTATTGCCTTCAGTACCTCTCCTGGCAAGTAATTCTCTGACATTTTCTATCCCCCATGTATGGGGAATCGCTGTGAACAACGACTCTATATCAAGTGTCACAAGCCAACATGGATCTTCTAAGGCTTCAAGGTGTATACTTAAATCATTTAAAAACTCCTTAGTATCTAATAAAACAGTTGTGCATTCATTTAAAATAGGATGCAATTTTTTTTCAATATAAATCGATAGTGGCTCAGTCGCCCATCCACGGCTAGACACTATAGAATGCATAGGTGGGTTCATTAAGTCTTTATGGATTTTAGGCAAACCATAAATTATTGGCACTACTGGAAAATCTGTTTTAAAATGCTCAAAAAGTTGCTCAGAGATCATTCCTGTTATTAACAGATCAAACAGTAATACTTGTAGCCTGTCCATCAAAGCTTTCATATAGTTGTGGGAAATCTCACAATAAATAATTGCATTATTTAAGTGTGTCTGCATATTATCGACATAAACTTCTCTGTCTAGAACAACAATCCCTCCGCCTTTGTCGGCAGGACAAATTTCAGTACTGTTGAAATGTTTAAGTTCTGCAAGTGCTTGCTGTTCAAAACTAGACAAGTTGTGAAAGACATTATTACTTCCTTCAGTTAATTTACTCCTCAGTTGCTTTTCACAGATGTCAACAAACAAGTCAGTGCCAGAGTTACTGGGAGGTATAAAAGCACTAGGTTTCTTGAAAGCATTAAATGCAGTAGTTTCATTGCGAAATAAAGTCTTAAGGTTTAATGTCCTGCCAAAAAGTTTAAGTTCTTTTACTGCATTAACGAAATCTACTTTTTGAGCTGGGACAAAACTCAGTCCTCTGTTTAGCAGAGTCTGTTTGAGTCAGTTAAAGGAAAAGAAGAAATATTAAAAACTAAACCTGTTTTGTTCTTTTCCAAGCTCTGTTTTGGTCGTCCACACTGTGTGTTCTCCTTATCTTGCCAAAAAAGCGATTGCGAGACCTCCCTCATATCGGTAGTGGTTTCTCTAACAAAAAAGCTTCATTTAAACCATTTGAACTGCTCCCTTCAGCTGAAGTTGTTTTTGCTTTATTTATGTGAGCAGGGCGTAGTAGCAAAGTATTATTGGGTTTGACTACTGGTGTATCTTCCACTATAGGTAGTGTTGTATCAGCTAGTAACACAGAGTTAACACTTGTTTGAGATATGCACTTTGTCACAGTTAGAATTAGTAGCTTGTGCATCTGAAGTGCTTTGCATACCTGTTCCATGCTGTTCATTGTTTATAGGGCTACGCCCACTTCCTAATTGCAGCCTCTGACTTCCTTTCACGGTTCCAAAAGAAGACATTGTCCATTTTAAAATCATGCAAGTCTCTTTGGATTTTACGTGTTTTTGCACTAGATAAGCGTTTTTCATACTGATTAATTTGTTCATGTAGCTAGTCGATTTTTATCAGCTATAACTTCACCAGGGAATGTATCAAAGGTATTATTATGTAGGGTGTGCACTTCTCTTAGCAACTCATCTTCTTCAGGTTTAAAGAAGTCAACTAAGAGTTGCATGTACTTGGCACTACACTCTAAATTCAAGTTTTGCCAGCATTTTAGGAGGTCTGGATATGTCTGCCCATAGCTGGGCATAGTTAATACTCTTAGACCTCTAGGTGCAATTTTCAATTGTAGGCATGCCTCTAGGTGAAAGCGTTGCCATTGTAAACGCTTATATTTGTATAATTTATTCTCAAGTGTCCTGAAACATTGTAGAAAATTCTCACATTGCCTATTATCAAACTGTGTACGAACCTCAGTTTGTTGTAGTATATCCTGCATTAATAACAAATTGCCATGGGTGTTAAGTATCGAATCAAGTTGTTCATTCATCCTTGTTTGACATATTTTGAAGTCCATCGACCCCACATTCGTGGCTGCCCCAGCCTAAGTTGTAGTATCATCCACACCTGCCATGTCCAGGTAGAGGTAAAAAACTTCAAGATACAGGAATAAAATCCTCGACTCTGGATGAAGTAACCAGTGATAATAAAGAAGAAACAATAAATAAAATAAAAACTTGCTGGATACACACGGCACGTAATCTTTATTAGAAAAAGATGAGAGTGCTTTCGCAGAGTCCTCTCTGCTTCATCAGACATATTATAACAGTTAGAAATTCATTAGTGGTACATCATGGTGTCAACCAATCAGTTCCATGTTAAAATCAGTGAACCTATTAACAATATAAAAACACATATAACAAACACATATATAGACTGTATAAAATGTGAGACGCATTTCTAACCATCTGAGTATGATATTAAAAGCTATGTAAAAGATAGAAAAATATATATAAAACAAATACTAGATAAGCTGGAGCATCAGCGCTTCAAGGCCCTGTTTCTGAGAAATGGTTTTAAAGAAATCTTAGAGTTTAGACCAGGTGGTCTGTCTGCTTGGAACTTAATAATCCATTCTTGTTCCAAAGCTTCAGTATTGTTAATATTTCCACCTCTTTTATTTCTATGGACAATATGGAGAACCAGGAACTTAAAAGTGTGTGTGTTCCCCTCTTGCATCACATGCATTGCTAATGCATTGCTTTCTTTTTTATTTCTAATATCTCTCATATGTTCTAAAATTCTGTTCTTCGGTAATCGATTCGTTGATTACTTCATCCAGATTCGATGATTTTATTCCTGTGTCTTTCCCTCAGGACTAACCCATCCCTCATGCCCAAAGTATTGTCCAGTGTAGCCCTCAACCAATCAATTCATTTGTCCACCTTTTTCCTTAACCCACAGAACAAGGGGGGAAGGATCCTGCACTCTCTAGATACGCACAGACAGCTCAGATTCTATCTAGACAGGAAAAAGTCCTTCAGAAAGTCTGATCAATTGCTGGTTAGCTTTGCTGCAGGGGCAGAGGGCAAAGCCATCTCCAAACAAACAATTTTCAAATGGATAGCACACTGCATCCATTTCTGTTACAAGCAACATGGAAAGCCTCCCCTAAGGGGGCCAGGACTCACTCCTCAAGAGCAGCCTCTACCTCTGCAGCTTTCCTCAGAGGAGTCCCCACCGGGGACATCCTGGAGGCTGCCACCTGGACATCTGTTCACACTTTCACCAAACATTACCACTTGACTGTCTTCTCCAAATCCAGGGCAGGGTTTGCCACTGCAGTCTTGCAGGGCATCCTAGCCAGCCCGTAGTCTCCTTGACTGCCTCCACCCTTTTCCTCAGCTTTGGGAATCAACCCAAATGTGATGACTGCAACAGTGAAACACGAGGAACATAGTACAGTTGTGTGCATTTGACATAAATGTAGATGTTCTAGTGTATTCACTGTTGCAGTCCTGGTTTCCCTCCTTCCATCCCCCTCTTCTTTCTTCTCTCTCCTTACAAGGGACATTTTGGTATTTACTTTCTACTGGTGGGGTTCTTCCACCAGAACCTGGCTCCCACTTGGGGGCTCCTGACAGGGCAAGAAAAACTGATGTAATGGCGTTGGCTGCCTTACTTTATACTACTGACGACCTAACGTCAGTCCTGAAGCAACAGCAACCGATGCAGAAATACCAAGCCTCTGGTATTCGGGCCTGCCGAGGGCTACCCTGGTAGAGATAACCCAAATGTGATGACTGCAACAGTGAATACACTCGAACTTTGCCTAACATACAAGGCCATGTCAAACCCAGATTTGATGAATATGCTTCACCTCAAAAAATCTAGATCCGTCAGAGCCACAAGGGCGGGAGACTTAAACCTCGACACGGCTATTAATAGGACGTGCTGGAGGGATAGATTCATCACCCAAAGACTCCCTATGCTGTGGAATAAAATCCCGGTATATGTGAGGCAGAGCACCTCGCTGGCCTTGTTCAAGAGAAATCTTGACCAATGGATGGGAGATCGCAGATATACCCCAGGGATTACCTCAGTGTCACTGCTCAACAGAGGCACAGCAAAATAATGGGTATAGTTCCCCATACTAAAGGGGTGGCGTAAGCCACAAAACTATGGGCTAGGCTTGTAAATGCCCTCGGGCAGATAGCCTAGTATGAACCTATGAACATCTTCATTTATGGTAAGTGTACACAACTGTACTTTTCGCTGTACTCAGCCCTCATTAGACCAATAGTTGAGTATAGTGCACCATTTGTCATGTACTTGACTGGGCACTTACAGCAGCTGGAGCAACCTAAGAGGTTCCTTACAAAGAAAATACAATGTGTAAACAACAAGAACTATGTGGATAGACCAAAAGCTCTATCATTTTACTCTGTCTTCAACTGACTATTATGGGGTGACTATGTCTGACCTACAAGGCACTCACAAATCCAGTGCTGATGGAGCTGCTACACATCTGCAAGTCAAACAGCACGAGGGTCACTCAGTCTAGGGAATCTAAAGTTAGTCAGTGACTCAAACAAAACATGCTGGAGAGACATGTGTCTCAGTAATTGTCCCTTCTTTGGAACCAGCTTCCTACTCACATTAAGCATAGCCCTTCCCTGGCCATCTTCAAACACAGTTTGGATCAATGGCTGGAGAAGCTCAAATTCACACCTGGGGTAGTGCCTATGCCCCTTATGTACAGAGGCAGCCTGTAAGATACTTGGTGCACAGGCACAAATCCATGCCATCATCTTGCCCCAGGGGCCTTATACTGGGTAAAATTGTTATATTGACTAGACTTGTAAGGGTCTTCAAGCTGTTAGCCTAGTAACCTCCTATAAACTCATGAACAAACTCTCTGGACTAGTTTATCAGCACCTCAATTAGGAGAGAGAAAATCCTGGATTCGGTCCTTACCAGTGTGACAGCTTTATTCCTCATCAATTGCCACTTCCTCCCAGGTCAAATCTTGCCACATATCAGTTGCAGTCACCTTGAGACTGAAGCCAGAAGCATCTTCCAAATACCTCAGCATTCAGAGATTATACTAAGGCTAGTGTGTTAAAACTGAGTGATGACCTGATTAAATTCAAAATCCCCTTCAAATCTGATGACCTCACTGCTTTTGTGAAATACTTTACTGCCAAATTGTATGCACATGTATATAGCTGCATCTGCCCCCCCTTAAATAAATACTGCACCAATTTTAAGAATAACCCCCCTGTGATAGAACCCAAATATAAGCAAGCTCTTTAATAAAAGAAAAAACTTATTTCATGCAAACATAAATTTAAGGTACTGAAAACACTCTCACTAATCTTAACAGGGAACTCTGAATCCTGGTCAAATCAACCATAGCCAGATATGAGGTAAAATAGCCACCCAGGTGAAGAATAACCACAATGCCTTCTTTAACTTTTAAAACCCTCAGAAACAATATACAACACTGTGCAGCACTAATAGTAAATTATATCATGTACTCAGACCCAGATGGGTTAGTCAGTTTAATTAATAGCAGACAAATTTGTCTCAAACAACTTCAGCCCCCTTCTGTATTCTGAGATCAAATACCTGCATCTATACAACCCCCTCATTTCTCCAAAGAACAAGTCCTCAAAGCATTATCCAAGGCCAGAACACTACTACTGTGGGACCAGATAATACATCAGGCTGGTCCTCCTGAAGTAAGACTTGTCACTATTAAGTATCAGCCTTCAAAACAGACTTCGTGCTGGATGACAACAACAGTCAACCCATTACAGAACAGGTAATTATTGATCCATAAGCCTGACCAGCCTCATCTGGATGGCTATAGGAAGGATCATTATGGAATTAATAAATATGGACATAGGCAACTTGCAAACTTTTGACCCAAGTCAGTTCAGATTTCTGAAGGGCAGATCTGCCTACATAACTTGGTCAACTTTTTGCAAGAGGGTTACTGAAGTAATGGATGACAGCATATTACACACACTACATATCTAGACTTTGCATTTAGCATAATCCCATTTCAGGCATTATAGATAAAGTCTTCCAATTAAATGTAAATCCCTATGTAACTTATTGGGTAGCAATTAAAGTGGGCAGCTCTACCTCCTCTAAAAAAACTGTCACTGGTGGGGTACCTTAGGGTTCAGTCCTTGGGTCATGCCTGTTTGACATTTACCTCTGAGGTCAAAAGGAAATGTTAAAGGTTTATGGCTGACCAAGTTTGTAGATGACTGGTGCCATTGTAAACTCCCCGGAAGACATCAAGTCCCACACAGATCCACCAAGTGGGCCTTTCCAAAACAAATAGCTGATGTGAAAACAATCGACTAAAACTAAATTAAAGTTGGCATGTGTGGGTTCCCTTGTAACTGTCATGTTGACTACACGCACCTCAAAATTGCTCCCAAAGTCGGGACTCTCGAAACTTATTTTGACAATGAACTGTCCTTTGATCACCACATATCTACAATTTTAAGGAAGCACTTTTTCATCACACTGCTTATATTTTAAATGTATGGGGGTCTAGGGATGTTATCATTCCACTGTACTTTGCTCTCATTAGGCTGGTCATTGAATATAATGCCCCTTTCAGTAGGCACATATTCAAACAACTGTGACAACTGGAATGACTGCAGTAGTTAATAGAAGTGGTCTAAATTGTAAAGTGTATGCAGACTATCAAAGCTTTATCCCTCTTCTTTATTATACTGACTACTAAAATATGTTCTCTCCCTTATACTTTATCCTGTCAAACCTGTTACACATTTGTAAGTCGATTGGTAGCGTAAACACCTGATCAGGGGATTTCAGTCTCTTTTGCAACACAAATAGGACATGTTGCTGAGAGAGAGGTGTGTGTCTTAGAGAATGACACTTATATGGAACAGTCTTCCAGTACCCATAAAGCAAAGTACTTCTCTTACTCTACACAGACATAGTTTAGACAGTTGGACTGGAAACCATAAAGCCCTATTCATCCTGACCATCTGACGTATGGGTCCTCGAGCCTCCATTCTGATCTCATCCTACCGATTTTAGTGCTCCAGCTTTGAGCCCTTCCAAATTCTTCCTGTCTCATAATGTCCCACTCCATTCTGACTAGCACAAATCTCATTTGCAGCTTTTTGAAGTCATAACCTGATTTCGGCAGATATGTTCTCCCCACCTATTTGTTGTATTTTCTCTTTGTCATTAGCTAGTTAGTGAACCTTTGGGTTAGTTAATATTAGGATTTAACATCTGTATATATTTAATATGTCAGAACAAAGTTTGGTATTAGGATTCAAAGTTTGTTTAACCCTTCCTTGGCCTTGTAGAAATCTTTCTTCCCACCTTCACTGTTGTATCAACGTTAGACGGTTTAATTGTTATAGTTGTTTAAACTTGTGTCTTGGGTTATTGTGCTTAGATTGTTGTTGGCATTGGATTTTGTCCTCTAGTTAGCTTACATCTAGTAACGAAATCTTAGTTTAATACTGTGAATGTTTCTCAAGGAGTAGTATTTGTGTGTTTCTGTTTTCTTAACAGCATTGGTGTATAGTGTGGAGGCTGCTACTAGCTTCAAGAATTGCTCCAAGTACAGGCACAAAATCCCCTCCCCCAAAATCTTCACAATCTCTGTGTAATTTGGGAGTCTCTCACATTAGTGCTGCCTTTGGTCCAGCGGCATTTGCTGACTGGAGGAGCAAGTTCATTGTTAAGGGACTTCTTCCTCCAGATTCAGAAATGACCAAAACTAAGTCGTCTGACAATAAGCCCTCTAAATCTAAGGACAAGGATCCAGGAAAGCATCCTGAGTGAATCTTCAAATCGTTCACCTGCACCCAAGGATGTGAGGGTTGAGGAGGGTGCTGTTTAGACCCCTTCCTGCACTCCCTTACCGGATCAGGAGATAGGAGCTCTGATAACTGTCTATGACTTGCCTGAGAAACTAAATCTACCAGCTTCAAGACCACCTTAATCCACCTCTCCAGGAGCCTTCAGGTTCTACAGATGTATCTCGGAAGTTGACTTTGATCATCATCTGCAGTGGTACCTGAAGACTTAGATTCTGGTACAGGTCATTGCGACTCCATCTGCTCCAAAGCCGGTTGGATTCATCCACCTTACCCCTATCCAGGCTCCCTCATTGGTCTGTCCTTCGACACCAATTCCTTTGGAAGCATATTGTCAACAGTTTCCTGTGGCCCAAGACCCTTTGGTACATACATCATCGGCTCCAGCATTTTTGGATCCAGCTCTACCACCTCCAACCTTGCCGCATCTGATGTTGGAGTATCACTGCAGAGGACTCAGGTGGTGACCTCCATTGTGTCCCTCTGAGCCTCCTATCTTTGTGGTTTTGGATTTGATCCTCTCTTCAGTGTCAGCCACACAGGTGGACCCAATGATTCCGCCATGTCCTTTTTACATACTTCTCTTAGGAGTTCGATCCAGCCATGGGTGTGGTGTCCTCAGATCTCCTAGTGGTTGGTGTGTCTTCCATGGTGTTGGGGAGTACCTATAGGACTCACTGTAACTATGCCTTTCTCACTCTAAATTCACTAATACCTTCGTATCTTAGCAGGTAGTAATGGCTTAACATCAAAAGAAGTTGTCACTTTAATACTCTTCTTCCTGTTCAACCAACTCCTACTACTATTTATTTTCCTCTTTCTTGTCCTTCCATAACATTCTCATCTGTCTAATAATAGCTTCATAGGTGATTACTAGGTTAATGCCACAAGAGCCTTTGGAAGCCTACCCAGTAATACCCAGGATGTGACAATATTATATTTTAATTCCCCAGATATAGGATTGGGTAGTATCAGGGTAGTGGGTCTTTGGGTGTTAGAACCCTGAGCCCTGAGTTATTTTACAGACTGCCTGTGTCCATAAGGGACATGGGCAGTACCCCGGGAGTGAATTTACAGTTCCCCATCCATTTATCCAAATTTTTTTTGAAGAGAGAGCAGGACGAGCTTTATTTTATGAAGCTGGGAAGTTTATTCCATAGATGATGTAGCCTTCAGCATACACATCTGTCTCTCCAGCAAGATCTATTAGAGTCATAAGTAAGGTTCAGGTCCATGGAACACATAACCGTCGTATATTTGTTCTTGCGAGTATGTAACATTTTTTTCAGGGCTGGGTCAGAGAATGCCTTGTAGGTCAAACATAAGTCACCTCTCAGTAAATGATATAAGACAGATTAAATGGATAGGGCCTTTAGTCCATCTGCATAAGACATGCATCTTACGTTTTGTATTTTTTTCTTGAGAAACCTGTGGAGCCACTTCAGTTGGTTTAAGTGCCTGGTCAGGTATACGCAGAAGTGAGCATTGTATTGATGAGGGACGAGTAAAATGGCACTATGACTTTTCTGATCTTGATGCTGTGCCTTTAGTTATATGTTGAGCCACGCAGAAGAATTTCCTCACTACAGTAGCTACCTGGTGGTCAAAGTTTAGGTTACTATCTATCTGTGTTCCTAGGTCTCTCACTACTGAGTCTACTTTTAGGGGTGTGCTATCAGTATTATAATTTTCAGAGATGTCTGATTTACTGAAGGGTATGATTACACATTTTTTAGCATTTATTCTCAGATCATGGTTTTGGCACCAGTCGTTTGTAATTTTAGGCCTGTTTGTAGGATGCCAGCATTGTTTAGGGATTCAGTGATTGCTTCCAGCTTGCAGTTGTTGGCAAAATTTGTGATCCAGAGCCCCCAAACCTTGACCTTCACTTGAGAGAAATGTATACTAAACAGGAGGGGTCCCAGTACTGAGCCCTGTGGGACACTGCTAGCAACAAGTTTCTTATTGGAAGTGGATTCACCTATCTAGACAACATGTACCCTGTCAGTGAGACAGTTTGCTATCCATCTAACGATGTAGGGGTTTATGCCTAACTTAGTAAGTTTAACTCTGATCCCCAAGTCGGGGATTGTTTTGAAAGCTTTGGCTAGGTCTAGATAAGCGGTATGTATCATTTTGCCCTCTGCCTAACTCAGTAAGTTTAACTCTGATCCCCAAGTGGGGTATTGTTTTGAAAGCTTTAGCTAGGTCTAGATAAGCGGTATGTATCATTTTACCCTCATCCATGTCCCTGGTGACCTTCTCAAAGAAATCCACCAGACTGAGCAGGCAAAACCTCCCTTTAACAACACCAGATTGTGTCTGGTCTAGTGTTTGGAGAGTTCTCATGTCTCTATTGATCAGCTCCATGATAATTCTCTCCATGGCCTTGTAGGTAAGACTGGTGAAGCTTGTGGGTCTGTAGTTCCCTGGGTTAGTTGATGGGATCCCCTTGTACAGAGGGACGACTGTTGCAGTCTTCCATTCCTCTAGCTCAAAGTCCATACAGAGACTGCGGTTAAAGAACATTTTCTAGTGACCCTGATAAATTCTGTTTTAAGCTATTAAAGAAGCATCCTGGAATGTTGTTGGGACCCATGGATGCTGTGTTTTTGGCTTTAGCAAGTGCAGTAAGGACCCATTTGCTCATAATGACTGGTAGGGGATGGTTGAGGCTATTTCCTGTAGATGTGGTAGGTGGTGATGGGGGAGAAGTTTGAACTCCACTTTTCAGCCAGCAGGTTTGCTGTAGTTTCAGGCTGGGTGTAAATGTTTCCATTCATGATTATCTCGGCACATTGCTGAGCATTATTATTTAGGTTATGAACATAATTAAAAAGTCACATGGTTATATTTCAACTGGGAAGCTATCTTTGCCTCATAATTTGCTTTGGCAGGTTTGACCAACTCTCTTATTTGTTTGTTTAGACTGGTGAATGTATTTTTTTCAGTATTTTGTCAGTTCCTTCTTGGCTTGGAGAGGATTTTTTCCTTTTGTGGAATAGCCTGTTTATGCTAGGGGTCCACCAGGGTGGTTTATGTTTGCCAGAAATCATAGGTTTGACTCGGGCAGGTGCTGCCTCTTCTGTGCAGCTGTGAATGTGGTAATACAATGCTTTTGTATACAGCTCAGAGCAAGCCCCACTGTCATCTGGTTTTGGAGGTACTTGGAAGTTTAATAAGTTGTCATTTAGTTTGAGGTAATTGGCCTTAGCTAAGTTCTTAAAAGGTTTGGAGTTTGATGGGGATTATAGGTTAGTTTTAATACTGAAGATCATTTTGCGGTCAGATCATACCAGGGAGGAGTTAATGCATGGGTGGGAGCAGCATCCCTCCATGTTTGTGAGTGCTAAGTGTGGGATACTTGAACCTCTAGCGTAGGAGCAAACTAGTTGCTCCATGTTGTTTGCATTGACGAAGTCCAAAGTTGTACAAGTCTTCCAGTTGATGGCAGGGTAGTTAAAGTTACCCATAAATATGGTGTTAGGCTGGATGTTGAGAGATTCTAGTAGGTTTAGATAGGAGATGTGGTTTTGCAGACTCATTTTAGGGGATCTGGAGCTAGCAAGGATTCATGATTGGGGATCTTTCGTATGGTTAGTTGACCATGGAGCAGCTCAAGCGAGTCATATTGTTGGACCAGTCTAGTAGTGTACTTGTCCTTTATGAGCAATGACGCACCTCCTGTCTTTGTTTATCCTGATCTGAGAGAGAGCAAAATGTATGAAAGCCATTGTAACCTTAGGTAGCCAAGGTGCTTTCCCTGGTTCTGAACTATGTTTCATGACTGCACATATCTCCAGGATGAGGAGTGCTTCCAGGGAGTGCAATTTTTTTTTTTATTATTTAAACTTGTAGGATTGAGCAGCAGTGCCTTTAGGTAGTCTTGACTGATTTTTGCTGTGTTGGAGGGTTTAACAACTTGGCACAGCCTAAAAAAGATGCTATGGAGATAGATGAAGCCAACTGGTGACAAATGCAAACCATCTCTGGCAAAACACTGTGGTGTGTTGATTTTATCTCCCAAGGCTGATAGATATTAGATTCCCTCGTGATACCAGAAATAAGCCAGTTGTTGAACTCAGTCATTTTTTGTTGCTACTGTGGCATCATCATCATTGGTGAATGTAGGATACTACTCCAGGCTAGATTCATACCCACCTGGGACATGTATTCAGAGAACTTCATCATGCCTCTCTCCATGTAGTCCAGTGAGGTGCATCTTAGGTCATTTGTGCCCATATGAAGTAAGACTGTGCCGTACTGTCACTTGTGGTTTAAAGACCTAAGTGCATGAGTGATCTGGTGAATCTGGCTCCAGACAGACAGCTCACTGTGATGATCTCCTTGTTTATCCTGGTAAGGGGGACATAAGTATGTCTTACAATGGAATCCCCAATAATGAGAATATTTGGCTGTGTGGTGTGTTGCCGTATGGGCTTGGAAGTGAGTCTACTATGATTTTCAGAGTTGTGTTGTGTGAGGTGCTGTCATTTTTTGTGTGTGCACGGGGGCACTGAGATATGCTTTTAGGAGGTCTTGGAGGTTGGATAGATTATGAGTATCTCTGCATTGGGTTTTCTGTGTTTGTTCTTTAGTGTTAGTAATAAATGTTTTGGAAGTAACGTTGAGAAACTGGTTGGCATTTTTCATGTATGTGAGACCTTTACCTCCAATGACATTGTTTATCTGCATGTATCACACACTGCATTTCTCTGTTCTAAAATTAAATGTCTGTCAGTGAACATGAGGCAGTTACTGCACTACATCAGGATGCCCACAGCCCCCTGGCCAGAAACAGGGATGATAGGGAAGTGGCTGTCCATTATACCAGATCCGTAGTAGTTGTGAAGGAGTAGGGGAGAGTCACTCAAAGGTCTAAGTGAGAATGTTCAGTAGTATACTATAAAATGACCTGCAGTGGTGTTGCCCTCTGCTCAAACTGGCAGCTCTTTGAGCAGCTATGCACATTGAGAGACATAAGTTCACAAATCCTGAGAAATATTCCCAAGTATAAAAAAATTGGGCAAAAGTAGAAGAAATTCTAAACACAGAAAAAATTTTGCAAAATTTACACATATTTTGGCAAACTAAGAACAGCTTTTGCAGTAGCAGAGAGAGTTAGGAAATAAGCAGTACAGTAACAGATGTCATGTCTTTATCAAGTGTACGCTGAAAAACGTGATAAATTCAACCAAATCAATAAATGTATTTTTTTCCTTACAAGAGGAAACTGCAGACAAACAAATCCCTCATGCTTTCACAATTAATCCAAATAAACTTCCACATATGAGCCTGACCACTCAGAATTCAGAAAATAAAGTTGCAGAAGCATACAGTGTTTTCTAGTACTTGCCAATAATTTCCCCATTCTTGTCAAAAAGAGTAGGATTGGAATTAACCAAATGTTCAGCAGCAGTAGGATTAAGTAAAGCTATAGCTGCTTGGTTATATTTGGTAAACGTATAAAATCTTGAAAAATTGAGGAACTTTATACATTCTACTTTTTTTATGGGCAGCAGGCTATCAGGAAAATTGCAGGCAGTGACACACGTCTCCCAGGGCTGACAGAACTAGAAAATTGTACCAATTCTGGAAGTTTCTGCTGTAATTGTTCATAGTATTTTCTGAGTGACTAGGAGACTTCAAGTGTTCTTCCATTGAAAACACTGACACTTTCTGGTAATAGCCTCAGAGTAAGATAAACCCCACAAGGAGAATCAGAAACTGAGCTGTCATTTAAATCTGAGTCAGACAACTGATGAGAGAATCCAGATTCAGAACCTTGAATATCTTCAGGAAAACAAGTCTCTTTCTCTCTCTCTCTCTCTCTCTTCTGCCAGAAACTACTTTATAACAAGGATCAGTAGCCAGAATTAAACCCTGAGTTAGGCCCAGAAAACTACTCCTAACTAAAGAAATTGGAGGAGGAGGAGGAGATGTTCATCGTGTTTCACTGTTGCAGTCATTACACTTGGGTTATCCTGCTGGCAGGCTACCCGCAGTCGGCCCAAGTTCCAAAGTGTAGGTCTGGCGTCGGTGCGCCAGGGGTATAAAAGATGCAACCAACACCATTTACTTCAGTCTTTCTTGCTGCGCGGTACCTGAAGCAAAAGCAGTTCGTAAGTGCCGGTCAGCCGACTCCTGAGATTTTCGAAATTGAGTTTCAGAACCGAAGTCTTCAATAAAGCTAAGTACCCCGTTGGGGAAACTTTTTCTTGCTCCAGACCGATGTCAGTAAAAGTTAATAATTGTATTTCTTGTGAGAAGCAAATACATCATAAGGACTTTCAGTCTTACTGTATTCCTTGCCTAGGCCCTGACCACGATGTTACCAGTTGTCGGTTTTGTGCTAGATTCAACATACGCACTATTAAACGTCGGTTTGATTTTGCTTTACATTATTTTGGCCGAAGGTTTAATTACATAATGCCGTCGGAACAACCGACGACCGGAATTTATAAAAAACGCAAAGACAAAGAAAAGGACAGGCATCCGAGGTCCAAAACTGACGAAGCCTCTTCTAGGCCTGTCACCGGTTCTCAGTGAGGCGCTTTCGCAGCCCCTGACACCCGCTACCTCAGAGCCACAGGCCGTATCCGACAGCCACGTGGAGACACCGAGGCCTGTGGAAACTCAAGGTATTGGGCCTACGGAAAATATTCCCTCAGATGGGTCCGGGGCCGCTGTGCAGGCATCGGTGTCTGAGGGTGTTTTCAGACCTTCACAGCTTACAACTAAGCCCACTACAGCAGCCAAGGGAAAGTCAAAAACACCATTAAAGACAAGGAAACAAGTACAGCATTCTCCTGAACAGTCATCCATGCCAAAGAAACAGATGGTTAAAATGGCCGAAGACCTAATTACTGTAATCAAGGGTTCCCATCCTCCTCCTGACAAAAGGCCTAGGCAAGACACTGACTATGATTCCTCTAACCAGGTTTCTATTTCCTCTGATCCCTCTTCTGATCAGGGATATTCTCTCCCTCCCTATGAGGACTCTGATGCAGAAGAGTCCATACCTTCAGCCTCTCTGCCTAAGGGAGGACTCTGATGGAGAAGAGTCTATACCTTCAGCCTCTCTGCCTGAGGATTATTCTTTTGGGGAAACCCTGCACACCATGAGGGAGCATTTCCATTGGGAGAGCCAGGATTATTCAGAATCCAAGAAAAGGCTTAGAGACTTTATTTTATTGCCTCAGCACAGGCCCCTGGCTATTCCCCCTGTGCTTGAAATTGTTGATGATGTTTTCCCTGAATCCAGTCTGTCTCCTGATTCTTTACCCCCTGCACCAGTCAAGCCAGACAGGTACTACAGGGTCCCTGACTCTCATAAATTTCTTTACAAAAACCCTGCTGCAGATCCAGAAACAATTTCTCAGGGTCCTAAAGGGGTTAAGGCTTCCACTGCTAAAAATCCTCTCCCTCGGATAGGGATTCCAGAGCTCTGGATAGATGGGGAAAAAAAGTTTACACTTCTGCTACTTTAGCTGTAAGGGCTTTAAATTGCCAGTTTCACATGCTTAAATATCAACAGTACCTTATGTCCTTGTTAAAACAGAAAATGGTTTCAAACTCAAAGTCCTGACAGTAAGGAAATGCAGGATTTATTGCATGCAGCTGAACAAGTGGGAAAGCATACTCTACAATGTAGTTTTGATTCATTAGAGGCTTCTTGTAGAGCCACAGTTACAGGCTCTGTTATTTGAAGGCATGCTTGGTTGAAAGAACAAAGTTTACCTGAACATGTTAAAGTAAAATTATTGGATGCTCCACTACAGCATGATACTTTGTTTGGTGTTAAGGCAGAAGAGGTGTTAAAGAAAATGGAGGATAAAGCAAAATCAATGCAGACAGTAAAGGATTTCTTACAGGTTCAACCACCTAGGTTTAGCAGAAACTGGCCTTCAAAAAATTGGTCCTTTCCGGTTTCAGACAGGCCACAAAGAGGCAGATACAGACACCCAAGAGGCAGATCTCAGTCCCAAGGCTCCTACAGACCTAAACAGTGGGGTGCTTCAGCCCCCAAAGGAGGAGAAGACAAATCACAACCTTACAGGAAACAGTCCCAATGACTTCCCTCTACAGATGCCAAGCACTTACCTATTGGCAGCACCCCTAGGGGGAAAGCTAGCACTTTTCTCAAAAAATTGGCACATAATCACCCAGGACAAATGGGTACTGAATATTGTTTCTCAGGGTTACAGGTTCGACTTCCACACGCTTCCAAAATCAAAAGGTATGCCGGACCTGTCACAAAACCAATGGGCAGAGGCACAAAAACAAATTGCTGCTCTCATGGACATGGGAGCTATTCAAAGAGTACCTCAGCAAGAACAGGGGCAAGGTTTTTACTTAAGACTTTTCTTAGTACCCAGAAAGGACAAAGCCTGGAGACAAATACTGGACCTGTCAATCCTAAATACTTTCCTGGATGTTCCAAAATTCAAAATGTTAACACTACAGCAACTTCTACCCATGCTGGGCAAGAAGGCTTGGCTAGTTACTTTGGACCTCAGGGAGGCATACCTGCATGTCCCAATCAGACAATCTTGCAGAAGATGCCTCAGATTCATAGCAGGCTCAATGCATTACCAATTCTCTGCACTGCCCTTTGGCTTATCTACTGCGCCCAGGGTCTTAAAAAAATGCCTGGCACCAGTAATTGCATTTTGCAGACAAAAAGGAATTCAAATATATCCCTATTTGGACATTCTTCTAAAGCATCTGGCGTTTGTAAAAAGATTAGTAATTTGCCTAGGGTACACAGTAAACGAAAAGAAATCAAAACTAGTGCCCTCTCAAGAGATAATATTCCTGGGTGCAAGCTTAAATACAACTGCCCAGATGGCTTATCTCACGCCAGACAAACAAAGGCAACTGACTCATTACTTTCAAATGATGGCAAGAAAAACCCAGCTCCCTGCAAGAAAAATTCTGCAGGCCCTGGGCTTCATGGCGTCCTGCATTCTACTAATTCCATATGCAAGACTGCATATGAGGAAACTACAATGGTATCTAAAAAGTGTTTGGACTCAACATTGTCACAGCCTGCAGACAATCATAGCTTTAATTCCCTGCCTACAACAGGAGTTTCAATGGTGGTCCCAGGCCTTTCACCACAACAAGGGACAGCCTTTCACCTTACCCACAGCCAGGCAGACAATAACAATGGATGCATTGGATTATGCCTGGGGGGCACATATGGCAGGAAAATGTATTCAGGGCACGTGGCCCAAGGAACAAATGCATCTTCACATCAATCAGAAAGAGATGCTAGCTGTACAGAATGCCCTGACAGCTTTCAAGGACCTACTGCATCCAGGACAACTACTAATAAAGACGGACAATACCACAGTTATGTGGTACATAAACAAGCAAGGGGGCACACATTCCTACCCCCTATGCAGGCAAGCCATGACTTTGTGGAACACAGCACTGACCTATCAAGTACATCTGCAGGCACAATTCCTGCCAGGAACAAAAATATGCTGGCAGACGAACTAAGCAGAAATCTCATGGACCCCCACAAATGGAAACTAAATCCACAGGTGTTCAGCATGATAACAAGGAAATGGGGACGCCCAGACATAGATCTTTTTGCCTCCCCTCACAATTGCCAACTACAGAAATTCTGCACAAGAACTTATCCGTCTCAAGCATGGAAAGTGGATGCTCCATCATTCAGCTGGAAAACCCTGACAGTCTATGCCTTCCCTCCAATGCCCCTTCTTACCAAGGTGCTCCTAAAAGTCAGACAAGAAAGGCCAAAAATGATCCCGATTGCCCCAGACTGGCCACGCCAGCATTGGTACCCAATCCTAAAGAGCTTGTCTCAAGGCCCAGCCTGGCTTTTACATCAAATTCCTCATCTTCTGACTCAACAAAACAGTCAGATTCTGCACAGTCAACTCAGAACCTTAAATCTGGCAGCATAGCAGATAATGTAGCCACTCAGACTGTGCCTCTCTCTAAAGCTGTTATGGATGTCATTTTAGAAGCCAGGAGGCCCAGCACTAGGAAATCCTATGCAGAAAAATGGAAGAGATTCTGTGCTTGGAACCAGGCACAAGGGCTCGAACCACTTGTTCGAAATATACCACAGATTTTACAATACCTAACTGAGATGCTGGACAAAGGCCTATCTTTCTCATCAATTAAGATCCATGCCTCTGCCATTTCAGCTCTTTACAATACGGAACTTCCTATTTTTCAACATCCTCTACTAAGACAGTACCTCAGAGGGGCAAAAAACATAAGACCCCCAAGGAGAGCACCAGTACCAACTTGGGATGTCAATTTTGTTTTAGAAAAGCTCACACTGCCTCCTTTTGAACCAGCCAGCACAGCTGATATAAAATTCTTACCATGGAAAACTGCTCTGCTCCTAGCAATAACTTCAGCAAGAAGAGTCTCAGAGTTACAGGCATTAATGGCTGTGGAACCTTTCATCATTTTTCACCAGGACAGGGTTTCTTTTAGGACAAACCCAACATTCATGCCAAAAGTGGTTTCCAATGTGGCCCTGAACCAAACCATTCATTTACCAACTTTCTACCCAAATCCCCAGAATAAAGGGGAGAGACTTCTGCACGCTTTGGATTTGGATATACACAGACAGCTACAATTCTACTTGGACAAAACAAAAGGTTTCAGAAAAACTGAGCAACTGTTTGTAGCCTCTGCTGCAGGATCACAAGGAAAGCCTATCACAAAGCAGACTATTTCAAAATGGACAGGACACTGCATCCGCTTCTGTAATGCACAACATGGCAAATCAGTGCCTAAGGGCATTAGGCCACTTTCTGTCAGAGCAGCAGCCACTTCATCAGCCTTTCTCAGAGTACCAACCAAAGACATTTTAGAAGCTAAAACCTGGAGCTCAGTGCACACTTTCACCAAGCACTACCACTTACCTCTCTACTCTAAATCCAGAGCAGGCTTTGCCACTCCAGTTCTGCAGGGCCTGGTAGCCTCTCCAAATCCAATTTAGACCCGGCCGCCCAACCTCAGCTTTGGGATTCAACCCAAGTGTAATGACTGCAACAGTGAAACACGATGAACATAGTACAGTTGTGTACCTACCATAAATGTAGATGTTCGAGTGTATTCACTGTTGCAGTCCAGGTTACCCACCCACCACCCCCCTTTTCATTGCTGGGACTTTTCTGTACTTCTCAACTCTATACAACCTATGTAGTGTATTTGCTTGTAGATGAAGGAAATGTTTATATTAGTACATGCATGCTTTTTGGCATAATTTTATTTTTTCAGCCTTCCTATCTGGGGGCTCCTGACATCTGGGGCAAGAAAAACTGAAGAAAATGGAGTCGGTTGTATCTTTTATACCCCTGGCGCACTGACGTCAGGGAAGAGGTGACAGCAACCGACGCCGGACCTAGACTTTGGAACTCGGGCTGACTGCGGGTAGCCTGCCAGCAGGATAACCCAAGTGTAATGACTGCAACAGTGAATATACTCGAACATCTACATTTATGGTAGGTACACAACTGTACTTTGCATGTGTAGTTTTCAGTTTCTTTCTGACTGTAGAAATGGGGCCAACAGTGTTATTAATGGCGGCAGCAGCTTCCCCAGGGATGTGCACAACATTCTGACCAAACAGAGAAGTCTTCTCTGATACCTCTCCCAGGACCAAGAGTGGCTCTACCTTTTCCACTGAGGGGGGAATCCAACAGCCACAGAAGATGTGGCTAACCCCCTGTCCGTAGTGGTTGTTGGTGCTACACCAGAGGGATCCAGTGTAAAAGATGAGTGGTATAAGGAACAAGCTATGGTCACAGCAGACTACCCATCTGTGGCTGAGGCAAATTGCTAGCCAGCTGTGGTGGCAAAGGCTGTTTGCTTAACTTTTCCTTTCTGTGGCTGGAAGGATGCCTGACTTGTGGGATCCCATAGTTTGTTTCATGGTGAAGCCAAAAATGGTGCCTATTTCTTGCGTAAAATAAGCAGCAAGAGCTGTTAAAAAAAAAAAATCAGAAGTTTTTTAAAAATCCCTTTTTTCACACACAAAAATACAGTAAAAAGCATTTTGCAAAACAATTTTTCAACTGACAAAAATAAAGTACAGTCCCATTTTAAATTACTGTTAATACCAGTGACAGTCTGTTAAAACATAAAAACAGACTCCTAACTTAAAAAAATAACTTTCCTAAATGGGAACGTACTGTAAAACAAATTTTTTTTTTTTTTTTTTTTTTTGTGGAAGGTTTTTGCTTAAAGGGAACTTATCTGCTCAGTAAAGGAGTAGTACAAGCTGATAGTCCTTGAAAGCTCACAGAGGAGCACTGTGTTCAACGACAGGAAAGCTCTGGAGCACTTTGTGCCCAAACCTGTCTTCAGTTCGAGATAACTGACTGACTGGGCTCTTGGAAGGTGCCCTAAAGCTTTCAAAGCTGGCCTGCTTTAATATCCTTGGCAGGATGTAATCCATATAGCTAAGGCTACTGCAGCAGTGCTCAATATGCTGAGCATTTTATAGTTTAAATGATTTTTGTTCTGATACTGTTTCCAAGTCTTATCTTGTCTGCCACAACAGCATTTGTTAGTGTTACCCCCTTTGTGAGTTTCCACTGTCCACCACACACTACACTGTTTTGGAGCTGCACTGCAGTGTAACAGCCATAGGTGGGTACTAGGCTATTTGCCTGAAGGCATTTATAAGCCTAGCCAGAATGTGTTGGCTTTCGCCGCCCCCTTAGATTAGTTCCCTGTGCCTCTGTCCAGCAGAGCCACTGAAGTGATCCCCGAGGTAAACTTTCTGTTTCCCATCCACTAGTCAAGGTTTCTTTTGAAGAGTGTTAGCGGGGAGCTCTGCCTAATGTATTTTGTTCCAAAGCATGGGAAGTCTCTGGGACAGGAATCTGTCCCTCCAGCAGGTCCTATTTATTGCTGTGGTGAGGTTTAGATCCCTAGAGTGTGTGGCTCGAGGGGGATAAGGTTTTCTTTAGGTGGAGCATGTCCATCAATTCTGGGTTGGACATGGCCTTGTATGTCAAGCAGAGATCACCTCTGAGTAGGCGGTATGCAACTGAGTACAACTGTAGTTTCTTCAGTCGAGCTGCATAGGACATCTGTTTGAGGCCATTGATCCTCTTGGTGAGGTACTTCTGTGGTCTTTTCAGCTGTTGCAGGTGTCTTGTAAGGTACATCCCAAATGGGTTATTGTACTCTAACATGGGTCTGATGAGTAGAGGGGCACAATGACCTCTTTTGATCTGGATGCGAACCCTTTTGTGATTAGGTGGGCCACGTAGAAGGATTTTCTAACCACTTTGGCAATGTGATTACCAAAGGTGAGATTAATATGTACTTGAGTCCCCAGATCCCTTATTACGTCTACTGTATTTAGGGGGCTACCACCTATGTGGTAGTTTGTGGGTACTTTGTTTTTTCCAAAGGGGTTGACTATGCACGTTTTGGCATTTAGCTAGAGGCCATGATTTTAGCACCAGGTATCTGTCTCAGTGAGACCCTTTTGGAGGATGTCGGTCAGTCGGAGAGTCAGTTATAGCCCCTAGTTTGCAGTCGTCTGCGAACTTGGTTAACCATAGTCCTCCTGTGCTTGCCTGTACCTCTGAGAAGTGTACGCCGAACAGGAGGGGTCCTAGGACTGAGCCCTGGGGAACGCCACTTGTAACCGGTTTAGAGTCGGACCTAGCTCCCGCAACTCTCACCATGTGGGTTCTGTCCATGAGCCAGTTGGCAACCCATCTTGTGACGCAGGGGTTTATGTTCAGGCTGGTGAGCTTGTCTATAATACCAGAATGGGGAATGGTGTCAAAGGCCTTAGCGAGGTCTAGGTAGGCTGTGTACCACCTTTCCCTCGTCTATAGCCTTGGTAACTGTCTCAAAGAAGTCCACCAGGTTTAGGAGGCATGATCTGCCCTTAACAAAGCCAAACTGGGTAGGGTCCAGTGTTTGGAGGTTCCCAATGTCTCTGTTAATGAGTTCCATGATGATGCGCTCCATAGCCTTGCAGACCAAGCTAGTCAGGCTTATAGGGCGATAGTTCCCGGGGTCTGTTGTGGCTCCACCTTTGTGGAGTGGGATAACCGTTGCTGTGCGCCACTCTATGGGTATGTTGCCTGTGGAGAGGCTGAGTTTGAACAGTGTGTTTAGGTGAGGGGTTAGTTCATCTTTGAGCTCGTGTAGGACGCAGCCTGGGACATTGTCCAGTCCCATTGATGCTGTGTTTTTGTCTTTGGAGAGGGCTGTTTTAACCTGAGTGTCTGTGATTTCAGGGACTCTACATTCTTCTGGATTATGGGCCCTTTTGGGGCTGAGAGGGGGTGAAGTTTGTGCTGAACCTGTCTGCCAGGATGTTGGCGATATTGGTTGGTTCAGTGTATTCTGTGCCATTCTGCACTAACTCCGAGCAGACCTGAGCATTGCCACTTAGATTCTTGACATAGCTAAAGAATGCCTTGTGGTTATCTTTGGAGTCCTTGACAGTTTTTCTTTCAAAGCTCGCCTTGGATGATTTTATGAGGGATCGTAGTTTCTTGCTGATACTGATCAGGGATGTATTCTTTTCTTGGGATTTTACTCTTTTCTGTACTAGTTTCCTCCTTCTGTTGTATAGCTTGTTTATGGCAGGAGTCCACCAGACTGGTCTCCTTTTCTTGGAGGAGTGAGTCTTGGTTTTGCTTGGGATGGCACAATCCATGCATTCTTGTAGCTGCCCGTAGAATGCATTAGTAAAGGATTTTGCAGCTTGGACAGTGTTATCCTTCAGCATGGGGGCTTTGAAACTTTCCACCCTGGTCTTAAGTAACGTGAAGTTTGCTTTTGAAAAGTTTTTCACGGTGGCTTTCTTGTCCGGGGGTGGGGGCAGAATATGGATTTCCAAAGTGATTTGTTTATGGTCAGATCTAACCAGCAAGGGGTTTACCTCTGGTGTGGAACACCGGTCGCTCATGTTGGTGATGACCAGGTCCAATATGTTGTGTTGACTAGTTGAACCAGGGCGTTTGAGTTTATAAATTTTATTTTATTTATTTATTGACATTTGTTAACCGGGTTAGTCCAACTGGGATTTTGTCCCATCTTCAATGGAGACCCGAGGAGAAGAAAAGCTCCAGATAGTACAATAATGAAAAACATTACAGTAGTATACCAGCACAGGAAACAACAGAAATAAAACTAGTCTTACAGTAGTAACAAATAGAAAACAACCATAGTTAGATGCCAGCACGTTTTTTTTTTCAGATACTATGTAACTGTGGTAGTGGGGATAGAGTTCAAGGTATGTCCAGGATAGTTTGAGTGATTCCAATGTGGGGGGAGGTCAGAACTATGTAGGGTCATAGCAGGGGCAAATTTTGGTATTGAGTAGATGTGTCTTAAGTTTTTTTTTAAATAGTGGGGTGTGAGGGATTGAGCGAATGTCAAGGGGTAGTTTGTTCCAAGCAATGGCCATCGAGTGTTTGTAGAGTAACTTACCTACTGACTTATTTGGGTGGTAAATGTCAAGCAATTGTTGATTAGAGGTTTGTAGAGGTCGAGGTGGAGTGTAGACAGAGACAAGATGAGATAAAGATGGACAGTTAGATGGTTTAAAGAGCATAGAGTGTAGCATGTGAAACTGATAGAGATGTAGTAGTTGAGGGAGTTCTAGCCAGTGTAGAGACTTTAAAGCAATGCAGTGGTGTGTGTTATTTGGGGAGTTGGTGATGAATCTGGCTATTTTGTGGTAGGATTGTTGGAGTTTATTCAGGGTAGTTTTTTGGATATTTGTTATAACAGGAGCAGCATAGAGGAGTGAGGGGAGGAGATAAATTCTAGGAAAAGTTGGGCAAGGGAGTTAATACTTGAGTAGTTCTCCCAGTTAATGTTTGGGTAATTGAAATCACCCAGTATTAGGGTGTTTGGTAGGACCTTTATGTTTCCAGAAACGCGGAATGGGGGTTCTGCGACATGGTGGGTGATCTGTAGCAAGCTACAATTTGAATGGCAGTTTTGCCCATTGTTAGTTGCATGTGGATGATCTCTGAAGCATAGTGCTGTGCCCACTAACCTGGAGGTGTGGGTATCCTTGATGAATATGGATATGCCCCTGCCTTTTGTATTTCGGTTTGGGTTCTGTGGCCGAAATGTATGGTATGAGTTGTAGCCTTTGAGTGCTGGGGTGCTCTCTGGAGCCTTAAACCAGGTTTCTGTTACTGTACATATATCGATTTTCTCCATACTGAAGAGTGCCTCGAGTGCGTGCATTTTGAGGTTTAGACTTCTGGCATTGAGTAGCATTACCCTCAGTTTTTTGTTACTTGTGCTATTTACGGCGGGTTTGTCTTTTGAGCCTTGCCTAAAAAAGGCACTATGGGGGTGGCAAGAGCCTTGACCAGTATTTGAAAGCCTAAGGGCAACAGGTGCAAGCCGTCGCTAGCGAAGCAGCGTGGCTTGTCGAGCATGTCATCCCAGGCGGGCAGACACTGGATCCCTTTTGAATGACACCAGAAACTTAGCCAATTGTTGAAATCGAGAATTTTTTCCATATATCGTGGTATCATTCTTGGTGAGGGTAGGATGCTACTCAGGGCCAGGGTCATACCGGCCTGGGCTACCTGATCAGAGAGCTCTTCCATGTCTCTCCATGTAGTCCAGGGAGGTACGGCTCAGGAAATTCACACCAACAAAGACAATGACAGAGTCATATTTGTACTTGTTCTGGAGTGACCTTAGTGCTTGTGTTATGTGGTGGATCCTGGCACTCGACAGGAAGCTACCAGTAATCTTCTCATTATTCAGCCTAGTGAGTGGGACGTCAGTGTGCCTGACTATAGAGTCACCTATTACTAGTATGTTGGGTATGTTATTTTGCCTTAAGGGCTGTGATTGCATGGCACACTGGTTTTGTGAAGTATGTGTTTCATGGTTTGTGTTGGGGGGTGGAGGTTGCTTAGATGTTTGCTTTGGAGGTCTCTGTTTGTTTGCAGATTGCCTCAGAGTATGTTTTCATGTATTTATGTGTTTTTTTGCAGGTGCTGGTTTAATGGGTCTATGTAAGACTGGTGGTGTGATGCAAGTATTTCCCTTCTCCTCTTGACTGTCTGATCCAGTCTTGGGTTGAGAGAGCTTAGCCTCTAGTTTGGCTGTATAACTGCATCTCTCGCATGTATTAGTGTTTGGTGGTAGTTGGAGGGGGGTTGTCTGTGTACATGAGGCAGTTGTAACATTGCCTCAAAATGCCCAGATTCACCAGTTGGACTGGGGAGTACACCTGAAACTGCCCTTTGGACATGCCTGGATAGGTACAGTGAACTGTTTTACTGGATGGCTGGTAAGGTCGAATAGAGAGCCTTGTCCTTCTGTACAGTACAGGAGGGTCTAGTAAGGGTTTATAAGTGCTTGCTATACGTTTTGAGCAAGTGCCGGGCTGACAAATGAATGGCTTGAGTGCTTAAGTTGAAAGTTTGTCTAGTTCCAAGGGAAAAATTGAAGAGGAGACATTATGGAGCCGGGAATACTTTTACCCTAGCTAACCAGCGCTGCCCAAAGTGCAAAACCGGGCAAATACGGTATTTATAGCAGGGAAATGAAAGAGAGAGAAATTCGCCCAAAATGGCCAATAAAGTACTAATTTCTGGGCTGAAACCACTCCTTCAGGGACAGATAGGCTGCTCAAAGCTCCCCTCTCTCGCAGGTGAACTGAGAAACTTCCTTCTATCCAAGTAAGGCATGGGCAAACACAGAGATTTGTAACACAGCCCTGAATTCAGCACTAACCTGAAAACTGGACTATACTAGCTTAGAAAGGTGGGAAACAAGGATATATATATATATATATATATATATATATATATATATATATATATATTTTTTTTTTTTTTTTTCCAGAATATAAAGTAGATACACTCAAAAAAATAGTTTAAAAGCACAGATATATCGCAGATCAGAGTTGTAGTCAATGCCCCCAGTAATAAAGTAGGAAGAAACACAAATACAGTAAAAGCAGATGAATAAAGTGCAATTTTATATATATATATATATATATATATATATATATAAAACAATAGAAAACGAACAAATTGATTTAAACAAGTTACCCAATTAACCAGAAAAAAGCTCAAAACTGAGCCTTGTTCCAGCAGTCTTCAATCAGACAAGTTCTAACTGCACACCCCTGCTTACTAGGGTGTAGGGGAATCTTCTCCAAAAAAAAAAAAAGATGGCCTGGCTCAGTGCTCAAGTTATACAAACAAAGCTAGATTCGGCAGGCCTGAATCTGGTCTATGCTACAGCAACAAGGCGCACCAATTTCAGAAAGAAACAGTTCAAATATGCCCATGGCTTGAGACTGCATCATTGTTCTCCTAAGTAGATCTGATTTTTGAAAAGATCTGGCCAGCAGTCTTGTCTGTCCTCAACTTTAAGCTTTTCATACTGTGACGTTCTGCAACAGTCATCTTTCTGTTTGAGTGCGTGCTCTTTTGTTGAGTTTTGATATAAAACTTTGTTTCTTGATTAATGCAGTTACCTAAATATTGGTTAAACACAGGCTACTGTAATGTTACCACTCTGAAAACATGATTCCATTTACTTGTTCTCTCTCCAGGAGTAGTGTTATTGTGTATCCTTTGTGTTTTTACTGTGACCTTTTCTTTGTATACCTAGGAAAACACCTAAACAATTTCTTTGGTTCTTTTTCTACCCTTTCAAGATAATGGTAGCCTTTCATTCTTGATAATTCTGCTTCAAAATTCCTTTCTTCTAGCAGAAAAGAATTGAAAACGTATGTGATTGTCTTTTGTTTTTCCCCTTTTTGGTGTCATTTGCAAGGTGGGAGGAGTGGAGTGGGCTTGACATTAGTGCTGAAAAAGTCTCTGGCCCTAAGCCAGCAAGAGGTGGAATAATATAAAATTAAGCTTGTTTATGAGATAGTGTAGAAAGTCTGGCATTACAGAAGGTGCCTGCAGTAAACTGGCAGATTTACGTGAAACATCACGGTACATGTAAATGCATAGGTGGTTGATGCTTAACCAGCCAATGCAGGCGCATTGTTTCCTTTTGTAACGAGAATGCCAGTACACTTTCTGCGTCAGGTTGGTGAGGATTTAGTGGGAGTACTTGGGTGCCTTGCTTCTCAACAGCTGCTGATATAAAATAACACGTAAAATAAGCCCACATCTGTGCATACAAATATGTGTGTTTATACACATGCTTGTGTGTGAGTGCATGTATAGATACACACAAATGTATACTTTTGTTATTGTGTCTATGTGTATACATATTTGTATTTATTTATATTTATTATGTAAAAATGCCTATACAGACGTGCTACATGCTAGCAAGTCAGTGTTGACTCTTGGTGACACTGGATAGAACTGTTAACTATATTTTTTGTCTTCATTCAAATGACTAATCACTGATAGCCATCCATCTTTGTAGCAATTCATTGCATTGGTGGTATTCTGATTTTTATGTTGACCTTGCCAGGCATGATGTTTTTTAATGCTCTTTCTTCTTCACATGATGCGTCTAAAGCATGTCTATCATGTTTAACTCTTTTATCTAAATTTATTCCCTCTTCTGCTTACTGTAATCCTCCCTCTTAGTCTTTGCTTTTTTGCATCAGGTGTTTCTTTACTATTTTTATAGTAATTTCTTAAATTTACCATCGTTGTTAATTTGTCTTTCTGTATTTTTTCTGTTGCTCCTACCCTTTTAAACAGGGGAAACTTGGTTACCATTGTTGGTTATTTTTCTATATATATAAAAAAAAAAAAAAGTTCTTATATTTCCCTTTTCGTATTTCTACTTTTACCCTTGTACTGTCATGGCCAACAGGTTTTAAAAAATGCACTTCTTGTGGGCATAAAATCCCTAACTTGGATGCCCACAAGGTGAGCATATATCGTTTAGGAGCAGCTCATTTAAACACAAACTGCTCAATATGTGCAGCTTTCAGTTCGAGAGCCTTAGCTAATAGACTCACTAAACCTTTTCTTAAGGGTTTACTTCATCCATCATCAGGGGCTCAAACAACTCCAGTAAGACCACTAAAGGTCCTTCAAAACATAGGACGCGTTTACTACCAAAGTCTCCCAAGACTTCTTCGGAACTGCCTCCTAAAGTTTCAAGACTATCAGATCTGACTTCTTCGGACCCAAAATTGCGCACTTTGGATCCTAAACCATTGGATCTCATTATCATATCAGCAAGTCCTACAACTCAGCTTACGGATCCCAAACCCTTGGATCTGAAGCCTAGTACTTAGTACACTTCTAGAGCTTGTTCTTATGAGTTTCGTTTGGATCTGATCTTTTCTAGGCTGTATTTCCTTTTAATGCAAACTCTCAAAAACCCAAGTCAAGTGTAGATTGGGCATTTGGATGGGAAACCAGTAGTTTGGCACCTATGTCTCTAATGGACACAAGTAACCTGTAAATGGTGCATCTCCCAGACCCATGTTTACACTTATCAAGGGTATCAGAACTTGTCAGAGGTCTGGGATGCATGGCCAGGCTTAAAAATGTCCTTGTGGTCGTTAGCCTAGTAAACACCTGTGAACCTATGAACCTAAAAGCACTCTAGACCCTGGTCAACCACATCATCCATTAGGTCCTCCAGAGGTTTTTCTGAAGTGAATGTGGATAGGATGATGCGAAAGTTCCTCAGAGCTAAAATCCAGATGAGAGTTATCTCAGCTACATCCCCTATTTGATCCGTGAGTCTTCCTGACACTGCTCATGCAGTTTATTTCTCCTCCTCTGATCTATCTTTTGGTTTCAGAGCCCCAAGATCCAGCAGCTCTGAGAGTTCCACAGACGGATCCAAACAGAATTACTTCCTCGACTCCCGACAGCATCCCTTATCAGTTCTGCTCCTATGCGTTCAGATCGGAACTGGTCCTGGAGCTGAGGTGTCAAATATGTGGGGCTAGGATCTACTCCAATGTTGTATCCATCCCTGCCCCTTGAAGCCTCAGTATTGGACAGCTCAGGTCTGGTTCTGTCCTCCAGACATGGATCTGTTCAGAGTCATGATCTAGCCATACTGGAACACTCTGCTCTGGTTCAGGTGGCCACTGCTTCTCGATGCCCATCTGCCTTTGATGTTGTGGAAAGGGCATTTTCTGGTTCTAGAGATCTGGACTCTGTCCCTTCAAATCCTCCCCTTATTCTTTACTCTGTTCCAAGCTGCAAGTCCATCAGACGTATTCCACAAGGACAGATGGTTCCCTCTAGCTTCCAGTTGGTTACCATGGAGGAGCTCCCTTTCTCTTCTCTTCTTACACCTCCCCGAACATCCCCTCAAGGAGGTCCATCACAAGAGAAAGTGCAAGAGGAGGCAAACTGCTAATGCTTTCAATACTTTCTTCACAGAGACCATACAGTCACTTGCCAGTCAACTATCCCCAGATAACTCAAAACTTCATACCACCAGTTCTGGCTCTCTCCCAACATTTAAATTGCAACCCATCTCTACATCTCTCATCTTCAAATTCATCCAAAAACTGAAGCCTTGCACTCCTTCTGCTGACCAGCTACCATCTGAATACCTGCAAAAAGCAGCCAAAGTTATTGCATACGCAATATCCATTCTTGTAAATAGAACCATTAAAGAGGAGACCATCCCAGAAATCTGGAAAATTTCCCACATTATCCCCCTACACAAAGGTGGTAACTCCAAAGATTATTCTAACTATTGGCCTATAGCCCTTTTATCACCCCTAGCAAAAATTATGGAGAAATGCATTCACCATCAGCTATTAGACCACTTAACTCAACATAACATTCTAGCTAACTGCCAACATGGCTTTAGGCCATTCATAGTACCACTATCGCCCTCTTATCTTTCACAGATTCCATCAATAGAAATCGCAACAATAATATCCTCTCATCTGCACTCTTTATCGATCTCTCAAAAGCTTTCGACTTAGTCAACCACACCCTTCTTATTAACATTCTAGAATCCCTTTCCCTTGATACTTTGACTATCCAATGGTTCAAGTCCTACCTCAGCAATAGGCAGCAGGCAGTTCTCTGGGATCAGAATCTATCATCCTCCAGTCAGTCATCCTTGGAGTCCCTCAGGGCTCTATTCTAGGACCTCTCCTTTTCTCGCTATTCATCAATGACCTGCATGTAGCAATTCCTCAAGCCACCTGTATACAATATGCAGACGATTCGACAATCATATGTTCAGCTAACTCCCCCTCAGAACTACATTCTTCAACTCAGAAGGTATTCAACATAATCGAGACTTGGTTCTTGAAGCTTTGCCGCCTCCTAAATGCCAAAAAAACTAGGCTCCTACTCTTTGTACCTACTGGTAAGTCCCTCCCCTGTAGACTTCTCAATCATTTCCAACAACGGTACCTTCATATCCCCTGACTCTACCACTAAACTGTTAGGAATTACAATTGATAATAACCTTAACTTTGATAGCCATATAAACAACACTATAAAATCAGTAAACAAAAAAATTGGCTCCTTATACAGAATTAAACCCTTTTTAACGCCATCAGCCAGAACCAAAATTGCTCACTCTCACTTAATTTCAACTCTTCTATATGTCTCACCCATATACACTAACCTAAAAAAAATAACCTTATCAAACTAATTCTTACAATAGCATTGCCCGATTTGCTACTGGCAATCCCTTTAGAACCCACCACTGTCTGAATCTACTGCAACTGGGCTGGCTAGAACTACAAAGTCATGTGTTATTTACTCAACTCACCATTGCCCACAAGCTATTTTACCAACCTAACATCACTCCTGTACTCTCTAACCTCATCATCCCCTACAAAAACCTAAATTCACTACGCTCTTCTAGCAGACTTCTAGCCACCATAACAAAGTCCAACAACACAGCAGGGGATTCCTTGTTCTCTAACACTGTAGGTAAAAACTGGAACCTTCTACCTATAGAACTAACCTTACTTCCCGCTCTGCCTCTCTCTAAACAAAACCTCAAAATCCACCTGAAGATCCATTGGTTTTGCCCATGCAGCAACCCTGATTAATCATTTGATTCATTACTTCTCGTCTCCCTTTCTCACTTTTTCTTCCTAAACTCTGCTGCATATCCCTGTAAGGCCAATATTGTAAATAGCATTCCTGAAACAACCTATTGTACTGTTATTTGCCTATTGTATTATACTGTATATCGACTTGTCTTATACTGTGTGACACTGTTTAGTGTAATACTTCTCTTTTTTATTACATTCATATCTTTTATCCTTTTTTACACTGTGTATATGTTGTTTGTATATTCCGTGTCCTACTATCGGAGCTTTTCTCCCCGGGCCTCTACTGAAAATGAAATACATCCAGCTAGACTATCCCGGTTAACAAATGCAAAAAAAATAAAAACATAGATTCCCCTTTGGAAACTCTCACTGAAGATACTGATTTTAAGGCAATAGAATGCTCCCCAAGATCACCACATGATAATGCATTAGAGATCTTCAGACAAAAAGGTGGTTGGTCTTCTGATAATCCTTTTCCAGAGGAATCAGTATTTGTGGAGGCTTTTGGTTCTGGCCCATCTATGTTTTGGATGACCCCCCCCATCAAATGAGTTTATTGATCTAGTCTCTTGCTGGGCATGGAATGATCCAGATTCAGTTGAGCCTGTACAGTGTCACCCTGTCATGTTCCTAGCCTCCTCCAAAAGGTAAACCCCACTGGAGCAAAGGAATCCATGTAGATGCAGTAGTGATGGTGACGGCTACAAAAAAAAAAAGCTAGCAGAAGAGAGCTGTTCTGTACACCCGCTAAACAGAAAGTATAGAGCACTGGATAGATTCAGAAAGCAAGCTTTTGTCTCAGCGAGGTCCCTTAACTGTCTGGCACACTTTACAAGGCTACAAAGTGATTTGACCAAAGAACTGTCAGATTCTGTATCTGAGTCCATGTCTGTAGAGGATTTCAAAAGATCATTATCTCAGCTTGCCACTATTTTGTCAATTTCCAGTGCATCCATGAGGTTGATCCTCTCACATAGCTGAAGGCGCCTCATGGGCGGCTAGTTTATGCATTGCAGTAAGGAGACATGCCTGGATGCGGCTGTGTGACTTTACAGAGCCTTTCACGGTGTCTTTCATCAGTGCTGCCTTTGATGGAACACCTCTGTTTGGTCCATCTGTGAAAGAAATGCATGTCCACAGTGGATAAGACTAAATATCTAAGCTTGAGTCTATAGCTGCAGGAATAGCCCTACTCCATTTAGCATGCTACTTTATGCATGACTTTCAATAGAATCTAGCTGTTCAGTGGTCTATTCTTTGACAACCCCAATCTTTTCCAGACATGTTTGCACCAATATGCAAACACCGTAGTCAATGGTGGATCTAGTCAGATGACATTTATCTAGGCCGGCCCTTGTTTTTCCACCCTGAATGGCCACAGTGACTACAGACTCCTCCCAGTTGTGATGGGAGTGAGGGGGGCATTACTTGGGAAAGATGGTCCAAGGCACATGGTCCCCCAAGAGACCAGTTTACATATCAACATCCTGGAGATGAGTGCAGTCCTTTAAGCTTAGCAGGCATTTCAAGATGCTCTTCCTGAAGGGTCTGTTGCAAGTCAGACCTACAGCATGTCTGTAGTCTGGCACATTAACAAACAAGGGTGAACCCTGTCTTACCCTTTCTTTTGGAAGACTGTGAGATTGTGGGAGTGGGCAGTCTCCACCAACTGCTACTGACCGCTTTCTAATTGCAGTGGACATTCTGGAGAAATCAGGGTACTAGCAGACAAATTCAGCAGGTCCACGCTGATGCCTCATGAGTGGTCTCTCAAACAGTCAGTGACAGAGAATTTTTCATCGTTGGGGCCACCCATGCTGTAATCTCTTTGCATCTCCCCACAACAAGAGCAGCAGGTACTTTGTCCTAATCACCCCTCAGAGGGGGAGGATCAGAGATGTTAAGAATCTGTTTACAGTGATACCTAATCGATATGGGATTGAAGCCATAAAAAGCTTTATATGAGGGCTGGATGTCTATGATAATGATATGATCCAAAGCATACGTGTGTGTTGCTTCAATTAATATTGGAAAACAATGTATTCATTATGTGCAGCAATAGGGTGTTGCCATGGGCACACCCTGTGCCAACAGCTATGCAAATATTCCACTTGCATATTGGGAAGAACATCATATTTTTAACAATGAGAATGAATGGAATATATATGCCCGATTTTTTTACAAAAGATTTGTTGACAAAGTATTCTTTTTATGGAAAGGAACTGTTGAACAACTAGAAATGTTTCTACAATATTTAGAAGGAACTACTTCATTCTTTAAATTCACTATATGTTCCTCTGAGATGAATATTGACTTTCTAGACATCAGACTAACTGTCGACAGTGATGGGGGAGATACAGACTTCCCTATTTAGGAAAGAATGCTATAAGAGCACTTTATTAAGACATGACCGTATGCATCTGGGTCATGTATTCCCTAATGTAATGAAAAGTCAAGTCTGATATTGTTAATCCTCGTTCATTCCTTACGTATGGGTATCGGTTCCAACCTCGGAACCGAGCCGGCCATCTTCCAAGCTCGCGTCAGCTACAAACTCTCGAGCTAAAACTCTTACTCAGAATTCCCCTCTCCCTGTTACCTCAGATTTCGTTTGCTGCGTCGCCATTCGGTCATGTCAAGCTACTTCTCTTGAGCTAAGTACAATATTTTGTTGTCATACTAGTCTAAAACAACTTTTTCTCTCAGAAAAGTTACTAAATTGTTTTCTCTTACCTTATCGCATTTAGTGATGATCCCTTCTTGAAATTTTCAATCCCCTTTATCTGATTTACTGCGAGGTATTTTCTTCTTTACCATCGTTGGTAAACCCCTTTTCCTCCTTACCTTCGGGTATTTCTTGTATCATTGCTGATATTCTTTCTGATTTCCTTCTTTCCTTCTTTCCTATCATGGCAGATAAAAAAGTCAGTCCAGGATTTAAGAGATGTTCAGATTGTTGCCATAAATTACCTACTTCAGATGCACATTCTCTGTGTGTCTATTGCTTGGGTGTGCCTCATTTTATCAGTTGACCCGCCCTGTGGAATTTGTAAGAACTTCTCTAACAGGACGTTGAGTGAGAGGAAAAATAAATTGTTATTGAAGGGGCTACTTAAATCTCCTTTTTCAGAGGCTATTTCTGTGTCGGAGGCTTCAACCCCTCCAAGATCCCATAAGAAAAAGACTGATGAACATACAAAGGCCAAGTCTCTTCCTTCGTCCCCGGCTGGGGGCTCCCACCAACCGAAACCCAAGAAGGCTAAGCTTTTTACTTCAGATCTGACTTTTTCAGCGTAGAACTTCGGAACCAAGGCCATCGGTGCCATCTGTGATTTCAGCACCGACTAGCGTGCCCTTTACTGTATCGGTACCAAGGGGCTCCTCGATTCAGACTTCTCCACCAGCACCGACTATCAAGTCGGTGCAGACTGTAACCACATTGGCTCCGATACCTTACCCGGAACCGACAACTCAGTTATTGACACCGATTTTTTTCGGTCCCAGCCTCAATGCCGACAACCACTTCAGCACCGACCTTATTGTCGGTGCAGACCATGACTTCAGCACCGATGAGTTCCTCTGTGCAGACACCTGTAGTTAGTCCCTTATGGCCCCATTGTTTTCAGTGCAGACTGGTGAGGTGGGCACCGAGCTTGTCCCATCTTTGGATAGACCTGACTCTCCCTCAGCCATGTCCGTGAAATCCACTAGAAGCCTCTCTGAACACGACATGTTGCATCTTGTGGATCAAGTGCTTTTGGCCAGAGGTATCCCGCCTCCCAGGACCTATCCTTCCTTGGGAGGTGATCACCCTTTGCCAAAACCCCTACTTATTCTCCTCCTTCATTGCCTTTGAAGCCCCTTGATGTAGCACAGTCTTCCCCCTCTATGGTTCCCTTTATGGACCTCACTAAGGAACCGCAGTTGCCTTTGTGGCAGGAGAGTTTTGCTATGACCCAGGATGTCAGCTGTGCCGTAGCCATACTTAATTTTGTGTTTCACAGCCATCCAGGGACTCCGTGTCGGCAGGCTGAGCCACTTAGGGGAGGGGTGACCCCTGTCCTGGACACTCACCCCTCTTCAGGTGGACCGGCCTTGCAACTAATGGAGAAGGCTTTGGTGTTTGCTGGTGATAACTGTGCTGTAAATATCCCCGCCCTTCTCTGGACCGCAGTGTACAAAAGGCGCTCCTAGCAGATACAAGGCGCAAGGACATCGGGATGTACTCCCACAGGAAACCCCTTTTGTGTTGTCTTCCCCAGCTTCTCCCTCTGAGGAAGTTCATCGAAAAAGCTCGTGCAAGAGGAAGCACATGGACTCCACAGAGGAGTTCCCTGCTGAAGACACAGACTTTGATGATGGGGAAGGGTCCCCTCGGTCACCCTCTGAGGTGTCCTTTGGTGATATCCTCGAAATCCTTAAACAGAGAGGTGACTGGCAGCCCACTAATCCGACCTCTGAAGAGTCTGTGCTCCTGCAGGCCTTTCGTGCCCGGCCCCCTACCTCCTGGATTACTCCACCTGCCGACGAACTGGTCCAGCACAGCGTGCGTGGAAGGCTCCTGACACCGTTGAGGCCATTCCCCGGAGGCCAGATAAAATTTTGTCCCCTCCTGCTACTGATCCCCATTGGTCCAAAGGTCTTCCTGTAGATGCTCTGGTGGTGGCGGCCGCAACCAAGAAGAACCTGTCGGAAGAAGAAAGCCAGACTGTCCATCCACCCAACAGAATCCCGGGCTCTGGACAGAATAGGGAAGCGTACTTTTGCATCAGCGACCTTTGCAATCAGGTCCCTGAATTATATGGCACACTTTACCAGGCTTCAAAGGGATTTAATTTCTGAGCTCTCTGAAACTTTGGCTGGTGCCGTGTCTGATGAGGTCCATGACAAAGTGGCCTCTCAGCTGGCTACCATTGAATCAATATCAAACTCCGCCATGCGCCTGATATCTCATGCTTCAGAAGGAGCAGCTAGAGTGGTGAGTTGAGGTGTTGTTTTGAGACAACATGCCTGGATGCGCTTATGTAATTTCGTGGAACCCTTCAAGGCTTCCTTTCTCAATGCTCCCATCAAAGCCTCTTCATTGTTTGGACCCAAGGTTAAAAGCACACTGGCCAGATGTGAACAGGACGGTAAGACCCTTTCTGCCATGGGTATCCGTTATTCTTCCCCTCAACGTGCTTTCTCCAGAAACCAGAAGAGTGGGAAGATATAGTACAAAAAGTCTCAGGGTCCTTTCCGTGACACACAGGCTGAGTTCTCCCCTAGAGACAGTGGGGGAAACTCACAGGAAAGACGCTTTTTTTAGGGCAGAGGGGATCCGTGTAACCAGGGTTCCAGGGACTCTCTTCCTGGCCAATCCTACCAGCACTTCTGAAGAGCGGACCAACTCCTTTCCTCTGGAGGTGGTTGGGGTCGTTTCTCCTTGTACCCTTCTGCCTGGCTAACCATCACCACCAACTCTTGGGTACAAAGGATAATAACCAGAGGTTACCATATTCCCTTCAATCTTTGTCCTGCCCCCCCCCCCAACAAACTTACCTGATGTTCCACCCAGTCAAAGGGAAGAAGCAGCATTAGAGATAGCAAAGCTGCTAAGAAAAAGAGTCATCCGAATAGTCCCTCCAGACCAGATAGGATCCGGATTCTACTCGAGACGATTTTTGGTGTCAAAGAAAACTGGTGACTGGAGACCAATCTTGGATCTCAGTGTATTGAACAAGTTTGTAAGAGTACAAAAATTCTGGATGGTCACAATACAGTCTATCCTCCCACTTTTGAAAAAAGACGATTGGATGTGCTCGATAGTATGCGTACTACTACATAAAAGTGGACAGGCCATCAAGAATATTTCTGCGCTTCCGTGCGGGAGCCAGTCACTACCAGTTCAGAGTACTGCCCTTCGGACTCTCTACAGCCCCCAGAGTGTTCACACAGTGCATGGCAGTCGTCACAGCTCACTTGCAACTACAAGGATTCCAGGTGTTTCCATACCTAGACGACTGGCTCATCTTCGTCCCCACCAGGCATCTATTGGAAGAAGCCCTGGCATACTCTCTCCTTGCTACAAAAAGGCTAGGCGAAACCATAAACTGGCAAAAATCCAATCTCACCCCATCTCAGTCCACAGAATTCGTAGGGGTCATATTGGATACAAAGAATTGCAGAGCATCCATTGCAGAGCACAGAATTCTAAGGATAAAGCAACAACTGATCCCAATCCTTTCAAGGGAGAAATCCACCGCTCACTCTCTTCTACAGCTGTTGGGTTCCATGGCAGCCTCCATCATCATTGTCCCCCTGGGCAGGTTTCACATGAGGCTTCTACAATGGCTACTGCTCACCCAATGGTATCCTTTTCAGTATCCTCTTTCAGCCAAGATTCGAGTAACTCACAGGTGCAAACAGGATTTAAATTGGTGAATGACCCACAGCCCGTCACAATGGTCTCGCCCCTCAGCAGCCCAAGGCTACAGTGACCACGGACGCCTCCCTGATGTGGTGGGGGGGCTATGTCAAGGACAGACAGTCCAAGGTACTTGGTCTGAATTGGAGGCCCAACTGCATATAAATGTTCTAGAGCTGAGGGCGGTGCTTTTGGTGTTGCAAGCATTCCATCCCCTGCTGCCGTCTGGGACTATTGTGATACAATCAGGCAACATGGCAGTGGTCTGGTACATCAACAAACAGGGCGGAACCAGATCTTACCCCCTTTGTTGAGAGGCCATGAGGATATGGCAATGGGCAATGGCTACCGACCGTTTTCTTCTAGCAACGCACATTCCCAGGAGTTCCAACGTGATAGTAGACAGACTCAGCAGGTGCATTCTACAGCCTCACGAGACTGGTCCCTGAATCCCTTGATAGCGGCGGAGATCTTCCACCGCTGGGGCCTTCCTTGCTGCGACCTCTTTGCATCCCCGACCAACTACAAATGCAGCAACTACTTCGTCCTGATTCCCCCTCTGGGACAGTCATCCAGGGATGCTCTAGTCCACGATTGGCCCTCAGGTCTTCTTTATGCATTTTCACCTCTCCCCCTCATCCCCCAGTTTCTGAAGAAAGCCTGCCGGTTGAAGAGCAAGATGATCCTCATAGCACCGTATTGGCTTCATCAGATTTGGTTCCCCTTCCTTTGGCCTCACCTGCTAGATCAACCATGGGTTCTCCATCCAACCCCAGGGTTGATCTCCCATTCGCAGAATCTGATTCATCCCAACTTGGACAGCCTGAAGCTCACAGCTTGGCTCCTCCAATTCCCTTGATTGCCAGGCAGAATGATCTTTCTTTGCCAGTACGGGACATTCTTATTGCATCTCATAAGTCTTCCACTAGAATTACTTATCTAAGCAAGTGGAAAAGATTTACCTATTGGCTGAAAGAAAAGCAAGTAGATCCCTTTTCAGCACCAGTGTAAATAGTACTAGAGTATCTAGTTGACCTATTTCAATCGGGTCTATCGGTCTCTACTATTAGAGTTCATTTGGCTGCAATATCTAATTTTCATGAGGGTGTTCAAGACTCCTCTCTTATGTCACACAAATTATGCAAGACCTTCATAAAAGGTGTGAATCATCTGACGCCCCTTTTTAGAGAACCTATTCAACCATGGGACCTGTCATTAATTCTACAAGCTCTGACAATGCCACCTTTCGAACCAGCTTCTTCTTGCGACTTCAAATATTTGTCATGGAAAACCGTGTTTTTGGTCGCCATTACTTCTGCCAGGCGTATCTCTGAGCTTCAAGCCTTATGCATCAAGAGTCCATACTTGATTTTTCATAAAGATAGAGTGTCATTGAGAACTAATCCTTCCTTTCTGCCAAAAGTGATCTCTGAAATGTCCATTAACCAAACCATTGAATTGCCAGTTTTCTTTCCCAGCTATTCAAATGAGAGTATTGCCTACGTACCCTAGATATTCACAGGCAAATTTGCTTCTACTTGAACAGGACTAAGGCCTCTTGTAAATCAGACCAGTTATTTTTGGCCTGTTCTGGACCTAATTTAGGATGTGCTATTGCTATGGTCACATTGGCTAGATGGTTGAAAGACTGTGTGACCTTCATTTATATACAACGTAATATTCCATTGCTGACTACCATAAAGGCTCATTCAACAAGGTCGGTGGCAACTTCTGCTGCCTTCCATGCCAAAGCTTCTTTACATGACATCTGTGCAGCTGCAACTAGGGCTACGCCTCATACCTTCATCAGTCATTACAAATTGGATTTGGCCTCCAGGGGAAGAGCATCTTTTGGATGTTCATCGTGTTTCACTGTTGCAGTCATTACAGTTGGGTTATCCTGCTGGCAGGCTACCCGCAGTCGGCCTGAATTCCAAAGTCTAGGTTCGGCATCGGTTGCTGTCGGCTCTTCCCTGACGTAAGTGCGCCAGGGGTATAAAAGATGCAGCCGACGCCATTTTCTTCAGTCTTTCTTGCCATGCGGTGCCCGAAGCAAAAGCAGTTCGCAAGTGCCAGTCGGCCGACTCCTGAGATTTTCATGTTTGAATTTCAGATCCGAAGTCTTCATTAAAAGCTAAGTACCCTGTTGGGGAAACTTTTTTCTTGCTCCAGACCGATGTCAGAAAAAGTTAGTAATTGTATTTCTTGTGGGAAGCAAATACCTCATAAGGACTTTCATTCCTATTGTATTCCTTGCCTAGGCCCTGACCACGACGTTGCTAATTATCGGTTCTGTGCTAGATTTAACCAACGCACTATTAAGCGTCGGTACGATTTTGCATTTCACTATTTTGGCAGAAGATTTAATTACACAATGCCGTCGGATAGCCATCTGACTACCACAATTCACAAGAAACTCAAAGAAAAAGAAAAGGACAAGCATCCGAGGTCCAAAACTTATGACGAGGCTTCTTCTAAGTCAGTCGCCGGTTCTCAGTGAGGTACTTTCGCAGCCCCTGACACCCGCTACTTTAGAGCCACAGGCCGCTACCAACTCCCACGTGGAGCCGACTAGGCCGCTGGAGACTCAAGGTATTGGAATCTCGGAAACTATTCCCTCAGATGGGTCCGGAGCCCCTGAGCAGGCATCTGCTTCTGAGGGTGTTTTCAGGCCTACACAGTTATATGTAAAATCGACTTCAGCTTCAAAGGCAAAGATTAAATTACCTTTAAAGACAAAGAAACAAGTACAACAGCCACATAGACAGGCCTCCATGCCTAAAAAAACAGATGCTCAAAATGGCCGAAGACCTAATTACTTTGATCAGGGGTTCCCATCCCCCTCCTGATAAGAGGCCTAGGCAAGAGACTGAATATGAATCTTCAGATCAGGTTTCCATTTCTTCTGGTTCCTCTTCTGATCAGGAACACTCTCTTCCTCCCTATGAGGATTCTGATGCTGAAGAATCTATCCCTTCAGCCTCTCCTCCTGTGGATTACTCTTTTGGGGAAACTCTGCATACCATGAGGGAGCATTTCCACTGGGAGAGCCAAGATTATTCAGAATCTAAGAAAAGGCTCAGAGACTTCCTTTTACTACCTCAGCACAGGCCCCTGGCTATTCCACCTGTGTTAGACATTGTCGATTATGTTTTTTCAGAGTCCAGAGTGACTCCTGACTCCCTGCCTCCAGCTGCTGTTAAGCCAGACAGATACTACAGGGTTCCTGATTCACATACATTTCTTTCTAAAAACCCTGCTGCTGACCCAGAAACTATCTCTCAGGGTCCCAAAGGGGTCAAGGCTTCCACTGCAAAAAACCCTACCCCCTCTGACAGGGATTCTAGATCACTGGACAGATGGGGAAAAAAGATTTACACTTCTGCAACCTTGGCTATAAGGGCTTTAAATTGTCAGTTTCATATGCTTAAGTATCAGCAATATATTATGTCACTGCTAAAACAGAAAATGTTGATAAATTCTGAATGTGCAGAAAAAACAAAGAAATGCAGGATTTATTGCATGCAGCTGAACAAGTTGGAAAACATACTTTGCAATGTGGTTTTGATTCTTTGGAGGCCTCCTGCAGGGCCGCTGTTACGGGTTCTGTCATCAGGAGGCATGCTTGGTTAAAGGAACAGAATTTGCCTGATCATGTTAAAGCAAAATTATTAGATGCTCCATTACAGCATGATACTTTGGTGTTAAAGCAGAGGAGGTGTTGAAGAAAATGGAGGACAAAGCAAAATCTATGCAAACAGTCAAGGATTTCTTACAGGTGCAGCCTCCAAGATTTAGCAGACACTGGCCTACAAAGAATTGGTCCTTTCCAGTGTCAGGCCACAAAGGGGCAGATACAGACGCCCTAGAGGAAGATCACAGCCTCAAGGCACATACAGGTCTAAACAGTGGGGTGCTTCTTCCTCCAAAAGCGGAGAAGACAAATCACAGTCATACAGGAAACAGTCCCAATGACTTCCCCCTGCCTGCGCCAAGCACTTATCTAATGGCAGCACCATTAGGGGGAAAACTAGCACTTTTTCATCAAAATTGGCACATAATAACCCAGGACAAATGGGTCTTGAACATAGTGTCACAAGGCTACAAGTTTCACTTTCATACCCTGCAAAGGGCACACGGTTTGCCAGACCTGCCAAAAAATCAATGGGCAGAGGCACAAAAGCAAGTTTCATCCCTCATGGACATGAGGGCCATTCAGCAAGTACCAGAGCAAGAGTAGGGACAAGGATTTTACTCAAGACTGTTCGTGGTGCCCAGAAAGGACAAAGCCTGGAGACCAATACTGGACCTATCAATTCTAAACGCATATCTGGATATTCCAAAATTCAAAATGTTGATGCTGCTGCAGCTTCTGCCCATGCTGGGCAAGAAGGCTTGGCTTGTGACCTTAGACCTAAAAGAGGCATACCTGCATGTCCCAATCAGACAGTCATGCAGAAGATACCTCAGATTCATAGCTGGCTCAATGCACTACCAATTCTCTGCACTGCCCTTTGGCTTATCTACTGCGCCCAGGGTCTTCACAAAATGCCTGGCTCCAGTAATTGCATTCTGCAGACAGAGGAATACAAATATATCCTTACTTGGACGACTGCCTCATTCAAGCAGAGAACAAGGACATTCTACTACAGCATCTGGCTTTTGTAAAAAGATTACTAACATGCCTAGGGTGCACAGTAAACGAAAAGAAATCAAAACTAATACCCTCTCAAGAGATAATATTCCTGGGTGCAAGCTTAAATACAACTGCCCAGATTGGCCTATCTCACGCCAGACAAACAAAGGCAACTGATTACTTGTTTCAGACTGTTGGCAACAAAGTCCAAGTTATCTGCAAGAAAAATTCTGCAGGCTTTGGGCTTCATGGCATCCTGCATTCTGCTAATTCCATATGCAAGACTGGATATGAGGAAACTTCAATGGTATCTACAAAGTGTTTGGACTCAACATTGCCACAGCCTGGAAACAACAATTACCCTTATTCCCTGCCTGCAACAGGAGTTTTGATGATGGGTAAAGGCCTGCCACCACAACAAGGGGCAGCCATTCACTTTACCCTCAGCCAGACAGACATTAACAACAGATGCATCAAATTATGCCTGGGGGGCCCACATGGCAGGAAGATGTATTCAAGGCACATGGTCATCAAGCTAAATGCATCTACATATCAATCAAAAAGAGATGCTAGCTGTTCAGAGTGCCCTGACAGCCTTCAAGGATCAACTTCATCCTGGACAACTACTGATAAAGACGGACAGTACTACAGTCATGTGGTATATAAACAGGCAGGGAGGAACCCATTCCTATCCCCTTTGCAGACTAGCCATGACTTTGTGGGACACAGCATTGACTTACCAAGTACATCTGCAGGCACAATTCCTGCCAGGAAAGATAAATACTCTGGCAGACGAACTAAGCAGAAACCTTATGGATCCCCACGAGTGGAAATTGGATCCGCAAGTCTTCAGCATGATAACAAGGAAATGGGGATGCCCGGACATAGATCTATTTGCCTCCCCTCACAACTGCCAACTACAGACAATCTGCACAAGGACTTATCACAAGCAAGCATGGAAAGTGGATGCTCTATCTTTCAGCCAGAAAAACTTAACAGTATATGCCTTTCCTCCACTGCCTCTCCTCCCCAAGGTACTCCTAAAGGTCAGACAAGAGAAACCGAAAATGCTACTGATTGCCCCAGACTGGCCCCGCCAGCACTAGTACCCAATCCTAAGGAACCTGTCTCAATGCCCTGCCTGGACATTACCTCAAATTCCTCACTTACTGTCCCAACAAAACAATCAGATCCTGCACAGCCAACTCAAGACTTAAAATCTGGCAGCATGGCGGCTAATGTAGTCATTCAAAACACCCCTCTTTCTAAAGCAGTGATGGATGTTATTTTGGAGGCCAGGAGGCCTAGTACCCGAAAATCTTATGCTGAAAAATGGAAGAGATTCTGTGCTTGGAACCAGGCACAAGGAATTGACACGATTGTACCAAATATTCCTCAGATTTTGCAATACTTAACTGAGATGTTGGACAAAGGCCTATCCTTTTCATCTGTTAAGATTCATGCCTCTGCCATTTCAGCTCATTACAATACAGAGCCACCTATTTTTTCTCATCCTTTATTAAGGCAGTACCTCAGAGGTGCCAAAAATTTAAGGCCTCCAAGGAGATCACCAATACCTGCATGGGACCTCAATTATGTCTTGGAAAAACTCACCCTGCCTCCTTCTGAGCCAGCCACTGCAGCTGACATTAAATTTTTATCTTGGAAAACAGCTCTGCTCCTAGCAATAACCTCTGTAAGACGAGTCTCAGAGCTACAGGCACTCATGGCTGTGGAAACTTTTATCATTTTCCATCCAGATAGGGTTTATCTGATGACAAACCCGACATTTATGCCTAAAGTAGTGTCCAGTGTGGCCCTTAACCAAACTATTCACTTGCCTACCTCTTATCCAAACCCACAGAATAAGGGTGAGAGACGTATGCATTCTTTAGACATACACAGACAGCTGCGCTTCTACTTGGACAGAACCAAAGCTTTCAGAAAGACTGAGCAATTACTAGTGGCATATGCTGCAGGATCACAAGGAAAGGCTATCTCAAAGCAGACTATTTCAAAGTGGATAGGCCACTGCATTCGTTTCTGTTATTCATAACATGGCAAATCGGTGCCTAAGGGCATCAGGCCACATTCAACCAGAGCAGCAGCCACTTCAGCAGCCTTCCTCAGAGGAGTACCAACTAAAGACATTTTAGAGGCTGCAACCTGGAGTTCAGTGCACACTTTTACAAAGCACTGACACTTACCACTCTACTCTAAATCCAGGGCAGGCTTTGCCACTGCAACTGCAGGGACTCATAGCCACTTGTAATCCTATTTAGCTCCGGCCTCCCAACCTTAGCTTTGGAATTCAACCCAATTGTAATGACTGCAACAGTGAAACACGATGAACATAGTACACTTGTGTACCTACCATAAATGTAGATGTTCGAGTGTATTCACTGTTGCAGTCCAGGTTACCTACCCACCATCCCCCTTATATTTGCTGGAACTTATCTGTACTTCTCTATTCTATACAACCTTGGTGGTGTATTTGCTTGTAGATGAAGGAATAATTTACTTTGGTGCATGCATGCTTTATTGTCATATTTTTAGCCTACCCTTTTGGGGGCACCTGATATCTGGGGCAAGAAAAACTGAAGAAAATGGCGTCGGCTGCATCTTTTATACCCCTGGTGCACTGACGTCAGGGAAGAGGCGACAGCAACCGATGCTGGACCTAGTCTTTGGAATTTAGGCCGACTGCGGGTAGCCTGCCAGCAGGATAACCCAATTGTAATGAGTGCAACACTGAATACACTCAAACATCTACATTTATGGTAGGTACACAACTGTACTTTCTGTTGTGCTCAGGAATGCCCTTCCATGAGAACCTCCCAGGAATAGAGGTAGCTGGGGACTCTGTCCCGTACGTAAGGACTGAACGAGTATTAACAATATCAGATAAAGAAGTTATGTCTTACCATAACGTTCCATCTGTATTGTTGATCCTCGTTCAGTCATTACGACCCTCCCTCCTTCCCCCTCCTTTGGCTTCTAGTGGATCTCACCATCCGGTTCTTTTAGGTGATTTGACCAGAGATAGCCTCTGCCTTCTTATGACTTGCAAACACAATCTGAGGTAACAGGGAGAGGGGAATTCTGGGTAAGAGTTTTAGCTCAAGAGTTTGTAGCTGACGCGAGCTTGGAAGATGGCCGTCTCCTTTCCGAGGTCGAAACCGATACCCATATGTAATGACTGAACGAGGATCAACAATACAGGTGGAACATTATGGTAAGACATAACTTCTTTTTATTGAGGATGTCTAGACTCTGTACCAGAGATGATGAATATGAAGAAGAAACAGGGAGATTGAATCAACCATTTCAAGAACATGGATACAATGACTTGGAAATAGCAGAAGTGGCTAATGCCACTAAGTATGAAAGGACAAAAAGGAGACGACCATCGTATTCAAGTCTTTGTAATCAAAATGTTCCAAGAGGACATCAATGTAATAATAAAATGTGGGTAACGCTGACATATAGCAGCGATATAAGAAATATTTGTCATATTATTAGAAATGGTTGATAAGAACATCAAAAGGATAGTGGGCTTGGAACCCTCTTTTTGTTTTAAGAATAATATAAACCTGAACCGACTTGTATGCAAAGGATTGTCTGGACCCTGTAAGCAAGTTGTAAGATCTAATAGGGTGGGCACCTTTCCTTGTAGAAAGTACAGAGTATGTTCTTTTATTAATCCAAGCAATGAATTTATACATCCCAAGACGAATGGAATATACAGACCAAATCTCTATGCTGATTGTTTAACTAAAAATATTATTTACCTGGCTACTTGCACTAAATGTTCCTGTTTTTATGTAGGTTAAATGAATAGATTATTTAAAGAACGTATTTTGCAACACAATAGAGATATTAGAATAAAGGCAAAATACAATGCTCTTGCACAGCATGTGAATCTTCATCCTGAACATAATTTTTATTTCATGGCACTTCGTATTCAAAGGAATAATCCTCGTGGTGGCAATTTCCATAATGTAATGTGGATCACTGCTGATCTCCAGGCAGATTAACAGCCTTGTTTAAATGGTGTGGTTCCCTTAAAACCGGCATTGAGGGGGTGTAGGCTCTTATGACTGATTTGATTGGTTTATTTGATTTATGTGAAGCAGTGGGAATGAATTGAGTTCAGGATCTATTGAAGGATTATACCTGAAAATGGTAATCCATTTACACAACTGTCGTTTTTATCGCTTGATTTTATAAAATAGTTTTTACTTTAATAAATTAGAGTTTTTATGTTCTTCATCTTTTTTCATTATTGGATACTGTTTGTCTTGGCCAGACCTTCAGTGCTACTGCAAATGTTTCTTGTTTGTTTTTCAGATATTTCTATACACAAAGATCTTATCTAGATTTTTCATGGCCATGTTTGATTTCTTGACCACCTTGTCTTGTCATTATTGATTATTAAGCAGGCTAAAGCAGTTTACTACTTATAGTTTCTCTCCTTATACAATAAATGCATTGATTTTTACTAGTTATCATATGGGGATGGAGTAGGGCATTATGAGTAGAGGGAGGAGCTCAAGAGTTTAAATGGTAAAGTGCAAACCCGTTTTGAAACTGTTTATTTTGGTAATTAGATATTTTAGACCGTCTTCACTTTCATCCAGTCCTGCATATAAATAAAACAAGGATGAAGAAAGTATGCAGTCTTGTTGTACAGCTTTATCATTCATAAACCATTTTACTTGCTCTTGTTAAGTTTGAACTGTTGCTTCTTGATCATTTTAAAGATTGCATATCAGAATTGTCAGGTCTGCTTTGTATACCCCTGCATGTCACTTTGGTCCTAAGCTTTTCATAATTTATGCAGTCAAAATCCTTCCTGTAATCAGTAAATACATGTAGATATCCTTTACATATTCTTTTGATTTTCAAAGACTCCATGCCACATCTGCAGTGATCTATCCTGTTCCCTGCAGTTGTCCTGCTTGCACTTGTGGCTACACCCTTTCTTAGTATGGTCAAAATCTCTCCTTAATAATCTTCAGAGGAATCTTGGTGACATGTGGGATCGCTGTGATTATGTGATAATTTCCACAATCATTCAGCCCACTTTCTCCAGGACTAGTGTAAGCACAGATGTTTTCCTGTCAGTGGGGTCATGGTGTTGTCCTCCAACTATTTGGGAAGAGCCTTTTAAGTGTTGTAACAGCTGCATCTAAGGGCTATAATACTTCACTGGCTTTCCATCAAGATATGATGCTTTGTTGTTTGGCAAAGCTTTCAGTGTTGCTGGTGATCTTCTTCGTGTTTCACTGTTGCAGTCATCACATTTGGGTTATCTGCTTGCAGTAGCCCTCAGTCGGCCTGATTATCAAGGTCTTGAGTCCTGCGTCGGTTGCTGTCTCATCTTCCATGATGTCAGGTAGTCAGGAGTATAAAGCATGTAGTCAACGCCATTTTATCAGTCTTTCTTGTTGTGCGGTGCTCGAAGCAGAAGCAGTTTGCAAGTGCCGGTCGGCCGACTCCTGAAATTTTTGTTTTTGAGTTTCAGAACTGAAGTCTTTAACTAAGCTAAGTACCCAGTTGGGGAAACTTTTTCTTTCTCTAAACTGATGTCAGTAAAAGTTAGTAATTGTATTTCTTGTGGAAAGCAAATACCTCATAAAGATTTCCATTTGTACTGCATTCCTTCCCTAGGCCCAGACCACGACGTACCTCGCTGTCGGTTTTGTGCCCTATTTAAACAATGAATTATTCGTTGTCTGTTCATTTACGCTTCTAAATATTTTGGTACTCGGTTCAATTATCCAGAAATGGCTTCGGTAAGCCACCCGACTACCGACATTCCGAAAAAACGCAAAGATAAACACAGACCGCTTAGGTCCAAAGCTGCCGACGACGCTTCTCCTAAGCTAGTCGCCAGTTCACCGGTACTCAGTGAGGTGCTTGCGCAGCCCCTGATACCCGCTACTTCAAATTCGCAGGCCTCTACTGAGACCCATTCGGAGTCCGGTATGCTGCGAGATGCTGCTTCTACTGTGGAACCTGCGGATGTCTCTACCTTGGATGGATCCGGAGCCGCTGTACAGGCACCAGCTTCTGAGGGTGTATTCAGGCCTACTGACTTGCATATTAAACCAACACCATCTTCTTCTTCAAGGCCTAAATCCTGATCTATGCCTAAAAAAAAAAATTATGCCCAGACTGTATGGTCAGGCCCCTATGCCTAAAAAACAAATAATAACAATGGCTGAGGACCTTATTACTCTAATCAGGGGAAGCCACCCTTCCCCCTCTAAGAGACCTAGGACTGATTTTCCTTCTGATTCTTCTGATCAGGATTCTGAAATGTCTGTTTTCTCTGATGACCAGGATTTGCCCTTATCTACTTATGAGGATTCTGATGCAGAGGACTCCATTCCCTCTGCTTCCCCTCCAGAGGATTTCTCTTTTGGTGAAACCTTGCATACTCTTAGGGAGCATTTCCGCTGGGAAAGCCAGGATTACTCTGACTCCAAAAAGAGGCTTGGGGAATTCTTACTCCTGCCTCGACACAGGCCTTTAGCTATCCCTCCTGTACTGGATATTATAGATGATGCCTTCTCGGAATCTAGCCTGGCCCCTGACTTTTTACCTACTGTTCCCAGAAAACCTGATAGGTATTACAGGGTACCTGACTCTCACAAGTTCCTCTTTAAAAATCCTACTGCGAAGCCTGAGACCATTTCACAGGGACCCAAGGGAATTAAGGCTACTATTGCCAAAAATCCTACCCCCTCTGATAGAGATTCCAGGGCACTGGATAGATGGGGAAAGAAGGTATACACTTCTGCTACTTTAGCCATTAGGGCTTTAAACTGCCATTTTCATATGTTAGTGTCAGCAACGTATTATTGGATTGCTTAAACAGAAAATGATGTTGATTCCTGACTGTGCTGAAAATAAAGAATTACAGGATTTAATGCATTCTACTGAACAAGTTGGAAAACATACTTTGCAATGTGGTTTTGATTAATTTAGAGGCATCTTGCAGGGCTGCTGTCACTGGGTCTGTACTTAGAAGGCATGCTTGGCTTAAGAAGCAATCTTTACCAGATCGTGTTAAAGCTAAATTGCTGGATGCTTCCTTAAACCAAGACCGCCTGTTTGGCAACAAAGTAGAAGTAGTACTTAAAAAGATGGAGAAAAAGCTAAATCTACGCAGACTGTTAAAGATTTCCTGCAAGTACAACCTCCCAGATTTAGTACGCACTGGCCCTCTAAGAATTGATCCTTTCCTGCCTCTTCCAGGCCTTCTCAGTCCAAACCCAGAACCAGCAGAACACCCAGGCTTCAGTGCCAAGGTACTCACAGGCCTAAACAGTGGGGGGCTCCCACTTCTAAAGCAGGAAGTAGTAAGACTCCCCCCTATGGTAAACTGTCTCAATGACTTAACTTTAAACCTTCCAAGCCCTGCTCAACTGACTGTTCCTTTAGGGGGAAAAGATTGTCCTGCATGCAAAAAATTGGACAAATGGGTTTTAAATATAGTTTCCCAAGGATACAGATTCCACTTCCACTCCTTACCAACCCCAAACGGCTGGCCAGACCTAATCCCAAATCTATGGGCAGAGGCACAAAAGCAAGCTCTCTCTCTTTTAAGCATCAAGGCTATTCAACCTGTTCCAGATGAAGAATTGGGGCAATGTTTTTACTCAAGACTTTTCCTGTTACCCAGGAAAAGACAGATGTCCTTCATGGATGCATCTGCAGTCATAACAACTGGGTTGTCCTGTCGTCAGGCAGCCCTTCAGTCGGCCGGATTCCAAAGTCCGGGTCCGGCTTCGGCTGATGTCGCACTTCACCCGACGTCATCTCTGTTGGTCTTCGGGTATAAAAGCATCAGCCGACGCCATTTTCCTCCGTCTTTCTTGCCGTGGCGCAAGCAGAAGCTGTTCGCAAGTGCCGGTCGGTCGGATCCAGAGATTACTTCTACCGAATACTACTTCGAAGACTTCTAAAGCTAAGTACCCCGTTGGGGACTCTTTCTTGCCTCAGCCGATGTCAGAAAAAGTTAACAATTGTTTAACCTGTGGGAAACAAATACCTCATAAGGATTTCCACTCTTACTGTCTGCCCTGTTTAGGCCCAGCCCACGTAGCAGCCTGTTCGGCCTGTGCTTCTTTCAACCGACGCTTAGGCGTCGGTCGGAGTTTGCAGAACAGTTTTTCGGTTCTGATTTTGCGTACATTATGCCGTCGGATCCTCCGACTACCCAATCTGCCAAAACGCAAAGATAAAGACCGACACTTCGCGGTCCGCGGTTTCGGCCGAAACCATGGTTAAGCAAACGGCGAGTGTCTCGGTTTCGGCCGAAACCGAGAAAACTGATCAAAGTACAGCTGAACCTATTCCTACAACTGAGGCCCCTGCTACAACTCTTGAATCGGCCTCAGAAATTTTACCCACTACGGTGGTTGACTTATCAGACACCATCCCTTGGATGTCTCTACCCCAGCACGTGGTGCTGCTAGGCCTCCAGCAGCCATGTCCATTAAGGCCTTCCCAGGGCTAAAGCAGCCAAGACTACTAAAACAGTGCCTGTTAAACCCCCACATCCAGGCCCTCTTCTAGTTCTCAAATGCTTACTTTGGCAGAAGATTTAATTTCTTTAATTAGAGGATCTCAATCTCACCCAGACAGGGCCTCTCAGCCCCAGAGAAGAGACCTAGGGCAGAGCCCCTGAGCCAGTGTCCTCTGATGATTCTGCTGATGAATCAGACATAACTGACCAGCCAGAGGCTCCCTTCTCCAATTTTGAAGATTCTGATGCTGAAGAATCCATTCCAGCTGCTTCCCCACCAGAAGAATTCTCCTTTGGGGAAACCTTGCATGCCATGCGAGAACAGTTCCAATGGCAGCAACAGGATTTTTCAGACTCCAGAAAAAGACTTAGGACCTTTCTGCACCTCCCACAGCACAGGCCCTTAGCTATACCTCCTGTTCTCTCTGTGGTGGATGATGCTTTCAATGATGTTTGCTCCGCTCCAGATTCTTTACCCCCAGCCCTTGCCAAACCAGACAGATTTTACAGGGTGCCAGATACTCATCACCACCTTTACAAGGCCCCACTTGCAGACCCAGAAACTATATCCCAGGGTCCCAAGGCAGTAGCCGCGACCATAGCTAAAAACCCTATTCCTTCTGAAAGGGAAGCAAGGTCATTAGACAGATGGGGTAAAAAGGTCTACACTTCAGCTACTCTCTCAGCTAGAGCTTTAAACTGTCAGTTTCACATGATACAATACCAACAGTTTATGCTTGATCAGTTAACTAAAAAACTAACCACTGATGAATCTCTTGATAAGAAATATGTATTAGAAATGGTAAATAACATACAACAGGTTAGCAACCATTCCTTAAAATGTGGCTATGATGCACTGGAGGCTTCATTTAGATCAGCCATGACTGGCACAGTGATAAGAAGGCATGCATGGCTAAAGGAACAAGCCTTACCGGATCATGTTAAAGCTAAGTTGCTAGATGCTCCTATGGACAAGACAAGTTTGTTTGGTACACCTGCCCAACAGGTTATGAAGAAAATGGAAGAAAAGGCAAAATCTGTTCAAACTGTTAAAGATTTCTTGCAGGTTCAACCCCCAAGGTTTAGCAGGAACTGGCCTGCCAAAATTGGTCCTTTCCTGACTCCACAAAATTTCAAAGGGGCAGGAATAGGCGTTCCAGAGGCAGAAACCAATCCAGAGGAGGTGCCTACAGAGGACGACAGTGGCAAGGTAACAACAGAGGCACAGACACAGCCACTGCCACTACATCAGCACAACCACAGTGACTTAACCTAAATCCGCCTACCAGGGAACAAATAGCAGCTCCTCTAGGCGGAAAGTTAACCTTATTTTCAAAGAACTGGCACTACATAACAAAAGACAAGTGGATTTTACAAACCATAGATCAAGGTTACGGTTTCACTTCCACACTTTACCAGTCAAAGAGGAATGCCAAATCTACCTCCAAATCAAAAAACAGAGGCTCTACACCAGATAATGGAGTTAGCAAACATGAGAGCTGTGGAAAGAGTGCCAACAGCAGAGCAAGGAAAGGGTTCTACTCCAGACTATTCCTAGTTCCAAGAAAGGAAAAAGTTGGAGACCAATTCTCGACCTGTCCACCTTAAATACATACATCATTGTCCCAAAATTCAAAATGCTGACCCTACAGCAACTTCTTCCCATGCTGGGCAAGGAGTCTTGGCTGGTAACTCTAGATCTCAAGGAGGCATACCTGCACGTCCCCATTCGACCAATCTGCAGAAGATACCTCAGATTTCTTGCAGGATCAGAGCACTATCAATTCTCAGCATTGCCCTTTGGCTTATCTACTGCGCCCAGAGTATTCACAAAATGCCTGGCATCAGTAATCGCCCATTCCAGACTACAGGGAATTCAAATTTACCCATACCTGGACGACTGCCTGCTACAAGGGGACAACAAAAGCAAGCTGACAACAGAATTACAAAGGGTCATTTACTTGCTACAAACACTGGGATACACAGTCAATTTACAAAAGTCAAGGCTGATACCATCCCAAACAAGGACATTCTTGGGCTGAATTGGACACAGTAAAACAAATGGCATTCCTGACTACAGAAAAACAAAAAGAACTTCCTCTTTACTTCTTGGCACTAACAAAACTGAACAAGTTAACAGCAAGAAAAGTACTGCAGGCCTTGGGCTTCATGGCATCATGCATAATCTTGGTCCCATTCGCCAGACTACATATGAGAAAACTACAGTGGTACCTAAAGAATTTATGGTCCCAACACAGACACAGCCTAGAAACAGAAATCCCACTAATTCCATGCTTAAAACAGGAGTTCCTATGGTGGGCTCAGGCATGCCAGTCAAACCCAGGCCTACCCTTCCGCAGATGTCAAGCAAGCCAGACCATCACAACAGACGCTTCAGACCTAGGATGGGGGGCCCACATGCTGGACAAATGTGTGCAAGGATTGTGGACACAGGATCAACTTCACCTGCACATCAACCTAAAAGAAATGCTGGCAGTAAAACTGGCAATCCAAAAGTTCAAACCATTTCTCAAAGAGGGCCAGTTGATGATAAGGACAGACAGCACCACAGTCATTTGGTACATCAACAAACAGGGAGGCACTCATTCATACCCCCTATGCAGAATGACTTTGGAGCTGTGGGCCCTGGCACTCAGCTACAACATCCAGTTACAGGCAATATTTGTACCGGGGAAAGACAATACTCTAGCAGACATATTAAGCAGAACCACTTCGGATGCCCACGAATGGAAGCTGCACCCGGACATCTTCAAGACCATCTCAAAGAAATGGGGAATGCCACAGATAGACCTATTCGCATCACCTCTCAATCACCAGCTCAAAAAATTCTGCACAAGGACATTCCACCCACTAGCATGGAAAGTGGATTCGCTCTCCTTCAACTGGAAAGGCCTAACAGCATATGCATTCCCACCTCTTCCTTTGATACACAAGGTACTACTAAAAATCAAGGAAGAACGTCCAAGGATAATCCTGATAGCTCCAAACTGGCTAAGACAACACTGGTACCCACTACTGAGGAGCATGTCTCGGAACAGTATGTGGCCAATACCCCTGATGCCTTTGATGTTAACTCAGAACAACTACAGCATCATACACCCAAACCTAAAAACGTTGCAACTGACTGCATGGAACATCACATAGCAGCAGCCAATCCAGAACTTTCCCAAAGAGTTAAAGACATTATCCTTGAAGCACTCAGACCTTCAACAAGAAGGAACTATGCTGGAAAATGGAAAAGGTTTGTCATTTGGAGTACGGAAAGAGGAAAAGATGTGTCAAACATAGATATGCCTAACATTCTGGAGTATCTGGCCGAACTTCTTCATTCAGGCCTGTCCTACTCCTCCATCAAGATACATGCATCAGCTATTTCAGCAGAATACAGCTTTGATCCACCTGTTTTTTCGCACCCTTTGCTCAGGCAGTTCCTCAGAGGAATCAAGAATGTAAAACCTCCAAGGAAACCACCATTACCAGCTTGGGACTTAAACTTTGTGCTAGAAAAATTGACACACTCACCCTTTGAACCAGCAGCAACAGCAGACCTACAACACCTGTCATGGAAAACTGCTTTACTACTGGCAATTACTTCAGCAAGGAGGGTTTCAGAACTACAGGCATTAATGGCAGTGCAACCCTTCCTAATCTTCCACCAAGATAGAGTGTCCATGAGGACTAATCCTACATTTATGCCCAAGGTGGTATCCAGAGTGTCTTTAAACCAGGCAATCCACCTACTTACCTTCTTTCCCAACCCACAAAACAGAGGGGAAAGAATACTGCATACCTTGGATGTACATAGACAGCTACGCTACTACTTGGACAGAACAAAAAATAGCAGAAAGACTGACCAACTTTTTGTAGCCTATGCAACAGGAAGGGAAGGAAAAGCTATTTCCAAACAGACAATCTCCAAATGGATAGGAAATTGCATACGATTCTGTTACTCCTTCCATGGAAAACCAATTCCACAGAACATAAGACCTCATTCTACAAGGGCAACAGCCACTACCACAGCCTTCTTACGAGGAGTGGCTACCAAAGACATTATTGAGGCGGCTACTTGGACCTCCGTGCATACATTTGCCAAGCATTATAATTTGCCTCTATATTCCAGATCCCGAGCAGGGTTTGCCACTGCTGTACTGCAAGGGATCCTAAACACACCATAATCTACTTTATCCTCCTCCCTAGTTGGCTATGGTATTCTACCCAGTTGTTATGACTGCAGATGCATCCATGAAGGACATAGTACAGTTTTGTACCTACCATAAATGTAGATGTCCGAACTGGATAGCATCTGCAGTCAGGATTACTCCCTCCTTCCCTCTGTGGTACTCCTAGGGTGTTTACCCTCCTAATAGCTAGCTGGTGGGGGGGAGTCTTTTATGGTGTATTTGTTTGTATATATGTACATACATGCTTATTGTTGTGTTTACCTCTATCTTTTTGGAAACATTGGCATCTATCCAAATTTTAGCCTTCAAGAGGGCTACTGGCATCTGGGGCAAGAAACACTGAGGAAAATGGCGTCGGCTGATGCTTTTATACCCGAAGACCAACAGAGATGACGTCGGGTGAAGTGCGACATCAGCCGAAGCCGGACCCGGACTTTGGAATCCGGCCGACTGAAGGGCTGCCTGACGACAGGACAACCCAGTTGTTATGACTGCAGATGCTATCCAGTTCGGACATCTACATTTATGGTAGGTACAAAACTGTACTTTTCTGGCATCCCATCCTGGATATGTCTATCCTAAACACATTTTTGGTAATCCCAAAATTCAAGATGCTAACTCTTCATCAGCTGCTTCCTATGCTAGGCAAAGATGTCTGGTTGGCAACATTGGATTTGAAGGAAGCCTGCCTGCATATCCCAATAAGGGAATCTTGCAGAAGATACCTATGCTTCAGAGCAGGCTACATGCATTGTCAGTTCTCTGCACTGCCCTTTGGCTTATCTACTGCACCCAGAGTATTCACAAAGTGCCTAGCTCCAGTCATTGCATTTTGCAGGCAAAGAAATATTCAAATATACCCATACCTGGACAGTTGTCTAATTCAGGCAGAAAGCCAGGACATGCTGTTAAATCATCTGGCATTTGTAAAGAAATTGCTAACTTCTTTGTGGTACACCATAAACGAAGAGAAATCACATCTTGTACCCTGCCAACAAACTGTATTCCTGGGAGCAAGCTTGAATACAACTTCTCAGATGGCCTACCTCACACCAGAGAAAAAAAGTTCATTTGACAGCCTACTTCAAACTACTGGCCACAAAGACCCAGCTATCTGCAAGGAAAATTCTGCAAGCCCTGCGGTTCCTGGCCTCCTGCATTCTACTAATTCCATATGCAAGACTGCATATGAGAAAACTACAATGGTATCTAAAAAGCCTATGGTGTCAACATTCTCAGGATCTAGAATCACTGATTCCTATCAAACCTTGTCTACAGATAGAGTTCCTTTGGTGGGCAGAGACCTGCCACCACAACAAGGGACTGCCATTCACTTTACCCCCTGCCGCCCAAACCCTAACAACAGACGCTTCAGACTATGTATTGGGGGGCTCACTTGGCAGGGCAGTGCATCTAGGGCAAATGGAACCCAAGTCAAATGCACCTGCATATCAATCAAAAAGAAATGTTAGCTGTACAATATGCTCTGACAGCCTTCAAGGACCACATTCTTCCAGGACAATTATTGTTAAAGACGGACACCATCACTGTTATGTGGTACATAAACAAGCAGGGGGGAACCCACTCATATCCTCTCTGCAGGCTAACTATGGCTCTGTGGAACACAGCCTTGAGCTAACAAGTGCACCTACAGGCTCAATTCCTGCCAGGAAAGCTAAATACATTGGCAGACGACCTAAGCAGAAATCTCATGGACCCACACGAGTAGAAATTGGAACCAAAGATATTCAACATGTTGAGAAACAAATGAGGGAGCCCAGAGATAGACATGTTTGACTCCCCCCAGAACTACCAATTGGACAAATTCTGCACAAGGACTCCCCACAAACAAGCTTGGGAAGTGGATGCCCTGTCCTTTGCCTGGATAAGCCTGTCAGTTTATGCCTTTCCCCCTCTGCTTCTCCTCTCCAAGGTAAAGATCAAACAGGACAAACCAAGGACAATACTGATTGCACCAGACTGCCCACGCCAACACTGGTACCCCCCTCTTGCGCAGTGCGTCACTGCTGGCAGCATGGCACTTGCCTCAGACCCCTGCTCTTCTCGGTTAGCAGGAGGGACAGATTCTGCACCCACCGCTTCAAACCCTGACCCTGTGAGCCTGGCTAATTACCTGATCTCACCATTCCCATCCCTCAGAAAGCAATTGATGGATGTCATTCTGGAGGCAAGGAGGCCTAATACTATCCTATGCTGAAAAATGGAAAAGATTCATTTCCTGGAGCCAAACTCATGGGATGGGCACAGCTGCACCCAATTTACCTCAGATTCTTCAATACTTAACTGAGATGCTTCAAAAGGGGCTTTCCTTTTCCTCCATCAAAATTCATGCCTCAGCCATTTCAGCTCATTACAATACAGAATCACCCCTCTTCTCGCATCCACTGCTGAAGTAATTCTTCAGAGGGGCCATCAACTTAAGACCACCCAGGAGAGCCCCTACTCCAGCCTGGGACCTTAACTTTGTATTTGAAAAGCTCACTCTACCTCCCTTGGAGGCAGCTGCAAATGCAGAGTTGAAATTCCTTTCTTGGAAAACAGTCTTCCTTCTAGCCATCACTTCAGCAAGAAGGTTGTCTGAATTACAAGCCCTCATGGCTGTGGAGCCTTTCATCATCTTTCATGCGGACAGGGTGTCCCTCAGGAGCAATCCCTCCTTCATGCCCAAGGTGGTATCCAGTGTGGCCCTTAATCAGTCCATTAATTTGCCAACCTTCTCTTCTAATCCACAGAACAAAGGGGAACAAATACTGCACTCCTTGGACGTGCACAGACAACTTAGATTTTACTTGGACAGGACTAAACCTCTCAGGAAATCTGAACAGCTGCTGGTTGCATTTGCTGCAGGGGCAGAGGGGAAAGCTATTTCAAAGCAAACCATTTCTAAGTGGATTGGCCATTGCATTCATTTCTGCTATAAGCACCATGGAAAACCTTCCCCACAGGGGATAAAACCACATTCAACCAGGGCTGCATCTACCTCTACAGCCTTTCTCAGAGGTGTCCCTACCAGGGGCATCCTAGAAGCTGCTACCTGGAGTTCTGTACATACCTTCACCAAGCATTACCACTTGCCAATTTTTTCTAAATCCAGAGCTGGCTTTGCCACTGCAGTCTTGCAGAGCTTTATAGCTGGTCCTAATGCTATCTAATTACCACCTCCCATCTGTAGCTTTGGGAATCTACTCAAATATGATGACTGCAACAGTGAAACACAAAGAACATAGTACAGTTGTGTACACTTACCATAAATGTAGATGTATTCACTGTTACAGTCCTGGTTGCCCTCCCTCCAGCCCCCTAACTTCTATTGTCTGTACCTCTATTCTTGTTTACTATGCTTAAGGCTTTCTGGTGTATTTGCTTTTTGTTGGAGGTGTAACCTTGTATATAATTGCTTCCCATTATGGGGGAACCTGACATCTAGGGCAAGAAAAACTGATAAAATGTCATCTGCTACATGCGTTATACCCCTGACTTTCTGATGTCATGGAAGATGAGACAGCAACCGATGCAGGACCCAAGACTTTGATAATCAGGCTGACTGAGGGCTACTGCAAGCAGATAACCCAAGTGTGATGACTGCAACAGTGAATACAGTCGAACATCTACATTTATGGTAAGTGTATACAACTGTACTTTCTTGGCTCCTTCGTTAAGATTGGCTCCTGATCATTGATTCCTCATTTTCTTGTCACTGTTCTCATCTTCTGTACTGTCAGTGTATCTGTCTCTTTTTAATAATAACACGTCTGCAAAGCCTAATCTTGGTTCTCTTCTGTAAACAAGCAAGATGTTAAATTTTAAAAGCTGTAGAAATGCAATAATGTTAAAAAAGCTAGTTGCAGAAAACTCTTAAATTATTTGTAAATATTCTAGTTATGTTTCTGCTGCCATTTCATTTGTATTATGTAAGTATTGCTCTGTTGTTCCTTCTGTTATCAATTTGTTTTACAAATTGTTTATTACTGTACGTGTATTAAATGTCCTGTTACTGGAGGTTTTCTCCCTGGACATCTGCTGAAAATGGGTTCTATGCCTATTCTGACTTTCCTAGTAAATAAATGTTCAGATAAATAAAATAAATAAATAATTTGCTGTTTGAAAAAAATGTTGGTTTTCTTAATCTTCTCAGTACCATTTAGCATAGATTCTGGCGCATCACTTTACTGTCCCATTCATTGTTGGCATTTTCTGTTTACGTCTTCTGTAGGTCCATAGGAGGTTACTAGGCTAATGGACCTAGGGCCTTTGCAAGCCTTGCCATGTTATACCCGTGTTCTGTAACTGAACTTGATTAGATCATTATTCGCAGAGAGAGTACATGATCAGTACCAACTGCCCCTGTCCATGATGGACATAGGTGCCTCCCCTGGGGTGAATTGATGATCTCCCACCTAGTTGTCTAGGTTGCTCTTGAATAGGGTCATTGAGGAGCTCTGTTTCACGTGAATTAGAAATTTATTCCAGAGGACCAGCAATCTCTGGGAGATGTATCTGTCTCTCCAGCATGTTCTGTTAATGTCACAGGCTAGGTTGAAATCCCTGGAGTTAGTGACTCTTGTCCCATTTGATTTGGAGATGTACTATATTTCATTAGGGGAGAGTCAGAGACTGCTTTGTAGACCAGGTGCAAGTCACCTGCCAGCAGCCTGTAGGATACAGAGTACAGTAATAGGGCTTTCATCCTTTCCATGTCGGTCATGTTTTGGAAGCCCTGAATTTTCTTTGTGAGAAACCTCTGTGGTCTGTCCAGCTGCTGCAGGTGCCTGGTGAGGTGCATGTAAAAGGGAGTGTTGTACTCTGTTAGTAGTCTGAGGGTGGAGTACAGAGGAGTTATAACATCCTTAGGCTTGGATGCAATGCCCTTACTTATGAGATGCACTACATAGAAGGCTTTCCTTACCACTGTGGCACATGGTGTTTGAAGTTGATTGCTGTCAGCCTTGCTCCCACATCTGGCACCACTGGGTTTGAGCTTATATGGGTTTGCTGTCAGTATTGTAATTTGCAGGGACATCCTCTTTGCCAAAGGGGATAATAGTGCACTTTTTTTTTTGCTTTTAGTCAGTGGCTTTAGCACCAGTCATTTGTTTGTATTTACCCCTTTTGTAATACGTTAACATTGTTTGGGGACTCAGTGATTGCACCCACTTTGCAATCATCAGTGAATTTGGGAAGCCACTGGCCATCTACTTTAGCCTGGACTTGAGAAATAGATTCAAAGAAGTAGGTTGCCCAGCACAGATCTTTGTGGTACACTACTGGTAACCCGTCTAGCAGTAGAGGTGGAATCTCCAAATTAGACAGTATGCATTTTGTCAGTGAGCCAGCAGGCTACTCATCAAGTGATGTATGGGTTAATCCACAGCTGGGAGAATTTCTCAATAATACCCAAATGGGGGATTGTGCCAAAAGCGCTGGCTAAGTCAAGATAGGTAGTGTGCACTGTTTTGCCTTCATCCAGGGCTTTGGTGACATTTTCAAAGTTATCCACTAGGGTTAATAAGCATGATCCACCATTAACAAAGCCAAATTGGGTCAGGTCAGGACTTTGAATGTCCTTGTTGATGAGGTCTATTATGATTCTTTTCATAGCCTTGTAGATAAGGTTGATTAGGCTTATGGTTCTATTATTCCCAAGGATGGTTGATAGGACCCCCTTTGTGCAAGGGGATTACTGTTGCTGTTGTCCATTCTGCTGGAAAAAAGCCAGTGTTCTGGCTGAGATTAAACAGAGTGCCAAGTGGTTTCTAGTGTTGGAAAAGGAGTCTTGTTCTTCCCCTTTTCTTTTCTGATTCTTTCACCTTGCAGAGGTAATTGAACTACTTCTGTTTGCCTCATCTGTCAACACATTTGATGTTTTGTTTAAATTGTACATCTGCCTCCCTTCTCTGGCTTTACCTTTTATACATTTCAGCAGTATTCAAGATAATGTAATACATGACTATCATGCTGTCATGTGTAAGCATGGGAGCCACGGTACTGTCCCAGTCATGTATGCATGGTTTTGTGTATTTGCAATGAGAGTGGTTTGATAGCCAAGCAAATTGCATCTTGGTGCCCCTCCCCCAAGTGATTGTGGGATTGATCAACCTTACACTCATTGTCTTCTCCCAACAGGCATAGCCTGTTTAAGTTAGAGGGCTGTGCCTTCCCTTTCATCTTCTGTATCTCCTTTTTATAGTTAACTTTTACTGTTAGCTTGTTGTTGATTAAAAAAAAAATTCTCTAGCTTCCCTTGTTACTACTACTCTTTTTCAGGATGTCTTCTAAAGATTCAAACCCTCCGGTTCCAAAAAAATGTGAGAAATGTGGGCAGAAAATGTCCCTAACTGACAGACACACAATTTGTGTCTATTGCTTAGGAGCCGTCCATCTCCAGGAGTCTTGTCCCATTTTGTCATTCCTTTAATCACAGGACTCTCCTGGAGAGGAAAAACAAATTGATATTGAGAGGTCTCTTAACCCCCCCCCCTTTCTCAGAAGCAATACAAGAAGGCCCGGGTTTATCAAAGTCTGACCAATCTTCATCTTCAAAATCTGGCAAGTCTGGGAAGAGATCTTCCTGTTATAGTGCTCCATTGGAGCCATTAAAAAAGATTGGCAAAGTTTTGACACCAGATCTTAAGTCTGTCAGATCTGAAATATCCACAGCTGCGGCGCCATCAGTCTCTGTGCCAGTAGAGTTTGAGTTGCAGAGCCGGTCCCCTGTCTTGGAGCCGTTCTCCCCTACTCTCAGATCTTCTATACTTCAACCTTCTTAGTCTCCAGCCCCCTCCACTCAGTCTTCCAGGAGCCTAACCAGTGATGATGTGGATCAAGTGGTACAGAGGCTATTAAGGACACTATTGGTGGCCAAGCTGTTATCGGATCCAACCCAGAGAGCCTCGAATCTGACCACATCCTCCCCTTCTGCTCTGATTCCTCCTCCAATCTGACCTCGGACTTCGGAGTTGGAATTTCCTGAGCTGTTACAAGTGGAACCATCAGATCCAACCATTTCTCTGACGTCCTCTGCTCCATCTGAGCTCGAGGAGTCTAAGAGCTGACGCTCTCCAGTCAGGTTAGGGGTGGAGAGTCGGATCGGACAGTTGTTGGATCTGACCTTGCCTCTCAAGGCATTGGCTCGGGTGAGCTTGACTCTTATCTTAGCCTTAGGGCAGTCATGCTTGATTCCGAGGGTTCCCTCAACTGCTTCGGATCCAGAGATTTCCTCGGATTAGGGGCGAGGGGCTTTTGAGGTGATGAGGTGCGTACTGTCTTTACGGGCACTTCTGCTGTCATTTCTGGATGTTCTTCCCCCCAAAGCACCAGTGTCTGCCTCTGTACCCTTGCATCCAGCCAGACGCGGAGTTCCTAGGCCTCAGGATGCCCCACAGGGTACCCCCACTCTTCTTAAACCTCTCCAGATTACCTCTTTGAAGAGGTCCCTTGCAAGAGGTTATGTAAGAGGAAGCATTTAAATTCCCCAGAGGAGTCCCATCACTTTTGATATGGACTTCAATGAAGCTGAGGGGTCCCCAGCGTCGCCTCCTGATGATGTCTTATTTGGAGACATCTTAGAAATACTTAAGCAGAGAGGTGGCTGGAAGTCCACCAACCTTACAGCAGAGGAGTCCATGTACATGAAGGCCTTTGGATCTCACCCTTCCTCCACTTGGATGTCTCCACCTTTCGATGAACTTCTGGATATAGTTTCTCGGAAGGTGTGGGAGTCTCTAGATTCAGTGGAACCTGTTCCTCTGTGGCCAAATAAGTTCAATCACGTCTCCTTCAGACAAAACTTTTTAATTAAGGGAGTCCCAGTATATGCTATGGTGGTGGCAGCCACCAAGAAGGAACTCTCAGAGACATCATCATCTGTTCATCCACCGAACAAGGAGTCTCATATGATGGACAGATATGGAAAATTAATATTTTCTTCAGTGACTTTTGCTCTCAGATTGCTGAATTACCTGACCCATTTTACTGGATTGCAGAAAGATGTCCTGAAGGAGTTAGGAGATGCACTCTCCAAGGTTTAGTAGCTGAATGGGTTTCAGAGAACGTTTCCTCTCAGCTCTCTACCTTAAATTCAGTTGTCAACTCCTCAATGAGACTGATTTCTTTATGCAGTGGATGGAGCGAGTAGAGCAGCGGGTTCAGGAATTTCCCTAAGGAGACATTCATGGATGCGCTTGTGTGACTTTGTGGAGCCCTTTAACTCTTCCTTTGTGAATGCTCCGTTTGATGGCTTGTCCCTGTTTGGGCCCAAAGTCAAGGACACACTAACCATGTGTGAGCAAGAAGGAAAGACTCTATCTGCCATAGGAGTCAGTTTTTCCATGCCTGCCAGACCTTATCCCAAAGGTCAGAAAGGAAGTGGCAAAATGTGATTCCGAAAATTCCAGAGAAATTTCCAGGACACGTGGTGAGTCTTCCCTCAGGGGCAGAGAAGGGAGCAGTAATGGAAGACGCTGACCATGCGGCAGAGGGGATCCACAGAATCTTTCTTTGGTAAACCCCTTCAGCGCTCCTGTAGGGAGGCCCATCTCTGGAGGCAGTCTGGGGCTGCTTATTTGTACCCACAAGCCTGGCTACAGATAACAAAAGACAAGCGAGTACAAAGCATGATATCCAGAGGTTATTCCATACCTTTTTCCTTCCCCGTCCCAAACATAAAAAAGATCTCCGATGTTACACCCAGTCAAAGGGAACGGGCAAAGTTAGAAATTTAAAAATTGCTAGACAAAAGAGTCATCCAAACAGTTCTCGCAGACCAAATAGGATCCGGAACTTAGTCAACATTCTTTTAAGTTCCAAAGAAAACAGGGGACTGGAGACCAATTCTGGATCTCAGCAATCTAAAGAAATCAGTAAGAAAGTCTAAGTTGCGGATGGTAACACTGCAGTCAGTACTCCCTTTTCTTGGACAAGACAATTGGGTGTGCTTAGTAGACCTCCAGGATGCGTGCTACCACATAAGAATGGACAGGTGATCCAGGCGACACCTGCACTTTCGGCTGGGAGCCAGTCACTACCAGTTTCGAGCTCTGCCTTTGGCATCACAGAGTGTTCACCAAATGTATGGCAGTAGTCCTGGCTCACGTGAGGTGCCTAGGATTCCAGGTATTTCCATACTTAGACGACTGACTCCTAACCGCCACCACCGAGCATCTACTAATAAAGGCGAAAGACATAACCTTGCAGCTCTGCTCTCACTTAGGAATTAAAGTAAACTACTAGAAATCTGCCTTACTGCCTTCTCAGCATGTAGTATTTATAGAAGAAGAATTGGGTGCAACAAGTATGATGGCCAAACTTCCTCCAGAAAGAGTTCAAGTTTTACGACGTCAGGTTCAAAATCTTCTCACAAAGAAAAAAGCACAAGCAAGGGTAGTCCTTAAACTTTTGGGGACCATGGCAGCAGCAATAACCGTGATCCCATTAGCACGTTTACACTTGACAATTCTCCAGTGGCTACTGTCCACCCAGTGGTCAATGCAGGAATTGCCAATGTCCCACAAAATAATGAATAGAATCTTGCAATAAAGACCTTCGTTGGTGGCTTTACTCCACTCATGTGATGCTAGGTTGACCATTTGTACTTCCCCAACCATTGGCCACAGTGACAACGGACACATCTCAAATAGGGTGGGGGGTATTATCTGGGAAAGATGGTCCAAGGCACCTGGCAGGATCACGAGGCCCATTTGCACATCAGTGTCCTAGAGATGAGAGCGGTGCTTCTGGCATTGCAAGCATTCCAGGACTCTCTTCCGCTGGGAGCTATTGCAACAGACAGCATGTCAGTTGTATGGTACATAAACAAACAAGGAGGAACCATATCTTACCCCCTTTGTTGGGAGGCCCTGCAGTGTGGTAGTGTGCGATCTCCTCCCAGCACTTTCTCATAGCAACGCACATCCTAGGGAAATCCACCGTGATAGCAGACAGACTCAGCAGAGCAATTCTGATGCCTCATGAGTGGTCCCTAACACAGGAAGTAGCGGAAAGGATTTTCCGCAAATTGGGCCAGGCTTGCTGTGACCTTTTTGCAACATCCATGAATACCAAAAGCAGCAACTACTTTGCCCTTATCCACCCGTCTGGGGGAGTCACCAAGGGATGCACTTGTACACAATTGGCCCTTGGTTCTCCTTTACACCTTTTCTCCCTTTCCATTAATATCCAAAGTTCTTTAAAAAGCTAATTATTTGGGAAGGGACTTGATACTCGTCGCCCCATACTGGCCTCGTCAAATCTGGTTCTTCTCCCTGGTGGCCTCATCTTTGGGACAAGCCTTGGATTCTGGACCCAGTTCCAGACCTTTTGACTCATGCGTCTGGAATGCTGCATCCTTCCCTTAAGACCCTCAATTTTACAGCTTGGCTACTCTGATTCCGACCATGGCCAGGATGTTCTTCGTGTTTCACTATTGCAGTCATTCCAATTGGGTTATCCCTGCCAGGGTAGCCCTCAGTCGGCCCGAATACCAAAGACTTAGTATTTCTGCATTTGTTGCTGTCGCTCCAGGACTGACATCAGGTCGTCAGTGGTATAAAATCAGGCAGCCGACGCCATTACGTCAGTCTTTCTTGCTGAGGAGCCTGAGGCAGAAGCAGTTCGCACGAGTGCCTGTCGGCCGCTACCTGAGTTTTTCGTTTCCGAATTGAAGTTGAAGTCTTCTAAAGCTAAGTACCCCATTGGGGATCCTTTTTTCTTGCTCGCTCCGATTTCAGACAAAGTTAACAATTGTCTCACCTGTGGAAAGCAAGTACCACACAGAGACTTTCATTCTTACTCCGTCACTTCTTTAGGCCCAGATCACAACATCCCCCACTGTCACTTTTGTGCTTTGTTCAATGCCAGAACTATATGTCATCAGGTCCTTATTGTAGCTAGATATTTTTGCTCTCAGTCCTCGAATTCTGATATGGCTTCGGTGAGCCATCCGACAACAGATCTTCTGAAAAAACACAAGGATAAAGACAGAGAGAGACCATACAGGTCCAAAACTGCTGATGACGCTTCCGTTAAGCTAGTCATCAGTTCTCCGGTCCTCAGTGAGGCACTTTTGCAGCCCCTGATGCCTGCTTCTGTGGATTCGCAGGCTGCCACTGGGACCCTTTCAGAGTCCGGTATGCCGTGAGACACTTCTTCGACTAAGAATCCTGCAGATGTCTCTACCTTGAATGGGTCAGGAGATGCTGAGCAGGCACCGGCTTCTGAGGAAGTACTTAGCACTACCAATACTCGACACAGACCAACAATCCTTGCCTCAGTCTCAAATGCTTAAAATGACGGAAGACCTTAGAATACTTATCAAGGGAAGCCAGGCTACCCCTTCCAAAAGAAAGAGACTTGTCACCAGTAGTTTTATCTCAACAGGAGTGCAATGACTCTGATGTATCTGAATATGGAGATATGCAACCCCTCTCTGCTTATGAGGATTCTGATGTAGAGGAATCCATCCCTTCAGCCTCTCCACCCGAAGACTTTTCCTTTGGGGAAACCCTGCATACGTTAAGGGAGCATTTCCAGTGGGAATGCCAGGACTATCCTCAGTCAAAAAATAGACTCAAGGAATTCTTAGATCTTCCACAGCATACACCTCTGGCCATCCCTGCTGTCCTTGATGTTGTGGATGATGTTTTTATGGAATCCAGTCTGACCCCTGACTCCTGCTCCCAGGACACCCGACAGGTACTATAGAGTCCCTGACTCTCACAAATTTCTTTTCAAAAATCCAACTGCTGACTCTGAGGTAATTTCTCAAGGACCTAAAGGAATCAAAACAACTTCAGCTAAGAATCCCACCCTCTCAGATAGGGGTTCCCAAACTTTAGACAGATGATGTAAAAAAGTATACACCTCTGCTACTCTTGCTATTAGAGAATTACATTGTCAGTTCCATATGCTGAAATAGCAGCAACATACCATGGAACTCCTCAAACAAAAACTATCTTCTTTCCCTGATTGTGCAGAAAATAGAGTTGCAAGAGCTAATGCATTCTGCAAGTCAAGTAACTAAAAACACCTTAGAGTGTGGTTTTGAGGCCCTAGAAGCATCTTGCAGGGCAGCAGTCACTGGTTCTGTCCTTAGAAGGCATGCTTGGTTTAAGGAATAGCCCTTGCCAGACCATGTCAGATCCAAATTATTGGATGCACCCTTTCACAAAGACAACTTATATGGCACCAAGGCAGAAAAGGTCTTAAAAAAGATGGAAGAAAAAACTAACTCTGTGCAGACAGACTTCTTACAGGTCCAGCCACCGACGTTCAGTAGGCATTGCCCCTCCAAGCCAGCTCAGCCCAGACGAAGCTGCCCCCCCCCCCCCAGAGAACAGCCCCAGGGAATGCAGAGATCTAAGCAATGGAGTTCATTCTCTTAAAAACCAGGGAATGCAAAGCCTCCCCCTTACGGTAAGAACTCACAATGACTTTACACTTCCACCCCCTCCCTCTGCCCACCTGCTCTTGCCCCTAGTAGGAAAACTCTCCTTCCACGCAAGCAAATGGGCCACCATTACTAACGACCGCTGGTTCCTCAACATAGTGTCCCAGGGATAGAAATTTTATTTCCACACACACTCAACCCCAAAAGGGTTCCCAGATCTTCCCCCAAACCAGTGGGCAGAGGCCAAAAAGCAAGTCCTTTCCTTGCTCTCTCTATGAGGGCAATAGAGCATGTTCCTGCAGAACAGATAGGCCAAGGTTTCTACTCCAGACTCTTCATGGTACCCAGAAAAGAGGGCACATGCCGTCCCATCTTCGATCTATCCATTCTAAACACCTTTCTGGTCATATAAACACAAAAGCCAGAAGAAGTAGCTGAGTTGAACCCACTCAAAGTATTGCAGGCTGCAAATCACCACACAGTTGTAGAATGCAGAATCCACTTAACTTCAGACAAAAAATCCAAGGATGAGCGCTTTCGTCCAGAAAGATATAGACTTCATCAGACCTTTCTGCTCATACCAAAATTCAAAATGCTCACCCTCCAACAGCTTAGTTAGCCACCCTAGACCTAAAAGAGGCCTACCTGCACATCCCAATCAGGGAATCCTGCAGGAAATACCTATGTTTCAGGGCAGGATCACTGCACTTTCAGTTCTCTGCGCTTACCTTTGGCTTCTACTGCTCTCAGAGTTTTCACAAAATGTCTGGCTCCCTGGGGTGTACTATCAACGAAAAGAAATCCAAACTAGTACCCACACAAAAAAATTGTATTCCTGGGAGCAAACCTGGACACAGCATCCCAGATGGCATTCCTTACACCAGAAAAACAATCCTACCCGACAGCCTACTTCTCTCAACTAGCCACCAGGCCCCAGTTATCCACAAGGAAAATCCTGCAAACTCTAGGGTTCACGGCTTCTTGCATTCTACTCATTCCATATGCCAGACTGCATATGAGGAAACTTCAGTGGTACCTAAAAAGCCTTTGGTGTCAGCACTCTCAAGACCTGGAAACTCTTATACCAATGATATCTTATCTAAGGAAAGATTTTCTTTGGTGGGCAGCAGCATGCTACCACAACAAGGGGCTTCCTTTCTCACAACCCCAGACCCTCACCATAGGCACATCAGACTATGCCTGGGGTGCACACTTGGACGGCAGGTGCCTTCAGGGCCAGTGAAGCCCAAATCAAATACATCTGCACATCAACCAAAAAGAGATGTTGGCTGTTCAGCACGCCCTGACAGCTTTCAGACCCCTACTCTCCCCGGGGCCTCTACTGATCAAAACTGACAACACAACGGTGATGTGGTATATCAACAAGCAGGGAGGGACTCGCCCTTATCCTCTGTGCAGGCTCGCCATAACCCTTTGACACAGGGCCTCTGCCATGCAACTACACGTGTTAGCATAATTCCTGCCAGGATCTCTAAACTCTCTGGCAGACAACTTAAGCTGAAACCTGCTAGACCCACACGAGTGGCAGCTAGACCCAAGAACCTTCACCCTTGAAACCCAGAAATGGGGCACCCTGAAGGCTGACCTCTTTGCCTCCCACTCCAATCATCAGCTCAGCAAATTCTGCTCCAGGGAACCTCACAGCAAGGCCTGGAAATTGGATGCCCTATCCTTCCAGTGGGTAAACCTCTTGGCCTATGCATTTCCCCCTCTGCAACTCATTTCAAGGGTACTGCTCAAAATAAGGGAGGAAGAACCGAGGACATTCCTGATTGCCCCCAAACTGGCCACTCCAGCACTGGTACCTACTGCTTTGCAGCCTGTCACCTCTGCTACCATGGCACCTACCTCAGATCCCAACACTCCTGACCCAGAGGAATGGAGATTACATGCATCCCCAATTGCAGACCCTCAATCTGGCAACCTGGCTTACTCCCTGACCTCTAATCAAGCTGCCAGTCTAAGCAAACAAGTTATAGATGTTATACGTGAGGCCAGATGCCCCAGCACTTGAAAGTCTTATGCTGACAAGTGGAAAAGGTTTTGCACCTGGATCCAGGCTAAGGGAGCTGGAACGGCACAGCCCTCCCTACCTCTCATCCTGGACTACCTAGCAGGCCTATTAAAATTCATGCCTTTGCCATCTCTGCTCATTTCAGCACAGTGCCACCTCTCTTCTCACACCTTCTCATCAAACAGTTCCTAAGAGGGGCTACCAACTTGAGGCTACCCAGAAGAACTCCTACCCCATTTTGGGACCTAAATGTTGTGTTGGAAAAGCTCTCCCTGCCCCCCTTTGAACCTGCAGCTTCAGTAGAGTTAAAATTTCTCTCTTGGAAGACAGCCTTGCTTGTGGCCATCACTTCAGCTAGAAGAGTATCAGAGCTACAAGTACGTTTGGCTGTAGAGCCCTTCATCATTTTCCATGCTGACAGGGTCTCCCTCAGGACTAACCCATCCTTCATGCCAAAAATTGTGTCCAGTGTGGCTCTCAACCAATCCATTCATTTGCCCATTTTTTTCTCTAACCCACAAAACAAGGGGGAAAGGATTCTGCACTCTCTGGATGTGCACATACAGCTCAGATTCTACCTGGACAGGACTAAATCTTTTAGAAAAACTGATGAATTGCTAGTCAGCTTCACTGCAGGAGCAGAGGGCAAGGCCATATCCAAACAAACAACTTCCACACTGCATTCATTTCTGCTACAAACAGCATGGGAAACCTCCCCCCAAGGGAGTCAGGACATATTCCACCAGAGCAACCTCCACCTCTGCAGCTTTCCTCAGAGGGGTCCCCACCAGGACATCATGGAGGCTGCAACATGGACATCTGTTCATACCTTCACCAAGCATTACCACCTGTCTTCTCCAAATCCAGGGCAGGCTTTGACACTACAGTCTTGCAGGGCATCCTAGCCAGCCCCCAGTCTTCTTGACTGCCTCCACCCTTTTCTTCAGCTTTGGGAATCAACCCAAACGTGATGACTGCAACAGTGAAACACGAAGAACATAGTACAGTTGTGTACACTTACCATAAATGTAGATGTTCGAGTGTATTCACTGTTGCAGTCTTGTTTTCCTTCACTCCATCCCCTTGTCTTCTCTCTCTCTCTCTCTCTCTCCTTACAAGGAATTTTTGGTGTTTACTTTCTACTGGTCGTGTTCTCCCACCATAACCTAGCTCCCTATTGGGGGATCCTGACATTTAGGGCAAGAAAAACTGATGTAATGGTGTCGGCTGCCTGATTTTATACTACTGACGACCTGACATCAATCCTGGAGTGACAGCAACCAATACAGAAGTACTAAGCCTCTGGAATTCAGGCCGACTGAGAGCTACCCTGATGGAGATAACCCAAATGTGATGACTGCAACAGTGAATACACTCGAACATCTACATTTATGGTAAGTGTACACAGCTGTACTTTTCCTAACCTTTCTTCATCAGTTAAGCACATCCTAATTTCTTCTCATAAGGCTTCTACAAGAAAGATACATAGAAACAAATGGAAAAGATTTTCATTATGCGCTTCTCATAACCACATTGATCCATTTACTGCCCAAGTAAATTCCATTCTAGAATTCCTAGCAAAATTATTCAGTGATGGTTCGGCTGCGATATCTAGTTTTCTTATAGGTGAGTCTGGTCTCAACGTTATGTCATAGGTTATGCAAAGCGTTTATTATAGGTACTTAATTACTATGTCCACTTATCAGAGATCCCTCCAGCACCATGGAACTTAAATGTCATCCTATCTTGTTTAATTCCACCCCCCACCCCCCATTTGAACCAGAATCATCTTGCGAACTCAAGTTTTTGACATGGAAAACTATTCTCTTGATAGCAGTTACATCTGCTTAGGAGGGTGTCAAAGCTGCAAGCCTTGTCAATAAAGCCCCCATACTTGTTTTTCCACAGAGACAGGATATCCTTACGAACAAACCCTTCCTTCTTGCCAAAAGAGTGTTCAAAGTCAAATTTGAACCAGTCTATAGAGCTACCAGTCTTGTATCCAAATTATGGGAATAAGGCAGAATACATGTTGCATCAGCTGGATGTGCACAGACAATTATGTTTATACTTACATAGGAATAAGTACTTCAGAAAATCTGACCATCTCTATCCTTTTCAAATTCAAAGAAAGGTACTTCAGTCTCTAAAGTGACACTATCGAAATGGCTTTCAGATTGTATAACCTTCATTTACAAATCTCAAAACAGAGATCTCCTCCATAGAGTTAAAGCCCACCCTACAAGAGCCATACTCTTCCGCCTTTCTGGATAGACTACCAGTTGATACCATTTGTGCTACGGCAACATGTGCAAGACCACATATCTTTATCACTCATTACAAAGTCGATTTGGCCTCCGGAAACAGGGCCTCCTTTGGTTCCACAATTATGAAGAATAATCTCCCTTGAGCCACCCAAGAAAGATGGTGCTAGGGGCACTGTCCCATCCTGGTAAGAATGAAGGTGAGAGAGGACAACAACACATAAAGAAGTTATGTACTCACCATAACATTCCATGTGTGTTGTCCAGCTTCGCCTCTTTCCCCCTGCCATTTTTACTCCTGGAAGACTGAGTTGGTACAATTGGATATTAATTTTCTCTGGCCTTCTTTATTGCACTCTGAATTATTAAGCTACCTTTATCTTTATTACTCTTATTATAGCTGCAAACAAGATCTGGAGAGCTTTCCTAGTGCATGCTGGGATAGGGTTTAGCCACAAGCTAGTGGAAGACCTCGAGCTTGTGTATAAAGGGAGCGTCGGATCCAAGCCTATACTAGTAAAACTGAAGGTGAAGATGGACAACACACATGGAATATTATGGTGAGTACATCTCTTTTTTTTTCTGAAAGCATGCAAGCTTTTTTCACATCTGGGAGGGGAATAAAGATAAGATAAGAACAGACAGCAGTTAGTGTAAGGCAGAACACAGACCATATCATGATCCTTAACATGGATAACCTTAATTAGGTAGTGGCTGTGGGTGCAGCTGTTGATTTGGGGCAGTTGTTCCCATCAGGAGGGTTAAACAGTATTTGAAAATGTAAATAGTTTTGTCTGTTTGTTTTAAGCTAGTAGTCTATGGGGGTGTGTTGGATGTGTGATTTTTTTTTTGTATTGTTTACATTAAAACAAAAAAGTCTTGTAAAATGTGACATAGGTTCAAATGGAGATGACAGGAAACAATTGTGTAAAGGATCAACCTGCCAAACATTAGTGGATGTTTGTAACACAAAAGCTGGCAATACATTTTAAAAAGCTGTCGTATATAATAGGTGGGAATAATAACTTCTTATCTTAATGGGTACACTATCCATGTTGTTTGCAACATGAATGGCCTCACAGGAATAGACAAAAAAGTAAGAGTATTGAATTATGTTAAGAAATGTAGAATGCAAATAGCAATGCTACAGGAGGCACATTTGGAAATTGATCAGGATGTGATTTTGATAAAGGAAGGATATTTAGCACAATATTGGGGACAAAGGAAAAATGGAGTACTTATACTGATTGCCAGAGGAACTCCAGTAGTGATAGGAGAGAGAAAAAATGATACTGGTAGGTTTGTGGTAGTACAGACCTACTGGCAAGGGAGGAGGATTGCACTGGCATGTATTTATATTCCACCTAAAAATGCTATTATGGAGCTTAAGAACATTTTGGAAAAAATAATCCTCATTCAGCAGGGAATATTTGTTGTAGGTGGAGACTGGAACTTGATTTGCAACAGTGAGGATGTATCTGGAAGACTTGGAAGGGAAAATATAACATAAGAGGGTACATTTGTGAAGAAATGTGTGAGAATATTTGGTATGGAAGATGTGAATTCAGTAGTAGGAACATGGAGAAAATTTGCATATTATTCCCCAAGGTGCAATAACTGGGCTAGACTAGACAGAAATTATATTTCACATGAACATGTGCATTTAATTAAAAGCTTTGACACTTATCGAATAACTGTTTCAGCGCATGCACCATTAACAACTAAGATAAAAATGCAGGGTAATGATGTCAAAATGAGACACTGGTGCTTCCCTACCTGCTTGTTAAGTAGAGGGGAATTTAACAAATTGGTAGTGGAATTTGTTCGAGTATTTAGGGAATATAGAAATTTCCTCAGACGTTATAGCTAGTGAATGGGATAAAATAAAAGTGGAGTTTAAAATAAGGTAGAAATAAAAGAACAGGAGATGTGGTTAAGAAGTAATAATTATTTAGAAGGTCTGACAAAAATTAGTGTTGCAGAATAAGGGGAATTTCGCATTACCAGAAGAGAGACAACTGCAGAGTAGTAAAAAATAAATAAGGGAGTGTTTGGATAATATGCATGAGTTTAGAAAGGTTGCTGTTAAACAACTGTTTTGATAACAGTTCCAGAGTACAAAACTTTTAGCACAGCTACTTGGGCAACAGAAAGTAGAAAGGACTGTTGCCAAACTTGGGGATCTTATAAAAAGAAAAATAACCAAACATCCTGTAGCAGAATTCCTGTGCCACACATGTTAATGTGATAGTGATGTTTTTTTTTTTTTTTTTTTTTAAAAAAAAGATCCCATAACAATATTATAGATGTTTTGGAAATTGTATGAAAATTTGTACAAAGCAGAGTAATGTGGAAATCAAGAAAATGCGAAAATGGAAATATTTATGGAAGTCATAAGTATTCAAGGTTAGAGGTAGATGAGGCTCAACAGTTGAGATAGTAGTAGATAAAAATGTTGGCATAATTAATCTGTAGGGAAAGTCTTCAGGAATAGATGACCATCCTTTCACGGGTGTCCAACCTTTTCGCTTGCCAGGGCCGCACTGAGTTAACAGAAATTGTCTTGGGGTCGTATATAAAATATATCATATAGTTAACTGTTTCGCTGTCGCGGGCTACCAAAGTCGACCTCCTGGCTGTACTATAGGTGCATTTGAACAATGAATAAATGTAATAAATGCCTAATATTTGCCCTAAAATTCAAATTTTCATTCTAATCTAATTCTGATTCTTAATCTAACAGTTAACTCTAACATCTTAGTTATGTTTTCAAAATACTTTTAGTAAGGTCATGCTGTAACAGCTTATGATAGAACACCGGCGTAAATAAAAGTGAGCGATAACTGAAAAAATGCACTTGTATCCACAGACAATCAAACATTGCCAGGCAGATGTGACCTAGGGCTTTAGAACATTTACTCCAGTAGAGACTCAGAAAATCAAATTTCATTGAGCAAAAATAGAAATCTAAAAAGTCAAGAATGCAATCATCCCAAACATCTCATTAAAAAGATACAAATGCTCAAATAACATTTCCATTCAAGAGACCACTAAAAACATCTTTTAAAATCATTTTATGGCATTTGCCTGCTCATGCAACACAGTACTGCAAATTACATTTCTAAGTCACCCATTAGTTTTAAAAAATCAACCAAAATCAGAACAGTTAGCTAACATAATACAAGTGGCATCTGCAAAGCAGAAAACACTGCAACTGCTATCAGTAGTACACCAACTTAATGCTGTAAAAATTGGACCTGTATGCAAAGTCAGATGATACACTGCATTCAGTCCTTGGGCATGGCTGCATTGAACCCCATCTTGTCTAAATTCTGGTTCCAAGGTTATTTTTAAATGTGAAGAAAGTAAAGGTTGTAGAGAGCCATTTGCCTTTCACTCATCAAGCGCACTATGAAAACATGCTCATCAAATTCAGTTTCTGAAAAATTACACACATGTATGTATGTGTGTGTGTATATTATACACACACACACACACACACATATATATATATATATATATATATATATCTCACATATACACATATGTATATATATATATATATATATATATATATATATATTTATTTATACATACATATATATATATATTTATTTATTTATACATATATATATATATATATTTATTTATTTATACACACATATATATATATATATATATATATATATGCCGTGCTATAACCTACCTCAGAGTCCTAAGTCTTAAGACCTACAACAAGCAATGTACAAATTTGTCTCTCTCCACTGACACAAGATAATTAAGTTTTGTTAGCATAATTAGCTAGCTATGAAGACGAAAAGACATAGCATTGGGATTTTTGGCATTCAATAATGTATTATTATTAATTCTTCCCTTCTTACATGAAAAACTAATAGAAGCACCATCTGTATTCAGATCAGAGACAAACTTACTCATATAAACAAGTAATATTTGTTTAATACCATTGCGTTTCTGAAATATCAAAACAAAAATGGTTAATATCTTTAATCATCAGAAAATGAAGGCAGAGCCATGTCAAGAGCTAGTCCACTAAGCCAGCAAGGCTTGGCTGCTTAGCTATTACATGACATTGTGAAGGGTACTGGTATGACTCCATGAGATCTTTAATTAGAGTAGACTCTACTTTACACCACACCACATGCAGCCTCCTGTAGCTATCAGCATTTAAAGTTAAACTCATATAGCACATTCCTCTTCAGTTATGTGGGCACACATGATTATATGTATATAATCAATTATACGCCAAGTAGCTCATGTAGTTTTTCTACCATCAAAACATCATTGCAATATCTGGATGTAAAAAATAAATGAAACTCCTCAGTCTTTATCAAAACTATTAACTCTGACTCTCCGAACATCTATCAAGCATTATTCTACCATCTTCCAAATTTAAAATATTTAGCAGGACTCCTCCCTGAATCCCATGTTCCTTCTGAGACAGGGGTAGTTTTGTTATTTTTAAATTGCAACTTTTATGAAGAATCTACAACTCAAGACTACCACAGCTCTCACTCAAGGATTTTCAGTGGCAGTACTTGCTGCTTCTCAGATTCTGAATTAATTCTCTTACACCAGTGTGTGTGTGTGTGTGTGTGTGATTGCTCTTTTACAGTTTACCAAATTCATCACAAAACACAGGATTTTATAATTTGGCTTCTCTGCAAACTACATCACAACAACCCTGTAAAATTTCCAATGCATTTTGTATTTTTCAGTCACTAACTTGGAAGTCTGGTAGTCTCCTGCCATTTTTATCACTTCTGTACTTTTGTTGACCTCTTTCCAGTGCTTCCTTTCCTCCACACTAAGTGTAATGCATTGGGAAGTAAGTAATTTGCTGTCAAGAATTCTGCACATCAATGCTGTAGTTTATTTTACTAGCTTGATTAAAGACCTCCTACTGATAATAGCTTCATTGCCAGACAGCATCTTGATATGCAATGCACTGCATCAACCTAAAAACTCCTCGTGCTGAAACAAGAATCTGCCCCTATTAAAAAAAAAAAAAACAGCAAGATTTTATACTTAGCTGTTAATACAGTTAGGTCTGGAGTTGCTGTCCATTTTAAAGTCAGCGATAATGCCTTCTTCTTCAACTCTTCGGCGCAAACAACAAATCCCTCTTCGGCGTAAATGACAAATCCCTCTTCAGTGCAAATACACAGCTCCTATTTCGACATGAAAAAACTAAACGGGAAGGGTGCTTTTGGTACATGCGCACACTAGTTAAAGGTCGCGGGCGTGAAAACAACATGAAAAAAAAACGGAAAAATGTTGAATTTGGGCTTAAGGGTCGCGGGCCGCATGGAAGAGCTCTGAGGGCCACTGGTTGGACACATCTGCTTTAGAAGTTTGGAAGCTAGGAGAGAAGAAAGTGATAAAGATCTTTAAGGTTTTGTTTAACAATATGTTAAAAGGAGAAGAAGCACTGACATCCTGGAAGAAAGCTATGGTGACTGTAATACCCAAAATCAGTAAATACCCATCAGACCCAGCTTCATATAGGCTCATTTCAATTTTAAACCATGATTGTAAAGTGTTTGTCTGTAATAACTAAAAGAATGGCAAAGGTGTTGCCAAAATTGACAGATACGTTCATTGTGGTTTTGTGGAGGGGATGCAAGCATTTGGTAACATTGATAGACCAGTGATGATCCAGAGGGAAGCAGAATGTAAGAAAATACCACTGTTATTTTTGGATCTTGATACAGAGAAAGCAATTGAAAGAGTAATCTGGGATTTTAAGTAGAGCAGTGGAAGCATTTGCATTCCTTGATACAATACTAAACTAAGGTTAATTGGGAGGATATATGAGGGATCTGTGGCAAAAATGAAAGTAGGGGTTCTTCTCTGATAAGTTAAGATGTCCTTCCATTTCCCTGTAGCAGTATTCCTTACAAAGAGATCCCCTTCGAAGAGCAGCCCAACATCTGTTCAGTATACCAAAGCCATTAGGTTGCTAAGGGTACGTGATATGTCACACTTATGCTCCCTGCATACAACATAGGGCATAAAGGTGACATCTGGACATACCATCCTCAGAACTTCTTTGCCACCAGTCTGAACTCCATCTTCAGTCATCAGTCTGAACACTTGCTTCGTTTGCTGGTTTACCAAATCCCTGCCTCCTCCCAAGGCCTTAACTCTCATTGCCTTCTTTCAATTCCACCTTCCTCTGGCCTCAGCTATAGCCATGGAGTTTTTAAAAGCTCTAAGTTTCATGGTCTCCACCATTTCTATGCTTCCTCTGGCCAACCTCCATGTGAGAAAGCTTCAGTGGTTTTTGAAGGCAGTTTGGCTTCAGCATTCTCATCCTCTAGATTTCTTAGTCCCTCTTCTTCCATTTTCAGTGGTGAATTCAGTAGTTGTTACTCAATCTTAACATAACGGTAGATGTCCTTCTCTTCACTGTTGTAGTATTCATGGCCTCCTGCCTCCCTCTGGTTCTTTTTCCTTCTGGATGCGCTTGTTATCGCTTTAATCCTTGGACTGGCGTTCCTACTGGGCCTCTCAGTTATGAGGATGGTACATCTGGACGTCACTTTTATGCCTTGCACTGTACGTGGAGATGCGTGACGTACAGTATATTCTTAGCAACCTTAAAGGCTTTGGTATACTGGCCAGATGTCAGGCCGCCCTTGGCAAGGGATCCCTTTTGTAAGGAATACTGCAACAGTGAAGAGAAGGACATCTACCGTTTATGGTAAAATTTTACAGAACTGTACTTTCTGAACAGAGGAATCAGACAGGGGTGTCCTCTTTCCCTTTGTTATTTGCGTTATATTTCAAGCCATTGCAAAGGAGATGTGGGACTCAGAAGTTCAAGAATATAATTGGTATGGTAATCAGGAAAAGTTGGCTTTATTTGCAGATTATATTATTTTTGTATCTGATAAAACCAGAAAAGGGCATCTCAGTGTTGTGGAGCATTCTGTGACAGTTTCAAGTCCTTTTGGGATATAAAATGAATTAATATAAAATTAAATGTTTAGGAGTAGGGGTTAAAAAAGGTTCTTTTATGGGAGCTAAGGATATGTGGTAAGAAACTAAACAAAAGATAATACAAAGAGTGAGAAACTGAAAGTTGCTGTTTATGGATAGCAAGATACAAGCAGTGAAAATGTTTTTAGTCCCTTTAGCTTTATATACAGGTCAGTTATATTTTTATTAACCAGAGGAGAAGTTGTGGACAGTAGCTAGTAAAGAATTGAAGGATTTTGTTTGGTAGGGGAAGAGGGCAAGGGTCAAGTGGATAACAGAGCAAGGTGGTTTAGGATTGCCTGATTTTAAGGGACATTTTAGAGCTGCGCAACTAAGGCTTATATACATAACACAGACATAAAGCTATAATTCAAAGTGGAAAGGGATGATGATGAAGCGAGGGGGTGTCTTGAAATAAAAAAAGAGTGGGATTTTGGATGCAGATCCTTAAGGAGAGTAACTACCATTCATAATATTATATTCAGAAAGCATTTTAAGAATTAAAATAACATGAAAGTGGAGAAAGGCGATTCTGCTGATAATGACTGCAATTAGGGATACATAGAATTGACAAGAGGGGGGCTGATATTTACTGGAGAAAACTGGCAAAGGATCCAAGGTATTGGTAGTTAATAACTAGAGAGGGAAATGTAACAGAATAGGAAGAGGCCAAAAAGATTTGGAATGCAGGATAAAGACTGCCTTCTGTATCAGGGAGTGATATCAGAGTACAAAGAGAAAGGGAGAGACTGATCCCTCAGTGAAAGACCTGCTCTGATAGAGTTTTAGTTTGATGTAGAATATCTGCTGTTAAAAGGGATAATTAGCGGGACATATAAAATATTGCACAATGACTGTAGGAATCAGAAGATGTTCACAAGGAAACAGAAGATGTTCACAAGGAAACAATGGAAAGACATATGTACATCTCCCAAATATGCAACAAAGTGTAGAAGATTTAGGATTTTCTTGCTTGAAAGTGTTTGCATTGGTATTTTTTATACACCAAGCAGACTCCACAGAATTTTTCATCAGGTAGATGGCAAATGTTGTAGGTGTGGTTGGTAAGAGAGGTAACTGAGAGCATATGTTATGGGAATGTAATGAGTTTGCAGATTTTAAAAATTCCCCTACAGTGTACTGTATCAGAAATATTGGGTGATCAAATGGGTGTAACTAAGGAAATTATTTTTTGAGCTGGGAAACAGGATCTGAATTGCCCAGAGATGTTAAGGCCTTGTTAAGTTTAATTCTGGTGTTTGTCAAAAAAGCAACTACTGGAAAGTGGAAATGAAAGTCTAAACCAACTGTATTTGAAGTTGTGTATATTGTAAAAGAGATTAAAAAATGGAAGTGGGATCTTTCGTAAAGGATAGGAGCAAGTTGCATAGAAAAAAGTGGGAGTTGTGGGAGCAATGCATGCATAATAATGTTTTGAAAGAGGATTGTGGTTTAAGGGAAGATAGGAATTGAGCAGTTTGTGTAGTGTTTGCTTGATTGTGTAAAAAAATATGTAATTAATAATGTTTGTAACTGTGAAGATATTAATATGTTTTTATGTAAATGCTTGTTTGCCTGTGTTTTAGGTGATAATTCGATAAAGATGCTAAAAAAAAAAAACAACTGACAAGAAAAAAAAAGCAACAGCAAAAAGCTAAACATTTGATGTTAAGTTGTCTATCTCGCCTTCATTCTTGCTGGATGGGTTCGGAGCCGACCTCGGCTCCGACTCAGCCACTCTAAAAGCTCGAGAGTTGGATCCACCGGCTCGAGGCTCCCCTTATATCCCACAATGCTAGGCGGTATTACCTCAGATCTCGTTTGCCGCTACAGCTATCGAGGTGTGTTGCTTTTACCGGCTCCAGGTTAGTGTACCAAATAGGTTTAAAAACTTAGTAAACCCCTTTTAAATTAGTTTTTTGGTTAGTATCCCCTTATTTTAAAGGTTTCTATTCCCTTTCCTGTGTTTCTCCCACTCCTTACCACAAGAACTTATCTGTTCTTCCCTTAGGCCTTCAGGCCCTCCTATCCCTCAGAGTGTGTGTTTTTCTGTAGGGACTTAAGATTTCTAAACTACTATCTTTAAATCAGTTTAAGTTAGTTTAAATTAGTTTAAATTACCTTTACTTACTCTACAGTGTAATCGGTGTGTTTGTGTTGAGTGTGATTGCACTTGTTTTGTGTCATGTCTAAGGATTTGAAGGTCTCAGGCTTCAAGAAGTGTGACTCGTGCTGTCAGAAAATGTCTCTGACAGACGGTCACACTTCTTGTGTGTACTGCCTGGGACCTTTACACCTGCAGGACTCTTGTGCTGTATGCCATGGCTTCAGCCCTAGAGTCCTGCAGGAAAGAAAGAACAAGCTTATTTTACGGGGCTTGTTAAAGCCTGAGGGCCCCCCCGACTGCATCTTTGGGCAAACCCTCTAAGGCTTCTAGGTCTTCAGCTCCAGTTACTGAGTCGGCACCTAAGACTTCTAAGTCTACTCCTGCATCGGCTCCGGCTGGAGGCGATGAGACTCTAACTTCCACTTCGGTGGTTCCCTCGGCTCCGGCCGGAGCCGAGGTTTTGGAAATTGCTAAGTCGGCTCCGATCAGGCTTTCGGAGCCAACCTCTAGGAAGAGGTCAAGGTCACCGTCCCTCGGCTCCGTTCATTCGGCTCCAGCTTTTCCCCTGCTGTCTGAACGGAGCCATAGATCGCACTCCTCTAGGTCTTCGAGGCTTTCGGACCATGACCTTCAGAGGGTAGTGAGTCGACTTCTTAAGTCCGAGGCACTGGCCCAGATGCTTCAGAGCCCGACTCATCAGTCGATGCTCAACCCTATTTCTCAGAATATTCCTCCTCCGACTCCTTTGAGCTCGGAGCCGGGGCGTTTCGGACCCGAGACTGTGATACCGTCGGAGCCGATACAATTGTCTTCGGCTCCGTCGTCGGCTCCGATTTCTTCCTTGGAAGAATCTCGGCGCCGGACTTCCTCGTCGGCTCGAGGGGTGAGTGGCATCGGACCCTTGTCCGACCCGCTCTCCCTCTCGGTGCTCGCGCTGGTGAGTGCGGCTCCGACATCCGCCTCGGAGCCATCGCTGGCGGTGCCGAGGGAGGTTTTCAGCTCGGAGCGGGGACCTCTGGCTCTGCCTGACAGAGGTGCGTTCGAGTTCATGCGGAGTGTGTTGGAACCTGGTTCAACTCCACAGTCGGCTCCGTCCGCCCCTCCCTCTTTGGTGCCTCAGGTTATGTCTACTCACTCCCTCATCCCAGACCACAGAGAGCCAGCTCCTCAAGAATCCCCTGTGGGGATCTCATCCTCTTCCGAGGCCTCTCCTGAATTGGCAGGGGAGCCCCCTAGGAAGAGAAAGTGTAAGAGGAAGCACATAGACTCATCTGAGTCTGTCACCTCTGACACAGATTTAGAGGATTCCGAGGGTTCCCCCCATTCACCTTCTGAAGATGTCTCCTTTGCAGACATTCTAGAGATCCTGAAACAGAGGGGAAATTGGCCAACCCTTAACACTTCGGAGGATGAATCTGTGTATCTTGAGGCGTTTGGCTCTCACCCTTCCACCTCCTGAGTGTCCCCCCCCTTTGACCCCCTCATGCAGGTGGTAGCTAAAAAGGCTTGGACGGCTCCTGACTCTGTGGACCCTACCCCCAGGAGACCTTCAAAGTTTATCACAGCACCAGCAGATAAGCAATTTCTGACTAAGGGAGTTTCTGTGGATGCTATGGTGGTAGCTGCTGCCACTAAGAAGGAGCTAGCTGATCCTTCGGTGCCTGTCCATCCTCCTAACAAGGAATCTAGGTCTATGGACAGGTACGGGAAGCGGATGTTTTCGTCAGCGACCTTTGCTATGCGTTCGCTGAACTACCTCTGTCATTTCACTCGTCTTCAAAGAGACCTGATCAAGGAAGCGAGTGAGATGTTAAAGGATCCTACAGCTGCGGGTTTTCAGGATAAGATGAACACTCAGCTGGCTACCATAAATTCTATAGCTAACTCCTCCATGCGCCTCCTTTCATATGCGGCTGATGGAGCGAGCAGAGCCGCAGGGACAGGTGTGGCCTTACGCCGACATGCCTGGATGTGGCTGTGCAATTTTGCAGACCCCTTTAAAACGTCTTTCACTAATTCCCCGTTTGATGGATCGTCTCTTTTTGGTCCTCAAGTGAAAGAAACCTTGACAAGGTGCGAGACAGATGGCAAAACTCTTTCTGCCGTCGGAGTCCGTTTTTCTACTCCTTCTAGACCTTACCCCAAAGGCCAGAAAAGTGGAAAGATGTGGTTCCGCAAACAATCTCAAGGAACTTTGCCTGATGCACAGAGTCGGTTCCCCTCTAGAGGCAGAGGGGGGAACAATAATGGTAGACGTCGCCCTAGAGGCAGGGGGGGTCCGCAGAACCAGGGCAATCGAGAAACCTTTTCCGATAAGCCCTTCCAGCATCCCTGAGGTGTTGCCCGACTGTCCGCCTTCGGAGGCAGTCGGGGGAAGATTATCACTGTACCCAGAAGCCTGGCGATCCCTAACTCAAGACAAGTGGGTACAGTCCATCATTTCCGAAGGCTATTCCATTCCGTTCTTTCGCATTCCAAACCAATCAAAAAAATCCCTTCCAGATGTTCCACCCGCTCAAAGGGATCTAGCAGCATTGGAAATTTCAAAGCTGCTTGCAAAAAGAGCCATTCAGCCAGTGCCAGCAGACCAGCAAGGATCCGGAATCTACTCCAGGTTCTTTTTGGTTCCAAAGAAAACAGGGGACTGGAGACCAATTTTGGATCTCAGTATCTTGAACATGTCTATCAAGAAAACAAGATTTCGGATGGTCACGCTACAATCCATCCTACCCCTATTGGGAAAGGAAAACTGGATGTGCTCTATAGACCTTCAGGATGCGTACTATCATATAAAAATGAACAGACGCTCCAGGAGATTCCTCCGCTTCAGGCTGGGAACCAGTCACTTTTAATTCAGAGCCCTGCCCTTTGGACTCACCACTGCCCCCTGGGTGTTTACCAAATGCATGGCAGTGGTAGCTTCTCATCTGAGACGTCAAGGATTCCAGGTGTTTCCATACTTAGACGACTGGCTCCTCACAGTTCCTACCAAGCATCTTCTTCTGATTGCCAGAGACTACACCTTTCGCATTTTTCAAAAGTTAGGTATCTCAATAAATTGCGAAAAGTCTGTTTTGTTGCCTTGTCATGTTATTACCTTCATAGGCGCAAATCTAGATACAGTCAACATGTCTGCAAGACTTACAGACCAAAGAATAGCAGACATACACAAACTGGTCTCCCTTCTATTCCACAGCAACAGAGTCAAAGTCAGATTGGTTCTAAAAGTACTGGGGATTATGGCGGCTGCTATCCCTCTACTTCTTTTAGCCAGATTTCACATGAGAATCCTTCAATGGATGCTCTTCACACAATGGTCGTACCAGCAACTTCCGATGTCCCACACCATTGTGATTACGCAAGCATGCAGGAATCATCTTCTTTGGTGGATTTCTTCCCCCCAGCTCTTCCTGGGAAGACCCTTTGTCCCTCCCCCTCCGGTTGCTACTCTGACAACGGACGCCTCCCTGATTGGGTGGGGGGGGCATTATCAGGGCAGAACAGTCCAGGGCATATGGCAACCAGACGAACGCCACTTGCATATAAATGTTCTAGAGATGAGAGCAGTGCTTTTAGCGTTGCAAGCCCTTCAAGACTCTCTTCCCTTGGGAACGATAGCAATCCAGACGGACAACATGTCTGTAGTGTGGTATATCAACAAACAAGGCGGAACCAGGTCCTACCCCCTATGTCGAGAAGCACTCAGACTGTGGCAATGGGCGATTTCTTCTCAGCGGTTTCTGATAGCAACGCACATCCCCGGGAAGTCCAATCTTATCGCGGACAAGTTGAGCAGAGCTATCCTCATGCCACACGAGTGGTCTCTGAAAGATTCTATTTTGGAGAAAATTTTTCTCAAGTGGGGTCAGCCTTGCTGCGACCTTTTTGCTACTCCCCAAAACAGCAAGTGCAGAGATTATTTCACCCTATTTCCGTTACCAGGCCAGCCCAGCAGAGACGCTCTAGTCCAGGTTTGGCCCCGGGGACTTCTGTATGCATTTCCTCCCTTCCCACTAATCTCTCAAGTGATACAGAAAGCTATCGCTCAGAAGGCCTCTTTGATCCTCATTGCTCCTTACTGGCCTCGACAGGTTTGGTTCCCCTTTCTACATCAATTTCTGTTGGACCAACCTTGGCGTCTGGACCTAGTTCCAGATCTTTTGATCCATCAGTCGGGTCAGTTACATCGCTCCCTCCCCTCTCTGAACCTCACTGCTTGGTTCCTCCAGTTCCAACCTTAGCCAGGCTTCCTCAGATATCTCACTCTGTTCGAGATATTTTGATAGCTTCCCATAAATCTTCCACTCGGAAGATTTATCTGAGTAAGTGGAAACGTTTCGCCTATTGGGCTCAAGGAAGGGACATAGATCCTTTCACTGCTCCCTTCCAAACAGTCCTTGATTTTCTAGCTGAACTTTTCCATGCAGGTTCATCTCCTTCTACTCTTAAAGTTCAATTGGCAGCTATATCTAACTTTCATGTGGGCATCTCAGATTCTGCCATCATGTCTCACAAGCTTTGCAAAGCGTTCTTGAAGGGAGTTTTTCTTCTTAAGCCTCCTATAAGAACTCCTCCTCCTTCTTGGGACCTTAATTTAGTTCTCACATCTTTGATTCTTCCCCCTTTTGAACCTGCAGCTTCTTGTTCAATGAAATTGCTATCCTGGAAGACTCTCTTTCTGATGGCCATTACTTCAGCTAGAAGGGTCTCAGAACTTCATGCACTCAGCAGTCGACCACCGTATCTGTTGTTTCATAAGGATAGAGTATCCTTACGGACCAATCCATCTTTCTTACCTAAAGTAGCCTCTGCGGCAAATCTAAATCAAGACATAGACCTCCCTGTGTTTTTTCCTAACTTTTCTAATAGGTCTGAACAAAAATTGCATTGGCTAGATGTTCATCGTCAATTAAGATATTATTTGGACAGGACCAAACAGATCAGAAAAACTGACCAGTTGTTTGTTTCTTATGCAGAAGGTAGAGAGGGCCTTGCAGTTTCGAAGGTATCACTCTCCAGATGGCTAACATCCCTGATTTCCTTTGTGTATGAAATAAGACACCAAAAGTTGCCTAACAAACCTAAGGCTCATTCGACTAGAGCTTTGGCTACCTCTATAGCTTTCCAAGACAGGCTGCCTATTGATACCATTTGTGCAGCAGCTACATGGGCTACTCCTCACACTTTCATTTCTCATTATAAGTTGGATCTAGCTTCTAGACATAGAGCTAATTTTGGTTCCACTGTTCTCAAGAGTCTGTTCCGATAGGCCACCCGGGACAAGGTGCTAGGGACGCGGTCCCATCCAGCAAGAATGAAGGCGAGATAGACAACTTAACATATAGAAGTTATGTTCTTACCATAACGTTCCATGTTAGTTGTCTTCTTCTCGCCTTCTTTCTTACGCCCCACCCTCCTTCCCCCTAGCCTGGACAGACCTAGAGGAGTTTGTTTGTGACCTCTCTTTCTACCACCTCTATTATATATATGTATATGCTATACTATGCATATATTCCCTCATCAGGTTTCAGGTCACCTTATTCCTTTCCTTGTATAGAGGTGGGTTTTTCCCTTTTCCAGTAGTTCTGGATTTATTATTGGCTGGGCCTAGCTTACAAACGAGATCTGAGGTAATACCGCCTAGCATTGTGGGATATAAGGGGAGCCTCGAGCCGGTGGAACCAACTCTCGAGCTTTTAGAGTGGCCGAGTCGGAACCGAGGTCGGCTCCGAACCCATCCAGCAAGAAAGAAGGCGAGAAGAAGACAACTAACATGGAACGTTATGGTAAGAACATAACTTCTATTTTCTTGGCATTAAGCTTGAGCCCATGGCTCTGGCACCAAGCGTCTGGATCTTTTCTATCTAAACCAGTTTCTGATAGTGTCCATGTTCAACATGTTATCCTTTAATAACTTATTACCTCTCATTTCCCATTTGAGTTTTCTGGTGGCCTTAGATGTAAAAGGGGCTTATCATATTCCTGTAGATCCAGGTTTCAAATGCTTTCTTAAGGTTTTCTTTTTCTAGATCACACTGTCTGTTCTCTGCATTACCCATTAGGTGTATACACTTCTTGAATGGAGTTTATAACGTGTCAAGCTTCAGTGATAGCCCAACTGCACACTGCAAGGTTTTCACATTTTTCCTGATTTAGATGGCTTGCTTATCTTTGTAGACTATTTTCAAAGTGTCAGAAGTTTCTCACTTGTGTGAGAGATTTACACAGGCTGGGGTTCCGGGAGAACATCCTTCTCACAGGATTGTTTTCCTGTTTTGTATCGTAGGTTACCTCAGTTTTAACTCATTACATCCAAGTGACGCTTCAGGTGCATCTGCAATTAACTCCTTCTGATGCCTCTAGGTGTCAAATATTGCTTGTTCATATTTGCATCAATAATTTCAAAAACATGCTATATACAAGGTTTTAAAATGTTTAATCTCAAAGCTTATACATTGACAATCTCAACTGCATTAATATTTGAGCTCTGTCTAATGCAGGTAAATAGATACTAACTTTTGTTTTTATGATATTAATTTCTATACATGTAATTTTCACATTTTTCTAAATATCTCAACAACCAAGTAACACAGACAGAACTCCTTAGCCTCATATGAAAGCTGTCAGCTAGATGAATAAAATGCTGCTTAATAGTATGTGAGTAACTTGAGTGGTTGCTGAGATATTGTAAGTTGTTTTCAAAATATTACAGCTGCAATAATTACTGTGTTTACTGTGACTTATAAAAATAGATTTAAGACCTAGAACCTAAATAATACTACCACTATAAAAATAATTTGTGCTGAAGAGTTTGCCATTTATACTTCTTTCATAGCCCCTATGGTTCTGGAGTTATGAACATTTGTTTTGAAATGTGAGGACATAATTGATTCTGTCAAAAGGCTTAGGCTCCGCCCATTGTATGTTACAGTGCAAACTTCCTGAGTTCCACTGGAGTGTATGAGTCAAGGAGCTTTCCTTCCCCAGGAAAAAGTAGATTTGTATCTAAATCTGTTCCTGTTTTTTTCCAATTGGACTTTTATCCCATCTTGGAAATTTCTTAGGATCCTGGGTTTCATGGCATCTCTGGTTCTCACGAGTCCTCTGGAAAGACTCCACATAAAAAAAAAATCAGTGGTACCTAAAATCTGTATGGTCCCAACTTCAACATCCCCTCATATTCCAAATTCCAGTCTGTGAAAGGGAGATTATGTAGGGTGGAGACCATTTATATCAGTATACATGTCTCCCATTTTCCCTACCAGCACCAGCGCAGTTTATAACAACAAATGCCTCAGACTTTGCTTATGGAGCAGTGTCCATGGGGATAAAAATGCAGGGTCTTTAGAACAGAAGTGTCAGATCAAAAGACACAAGTGGAAAAAGAAAAAAAATATTGGCTCTTATTAATGCTAACACACACAATCATTTTGGTCCCATGTACTGTCACAAATGTTTAGAGACAACACAGCAATGTTGTGATACATAGAGACAGAGCTCTAGATCCTGTCCAGTATGCAGACTAACCATATCAGCCTGGAATATAGTTCCAGTGCAATGTCATTCTGCAGGCATGTTAATGACAAAGCAAACTTGTATGGCAGACTAGCTGAGCAGGACCACGACAGACCCTCAGGAATTCATCCAGCTGTGGGAACACCTCACATAGTTCTTTTGCTTCCAGTCCAACAGTCAATTGGCAGAATTCTGTTCCAGGACTCCTTTTAAGAAGTCCCGGAAAACAAATGGTCTGATGTTGTCAATCTTCACTTAATCCTTGACTGTGGGGTTCGGTTCTGTATCTCAGAACCGACTCGGCCATTATTCTATCTCGCGCCTCCCAAAATCTCTTGAGCTTAGCATTACTAATAATGCTCCTCTCAGGATTATCTCAGATCTTATTTGCCACTTTTAGTGCCAGATGCGTTTTTCCTGTTAGCTCTTTAGCAAACCTATTTCATCAAAACTGTAAGTGTTCTTAGTTTCTCCTTATCTATATTTTGCTTACCCAGCTCCTTCATAGGCTCTTCCTTTAACACGAGCAGTGTTTTTCTTCTAAATACCATCATTGGTAGTGCCCCTCTTTCTCTCTTTACCTTTATAGTAAATTGTTAGCACCATTGTTGGTACTTTTCTTCTATCATTGTTTCTGATTACTACTACAGTAAACTTTCCATACCATTGTTGATACATTTCTTCCTGGCGATCTTTTTAAAAAAAAAAAAAACTCATCTTATCTTCCCTTCTTTCCGACTGTGTGTTTGTGTGCGTGTGACTCTTCTCTTCTGACACGGCTGAGAAGGCTAAGGGTACTTCTGGCTTCAAGAGATGTCAGAAATGTGATTGGAAATTACTAAATTCTGATGGACACTCTTTGTGTCTACTGTTTGGACCCGGTGCACCTTCAGGAAGACTGTGCTGTTTGTCACGGCTTCAGTCACTGGGCTCTTGTGGAAAGAAAAACAAACTGATTTTAAAGGGCCTTATTAAATCTAGCTTCGACAAGGCCGTATCTGTGTCTGCCACATCTAAAACTGATGTTGCTCCCTTTCTTCCTCTTCATCTACGCATTAAGGATCTAAGAAGAGGAGCTGGTCAGTTCAGACAGTCTCATCAGCACCACCAGTTAAAATGACCGGTTCCTACAGTTTCAGCAGAACCTACTGGGAAATTGCTTCCACCCTCAATGCCAGTATCTGCACCAATTTTGGCACCCACTACGGTTACAGATGAAATGATTTCAGTGCCTCCTCACTCCTCTGTTCCAGCTGTTTCTGAACCAAAGGAGTTTTCATTTAAAAAAAGGCCCCACACAAGATACTTACCATCATTAGACCCTTTTCCAGACTGACCGCCAAGCTCCTCCTTTGAGAAACCCCAATTCCGGTTAGTCTTTTCTGTCCGTTCCACCAAGAGCCTCATGGAGTGTGATGTTTTGAGACTGGTGGACCAACTCCTGGTGGCAAGGGGATTAACCACTTCATTGGTTCCTAGCCTTCCTGGCTCTGGATCCTTACCTGTCTCTTCACCAATTTTTGTTCCTCCTCTGACTCCAACTGAGCCTTTGGAGTTTCCGGTTCCGACAGTCCCAGTTTCGACTGTATCGGTGCCAGTTAAACCTTCATCTCTGGTGCCATTAACTACCCTGAGCTCTTTGGTTCTGACAGAACCAGTGACCTCTCTGGGTCAAAGCTTTGTTTTCAGTTCCATAGAGCATGGATCCACTCGAATGTTGTCAGAGCAGCCATGCTCCTTAGGGCATCGGCACATGTGAGTTGGTCTTTGACTCTGTTCCTCTACGGGGGAGGGGGGGCTGCTTTCCAGGCCATGGAGAGGGCCTTGTGTACTGTGGGGTCACAGTTGATATCATTCTCTTCGGATCACATCCCTGTCCTTCCCCTGGCCCAGAGGTGCCTCCTCCTTGTGACAGCAGGCACAGAAACCTCAGGAATCAACCATGGTGGTCATGTCCTCTTCAGGCACCTTCCCGGCTTATCCCACTGAGGAGGTACCCCTGAACAGAAAGTGCAAGAGGAAGCACTTGGACTCCCCTGAAGAGTCTTACACAGAAGATACTGATTTCGATGAAGGGGAAGGTTCCCCAAAGTCACCCCAGGAAGATGTCTCTTTTGGAGACATACTAGAGATCTTGAAGCAGAGGGTAGCTGGACTTCCCATCAGCCTTCCTCAGAGGAATCGATATACCTGGAGGCCCGACCATCTATCTCTTGGAGCTCTCTGTCCACTGCTGATCTAATTAAATTGATTGTGCAGCAGGCTTGGAAGATACCTGATCCCATCAAGCCAACCCCCAAGAGACCAGACCGGATTTTGCCAGCTCCTGAGGATCAGCGACATTGGGCTAAAGGGATACCAGTAGATGCCATGGTTATTGCAGCAGCCACTAAAAAGGAACTTGCTGATGCAAGTCCTACTATCCATTCTCCTGATAAAGAGTCTAGGATGATTGATAGATTCGGGATGTACACTTCATTGACTTTCGCTCTTAGGTCCTTGAACTTCATGGCACATTTCACTAGACTTCAATGAGATCTGATAAAGGAGCTGTCAGATACTCTGACAGGAGCAGTAGTTGAGGGGGTTCAGGATAAGGTAGCTTCCCAGCTGGCAACCCTTGATTCAATATGCAGTTAGTTCATGAGGCTCATTACACATGCAGCCAAAGGGACGACTAGGGCAGCGGGTTCTGGCATAACCATGACGTGACAGGCCTGGATGCACTTGAGTTTGCGGAGCCATTCAAGTCTTCTTAAATCAATCCTTCCTTTGACGTAACATCCCTTTTTGGTCCCAAAGTTAGAGACCCTTGCCAGATGTGAAGTCCCACCAGGCTAAATAGGATTCGGAGTTTACTCAAGATCCTTTTTAGTGCCAAAGAAAACAGGGGAAATCAGATCTCAGTATGTTGAACAAGTCAGTTCAACCCTTACTGCCATGGGCATATGCTTTTCCACTCATCAGCGGTCATATTCAAGGAACCAGAATAGTGGGAAGCTATGGTTCAAAAAATCACAAGGACCTTTCCATGACATATTTGGTAATGCCCAACCCCCCCGTGGCAGAGGGGGAAGTTACAATGGAAGACGCCATGCTCGAGGCAGAGGTGACCCACAAAATCAGGTTTCTAGTGATTCATTCCTTGGTAACTCCTGTCAGCATGTCTGAATGGAGGTCTGATTACCATCTTCTGGAACAGTCAGGGGACAAGTATCCCTGCATCTGTCTGCCTGGCTAAGTATAACAACAGACAATTGGGTGCAGAGGATTATAACCAGAGGTTACAGCATCCCATTTTCAAAAAATCCCAGACAACCAAAAAGAATCCCAGATGTTCCATCCAGTCTCAGGGATGTAGCTGTCTTAGATATTCAAAAACCGCTTGACAAAAGGCCATCCAAGAAGTCCCACCAGGCTAAATAGGATTCGGAGTTTACTCAAGATCCTTTTTAGTGCCAAAGAAAACAGGGGAAATCAGATCTCAGTATGTTGAACAAGTCAGTTCAACAAACCAAATTCCGGATGATTATTGTTCAGTCCTATACTTCTGTTCTTAGGAAAAGACGATTGGATGTGCTCTGTAGATCTTTAGGATGTGTATTATCACATAGAAATGAAACACTGCAGAAGATTTCTGCACTTCCAGCTGCGAGCTGGTCATTATCAGTTCAGAGCCGTGCCCTTTGGGGTCTCTAAAGCCCCCAGGTTGTTCACCAAAAATGCATGACAGTGGGGTCGCAGCTCACTTCAGACTGAAGGATTCCACGTGTTTCCATACCTAGACAACTGACTCATTACCACACCCACCAGGCATCTACTGCTATGGGCAAGAAACTATGTTCTTCAGACTTGTTCCTCGCTGGGGATCACTGTAAACTACAAAAAATCTGATTTAGAGCCAACGTAGCAGTTAGAATTTAAAGGAGTGATGTTAAACACAAACACCTGCATCACTTCTCTTCCCCCAGAAAGACTTCATAGAATAAAATCACAAGTCAGTCAGATTGTTCACAGAAAAAAGGTGACTGCAAGATTGCTGTTTCAAACTCTTAAGATCAGTGTCAGCTTTCATCACTTTAGTTCCCCTTGCAAGATTTCACATGTGAATCCTGCAATGGCTCTTGGCGTCACAATGGTCTTGCCCTTTTTAATTTCTCCAAATCTTTTGGGTTTCTAAGACCATGATGGGAATGGACCCCATTCCAAAGTCAAAGTACTATTAAAGTTCATGAAATTAGTGTTGTTTCACTCTTTGATGTCAGCCAAAAGTGCTCTTCGCAGCACCCACAATGTGCCCAGTAATGACTCCTCCTGCAATTCGTACAGAGTTGCATGTATTGGTAGTGTATCTAAATATGCTTGTAGACACTTTTTTTATAAGATCCGTTGCTCCTACTACTATTGGAACCTTCTGGGTATCCTTCCTCCAGATTGCTCTCGTTTCTGCTTGCAGATCCTGATATTTTATAACTTTGTGTCTTTCTGTACACAGGACACTGTAGTCACTGGGTGTGGCAATTTCAATGATCAATGCTTCTCTTGTCTTCTTTTCTTGGACTACTACATCTGGTTTTCTAGCATCTATCTTTTGAATTGTTGCTAATGGATGATCCCATGTAAACTTCATCATTTTCTGTGATGCTTTGTGGCTCATGTTTCCAGTGTTTTTCAGCCACTTCAGTACCATAATGTTTGTACTATCCCCAGTGCAGCAGTCTCGCCACATTATTATGCCTTTCAGTATACAGTCCTTCTGCCATTAGTATGTCACAACCAGCAATGAGGTGTGCGACTGTTTCCAATTTGGTTTTACAAAACCTACATTTATCTGTTTCTCCCACATGTTCAATGGACTTTGTAAACCAGCGTGTACATAGCCTACTGTCTTGAGCCGCCAATATTAACCTTTTATCTCTTGGTTTGAATTCACCTCTCTTTAACCATTCCTGCGTTTGTTCCTGATCAACATGAGGTTCTTCCGTAAGTTTTATATACTTGCAACTATTTTTATGCATTTTCCACATTTCTTGCCTTTTCATCTGGTCCTTCACCTTATATCCTTTCTTTTGTTTTTTGGCACATTCCGTTGCTGTCTGATTTTTATCTACTTCTGATTTGATTTCCATTCCTGCTTGACAGTGATATACTTCTGCTAGGTTAAGCAGAGAAGTTATCTTAGATTTATTCTCCTCATGTTTCAAAACTTTCCCTATGTTTGGGTCTTATGTGGTCAGCAGATATGTGTAGAAGTTTTTATTGAATCAGCCAGTTTCCCATCAGGTAATTATCACCAGTCTATGCAAGAAAGACCCGAGTTGGTGGCTTCACTCCCAATGAAATTTTGTTGGGCCCATCCTTTGTCTGTCCTCAACCCCAAGCCATAGTGACCATGGACACATCCCAGATAGGGTGGGGGGCATTATCTGGGAAAGACGGTTCAAGGTACTTGGTCCCAATTAGAGGCCATTCTGCACATCAGTGTTCTAGAGATGAGAGCAGTGCTTTTGGCGTTGCAAGAATTCTAAGAAACCCTCCCAATGGGAATGATTGTGATACAGAGAACATGTTGGTTGTGTGGTACATCAACAGGCAAGGGGGAACCAGGTCTTACCCTCTTTGTAGAGAAGCACTCGGGGATCTTAATTTTATATAGGAAACCTGACTTTTGTTCCATTTGAACCAGATCATCCTGCTCAGTTTATGATTTGATGTCATTGATTTTTGTCTGATTCAACAAGTTCGTTGTGTGATCTGACTTTGGTGCCTTATACCAGAGTATTATATGAGAGATGTGTGACTCCTCCCCTACTCACAGTTTCCTCCTCCTAGCTGATTTACTTCTGATCTCAGTTGCCAACTGTTCGACCAGACGTGTCCTTTGTGAGCTCCAGTGCATTCCCGATAAGTGAAAGCTATGGACAAAATATTTTACTCCTCCATTTTCTATGATTCTTCTTGGATAGTTGTTAGGTTTCAGTTAGTCAGTTAGTGTTAGGATTGGTATAGATAGGATTTTTAAGACAGTTGGCCCTTTTTGAAACTTTGCTAAGTGTGCTGTGTTAGAACTTTCTAGTAGGATTTACACACACACACACACACACATATATATATATGTGTGTGTGTGTGTGTGTGTGTAGCAATACTTTAGATAGTTTGTAATAGCTGTTCTTCTAGTCTCATGTTGCAGTATTCATATTGTGGGATTCTCCGCCTCAGGTGATACAAACGTTGGCTCCTATACAAAAGCTTTCAGCCTGGTTGCCAAAAACCAGGGACCTTAAATGTGATGTCTGCATGCATAGACCTCAGAACTTTTCTGCCGCAGTCGAACGTCAGATTGATCGCTCACTCCTCTCCATCAAGACGTCTAAAGCTAAGTACCCTGTTGGGGATTTCTTACTTATTTTGTTGCTTGAAGCTTGGTTAGATGCCTTTACTTTAGCCAATGTCAAATAAGAAAGGTAAATGCCGATGCGGGCATCAAATTTCTCCTAACGACACCCACGACTGTTACGTCTTCTGTCTTGGCTGGGAACACAACCATACTTCCTGCGCCATCTGCCAATCTTTCATCCCTAAAACCCTTTGAAGCCACTTGGCTGCCCTTAACTTATATTTAGAAAATCAACGGCTTAAAAAACTAGCCCTTAGGATGGATCCGGAATTGGCTGATCTGATAGAACCGCCAAAGAAAAAGGCCAAAGTTTCACGGCCTATCATCACTGCCTGTCCATTGTCAGATGCCCTGCCAACTGTCGATATAGGGGTTGAGGGACACCCGGTAGAGACATCTGCTTCTTTGGCCTCCCTCTAGGTAGCTGTACTTGAAGAACTGGCTGGCATGTCCGCGGAGATATCTCGATGTTGGTGTTTGCCAGTGTCGAGGGGGAACCAGGTTCTACCAGATGCCCTTCAGGATCTCACAAACCAGAGGCTCCTTCAGCGACTAAGACCCTTGTGCCTAGGCCTACCCTGTCTCCCAAAACTACTCCTTCTAAAAGAAAACAAAAAACTAAGCATGTATCTAGCCTGCCTGATAGTCAACTGACTGGCAGTCTTTTACTCAATGCCTGATGCAGGCCTTCATGGGCCTAAGGCCTACACTGTCATCAGTCCCCTCCATTCCTTTGCTCAGTCCAAGACCTGCCTCTGCTGCCTCACTCCTTCCTACTCCCAGGAAGAAGATAAAGAGGTCCTATCATCTGGTTCTGAGGAGTCTGTCTCCTATGCTTCACAAATAGCCTCACCCCTGGAATATTATTCTCCAGATGAAGATTCCGTTGAAGGAGACTCCCTTCCAGAGGACATTACTTTTGGTGAAACCATCACCAAAATGAAGGAATACTTCAAATGGCATTCTTCCCAAATGTTAGAAACTCAAAAAAAGGATACTTTGAACTGCTGTCGGTTGAATCACCCTCCCCATCAGCCATTCCCCCAGTGATCCCTGCTTACCTTGATGCCTTTGCCTCTTGCTGCAAGAACCCTGACTCACAGCCACCAGCCCCAAAGTGACCAGGCCATTTCTACAAAGTGCCTGAGGACCAGAAATTCCTAGTTAAGCCCCCCCATTTGGAAAGAAATCTGCAGAACTTTTTAAAAATCTAAAGGAAAAAACAGAGAGTTGCAGGACATTAAACACCTGCTGGTCTCACCCATACATAGTTCTACAGAGACTATCCTGCTAAGACATCCTGTGTCAGAAGGGCTCCTTCTACATCCCCACCTCCCTCTAGTAGGCATAGGAAAGGAACTAGGAGACAACCTCACTTAAGGACTACCGCTTCTCAGCCACCTCAAAGACCGTTCTTTCAGGACAGATATAATGGCAGTAATGCATAACTGCCTTGCCCTACTTCCCCGTCTCGCCCATTGTCTACCCCTCTGGAATGAAATCACCTCAGACAGCTGGGTGCTGGCAGTAGTGGAAAAAGGATATTTCCTATCCTGGCAGCAAAAACCATACCTTCTGGACATTCTTTTCCCACCAAAAATCAACTCCACCTAATTCCTCACATTATATAGAACCTACGGGCTCAAGGCACCAAAGAACCCGTCCCATTAGGACAAGAAGGAAAAGGTTTCTACCCCTACTTTTCCTAATGCCAAAAAAGGATGGACCATGGAGACCTATCCTAGACTTATCCGCCCTAAATCTTTATCTAAAAGTCCCCTCTTTCAGAATGCTGTCTCTGCAGACCCTGCTTCCACTTCTGCCACCATGAGCTTTCATGGCCACTTTAGACCTGAAGCAGACTTAACTCCACATCCCCATACACCCAAACCACAGAAAATACTTACGATGTTCTTCATGTTTCACTGTTGCAGTCATTACATTTGGGTTATCTGCTTTCAGGTAGCCCTCAGTCGGCCTGATTAACAAAGTCTTGGGTCCTGCGTTGGTTGCTGTCCCTTCTTCCATGATGTCAGGTTGTCAGGGGTATAAAACATGCAGCCGATGCCATTACGTCAGTCTTTCTTGCCGTGTGGTGCCCGAAGCAGAAGCAGTTCGCAAGTGCCGGTCAGCCGACTCCTGAAATTTTTGTTTTCGAGTTTTAGAACCGAAGTCTTCAACTAAAACTAAGTACCCCGTTGGGGAAACTTTTTCTAGCTCCTTACCGATGTCAGTAAAAGTTAATAATTGCATTACTTGTGGAAAGCAAATAATTTATAAAGATTTTCATTCGTATTGTATTCCTTGCCTAGGCCCTGACCACGACGTACCTTGCTGTCGGTTTTGTGCTTAATTTAATCAGAGCACTATCCGTCAGTACATTTTCGCCTCTAATTGTTTCGATTCTCGGTTTAATTATCCAGAAATGTCGTCTGTTAGCCATCCGACTACCGGGATTCCGAAAAAAACGCAAAGATAAAGATAGGCCGCCGAGGTCCAAAACTGCCGACGACGCTTCTCCTAAGCCAGTTGCCAGTTCGCCGGTACTCAGTGAGGCGCTTTCGCAGCCCCTGTTATCTGCTACTTCTGATTCGCAGGCCTCTACTGAGACCCATTCGGAGTCCGGTGTACCACAAAATGCTTCAACTATGGAACCCGCAGATGTCTCTTCCTTGGATGGGTCCAGAGCCACTGTGTAGGCACCGGCTTCTGAGGGTGTATTCAGGCCTACGGACTTGCATATTAAACAGATGCCTCCTTCTTTACTTAGGCCTAAATATCGATCCATGTCTAAAAAAATTGATGCCCAGGCCACATGCTCAGGCCTCTATGCCTAAAAAACAAATGATAAGAATGGCTGAAGATCTAATAACTTTAATCAGGGGTAGCCAACCCCCTCCCCCCCTTCTAAGAGGCCTAGGACTGAAGTTGATTATGAGTCTTCTGATCAGGATTCTGTTTTTTTTGATTCTTCTGATGATCTGGATTCAGACCTCTCAACCGTATCGAATTACTCTGTTTTTACCAAGTTTTGAGGTCCCAATAATGGGGTGCCATGATTCTCGAGTGGCACCCCATTATTTCTGATTTTTTTTCAATCTATTTTTTTGTTTTTCGCACTTTCGGAGCTGATGTCATCACGTGCGCGACGATGTCAGCTCCGTCAGCATGCCGCGTGTCTGTTTGAATACTGGACTGACGTTTGGGCAGAATACAAGATATCTAAGCTACCCGTCTACTTTTTAAGCCTACTAAACGAATGCTGCACTAGCTAATATGACCGTTCGGGCAGGATTTCTGCAGAGCTGAAAGCCGAACGAGACAGAAGGTACTGGTGTGTGTGTGTGTGTGTGTGTGTGTGTGTGTGTGTGTGTGTGTGTGTGTGTGTGTGTGTGTGTGTGTGTGTGTGTGTTACCTATGTGAGAAATGGATACTTCAGAATGTTAATAAAGTTCTCTACAAGCCTGACTTCATTGCTGTTACTGTGACATTCCTGCATATGATGCCTCTAATTGGAGAACAATCTTGTCATTTGAAAATGCATGCTGAAGGTCCTGCATCATTAAAAACGAAATGTGATTTCCAGATCCTTGTTTTATGTGTATTCTGACTGATCTTATTTAATCCTCCAGTAAGTACAGAGACATTTTCTTGTACAGTACTGTAAGTACCACTTCTCTGAGTTTTCACTTCTCTGTTTCAATACTTGGATGCTACACTGGGCATCTAATGCCGTAGGAATGTTCTAGCCGTGTAACGTTTTGCCGAGCAATGCTGTTTTGTTGTGTTAAATTAATTACACGTGCCACCCTAGCGTCATAAGAGTTCCCCAATAGTATAAGGCAATTTGATTTAAACATACAGCGTTCCTTGTTTGAATTCTCCGGTTACGACTGGCGACGTTTCCTGAATGATTAATGTGATGGGGCTGCCAGTGATGCTGAATGTCTTTTCAGATCTGTTTCATTTGTTCAGTTTTTGTATATTATATCGTAAGCCGCGGTGGTACAGCAGTAGCGTTGTTACCTCACAGCAAGAGGTTCTTCCGTTCGATTCTTAGCTTGGCTTGGGAGTGCCTTCTGTGTGGAGTCTGCATGTCCTCACCGCGGTTGGGTAGCGTTCAGAAGACATGCGTGCGTAAATGGGCATGCCTTCGTTGAAGGTTGGGTGTCAAGCTGGCACCTCGGCATTTCGTAAAAAATCTACTGCCAGTCATTAGCGGACCGGAGTTCTGCTGTGGCGACCCCTTACCAGGAAAAAGCCGAAAGACAAACAACAACAACAACATCAAATAGTAATCTTGGTAGCTTATTTACTTAAGCAAAATGACCAAGTACCTGTTGTCAAAACCAGCTTTTGTGGGGAAAAGTACGACTTTTGGCAGATGTTCATCGTGTTATACTGCTGCAGTCATTACACTTGGGTTATCCTGCCGTCAGGTGGTTCCCCAGTCGGCCTGAGTTCCAAAGTCTTGGTCTGTCGTCGGTTGCTGTCGCCTCCTTCCTGACGTCAGTGCGACAAGGGTATATAAGATGCAGCCGACGCCATTTTCTTCAGTCTTTTTTGCCCACGCGGTGCCCGAAGCAAAAGCAGTTCGCAAGTGTCGGTCGGCCGTCTCCTGAGATTTTCATTCCGAATCCAGAACCGAAGTCTTCTGCAAAGCTAAGTACCCCATTGGGGAAACTTTTTCTTGCATCAGACCGATGGTAGTAAAAGCTAATAACTGTATTTCTTGTGGGAAGCAAATACCTTGTAAGGATTTCCATTCCTATTGTATCCCATGCCTAGGCCCAGACCACAACGTCACTGGTTGTCGGTTTTGTGCTAGGTTTAACAAGCGCACTATTAAACGTCGGTTTGATTTTGGCCGGCATTATTTTGGTAGAAAATTCAATTATACCACACCGTCGGAACTTCCGACGACCGGAATACACAAAAAGTGCAAAGACAAGGATAGGCATCGAAGGCCCAAAACTGACGATGGAGCCTCTTCTAGGCCAGTCGCCGGTTCTCCTGTTTTCAACGAGGCGCCTTCCCAGCCCCTGACGACCACTTCTGTAGAACCACAGGCCGCCTCTGACTCCCACGTGGAGATGGCTGGGCCTTCGGACACACAAGTTATTCAGCCTACCAAGACTAACCTTTCAGAGGGATCCGGAATAGCTGAGCAGCCCACAGCTTCAGAGGGTGTCTTCAGACCTACTCAGCTAAGCATTAAACCCTCAGCTAAGTCTAAGCCTCCTTTAAAATCAAAGAAACAAATACAGCATTCTCCAGGACAGGCCTCCATGCCTAAGAAACAAATGCTCAAAATGGCCGAAGACCTTATCACTCTGATCAGGGGGTCCCACCCCCTCCTGATAAAAGGCCTAGACAGGATGCAGACTATGACTCATCCGACCAGGTGTCCATCTCTTCTGATTCATCCTCAGACCCAGGATATTCTTTATCCCCTTATGAGGATTCTGATGCTGAAGAATCAGTTCCTTCAGCCTCACCGCCTGAGGACTACTCCTTTGGGGAAACCCTACATACCATGAGGGAGCATTTCCACTGGGAAGGCCAGGATTACTCAGAATCCAAGAAAAGGCTCAGAGACTTCCTTTTATTACCTCAACACAGACCCCTTGCTATTCCACCAGTGTTAGATATTGTGGATGATGTGTATACTGAATCCAGCTTAAATCCTGATTCCTTACCTCCAGCCCCTGTTAAACCTGACAGATACTACAGAGTCCCTGACTCTCACAAATTTCTGTATAAAAGCTCTGTAGCTGACCCTGAAACAATTTCTCCGGGACCCAAAGGAGTTAAGACTTCATCAGCCAAGAATCAAGTTCCCTCTGACGGAGATTCCAGAGCATTAGACAGATGGGGAAAGAAAGTATATACGTCAGCAACTTTAGCAATGAGAGCCTTAAATTGCCAGTTTCACATGCTAAAATATCAGCAATTTTTACTGTCTCAGTTAAAACAAAAAATGCTTCCAGAATCAGATCCTCCTAATTTTAAAGAAATGCAGGATTTATTGCATGCAGCTGAACAAGTGGGAAAGCACACTTTGCAATGTGGTTTTGATTCTCTAGAGGCCTCCTGCAGAGCAGCAGTTGCAGGCTCTGTCATTAGAAGACATGCTTGGTAAAAAGAACATACGTTACCAGATCATGTTAAAGCAAAATTATTGGATGCACCTTTGCAGCAGGATGTGTTATTTGGAGTTAAGGCAGAAGATATATTAAAGAAAATGGAGGATAAGGCAAAATCTATGCAAACGGTGAAGGATTTCTTACAGGTTCAGCCTCCTAGATTTAGCAGAAACTGGCCAACTAAGAACTGTTCCTTTCCAATTACAGACAGACCTGAAAGGGGAAGATACAGACGTCCAAGAGGTAGTGGTCAAACACAAGGTCCTTACAGGCCTCGACAATGGGTTGCATCAGGCCAGAAAGAAGGGGAAGACAGGCCCCAACCATATAAAAAGCAGGTCCAATGATTTCCCACTACAGCTGCCAAACAAATCTCTCTTGACAGCCCCCTTGGGAGGAAAACTGGCACTCTTCTACCACAATTGGCAAATGATCACCAAAGACAAATGGGTTCTTAACATTGTATTTCAAGGTTACAGGTTCCACTTTCACACTCTGCCAAGGTTAAAAGGAATGCCAAATCTGCCACCAAATCAATGGTCACAGGCTCAAAAACAAATTACAGCACTCATGGATATGAGAGCTATTCAAAAGGTACCATCATAGGAGCAAGGACAAGGATTTTACTCAAGATTTTTTCTGGTACCCAGAAAGGACAAAGCCTGGAGGCCCATTCTGGATCTTTCATCTCTAAACACTTACCTGGATGTTCCAAAATTCAAAATGTTGACACTACAGCAGCTTCTTCCCATGCTGGGCAAGAAAGCTTGGCTCGTGACTTTGGACCTCAAGGAGGCATACCTGCATGTCCGTATCAGACAAAACTGCAGAAGATACCTCAGATTCAAATCTGGTTCAATGCACTACCAACTCTCTGCACTGCCCTTTGGCTTATCTACTGCGCCCAGGGTCTTCACAAATTGCCTGGCACCAGTAATTGCATTTTGCAGACAGAAAGGAATTCAAATTTATCTGTACCTCGACGACTGCCTGATTCAAGTAGAGAGCAAGGACATTCTTCTAAAGCATCTGGCGTTTGTAAAAAAGTTATTAAGTTGCCTGGCGTACACAGTAAACGAAAAGAAATCAAAACTAGTGCCCTCACAAGAGATTATATTCCTGGGTGCCAGCTTGAACACAACGGCCCAGATGGCTTATCTCACACCAGACAAGCAAGGACAACTGACTCAATACTTTCAATTGATGGCAACAAAGACCCAACTCCCTGCAAGAAAAATTCTGCAGGCCTTGGGTTACATGGCATCCTGCATACTACTAATTCCATATGCCAGACTGCATATGAGGAAACTACAGTGGTACCTAAAGAATGTATGGTCTCAACACTGTCAAAGTTTGGAAACAGTATACCACTAATCCCTTGCCTTCAACAGGAGTTTCAGTGGTGGGCTCAAGCTTGTCACCTCAACAAGGGACAGCCTTTTACACAACCCACAGCCAGGCAAACACTGACAACAGATGCATCGGATTATGCCTGGGGAGCGCACATGGCAGGCAAATGTATTCAGGGCACGTGGCCCGCAGAGCAAAGGCATTTTCACATCAAACAAAATGAAATGCTAGCTGTACGAAATGCCCTTATAGCTTTCAAGGACCTGCTGCATCCAGGACAACTACTGCTAAAGATAGACAACACCACAGTTATGTGGTACATAAACAAGCAAGGGGGCACTCACTCCTATCTCCTATGCAGACAAGCCATGACCTTGTGGAACACAGCTATAAACCTTCAAGTTCATCTGCAAGCACAACTTCTGCCAGGAGAGAAAAACACACTGGCAGACTTAAGCAGAAACATCATGGATCCCCACGAATGGGAATTGAATCCACAAATATTCAGAATGATAACACAGAAATGGTGGAGCCCGGACATAGATCTGTTTGCATCCCCAATAAACTGCCAGCTACAAAAATTCTGCACAAGGTGTTACCATCCACAAGCATGGAAAGTGGATGCCCTCTCATTCAGCTGGGAGAACCTACAAGTATACGCTTTCCCACCACTACCTTTCCTGCCAAAGGTACTCATAAAAGCCAGGCAAGAAGAGCCAAAGATGATCCTGATTGCACCAGACTGGCCACGCCAGCACTGGTACCCAATCTTAAGGAGCTTAGCACAAGAACCACCCTGGATTTTGCCGCAAATCCCACATCTGCTGACTCAGCACAACAATCAAATACTACACAGCCAGCTAAAGACCTTAAACCTAGCTGCATGGAAGATTACTTAGTCAAGCAAGCAGTGCCTCTCTCCAAAGCTGTTATGGATGTCATTCTGGAGGCCAGAAGGCCTAGTACCAGGAAAGCCTATTCGGATAAATGTAAGAGATTCTGTGCCTGGAACCAAGCTCACAGCCTTGACCCTCTTGTCCCAAATATTCCTCAGATACTACAATACTTAACTGAGATGCTGGGCAAAGGCCTCTCCTTCTCATCCATCAAGATCCACGCCTCTGCCATCTCTGCTCATTACAACACGGATCCACCAATTTTCTCTCATCCTCTGTTAAAACAGTACCTCAGAGGGGCTAAAAACATAAGACTGCCCCGTAGAGCACCTACTCCAACTTGGGACCTCAACTTTGTTTTGGAAAAATTGACTTTACCTCCTTTTGAGCCAGCCAACACAGCAGAATTAAAATACATCTCTTGGAAAACTGCTTTGCTCCTGGCAATAACATCAGCACAGAGAGTTTCAGAATTACAGGCACTAATGGCAGTGGAACCTTTCCTCATTTTCCACCAGGGCAGGGTGTCTTTAAGAACTAACCCTACATTTATGCCAAAGGTGGTATCCAGTGTGGCTCTAAACCAAACTATTCACCTGCCAACTTTTTTTCCTAATCCACAGAATAAAGGGGAGAGACTACTGCATTCTTTGGACATTCACAGGCAGTTACGCTTCTACTTGGACAAAACCAAAGCTTTCAGAAAATCTGAGCAATTATTGGTAGCATATGCTGCAGGAGCTCAGGGAAAACCAATTTCAAAACAGACTATTTCAAAATGGATAGGACATTGCATACGTTTCTGCTACACATACCATGGAGAACATGTACCTAGCAGCATTAGATCTCACTCCACCAGGGCAACAGCCACCTCAACTGCCTACCTCAGGGGAGTACCTACCAAGGATATTTTAGAAGCAGCAACTTGGAGTTCTGTACATACCTTCACCAAGCACTACCATCTGCCTCTTTACTCTAAATCCAGAGCTGGCTTCGCCACTGCAGTGCTGCAGGGCCTTATAGCCACCCCTAATGCCTTATAGAACCAGCCACGCTACCTCAGCTTTGGGATTCTACCCAAGTGTAATGACTGCAGCAGTGTAACATGATGAACTTAGTACAGTTTTGTACCTACCATAAATGTAAATGTTCGAGTGTGTACACTGCTGCAGTCCAGGTTACCCTCCCTCCTTCCCCTCTTACTAACTGGTACGTTCCTATGTCTTCTACCCCTTACTACCTATGGGGAGTATTTGCTGGTAGCTGTAAGTTGTTGTTTGCTTTTCTTAGGCATGTTTTGTTAGCAATTGGAATTGCCTACCTATTTAGAGGCACCTGACATCTGGGCAAGAAAAACTGAAGAAAATGGCGTCGGCTGCATCTTATATACCCCTGTCGCACTGACGTCAGGGAGGAGGCGACAGCAACCGACGCCGGACCAAGACTTTGGAACTCAGGCCGACTGGGGAACCGCCTGACGGCAGGATAACCCAAGTGTAATAACTGCAGCAGTGTATACACTTGAACATCTACATTTATGGTAGGTACAAAACTGTACTTTTTGTCATTATTGGTGCATGCATTTTGCTTCATTGCCTACTGGAAAAAATGTTCAAACAATAAATTTAAAAAAACAGTTGTGTGTGGAAGTAGACTTTTTATGATGGAAATGTTCTGAATAGGGCAGTTTTGTCATTATTGGTTCATGCATTTTGTTTCATTGCCTACTGGAAAAATGTTTAAACAATTTTAAAATGCTCTCTAACTTAAGTCTAACAAGTGTGCTGTATTGTACATGGAATATAATTTAATAAAGTCAGGAAGGTGTAGCAAAGAACGCATGTATGTTTCTTGTTTTGTGTGCAAGGGGCCTATGATTTGAAAACAGCCCAAAGGTAATCTTTATCCACCACTGGCCAGATTAATTTTCTTTAGATGTGGTGTTGGTTTCAATGCTGTCAATGAATGTGAGTTTCAAGGGCAGAGAAGTTTTAATGCCAAGATGTTCTTCATCTCACATTGCTGCAGTCCTAACACTTGGGTAGTCCGCTGTCCCTCGGTCGGCCCGAATATCAGAGTATAAGGCTGACGTCGGTCAGGGCGCATTTGACTGACATCAGAACGTCAGGGTACAAATGCGCATGACCGACGTCATATCCTCAGTCTTTTTTGCCGCATGGTCCGATGCAGAAGCAGTGTTGCAAGTGCCGTTCGGCGTTCTGAAATTTTTCGTATTCGGAGTTTCAGACCGAAGTCAGAGTTGGTTAAGTACCCCGTTGGGGAATATTTTGGTTTTTCTTGCCTCAGTGGTTTACCGGATGTCAGAAAAGTGAATAACTGTATTTCTTGTGGGAAACAGATACCGCATAGGGATTACCATAATTTGTGTATACCTTGTTTGGGACCTGAGCACGACGTTGTTGGGTGCCGCTTTTGTGCTAGGTTCAATAAACGCACTATAAAGCGGAGGTTGGATTGTGCCAGGTTGGTCTTTGGGAAGCGGTGCAATTACAAAATGCCGTCGGATGCTCCGGCGCTTCCTCAAAGAAGCGCAAGGACAAGGCTGTTAAACCTAGGTTAGAGGAGTCGTCCGAACCGGACGCCGGTTCTTTAGAGGCGTCAGTGGAACCGGTGGTTCCGACGGAGGCCTCTCTGGAGTCCCAGGGAGAAACTCTGCTTTTACAGGATGTGGCCTCCCAGGAGGCAAGTCAGGCTACAGGGGCTTCTCAGGTTACTTTACTCCCCTCCCTTCCTAAGGTGTCTAGGCCCTCTCTTTCTGCTTCCAAGGCTTCTCCTAGAGGGAGATCTAGTTTAGCTGCAGTGGGTGTCACTCCTAGTTCTTCAGGTTCTGTGCCCAAGAAGCACATGCTTAAAATGGCAGAAGATTTAATTACTTTAATTAGAGGCTCTATGCCCCCTCCTGATAAGAGGCCTAGGATGGAGCCAGTGTTGGGGGATTATGAGCAGGCTTCAGATGTGTCTGAGTCTTCGGCTGAAGATTTACAGGAGTATTCTCATTATTCTGACTCTGATGTTGATGATTCTACTCCTTCTGCTTCTCCTCCTGAGGATTTTTCTTTTTCAGAGACCCTTCACTCCATGAGAGAGCACTTTAAATGGGAGGGTCAGGACTTCTCTGACTCTAGGAAAAGGCTTAGGGAATTTTTGTTTTTACCCCAGCATAGGCCTTTGGCTATACCTCCTGTTTTGACTGTGGTGGAAGATGTGTTTGCAGAGGCTTCTCTTAATCCTGATTCCTTGCCTCCTGCTCCTGTTAAACCAGATAGGTATTACAGGGTGCCTGAAGCTCATAAGTATCTTTTTAAGAGTCCTAGGGCAGACCCAGAGACTGTTAGCCAGGGGCCCAAAGGTGTTAAGGCTTCTGTTGTCAAGAATCCGGTTCCTGCAGATAAAGAGGCCAGGGCCTTGGATAGATGGGGAAAGAATGTTTATACTTCTTCCACCCTAGCCATGAGAGCTTTGAATTGCCAGTTTCATATGTTAAAATATCAAAATTATCTGCTTTCACAGTTGAAATCTAAGGTTGATGCTCTGGCGGAAGGTATTGATTGTAAAGAGTTACAGGATTTAGTGCATGTTTCTGAACAGGTGGGTAAGCATTCTTTGCAATGTGGTTTTGATGCTGTACAGGCCTCCTCTAGGGTGGCTGCCACTGGGTCAGTTCTTCGCAGGCATGCCTGGCTGAGGGATCAAAATTTATCTGACCATGTTAAAACTAGGATTTTGGATGCCCCTTTGCAATCTGATGTCTTGTTTGGTTCTCCTGTTGAGGCAGTTTTAAAGAAGATGGAAGACAAGGCTAAGTCTATGCAGACTGTTAAAGATTTTTTGCAGGTTCAGCCTCCAAAGTTTAGTAGAAATTGGCCTACTAAGGGGTGGACGTATCCTTCTTATGATTCCCAGTCTAGGGGTAGATCTAGACGTGGCAGGGGCAGAGGTCAGGGCTCTTTTAGGTCTAGAACAGGGAGTTCTCCTGCACAGTCTTCGAGTGAGGGCAGGGGTCAGTCCTTTCGTAAACAGACCCAATGACCTACCTTTTCAGCTGCCAGAGCCTTCTCGCCTGGCGGCACCTTTGGGAAGAAGGCTGGCACTTTTCAAAGAAAATTGGAGTTTGATTACCCAAGACAAATGGGTACTGGATATCATACATCACGGTTACAGGTTTTATTTCCATACCTTGCCTCCTTTCAAAGGCATGCCAGACATTCCTCCTCCACAAAGAATGGAGGCTCACAAGCAAATTACACTGTTACTCCAAATAGGGGCCATACAGCCGGTTCCCATGCCAGAAAGGGGCCTAGGATTTTATTCTCGCCTGTTCCTAGTACCAAAGAAGGGGAACACGTGGAGACCAATTTTGGATTTATCCATCCTCAACACTTATCTGGACATTCCCAAGTTCAAAATGTTGACGTTGCAGCAGCTTTTACCTCTGCTGGGCAAAGATCATTGGATGGTAACTTTGGATCTCAAGGAAGCTTACCTTCATGTTCCTATCAGGCTAAGTTGCAGGAAGTATCTGCGTTTTCGAGCTGGGAATTCTCACTATCAGTTCTCTGCATTGCCCTTTGGCTTATCTACTGCCCAGAGTGTTCACGAAAGTTCTGGCTCCAGTGATAGCTTTCTTCAGGCTAAAAGGAATACAAATCTATCCTTATTTGGACGACTGCCTGATTCTGGCTCAAGAAAGGGAAGAGCTTCTTCATCATTTGGAATATGTGATAGCAGTGCTAAGATGCCTAGTGTATTCTGTGAACGAAATAAAGTCCAGTCTAGTACCCTCTCAGGACATGTGCTTTCTGGGTGTGAGACTGAATACAGCATCCCAGATGGCCTTTTTAACCCCGGACAAACAAAAGAGTCTTTCCCTTTACTTCCATCAACTATCTCATCAGTCCGGGCTGACTGCAAGGACAGTCCTTCAAGCCTTAGGGTTCATGGCATCTTGTATTCTGGTGCTTCCCAATGCCAAACTGCATATGAGGAAGCTACAATGGTATCTCAAAAATGTGTGGACACAGCACTGCCAGGATCTGGACACTGTCATTCAAATAATACCTTGCATTCAAAAGGAATTTTTGTGGTGGGCTCAGGAATGTCACCTAAACAAGGGACTCTCTGTGACCCGCCTAGAGGCGAGTCAGATTTTAACGACAGATGCCTCAGACAAAGCTTGGGAGCTCATCTGAATGGAAAGTGGATACAAGACAAGTGGCCTGCCAGACTACAACATCTGCATATCAACATGAAGGAGATGTTAGCAGTCCAGTTTGCATTAATGGCTTTCAAGGAATTACTTCTTCCAGGGCAGGTGTTGATTCTAACAGACAACACAACTGTCATGTGGTACATCAACAAGCAAGGGGGAACGCATTCTTATCCTCTATGCAGGCAAGCAATGATTTTGTGGGAGACTGCTCTCAGTTTACAGCTCAATCTTCAGGCAAGGTTTCTGCCAGGAGCACAGAACTCCTTAGCAGATGTGTTAAGCAGACAAATCATGGATCCCCACGAGTGGAAACTGGATCTTCATGTATTTCAGAAATTGACAGTGTCCTGGGGAACTCCAGACATAGATCTGTTCGCTTCTCCACTAAACCACCAGCTGCCAAAGTTTTGTACAAAGCGGTATCATCCCACAGCTTGGAAAGTTGATGCTCTTTCTTTCAGTTGGACAAATCTTCATGTGTATGCCTTTCCACCTCTGCCTCTCCTCTCAAAGGTACTTCTGAAGGTCAGACAGGACAAGCCAAGGATGATTTTGATAGCACCAGATTGGCCTCGGCAGCACTGGTACCCACTACTGAGAAGTCTAGTACGGAAGCCTCCATGGCCTTTGCCTTTGATTCCACATCTATTGTCCCAGGAGGACAGCCATTTGCTCAATGTCAAACTTCACTCTCTTCACCTAACAGCATGGCATATTCTGTTTTAAACCATAGAGGGTCTCAACTTCCACAACAAGTTTTGAATGTGATTTTGGAAGCTAGAAGGCCTAGTACAAGGAAAGTGTACGCAGATAAATGGAAGAGATTTTTGTTTTGGAGTGCAGCTAAGGATTTGGATGTTTCTGGGCCTAATTTAAGTGTGGCTCTTCAATATCTTACTGAGTTATTGGACAAAGGTTTGTCCTTCTCTTCTATTAAGATTCATGCTGCAGCAATTTCAGCTCACTATGACTGTGACCCACCATTGTTTTCTCATCCTTTGTTCAAGCAATTTCTTAGAGGGGCAAAGAATTTAAGACCCCACGAAGAGCTCCTACTCCTGCTTGGGATCTCAATTTTGTGTTGGAGAAACTCACTCTACAACCTTTTGAGCCTGCAGCGACTGCTGAGTTGAAATATTTGTCATGGAAGACTGCTTTTTTGTTGGCCATTACCTCTGCAAGAAGGGTTTCTGAATTGCAGGCCCTTATGGCAGTTGAGCCTTTCTTAATTTTTCATAAGGACAGGGTATCTTTACGTACTAATCATTCCTTTATGCCTAAAGTGGTTTCTAGTGTGGCTTTAAACCAAACTATTCATTTGCCTACTTTTTATGCAAATCCCCAAAATAAAGGGGAAAAGATTTTGCACACTTTAGATGTACACAGGCAGTTGCGATATTATTTGGACAGAACTAAAGGGTTCAGACAATCTCAGCAGTTATTAGTTTCTTTTGCTTTGTGCTCTCAGGGCAAGCCCGTGTCAAAGCAAACTATTTCTAAGTGGATTGGATTTTGCATTGCTTTCTGTTATTCCCATCATGGCAAGGAGATTCCAGCTGGGATTAGGCCTCATTCCACTAGGGCTACTGCCACTTCAACAGCTTTTTGAGGGGTGGCAACTAAGGATATTTTGGAGGCAGCCACTTGGAGTTCAGTGCATACCTTCTCTAGGCATTACCACCTTCCATTGTACTCTAAATCCAGGGCTGGGTTTGCCACTGCTGTGTTGCAGGGCATTCTGTCAGCTCCTGCTTCATTATAGTTTAGCCATCCTCCCTTACCTCTGCTTTGGGATTCTACCCAAGTGTTAGGACTGCAGCAATGTGAGATGAAGAACATAGTACAGTTTTGTACCTACCATAAATGTAGATGTTCGAAGATCCACATTGCTGCAGTCCAATTTACCCTCCCTCCTTCCCCTCTGTAGTTTGAGGTGGTTGTGTTGCTTGGGTTATACAGCTGAGGTATATTGTGTTTATTGTATATATTGTATATATTGTACATATTCTTGGTGTTAGGCTGGTTGATTGTTTAGCTGTTGCCTATGGGTTTGGACCTTTTTCTTTAGGGTCTTCTGACATCTGGGGCAAGAAAAGACTGAGGATATGACGTCGGTCATGCGCATTTGTACCCTGACGTTCTGATGTCAGTCAAATGCGCCCTGACCGACGTCAGCCTTATACTCTGATATTCGGGCCGACCGAGGGACAGCGGACTACCCAAGTGTTAGGACTGCAGCAATGTGGATCTTCGAACATCTACATTTATGGTAGGTACAAAACTGTACTTTTATTTTTATTGTGAGACAGTATTGCTTTGTTTAGCAGATATCGTCTATTAGTGTTAGTGCATTGTGCTTTAAAATGTAAAAATAAAACCCAAATAATCACTATAGAAGTAAAGCGGTATGCAAACAGTGTGTATGGTAAATGGGGTGAAATAGCCAGGTAATGGGACACTGGAATGGCTGCAGGGGGACTCTGGTGCTGTATTTTGGTTCTGTTCTTCAGTTTGCGTTTGAAATTCTGTATCCCACAATCCCACTGGAGTGGGTGGGGTTGTGTAATTATGTATGCACATTTTACGTTAATTAGCGTACAGATTTGTACCTATTTTTCATGGGCCTTGTCCAGATTTTTGATATTTCCAGGTTGAGAGGTATGTCTGGATTTGCCCTTATCTATTTATGAAGATTCTGATGCAGAGGACTCTATTCCCTCTGCTTCCCCTCCTGAGGATTTTTCTTTTGGGGAAACCTTACATACTCTAAGGGAGCATTTCCACTGGGAAAGCCAGGATTTTTCTGATTCAAAAAAGAGGCTTAGGGATTTCCTCCTTCTGCCTCAGCAATAGGCATTTAGCTATTCCTCTTGTACTAGACATCGTTGATGATGCTTTTTCGGAATCCAGTTTGGCCCCAGATTCCCTGCCTCCTGCTCCCAGAAAACCTGACAGAGATACTACAGGGTCCCCGAGTCCCACAAGTTCTTTTTCAAAAATCCTATTGCAGATACAGAGACTATTTCACAGGGGCCCAAGGGCATTAAGGCTTCTACTGCTAAAAATTCTACCCCTTCTGATAGAGACTCCAGGGCGCTGGATAGATGGGGTAAGAAGGTTTACACGTCTGCAACCTTGGCAATTAGGGCTTTAAACTGCCAGTTTCTTATGTTAAAGTATCAGCAACATGTTATTGGACTGCTTAAACAGAAAATGATGTTTCCTGACTGTGTGGAAAAAATGGAATTACATGATTTAATGCATTCTGCTGAACTAGTTGGAAAACATACTTTGCAATGTTGTTTTGATTCATTTGAGGCCTCTTGCAGGGCTGCTGTTTCTGGGTCTGTGCTCAGAAGGCATGCTTGGCTTAAGGAGCAATCTTTGCCTGATCATGTTAAAGCTAAATTGTTGGATGCTCCTTTAAATCATGACCGCCTATTTGGCAACAAGGCCAAGGAAGTTCTTAAAAAGATGGAAGATAAAGCTAAATCTATGCAAACTGTTAAAGATTTTTTACAAGTTCAGTCTACTAGATTTAGTAGGCACTGGCCCTCTAAGAATTGGTCCTTTCCTGCCCCTTCCAGGTCTTCTCAAGCCAAACCCAGACACGGCAAAAACCCCAGGATTCAGCCCCAGGGGACACACAGAACTAAGCAGTGGGGGGGGGCCTCCACTTCCAAATCTGGGAATAATAAGACTCTTCCATATGGTAAACTGTCTCAATTACTTACTTTTAAAATTTTGAAGCACTTATCAATTGACTGCCCCTTTTGGGGGAAAGATTGCTCTTTATGCAAAGGATTGGGAACTCATTACCCAGGACAAATGGGTTTTAAATATAGTGTCCCAGGGATACCGATTCCACTTCCACACATTGCCAACACCAAGTGGGTGGCCGGACCTACGCCCAAATCAGTGGGCAGAGGCCCAAAAACAAGTACTTTCTCTCTTAAGCATGGGGGCTATTCAGCTGGTACCAGAAGAGGAAAAGGGACAAGGTTTCTACCCAACTTTTCTGGTACCCAGAAAAGACTATTCATGGTGTCCTATCCTGTACCTTTCTACTTTAAACACCTTTTTGGAGATTCCAAAATTCAAGATGCTGACTCTTCACCAATTTCTTCCTATGCTAGGCAAAGATGCCTGGTTGGCAACACTATATTTAAAAGAAGCATACCTGCACATCCCAATCAGGGAATCTTGCAGAAGATACCTACGCTTCAAAGCAGGCTACATGCACTATCAGTTCTCTGCTCTGCCCTTTGGCTTATCCACTGCACCCAGGGTATTCACAAAGTGCCTAGCTCCAGTTATTGCATTTTGTAGGCAAAGAAATATTCAAATATACCCATACCTGGACAATTGTCTAATTCAGGCAGAAAGCCAGGACATACTTTTGAATCATCTGGCCTTTGTAAAAAGGGTTCTAACTTATCTGGGGTACACCATAAACGAAAAGAAATCATACCTGGTACCCTGTCAACAAATTATATTCCTGGGAGCAAGCTTGAATACAACTTCCCAGATGGCTTACTTCACGACAGAGAAACAAATGCATTTGACAACTTACTTCAAACAATTGGCCGCAAAAACCCTGCTATCTGCAAGACAAATATTGCAAGTCTTGGGGTTCATGGCCTCCTGCATTCTTCTAATTCCATATGCAAGACTGCATATAAGGAAACTACAGTGGTATCTAAAAAGCCTATGGTGTCAACATTCTCAAGACCTAGAAACAGTGACTCCTATCATACCTTGCCTACGCCTAGAGTTCTTTTGGTGGTCAGAGGCCAAAACAAGGGACTGTCTTTCACATCACCCTCTGCCGCCCAAACCCTAACAACAGACGCATCAGACTATACATGGGGGGGCTCACCTGGCAGGGGAGTGCATTCAGGGCAAATGGGAACCCAAGTCAACTGCACCTGCATATCAATCCAAAAGAAATGTTAGCTGTACGGAATGCTCTGACAGCCTTCAAGGACCACATTCATCCAGGACAACTACTGGTAAAGACGGACAACACCACTGTGATGTGGTACATAACAAGCAAGGGGGTACACATTCTTACCCCCCTCTGCAGACTAGCCATGGCATTGTGGAGCACAGCCTTGAGCTACCATGTGCACCTACAAGCACAATTCCTGCCAGGAAAATAAAATACACTGGCGGACGGACTAAGCAGAAACCTGATGGACCTACACGAGTTGAAACTGGAACCAAGGATTTTCAACATGTTGACAAGCAAATGGGGGAGCCCAGATATAGACCGGTTTGCCTCTCCCCAGAACTACCAACAATTGGACAAATTTTGCACAAGGACTCCCCACAAACAAGCCTGGAAAGTGGATGCTCTGTCCTTCAGCTGGAAAAATCGATCAGTCTATGCCTTCCCTACCTCTGCCTCTGCTCTCCAAAGTTCTGCTAAAAATCAAGCAAGACAAACCAAGGATGATTTTGATTGTTCAAGACTGGCCACACCAACACTGGTACCCCATCTTGCGCAGTGTGTCACGGTTATCTCCATGGCACCTGCCTCAGACTCCTTCCCTGCTGTCTCAGCAGGAGAACCAGATTCTGCACCCTCAGCTTCTAACACTGAACCTTGCAGCGTGGCTAATTACTTGATCTCTCTTTTACCATCCCTCAGCAAACCTGTGATAATCTTCACAGACAACACCAATGTCATGTGGTACATCAACAAACGGGGGGGGGGGGCAGGTCCTACCTCCTGTGCAGGCTGGGAATGCAAATTTGGGAATTAGCCTCCGAGAACAACGTAACATTATAGGCAGCATACATCCCTTCCCAGGACAACCAGCAGGCAGATGTTCTAAGCAGGTCATTCTCCCTACATCACGAGTGGATATTACACAGGGAAGTTTCCTTGTACATTGTATACCGATGGGGTACCCCTCAAGTAGATCTGTTTGCCTTCCCCCTGAATAGACAACTGACAAAATTGTGTACCAAACACCACTCTCCACTAGCTTGGCGAGTGGATGCCTTCACCATCTCATGGAAGGGACGGTTTCTGTATGCCTTTCCCACCCTTCCCTCTCATTCAGGAAGTCCTCCTGAAGGTCAGGAGAGACATGCCAGAAATCTTGCTGATGACTCCCTACTGGCCAAGGGAGCATTGGTTCCCCCTTCTACAGTCACTTGCCAAGGGTAATCATCACAAGTTAGCTCACAAGGTGGACCTACTCACACAACAGAAGGGAATTCTCATCTATCAACACCTAGAGATGCTGAACTTAACTCTCTGGGTGATAAACTTCTAGTACCCTTCAGACACCGCTACACAGCGGGCGTGCTATCAATCCTGCAGGAAGCCAGGAAAGCTAATACAAGGAGATCCTAGATTTCTAAATGGCAGAAATTCTCCATATGGTTTCTACAAAGACATAAGGACCCCCTTCTAGTGGATGTCCCTTTAGTCTTAGCTTGTGTGTGTGAATTGATTAAAGCAGACCTTTCATATTTTTCTGTGAAAGTACACCTCTCTGCCATCTCTGCCTGCCTACCCCTGGAACCTCCTTTACTCTCCAGGTTGGATGTAAAGTTGTTCTTAAAAGGGGTCTTACACATAAGACCTCCCAGAAAGCCTACTGCACCACCCTGGGACCTGAATTATATTCTGGAGAAACTTATGCTACCTCCATTCGAACCAGCTACTTCTGCATCACTGCAGATGTGCACATGGAAAATAGTCTTGCTGGTAGCCCTCATTTCTGCAAGAAGGGTGTCAGAGCTTCAGGCAGTCATGGCATGCCCCCTTACACTATCTCCCATAAAGACAGGGTGACCCTGTGCACCAATCCCTCCTTCATGCCCAAAGTGGTCAATGAACTTTCACTAAACCAATCCATTCACTTACCAACCTTTTTCTCCTCTCAGAATGACAGTGAGAGAATACTACACTCCCTGGATGTTCACAGGCAATTAAGATTTTATCTGGACAAAACTAAAGCCATCAGAAAATCAAACCAACTCTTTGTTTCCTTCCATCCCAGAGCCCTAGGCAAGGCAGTCTCCAAGCAGACTATTTCCTGTTGGATCAGATATACCATTTCTTTCTGCTATTCATACTACGGAAAGACCCTGAATCAGAGGTTCAGGGCCCATTCTACTAGAGCAGTAGCTTCTTTCAAAGCCTTCCTCAAAGGCTTGGACACAGCTACCATCCTTGAAGCAGCCACTTGGTCCACTGTGCATACCTTCACCAAACATTACAAGTTAGACCAGAGCCAGAGCAGGTTTTACTAGGGCAATCCTGCAAGGATTTCTGGAATCCACTACCTCTTCCTCCACCCTGAGCTGTGGTTCTCTCTCACAATATGAATACTGCAACTTGAGAATAGAAGGACATAGAATAGTTGTGTAAAATCTTACCATAACCATAGATGCCCTTCTCTTACATATTGCAGTATTCCTTCCTTCCCTCCCTCCACATCCCCTTCTTAAATAGTTGCAGGGCTAAGAGACTCCATTGAGCCCTTACCAGCACTAGGTCCATTCTGGCTTAGTCTGTGGCATTTCACTTATCTGAAAGACTTCTTTTGGCATTTCATAGGCTACTGTCCAACTGGGCAGTTAGCTCTGAGGTCTGTGCGTGCAGACGTTACATTTAAGGCCCCTGGTTTATGACTCTGTGTGCGCTGTCCCACGCATCTACAGCAACCAGGCTGAAAGCGTTTGTATAGGAGCTGACATTCAGATCGCCTGAGGGGGAGAATCCCACAGTATGAATACTGCAACATGGAAGAGAAAGGAGATCTATGGTTATGGTAAGATTTTACACAGCTATTCTTTCTTGATATAGTGTGCTTTTTTCCAGTGTGCTGCTTTCTGTAACACAACTCCTTTAGTAATTGCTTATAGTATAGAATGTGAAAGTTATTATTAGAATATTTTTTTTGTGATAGTATTGTTCCAGTGTCTGGCAAGTCCACTGTTTTCAAGAAGTGGGAAGCTTTTGGACACAAGATCTCCCCCGATCCCTTTTCTCGTTATGTTTATTGTTTAGTTCACTCATATCTACAGGGTAGTTGCAGCATCTGTGCTACATTTGGTACCAGAGCACTTCAAAGCAAAATAAAGAAACTTATTCTCGAAACTTACATCTCCCCTCAGGTAGGGCCACAATATCCTCTGATACCAAAGTACCTTCCACTTCTCCTTCTGTTGACAAAAAGAGGTAGTGAGAGAGATGACATGGACACAGACAGGATGAGAACAGACTAGAAGAGAGGGTAAAGAAGTTGAAGAAAAGGTCTCTGGATCCAACTGCTGTACTGGTTCCTGCACCTAAGTTGTCAAGGCATTCAGAGCCACCTGCAACTCTGATTCATAAACTCTCCTGAAACCTAACTTCTTTTCTGGAGCTGATAAGCTCCAGACTTTATTCACCTATATTTCAACAAAAGCCACCATCAAGACCAGAGTTTGTGACTTCTTCTTTAAGGTCTGTTTGTTCCACCAGAAGTCTTACCGATTTGGATGTCAACTATATGATGAGAAAATTCCTGAGGACACAGATTCAGCTGGGTGCCTTTCCGGTGCCATCTCCAAGTTGAGGGCCAGGAATGGGCCCTTTGATCATGTCCAGTCTTTTTTCAACATTGTCTCCTTTTCTGGAGTTGATGATTATGGTATGAACCCTTCTGCTGAGCCAACATCAGATCTCATAGCCTTGGAGACTTCAGCTTTGACAACTTCCCTTACTCTCTCTCAACACTAGTGTTTTCCAGTCAAGAACAGTCCTGGAACTAATATGTCAAGATCATAGCACCGATACGGCAGTCTTTCTTGTAGCTTTTAGAGTTGTTCATCCCCTTCAGTGCTTCGGCACTAGACAGCTCTGTGGTCCTTTTCAGAACCAACTTCTTTTGTCATCATGAAATCTACTGAGCCTGCAGACAGGGGTAGTGTCTCCTCTGCTTTATTAGGTGAGTCTGCTTTCAAGGCTTTGTAAAGGGCTTTGGGTGGGCCAAGGAGATTGGTGCATGCACATAGTTCATATCCAGCCCAACTCCCAGTGGATCTTGTGCCTCTTTCCTCTCATTTGAGTCAAGAAGGACAGACAGACCACGTTAGCTTTGTGGCAGCTCGGCATTTAAGCTCCCCTTGTAACTCCAGCGTGTGTCCATCAGAATCCCTGAGATACATCCCATGAAAGAGGACCTGTAAGCAGAAACATTTAGTTTTCCAAGTCTCTCAGTAAAACCACAAACTTAGATAATGGAGAAGGATACCCAAGATAAACCCTCCCCCAAAGAAGTCAACTTTGGGGAGAAGGATCCCCAAGTTATCCCCTCCTCCGAGGATGTCACATTTGGGGAAATTTTGGAATTTAAGCAGAGGGGATGAGCTTTTGGATATGGCCCATTGGTGTCCTTGGGTGATCCCACCTCTTGATGCCTTAATAGATTTTATCACTCAGAAGACTTGGAAGGACCCTGTTGTGGCAGAACCCATCCTGTAAAAACAGAATCTTGGTTGCCCCAGAAGTTAGGAAGTACTAATCAAAAGGCCCCCTGTAGATGCCATGGTGGTTACAGCCACAAAGGATGAACTTTCTGAAGAAAGTTCCTGTGTCCAACCCCTTAACAGAGATTCAGGGGCATTGGACAGACTGGGAAAGCAGATGTATGTGTCAATGACCTTTACACTTCGAGCGCTGAACTGTCATAACACACATGACATGTTTCCAAAGAGACTTGATCAAGGAGCTTTCCAAGTCTCTTATAGAGTGGTTTGCGTACGGATGTGCAAAAGATGCTGGATGCCCAGATGCCTACCTGAAGTCTACTTCATATGTGGCCATGCTACTGCTGTTGAACACAGATGATGGTACATCAAGGGCAGTTAGTACAGGTATTACCATTGGACCTCATGCCTGGATGTGGCTGTCCAATTTTCCAGAAAGCTTCAAGACATCCTTTATCAATGCCCCCTATGACAGTTCCACCATGTTTGAACCCAAGGTAAAATAAACACTTAGCAGGAGTGTGCAGGACGGTAAGACCTTATCTGTTGTAGGAATCTGTTTTTTTATTCCTCAAAGATCCTTTTTAAGAAATCAGAGGACGTAGAAAAATGTGGTTCAAAAAATTTCAAGGTTTTTACTGGGACACTCCTGGGCATAGATCTCCCGAAGGCAAGGCAGAGGCAATATGGATGGATGCCACCTAAGAGGGATATGTGGACTGCAGAGCCAAGTTCTCGGTGGACTGTTCACTGAGAAACCTTACCAGTATCCCTGAATGTTAGCCTAACAGCTGTACTCTAGAGGCAGTTGGAGGATGCTTAGCCTTACACCTTTTAGCCTGGCAAACCATAATGCGTGATTCATGGTTGCTAAGGACAATTGCCAGAGACTGTACCATAAATTTTTTGCCTGCCCCAAAGAAATAAAAATCAACAATTCCAGATATACCACCAAATCAGTTTGAATCTGCAGCAACAGAAGTGTCAAAGTTCATCACCAAAAGAATTAGCCAGATGGTCCCCCCAGGCCAGTTAGGATCTGTTGTCTATTCCAAGTTCTTTTTAGTTCCAAAAACGGCAGGGGACCTCAGACCAATATTGGATCTCAGGAACCTAAATCAGTATGTCAAGCAACAAAGTTCTGGATGGTCACTGTGCAGTCCATGCTACTTCTGTTAAGGAGGGAATATTGGATGCGCTGTCTTGATCTCCAGGATGCCTATTGTTGCATCAAGATCTAGAAGCACTCCAGGAAGTTTCTGTGTTTCTGTCTTGAGTACCAATCAGTACCAGTTCAGGACACTGCTATTCGATCTCACCCCCCCCCCCCCCAGGGGTTCACCAAGATTATAGCAGTGCTGGGAACTCATCTCTAACTGCAGGGGATCCAAGTCTTCTCGTGTTTAGATAGTTGCCTTCTAACTGCTACTTCCAGGCATCTACTATTACAACATGAAATAGTCCTCACTCTTGTAAACCAATTGGGAATATGTCAGTCATAAGAAGAGCAAACTGCCTCCCATGTAGAACATAGAATTTATAGGATGACAGATACACAGTCCAACAAATTGCAGTACCCCCCCCCCCTTGCAAGAGTTCAGTCATTAAGGTTTGTAGCCTATCAGGTAATGCAATATCCGTACCCACAGGCAAGACTCATCCTCTGTCTTTTAGGGCTGATGGCCTGTGCTATTACTCTGGTCCAATTCGCAAGGTAACCACATGATAATCTTATATTGGACACTGGAAGTACAGTGGTCACAAAAATGTCACTCCTATTGCACCAGAATACAACTTACTCAAGTATGCAGGAATCATATAAGTTGATGGATTACTTCTCCATCTGTGGTACAGGACAAACCCTTTTGCCCACCTGCTTCCAGGTTCACAGTCACCACAGATGCCTCCTTTCTCCTGGGGTGGGGGGTATTTCAAAGGGAAGACAGTTCAATGGATTTGGTCATCATTGGAGACCAACCTTCACATTACTGTCCTGGAGATGAGAGAAGTTCTCCTAGCTTGACTGCTTTTCAGGACCTCCTACCCAAGGGTGTGGCTTCCATTCACACAGACTGTTCTTCAGCAAGCAAGGTGGAACATGTTTCCTACCCTCTTTGCTGAGAGTCCATGCAAGTCTGGCAATGGGGGATGGCTTCACACCACTTTCTGGTAGCAATGCACATTCCTAGGATATTCAATATACTAGCGGACAAATTGAGCAGGACTATGCTGTTACCTCATGAGTGGTCTCTCAAACAGACAGTGGCAACAGAGATCTTCAGCTGCTGGGGCCAACTTTGTTGTGACCTCTCTGCTTCCTACCTAAACAACTAATGCAGCAGTTACTTTGCCCTCATCTCTCCACAGGGACAGTCACTGAGAAATGCTGTAGTCCATTTTTCGCCTCTAGGTCTCCTTTACGCCTCTCCAGGAGAAGGGGAATTGGTGAAGTTCATTCATAACACCATGAGGTGCAAGATCAGGGTAATCCTTATTGCCCCCTTTTGGCCACTGCAGATAGGATTCCCCTTCCTTTGGCCTCACCTACTACACCAACCATGGATACTGGATCCCATTCTGGATCTGCTCAGTCACCCATCCAGGAAACATGTACCCGCTCTTCAGTCCCTGAAACTAACCACATGGATTCTCTAATTTTAACAACAGCCAGAGATACCAGGCTTTCCTTCCCAACGTCCCCAGAATTTCTTTGTCTTAGAAGGAATCAACCAAAAAGACTTACAAAAGCAAATGGAAAAGTTTTTTATTTGAGCATCCTCAAAGGGCGTAGTCCCTATCTCATCCCCTCTTCCAATACTGGATTTTCTGTCTGAATGTTTTCTATGAGGTTCCACTTACTGTACTATAGAAGTCCAGATGGCCATCATCTCAAACTTTCACATAGGACATAATGATTAATCTATTGCCCAAAGCTTTCCTTGAGGGAACATTCTTATTGAGACACCTTATTCCAGATCTAGTTCCATGTAGGATGTTAAGTGTTACTACAACAATTCACTCAAAACCCCTTCAAAGCTGCAGCATTAGCAGTTTTAAAAGTTTTCTCTTGGAAAACAATTTTTCCTGATTGCTGTCACTTCAACAAGACCAGTTTCAGAACTGCAAGCACTTTCATGCAAGCCACCTTTCCTTATTTTCTACAGGTATAGAGTCTCACTGAGAACAAATCCCCCTTCCTTCCAAAGGTGACATCAGAAACAAATTTAAATCAACAAATTGTTTTGCCTGTACTCCTCCCAAACTTTGCTACCAAGGGGCAAAGTCACCTTCCATACCTTATATGTCCATAGGCACCTCAGGTTTTATTTACATTGTAAAAAAGACTTTTGAAAATCAGACCAGCTATTTTTATCTTTTTCCAAGGCAAAACTAGGACAACATGTATCAAAATTGACACTTTCTAGGTGGCTGGCAGACTGCATTTCCTTTGTTTATAAGACAAGAGGGTTGTCTGTACATTCTAATCCTAAGGCTCACTCCCCAAGAGCAATGGCGATTTTGACAGCTTTTACAAAAATAGTTTGTCAGTGACTTGTGCAGCAGCAACTTAGTCAACAGCTCACACTTTTGTATCTCATTAAAGATTGGATGTGCCATCTAGAGCTTGTGCATTCTTTGGCTGTGCCATACTTAGAAATGCCCTTCCTTGAGTCCACCTAGGCCCAATTTAGGCAGCTTGGGAATCTGACTCACATGTTGAAAATAGGCAACACTGGGTTATGAAAATTATGTACTTACCATGACCCTAGATCTGTGTATTCCTATTTAAATCTGGTTCAACATCCCTCCCTCCTTGCCATTCTACATCATCTTTGGCTCAATCAGACTTTTGACAGGAGCCAGTCTGTTTCCTGTTCCACGTTTCATTCCATAGCAGACAATGTTGTGGAGACTCTAATTATTAGAAACATTATGGAATTAGTCAGCAAACTCAATTTGAGGTAGATCGGCTATAAGGAGGAAATTGTAGGGGAAGTCAGAACTCTCTGATACAGTATTCCTGGTATAAGGCGCTGAGGTCAGATCTGACCAGATCTGATAAACCACACTTTGAACTGGATGAAAATAGGACAACACAGATCTGTCTTTATGGTAAGTACATAACTTTTGTTTCTTAACATGGAAAACAATGTTAATGATTGCCTCTGACCTCTGTGCGAAGTGTATTTGAGTTGCAAGCTCTTATAGTGGGTCAACCTTTGTCATTTTCCACCAAGATATTTATACCTATAGTGGTATCCGAATTTACTTTGAGCCAAACTATCCATCTTACAGTCTTCCTTTTCACCACCTAAAAATGAGGGAGAAAGGATGCTGCATAGCTTGGATGTCCAGAAACAGCTCAGTTACTATCTTGACAGAACAAAAGGTTTAAGATCATAAGTTCATTTTCTGTGAAGGTAAAAAGAAAGGACATACCTGTGTCAAAGGTGACTTTTATACCCACCACAAAAAGGCAATTCCAGGCAGGGTCAAGGCTTATTCTGCTAGGGCCTTGGCTTCATCTTTGACTTTTTAGAATGGTTGGATTTCAGAAGTATTCTAGAAGCAGCAGTTTGGTCCACTGTGCATATCTTTACAAAGCACTACAAACTAGATTCCTTTTCCAGGTTGAGGACAGACTTTGCTGGGACCATTTTCCAGGGGCTCGTGTACCCTCATTCTTCCTCCTCACAATCACTGTAAGCTATGGTAATGTACCCACTTGGCTAAAGCTACTGCTGCAGTGATCATCATAATGAACGTATACAGTTGTGTAACTAAACTTACATTGCAGTAGATGTTCATATAATCACTACTACAGTCACCCATCCCCCCCCCCCCATTTTTTATGTTACCAGATCTCAATGTTGTCTTTTCCATGTGGGTTCAGCTGTCCCAAAGGAACCCCACTAACCAGGAAATTGGTCGATACACTACTGGTCGGGGAGGATGCCTTGCTAGTAACCGAAAATGAAGGGAATTGGTTCCAAGGCAGTAGAACCGAAGGACATAGACTCCAGGACTTAGGCATCAAAGATGATTGGCTCCAAGGTGTCAAGAACTGATAGTGGACCTGAGGCCGCCTGAAAATCCAGTGGTCTTGGGACTTTCAGATCCAGTTGGCCAGGAACAGTAGCAAAAGATGGGGTCGACCACTTAGTCTTCCTTAGAAGCTTTGGGGTCTTTAGTATGCTTATGACCTGATTTATCCCCTTTGCTGGAGGAGGCCGACATAGAGTTCCATGTGGGCAGAAGACCACACACACACACTGCACTAATAGCAAGGACCAAAAAGGCAGGTAAAGGAGCAAACAAGCCCTGTTCAGAAAGGATACAGAAAAGGAGTGAACAAATGAGCTGCTGTCTGGAATGAAGTAAACTAGATCTAGGGTCGCTGTATTGAAGTGGGGAGTTAAGCGGAGAGGCAGAGGTCATTGAGCTGAAGTCTTAGAAGTTGGCTAGCGTCGTGTCCAATAACCCACATGTTGAACCAGACTGTAGCAGACAACATGGATCTCTTGTTATGGTGAGTAAATAACTTTCATTTTCCTATCATTGTCCCTTTCTCAGTTGGCATGAAATTTCTAAAAGGCTTTGCACTCAAACCACTCTTTCTTCAGCTCTGCTCTAGCTGAATAATGGTTTGGGCATGTAGAAGGTGCCCTTGAAACATTTGAAACTGGCTGTCTGTTCTGTCCTGTGCAGGATATAACCCATATAGTTAAGACTACAGCAGTGAACATTTGAGCACGTACTGTTATGGTAACTTTATATACATAGTTGTGCTGTCTAAATGATACTCGAGACCAGTGTTCTTTTTTTCATCTCCCTGCAGGACTTCACCTGATGGCATCACAAGCACCCACTCAACCAATTTGGTCTCACAGGCAGGAAACAAGTATTCAAAGACTAGGTGAGAGCCCTGCAGCCCATTTTCTTCCTGCTTAGGAAGCTCTGTTGGCCCACCCATTTCCTGGCAGTGAGATTTGGATGGTAGGAAGTTGGCCAGCTTGCTGGCCTATGAGACAGCCAATCTTGTTGCCTGACAGTAGCTCCTTCCCCATCAATACTCAAGCCACTAGATGAACTTTGGTCACCTGCAGTGAGGTCAGGGATTTATTACTCTACACTGCTGAACTGTCTTCTGTATTGATGCCCAAACAAAATGTAATTGCTTTTTTTCTTGACTCTTCATTACTTTGACATTCTTGCTTTTTTTCTAGTCTGTCTTCACTTCACTAATCAATTTAGTTTTGCTTTCATTTCTCTTTTTTGTGCTTACACATTTAATTAGAAATGTCATTTAGATATCTTGCTGTGCACTAACTTGTTAGTCAGATGGATATGTTATGTTATTTAGTTTCAGTTTTCTGAATCTTGTATTAAATGTGGTCTGGATAGTTTGTTTTACGTTGATATTTTCAGAAGATCTTTTGTGCAAATGAAAAAGAAAAATGTGTGTAGCCCACATCTTCATTTTGTGATTGTTTTCAAACCACAGGAATCTGGACCTCAGCAAGTTCTGCATTGGACAGAATGATGATTCAAAGCCACCAATTTATGACCTTTATGCTGTTATCAATCATTATGGAGGGATGATTGGAGGCCACTACACTGCTTATGCAAGGCTTCCAAATGATAAGAACAGCCAGAGGAGTGATGTTGGTGAGTGGATCTTAATACTCTTAGTGTGAACAGCCCAATAAGGGTTTGACCAATTTTTCTTCTGTATTCGTTAAGTAAAATGTAATAAAAAAATGGCATGTTTTTTACTGATGAAGTTGCCAGCTTATATTTTGTTTTCTTCTTTATGCTGTTTCTGCTGAATATAGTTCTTTTGTAGCTTAGTAATTGCTTTGAGGTGGTTTATTAACTTTTTTCATCTGTGGCAACTTTGTAGAATATCTTGATATGTATTGTCCGTTTATGATCATAGTTTGCTGGCCATTAAGTAGCTGTTTACAGGTAGTACAAATTGTAATAAATCATTTGTTTTTTATTTGCTTATTTGTAATTGTTTTTACTTGTAGATTAATAAGCTGGATATGTTTTTCCATTCCTTTCATGTCTTTTTGGTTTTAAGTACAAATGGTTTTGTTAACCCTGGTACTGTCTCCATCAAGATCATGTTTTTTAGCATTGCATGTTAGGTTGCTATCTGATAAATGTGATTGCTGTGGCCTATAGGCCACATTAGGCACATTGGAGTATATATCAGCGACCCAACAAATAAAGCTTTAGTGTTTGTTGAAATGTACCTACTCACTGTTTTATTTAATTCGGTGACTCTTGTGTATCTAACTGATGCTGTTCCTTTGTACTGTTTGTAAAAACTGTAATAAACTGGGAAAATATTAGTGTGTTTTTTCTAAAAAGGAAACTACGTAAAAGGTGAGTTAGCTGTATCAAATTTAAAAAAATATGCATAAATTGCTAAAAAGATAAAATAAGCTGCACTTTACTTTGCCTCCTCAGTGGCTTGTAGTATGTAAAGCGAAGGTGTATAAATGTTATAACTCCATTTGCCATTGTATGACGTTGAAAAGGAAGCTAAAGTTGCTTTCACATATGTGTACAGTATTGTGAAGATGCTGAATAGGTCATTTAATAATACCTTCTTGCACTATGGCAGCACAGGCTCCTTGGTTTCATATACGTTATGTGATTGCTAATCCCCCCCCCCTCCCAAAAAAAAAAAAAAAAAGAGAAAAGATATGTGTAACTGTAGAAACAAGAATTTTCTAAAATACAGGATAATGCCATGCTAAATGCTGTTTGAGAACACATAAAAAGAGAAATTGTCTGTCATTTAGAGAGTTACTGCACTAAGCTTTTTGGAGCATACCCTTGGAAACAGAGCTAAAGCTGTCTAGATTATAATGCTTTTAAGGACTCCGAACATTTTTTTTAACTTAAAAATTAAGAGAGACAGTAAGGACATATAACATATTTTATCCTTCAGCAGATAGTTTCTAGTTCAGAATTTAGTTTTTCCCCAGACATTTTCTGCTTGTTTGAACATTTAACTTTCAATTTCTTGTGCAAGTTGGTTACTTGTTTGTTTCTAAGGGAAGTGTTTTTACTTGGTGATTTCAAGTAAATTGTTTTTTTTTTTTTAGCATTGAATGCACTTGATGTTTTACTTAGCTTAAGGGTTAATGAGTTTTACTGGTAAAACTAATCGTGGGCATCTGATCTTCAAAGCGTTACTACATAAGCTGTGCAATTAACTGTTCAAAGGTTGTATTATTTTAAAAGTAGACAGTCATTTATGTTCTTGGTTTGCCAGTCTAAATTGGCTGTTAGCAGCGCACCTTAAAGCAAGGGGAAGAGGGTGTTGGTGTTGGGAGTCATATTTACTTCCCCAGCCACTTTGGAAAATGTGTGTGTGTGTGTGTGTGTGAGTGTGTGAGTGTGTGTGTGTGTGTGTGTGTGTGTGTGTGTGTGTGTGTGTGTGTGTAAAGATTATATGTATATAGTGTGTTTATGTATGTAGAGATTATATGTATATAGTGTGCGTTTGTAGAGATTTTACATCTATAATATGTGTGTGTTAGCCACAAACTAATTCTGATCAAGTATTAGTTGTCTTTAGGGTGCACTGAGAGGCCCTGGGTTTAGCCTGAGGTTGGTAAAATGGAGATGTTCTTCGTGTTTCACTGTTGCAGTCATTACAGTTGGATAATCTGCTGACAGGTTGCCCTCAGTTGGCCTGAATTCCAAAGTCTTGGGTCCTGCGTCAGTTGCTGTCTCCTCTTCCATGACATCAGGTCGTCAGGGGTATAAAACATGCAGCCGATGCCATTTTCTTTAGTCTTTCTTGCAGAGCGGTGCCTGAAGCAGAAGCATTTCACAAGTGCCGGTCGGCTGACTACTGAAGTATTCGCGTTTGAGTTTCAGAACCGAAGTCTTCAATAAAGCTTAAGTACCCCGTTGGGGAAACTTTTTTCTTGCTTTTTACCGATGTCAGAAAAAGTTAACAATTGCATTACTTGTGGGAAGCAAATACCTCATACAGATCTCCATTTATACTGTATTCCTTGTCTAGGCCCTGATCACAAAGTGCCTGGCTGTCGGTTTTGTGCTAGATTTAACCAACACACTATTAAGCATCAGTATATTTTTGCATCTAAGTATTTTGGAAACAGATTTAACTACCCAGAGATGTCGTCGGATAGCAATCCGACTACCGGAGTACATAAAAAATGCAAAGAAAAGGACAGAGAAAGGCAGTTGAGATCCAAAACCGAGGACGAAGCTTCTCCTAAGCCAGTCGCCGGTTCGCCGGTACTCAGTGAGATGCTTTCGTAGCCCCTGATACCCGCTACCTTTGAGTCGCAGGCCACTACCGACACCCATGTGGAGTCCGGCATGCCGCAAGATACTCAAGGTATTGGACTGACGGATGTATCTCCCTCGGATGGGTCTGGAGCCGCTGAGCAGGCACTGGCTTCTGAGGGTGTATTCAGACCTCAACATTTTTATATCAAACGGACGAAAGCTGCAAAACCAAAGGCAAAGACACCTTCCAAAATAAAAAACTGATGCCTGAGCCATGTGCACAGGCCTCTATGCCTAAAAAAACAGATGATCAAAATGGCTGAAGACCTTATTACCTTGATCAGGGGTACCCACCCCCTCCAGATAAGAGGCCTAGGCAACACACTGACTATGAATCTTCAGATCAGGTTTCTATTTCTTCTGATCAGAAATTATCTTTATCTCCCTATGAGGATTCTGATGCTGAGGAGTCTATTCCTTCTGCATCTCCTCCTGAGGATAATTCATTTGGAGAAACCTTGCATACTTTGAGGGAGCATTTCCACTGGGAGAGTCAAGACTTCTCAGAATCAAAAAAAGAGGCTCAGGGATTTCCTCCTTCTCCCTCAGCACAAGCCTTTAGCCATTCCCCCTGTGTTAGACATTGCGGATGATGTTTTTTCGGAGTCAAGCCTGACCCCCCCTGACTCTTTACCTCCAGCTCCCATTAAACCTGACAGGTATTACAGGGTCCCTGACTCTCATAAATTTTTATTTAGAAACCCTGCTGCTGATCCTGAAACTATTTCACAGGGTCCAAAGGGAGTTAAGGCCTCAACAGCAAAAAACCCTACCCCTCCGACAGAGATTCAAGGGCGCTGGACAGATGAGGAAAAAAGGTTTATACATCTGCAACCTTGGCAATTAGGGCTTTAAACTGTCAAATTCATATGCTTAAGTACCAACAACATGTTATGGGATTGCTGAAACAGAAAATTATGTTGATTTCAGAATGTGCAGAAAATAAGGAATTGCATGAATTATTGCATGCAGCTGAACAAGTTGGAAAGCATACTTTGCAATGCGGTTTTGATTCTTTAGAGACCTCCTGCAGGGCCGCATTTACTGAATCTGTGATAAGGAGGCATGCCTGATTAAAGGAACAAAATGTGCCTGATCATGTTAAAGCTAAATTACTAGATGCACCTTTACAGCATGATTCTCTATTTGGTATGAAGGCAGAAGAGGTTTTAAAGAAAATGGAAGACAAAGCTAAGTCTATACAAACTGTTAAAAATTTTTTACAAGTGCAGCCACCAAGATTCAGTAGACACTGGCCTACAAAAAATTGATCCTTTCCTGTGTCAGACAGAGCTCAAAGGGGCAAATTCAGACGCCCTAAGGGTTCCAGGTACCAGGCTCAAGACTCATACAGGTCAAAGCAATGGGGCACATCCACCTCCAAATCTGGAGGAGATAAAGCGCAAACCTACAGAAAGCAATCCCAATGACTTCCCTCTGCCTACACTAAGTGCTTATCTTTTGGCTGCACCCATAGGGGGAAAATTAGCACTTTTTGCTCAAAATTGGCAGTTAATAACCCAGGACAAGTGGGTACTGAGCATCATATCACAGGGATACATATTCCATTTTCACACTCTGCCAGTGACAAATGGTTGGCCAGACCTGCCAAAAAAACAATGGGCAGAGGCACAGAAACAGGTTACGTCCCTCATGGATATGGGGGCCATTCAGACAGTACCAGAACAGGATAAAGGACAAGGTTTTTGCTCAAGACTGTTCTTAGCAACCAGAAAGCACAAGGCCTGGCAGCCAATACTGGATTTATCGATTTTGAACACATATCTGGACATTCCAAAATTCAAAATGCTCACTTTGAAACAGCTTCTGCCCATGCTGGGCAAGAATGCTTGGCTGGTGACTTGAGATTTAAAAGAGGCATGCCTGCACATCCCAATAACACAGTTGTGCAGAAGATACCTCAGATTCAAGGATAGCTTAATGCATTACCAATTCTCTGCACTGCCCTTTGGCTTATCTACTGCGCCTAGGGTCTTTACAAAGTGCCTGGCACCAGTAATTGCATTTTGCAGACAAAGAAGTATTCAAATATATCCTTACTTGGACGACTGTCTCATTCAAGTAGAGAACAAGGACACACTTCTACGACACCTGGCGTTTGTGAAAAGGCTTCTAGCATGCCTAGGGTACACAATAAACAAAAAGAAGTCACAACTGGTACCCTCTCAAAAGATAACATTGCTGGGTGCAAGCTTGCATACAGCTGCCCAGATGGCTTACCTCACGCCAGACAAACAAAGGCAACTGACTACTTAATTCAAACTGATGGCGACAAAAACCCAGTCTTCTTCAAGACAAATTATGCAGGCTGTGGGCTTCATGGCATCCTGCATCCTACTAATTCCATATGCAAGACTGCATATGAGGAAATTTCAGTGGTACCTAAAAAGTTTATGGAGTCAACATTCACACAGTCTGGAGACAATGATTCCTTTAATTCCCTGCCTGCAACAGGAGTTTCTCTGGTGGGCAAAGGCCTGTCACCAAAACATGGGATGGCCCTTCACCCTACCCCCTGCCAGCCAAACCTTAACGAAAAATGCATCAGATTATGCCTGGGGGGCCACATGGCAGGAAGATGCATACAGGGCATATGGGCACCAAATCAAATGCATCTACATATCAACCAGAAAGAGATGCTAGCTGTTCAGAATGCCCTAACAGCCTTCAAGGATTTACTTCATCCAGAACAACTACTGATAAAGATGGACAACACCACAGTCATGTGGTATATAAACAAGCAAGGGGGCACACACTCATACCCCCTTTGCAGATTAGCCATGGCACTGTGGGACACAGCTTTGACCTACCAAATAAATCTTCAAGCTCAATTCCTGCCAGAACAGAACACTCTGGCAGACAATGTAACCTGATGGATCCTCACGAGTGGAAACTAAATCCACAAGTATTCAGCATGATAACAGAGAAATGGGGGAGCCCAGACATAGATCTATTTGCCTCTCCTCAAAAAAAAAAATGGCATGTTTTTTATCAATTGAAAAGTTCTGCACAAGGACTTATCACAGACAAGCATGGAAAGTGGACGCCCTATCCTTCATTTGGAAAAGCCTGTCAGTTTACGCCTTTCCTCCTCTGCCTCTTCTACCCAAGGTCCTCGTAAAAGTCAGACAAGAGAAGCCAAAGATGATATTAGTTGCCCCAGACTGGCCCCACCAATACTGGTACCCAATCCTAAGGAACTTGTCTCAGTACCCAGCTTGGACCTTGCCTCAAAGACCACAATTACTGTCCCAGCAAAACAATCAGATCCTGCACAATCAACTTCAGACTCAGAACCTGGCAGCATGGCTAATCATGTAATCATACAAACGACACCTCTCAGTAAAGCTGTGATGGATGTCATTTTGGAAGCCAGGAGGCCTAGTACTAGAAAATCTTATGCTGACAAATGGAAGAGATTCTGTGCTTGGAATCAAGCACAAGGAACTGATGCAGCAGAATCACATATTCCTCAGATATTACAATACTTAACTGAGATGCTTGACAAAAGCCTATCTTTCTCATCAATCAAAATTCATGCCTCTGCCATTTTGGCTCATTACAATACAGAGCCACCTATATTTTCTCATCCTTTACTAAAGCAGTATCTTAGAGGAGCCAGAAACCTAAGGCCTCCTAGAAGATCACCATTACCTGCATGGGACCTGAATTATGTGTTGGAAAAACTCACCCTGCCTCCATTTGAACCAGCTGCTACTGCTGATATAAAGTTCTTGTCATGGAAGACAGCTCTGCTACTAGCAATTACTTCGACAAGAAGAGTTTCAGAGCTGCAGGCCCTCATGGCTGTAGACCCTTTTATCATATTTTACCCAGACAGGGTGTCTCTGAGGACAAATCCTACTTTTATGCCTAAGGTGGTTTCCAATGTGGCTCTTAACCAAACTATTCATCTGCTAACTTTTTATCCAAATCCGCAGAACAAAGGGGAGAGAATTCTGCATTCCTTGGACGTACACAGACAGCTAAGATTCTACTTGAGCAGGACAAAAACTCTAAGAAAAACTGAGCAAATACTAGTGTCATATGCTGCAGGATCAGAAGGAAAGGCTATCTCAAAGCAGACAATTTCAAAGTGGATAAGCCACTGCATCCGTTTCTGCTACTTACACCATGGTAAACCTGTGCCCAAGGGCATTAGGTCTCATTCTACCAGAGCTGCAGCTACTTCGGCAGCCTTTCTCAGAGGAGTACCAACCAAAGACATTCTAGAGGCTGCTACTTGGAGTTCTGTTCACACCTTTACAAAGCATTACCATTTGCCTCTCTACTCTAAGTCCAGGGCAGGCTTTGCCACTGCAGTGCTGCAGGGCCTAATAGCTGCATCTAAAGCTGTTTAGCTCCAGCCTCCCAACCATAGCTTTGGGATTCTACCCAAATGTAATGACTGCAACAGTGAAACACGAAGAACATAGTACAGTTGTGTACACTTACCATAAATGTAGATGCTCGAGTGTATTCACTGTTGCAGTCCAGGTTACCCTCCCACCATTCCCCTGTCATTCTACAGTTTATCTTTCCTTCTCTATCTCCTACAGCCTATGTAGTGTATTTGCTTGTAGATGAAGGTTTATATTGATTTAATATAATTTAATATAATATTTTATATTGATGCATGTATATAGATGTATTTCTATAATATTGCTACCTTTTTGGGGGCACTTGACAGCGGGGGCAAGAAAAACTAAAGAAAATGGCATCGGCTGCATGTTTTATACCCCTGACGACCTGACGTTATGGAAGAGGAGACAGCAACCAATGCAGGACTGAAGACTTTGGAATTCAGGCCGACTGAGGGCACCCTGCCAGCAGATTACCCAAATGTAATGACTGCAACAGTGAATACACTCGAACATGTACATTTATGGTAAGTGTACACAACTGTACTATCTATAGCTGCACGATATAAATTCTCATTTGAGTATGACAGAAACTTGAATATCTGAGCAAAGTGAAACCAGCTATGTTCTACAATCATACTGCCTTACTGGCGTATGGGTAGTAGTGCCCTGCTACCCTCCCTCTGTGGCAGTCTGTAAAAGCTCAGAACTCCTCCCACCGCCTGTCTGTGAGGATAAAGAACTTATCAGCTGGTAGGACCAGGACAGCTGTTCACACATGCAAACAGAATCCTTTCAGTTTTCTTGTGCAGCAGTCGGATAAAGATCTCTTGTGATATTGCTCCTGTCAAACTTGGTGACATCAGCTGCAGAACTCAGAAAAACATACTTTTGGGTTTTATTTCCTCCCTCTGCCTTTTCTGTCAGTGCTTGAATAGTGTATTCTGCTGTTTTGGCTGTCTTTTTTTATTAGAAAATGTGTATATGCTTCTGTTTTTGTTTTGAAAAGCATGATAATGAATGTTGATTGCAGCATTTTAAATAATGTTTCGTGTAAATTGCGATTCTGGCACCATTTTGTATGGTAAGCATTTCTGAGAGGAATTTTTCAGTTTATGATTTATTTCTTGTCTAAACCGGGAAAAAGCCGAAAGAAGAACTATTCTAGTACTGTTTTAAGCTGTATCCATTCATTTTGTTTAGCCATTTATTTATTTTGTTTATAGAGAGTTGGGGAACTTTTTTGCATGTATATTGTGCTTAGCAATGTGACTTAAAATGCTACTTTATTCAGTGCAGTCTTCAAAATGGTAATCCCTGCAGAAATAGACTTCATTTTGCTTTTGGCACCATTATGTATGTAAATCATTTCTGTAAGGAATATTTCATCAGTTTGTAATTTATTTCTTGTCTAATGCTGTTTTAGGCTGTATCCATTCATTTGGATTAAATATAGCTTTTTTTTTTTTTTTTACAAAATCTGAGGTCTTTTGTGCTTTGAACTGTGTTACTGAAAATACTGTCATTTTTCTCGGTGCAGTTTTCAGAATAGTATCCCTACAGTAGTAGTCTTTAGAGTGCTACTTGGAGGAAGCATATAGTGAAATTTGTCCCATCTTCTTATTGGGGTGACCACGCAGCTAGTATTTGTTATTGAGTGAACTAGTTTCTTGTCCCCTGACTTGATGACTCGGACCCCTCACCCCTTCTTCCACCACCACCACCATCTTCCCCATCTGCACCTAAAGCATGAAAGAATAAGTCAAAAATATGCCTCAGTCTATGGCTTGTGGCTCCACAGTAGCCTTAACTTCAGGCATGCTGTTAGACCACTTTACCTTCTGTTACCTCCAGGTCTGTTTTGTTTATCATGGTACCACAATTGTGCGTTACACAAGGGTCAAACACATCCTCAGGGACTGTACCATTGACTGCTGGAGGTATGGGTAAATCAACCCTTTATTGCAGGAGAAGTCAAGGGTGCAGAATCTGTTGCCAATATAGATACTTTTTCCCCCAGGAGATTCTCTCACTAGTGGAGTGTGCACCAAACAAAAAGCAGAAGTCCCAGCAGGTGGTGGGACAGACGTCTCTGAGTTTTCACTTAAGATGATAGCTATGTCTAGATCCATTGTTCAGGCAGTTGACTATAGTCCATACCTGGGTTATGATTAATGCTAGTGCTTTCACCAATCAGTCTGTTCAGGATCCTCCTTTTGCAGAAGAATCTATGTCTGTGGAATTTGACTTGTCTGAGTTGGATCAGTTGAGTTTCACTGATGATGAACAGGTACCCAAACAGTGTTTTCTTTTTCCCAAATGTCTAGATGTAAAGATGTGTTTATGTTGGAGCTGTTTCTGTTTGCCCCCAAGATTAACAGTGTTTATGATCTCTTAGAGGATGAGGCTACAGATATTGAGACCTTTCCTCCATGAATCCCGGCAATAGAGGATGTCTTTAAGAAAGCTTGTAGTTCCCCGCTCTTTATTGAAGCTGTGCCTAAGAAAGTGTTTTAAGACATTTAGGATAAGTGCAGCCTTCCAAGCCCCTTTGTCTGTGGACCCTGCTTTGTATGTCCTCAGTTACGTTTGCTAATAAGACCATGTCTTCTTCTAATCCAGTCCTTCAAGATAAACTAGGCAAGTGGCTAGAACCTCAAGAAAGAAGCTGGCACAGTTAGCATTGTAGCTTTTAAAATGTTTAACTACCAGTATTTTATCTGAAAGTTTGTGTTGCCTGCAGAGCAAATGGTCTTTGTTAAAGATATTGTTTCCAGTGTTTCTCAGATGTCAAAACATACCTTAAAAAAGTACCTTGGTGGGGGCTGGTAGTATTTCTAGAAGTGCAGCGTCAGTGATTATTAGGAGGTATGCTTGGTTGCACTCTCAGATCTTTTCTGATGAGCAAAAATGACATTTTGAATGCTCTTGTTGAGTCTGATTTTGTGTTTGGTACAGCAGCTAATCAGATCCTTAAAACTAGGATGACAGAGGTAAATTGATGCAAGGAGTGTTGAAACTGTTCCATATTCTCCTTTAAGCAAGATAACTTTTGGGAGCCTAACAAACAAAACAAAATTCCAAGCTGAACAAGAACTAAGGCAGTAAAATGAAATGGCAGCTCCACCAAACTAAACAAGAAGGATTCCTTGCTTATATAAAAAAGGATACCTTGGGTATGGATGCTAAACATTGTTGGCCTGGGTTGCAAATGGCAGTGGAAAGACCATCCACTTCTGTTCAGGGAGGATTCACCCTCATCCGCCAGATCAGAATGTTATTCCCTCCTTTTCTCCATAAATGTTGGACTTAGGGATCATGGGACCAGTCCCTCCTTTGGGAAGAGTGAGATGTCTTTACTCCAGAATTTTCATGCCTCCTCAAAAAAAAAAAACAGTGTTGGACCTTTCTTTTCGGAACACGTTTGTCCCCAAGTTCAAGATGCTCACCCTGCAGACTGTGCATCCTTTGGTTCCGAACAACAACTTGATGGTGACCCTAGATTTTAAGGATGGGTATCATCATATACCCATTGATCATCGTTTCTGGAGATATCTGAGATTTATGGATTAGTTCGCAGTATCAATTTTTTGTATTGCACCACAAGTGTTCACCGAATGCTTTGCTCCAGTAGTGCCCCACAGTTTGACTCTGGGCTTTTACATCTTCCCATACTTGAATGACTTGCTGATCTGTGTAGTGTCTACATCTAGGTGTTTGGGATCACTAGAGAAGGTCTGTATCTTACTTGCCTAAGTAGGGTTCAGGTTGAACCTCCAAAAGTTGTGTCAGTTGACAGCCTCGCAAATATTAGTTTCTTTGAGGGTGCTTCATTGACTGCAACAAGATAACCAGGTTTTTCTTGTACCAGATGGTGTTTTTGGAATTCTCTAAAAGGAATGTTGCCTCAGTGAGAGTATTCGTAAAATTTGTCGACTGAAGATTTCCGTTATTCTCATGATACTGCTGTCCTATCTTCACATGAGAAATATTCAGTGATATGTCTGCAGTTGTTGGACTCGGCATCTTCATTCCCTGGAATCCCAGTTGCCAGTTCTGTCCTTCACCAGGCAAGAGTTACAGTGGTGGGTGGAGAGATCAGTTGAGTATGAATCTAGTGCTTCCTTTCTCAACTCTAGTGCCAGTACAGTGCTTCCAGACAGATTTGTCTGATTTTGCCTGGGGGGTGGGGTCTGTGTGAATGGAGATGCAAGTGCAAGCCCAAGAACACATGGAAACTCAACGATATCAAGGAGATGTTGGCAGTGATTCACACCTTGAAAGTCCTTCATCACCTTTGGACTTCAGATATTTTTCTATTGGTTATGGACAGCACCACATTGATATGGTTCTTTAACAAAGAAGGGGGTCCAAGGTCTTACCTTTTGTGCCGGTTGGCAATGATAGCCTGGTAGCAGGCTTCTCTGTACTCTCTGACTTTTCAGCAATTATACATACCATCAGAGCAGAGCACTGTGGCAGACTGTTTAAGCAGATCCTGTGCTGACCCACACAAGCGGAATCTCCAGACACTGTTGTTCCAGGATATAGTCCAGATGTGGAGGAACATTTCAAATAGATTTGTTCACCTCCTTTCAAAACAGACAGCTGGAGAAATGCTGTTCCAGACATCTTTGCAGCCATGCTTGGAGGACAGTTGCATTCTAGAACTTTAATGCTCCTGCATGTGTTTCCACCCTTTCCACTGATTCACATAGTACTTCTGAAAGTTTAGAGAGAAATGCTAACGATCATTGGTGACCCCCCTATTCCTCCAGGCAGCCTTGGTTCTCCATGTTAATGGCACTGGCCAAGGGCAATTACCACAGACTTCCTCACACGCCAGATCTGCTCACACAGTCTCAGGGGCAAGTGGAGCACCCCAGTTTGGAGAAACTTCAATTGATAGCTTAGATGATTCAGTATTTGCTCAGTTTAAGCACTTGGTACATAAGGATGCACAACAGGTGTTAAAGAACTTGAAAATGTTATGTGTATAAATGGACGAGTTTTTCTATGTGGTTCTTAAATGGAAGTAGAGGGGTCCATTGAGGTTAATATCCCTCTGGTCTTGAAACAGTTGTGTGAGCTACTTCAGGATGGCTTATCTCATGCATCCATTAAGGCGCCATTAGCGGCCATCTCTGCTCGTCTGCTAATGGATCCACTTTCTTCTTCTCTTTTGGTAGAACAGTTAATGAAAGAAGTATTGCATATGAGACCTCTTTGCAAGCAAATTCCTTCTTAATGGGACATAAGTTATGATGTCCTATTCTCGTGTTGCAGTATTCTTAATCTTTGGGTTAGCCTCCACCTAGTGCCCGAACGTCCGGCTAGTATACAAAAGCTTTAGTCATTGCAAGGTATGTGGGATGTCTGACGGCCGTTGGGAACGTGGATCATAAAAGTGACATCTGCACGTACCTTCCTCAGAACTCCTCTGTCACCAGTCAAACGTCAGCTCATCCTGCCGTTGGATCCTGTGATTAAAGTTAAGTACCCAGTTGGGGCCTTTTTTCTTATTATTTTCTTGGTCACTGCATGCCTGCCCAGGTTCATATCATCCAGAAGAGGAAAGTGAAGATGTAGACGTCAAATTCCTCATAAGGACTCCCACGACCTATTTCTATTTTGCCTAGGGGCCAACCGCGACTGTAAGGTCTGTGCCATTCATCAAGCCTTCATCCAGAAGACCCTTTGCAGCCATCTGTATGCCCTTAGCATTTACGTGGAAAACCAAAGACTTAAATGTCTGGCTCTTGAATGGAAGGGCTGTCCAGTCATACTTCCGAGCCATCGAAAAAGAAGGCCAAAGTTTCTAGGCCTGAAACTACCGCTGCACCTCTTCCACCCGACGTCCCCCCTGTGACTGAGGTTTACCTGGAGGAACATATGGAACCAGCTGACTCAGGTGTAGCAGGTACCATTTTGGAGGCTGCACAACCAAGTTCGGAAAGCACATCTGTGGAGGTTATGCAGACGGTTGCCAACAACGAAGGGGAACTTCGGTTCACTGCAGACGTCCAGACCGGTCCTTCCTCCACTTCTTTTTCTTCTGAGATTAGGCCCTATGCCCTCTATGCTTGTCTCTTCATTGAAGAAAAACCAAAAAACTAAACATGTCTCTTCACCTACTGAGAGCCTGCCTGATTGGCAAGCCTTCTCTCAAGTCTTGTTTAATGCCTTTATGGCCTTTAGGCCTTCCTTGGTTGCTTCTCCTCTTGTTTTTAGCCCTAGGCCCCAGACTACTGAACTTCCCACATTGGAGGCCGAATAGTCTTCAGATTCCTCTTCTGAGAATTCTTTGTCTTATGCTTCTCAGATGTCTTCTTCCCTAGGTTATGCAACCTCTGAGGAGGACTCTGCTGAGGGAGAATCCCCTGGGGAAGACCTGACCTTTTAGAAACAATCTCTTGGATGAAAGAATTTTTTAAATGGGACACCACAGAAATCACTGAAGTCCAAAAGAAATGTTATGAACTCCTACAAATGGACACTCTTGCTCCTTCTGCAATTCCTGCCAGCATTTTTAGATGTCTTTTCTGCAGCTTCTAAAAATCCTGAATCCTAACCCCCTGCTCCTAGAAGACCTGACTGGTTTTACAAGGTCCCAGAAGGGGCAAAATTTGTGTCCTACCGCAGATCCTGGTACTATTTCTGTCTCTGCAGACAAACCCTCCTAACTGCTACCTTCCACCTCTGTCCTCCCTTCTGATAAGGACAGCAAAACAATGTAGAAAATTGGCAAGAAGCTGTATACTTCAGCAACTCTGGCCTTTAGGGCCATCAACTACCAGACACACATGTCCAAGTACTCACTGGCCCTTTTATCTCAGGCATCTAAACTTTTGGATGGCCTCCCCGATTCGGACACAAAATCCCAAATCTCTAGTCTGATCTCCTTGTCCTGACAAGTGACAAGGCATTCAATCAGGTGCAATTATGATGCTGCAGATGCTTTGGCCAAATCTGCAGCCTCCATCTCCATGCTCAGGAGGTACTCTTGGTTGAAGTTGTAACCCCTTCCTGATATCACGGCTAACCTTTTAGATGCCCCACTGGGTGATTCAGCCTTGTTTGGCTACCAAGTGGCAGAACTTTCAAAACCCTGCAATAAAAGGGAAAAGAACTTCAGGACCTAAAACATTTGTTTGTGTCATCTATTCCTAAATTTCACAGGGGTAGTGTTTCAAAATTGGCGTCTTAAAATTTAACATCAAATACAGACTTAATTGTAACTCCAGGTCTGTGATATATGTGGCCCAATGCCAAACCTGGCCAGCCTTTTACACTGGCAAGACGGACCATAAACTGAGAGAACGTGTGTGTGAACACATATATAACATCAGTAAGAACAAAGAGGGAAATGCTCTAGCCTGTCACTGTATCGAATGTCCATTACACAAATTTAAATTTAGGGCCATTGATCATGTTGCCATGGACATTTGAGGTGGTCCCACCTCCCTTTTCTTGGAGAAACTTGAATTAATGTGGCAGATAAGAGTAAATGCTTCCTACCCCCCAGGATTGAACGAAGTTTGTTCCTTAGCATGTGTCGCAAAATTGAAAAGTCTGGAGAGGTGATAATTATACATGTAGGACATCTTGCTACCTGGACTCTAACAACTATAGTCAATTGGGTCATGAATGTGATAACCTCTATTGTAGACTAGTTCTATTTATTGTTATTACTGATGTTCATCGTGCTATACTGCTGCAGTTATCACACTTGGGTTATCCTGTCGTCAGGCAGTCCCGCAGTCTGCCGAATCCCAAAATCCTGGTCCGGCGTCGGTTGTCGTCGCCTCTTCCCTGACGTCAGTGCGACAGGGGTATAAAAGAGACAGCCGATGCCATTTTCTTCAGTCTTTCTTGCCGCGCGGTGCCCGAAGCAGAAGCAGTTCGCAAGTGTCGGTCGGCCAGCTCCTGAAATTTTCGAATCGAGTTTAAGACCGAAGTCTTCTCTAAAGCTAAGTACCCCGTTGGGGAAACTTTTCTTTCTTCAGACCGATGTCAGACAAAGTTAATAATTGTATTTCTTGTGGGAAGCAAATACCTCATAAGGATTTTCATTCTTATTGTATTCCTTGCCTAGGCCCAGACCACGACGTCTCTGGTTGTCGGTTTTGTGCTAGGTTCAACAAACGTACAATTAAGCATCGGGCAGAATTCGCCCAGCATTATTTTGGCAGAAAATGTAACTATAGCATGCCGTCGTAGCAACCGACATCAGCAATGATTAAAAAACGCAAAGATAAGGGCCGGCAGCCAAGACCAGATACCGAGGCCTCAGCAAGGCCTGATGCCGGTTCACCGGTTTTCAGCGAGGCGCCTTCGCAGCCCCTGACTACCGCTGATTCAGAAATTCTGATGGCCTCCCAAACCGAAGCAGTTGGGCCTCAGGAACCGGTTCCACCTCACTCCTCGGACGCCAGCCCCGACGGGGATCCGGAAAATTTGGATAGGCCTTCGGTCTCTGAAGGTGTTTTCAAACCGACAACTATCTCTGCCAAGCCTTATGCTAAACTCAAAGCCCCCTTGAAAGTTAGAAAACCGGGGCCACACACCCCCCCCACAGGCCCCTATGCCTAAAAAACAGATGCTTAAGATGGCTGAGGATTTAATTACCCTTATCAGGGGATCCCAACCCCCACCTGACTAAAGGCCTAGACTGGAGGAAGATTATCCTTCCTCTGACCAAGCATCCATTTCCTCAGGCATCTTTGACGACCAGGATTACTCCTTCCCTCCTTATGAAGACTCAGATGCTGAAGAGTCCATTCCCTCTGTCTCCCCCCCTGAAGACTACTCTTTTGGGGAAACTTTACACACCATGAGGGAACACTTCCACTGGGAAGGCCAAGATTACTCTGACTCCAAGAAAAGACTCCGTGAGTTGTTTCTTCTTCCACAGCATAGACCCCTGGCAATTCCTCTAGTTTTAGACATTTTGGATGATGTTTTCTCTGAATCCAGTTTAAACTCAGATTCCTTACCTCCAGCACCAGCTAAACCAGACAGATACTACAGAGTTCCTGATACTCATAAGTTTCTATACAAAAGTCCTACTGCAGACCCCGAGACCATTTTCCAGGGTCCCAAAGGGGTTAAGGCCTCTACTGCTAAGAATCCACTTCCTTCTGAAAGAGATTCCAGAGCATTAGAAAGATGGGGAAAGAAAGTGTATACGTCTGCCACTTTGGCCATGAGGGGCTTAAACTGCCACTTCCACATGCTAAAATACCAACAGTATTTGATTACACAGTTAAAGCAGAAACTGATCCCTCAGACAGATCAACTTGATTTTAAAGAGATGCAGGATTTGCTGCATGCAGCAGAACAGGTGGGAAAGCATACCTTACAGTGTGGTTTTGATTCATTGGAAGCCTCATGTAGAGCAGCTGTCACAGGGTCTGTAATGCGTAGGCATGCTTGGCTTAAAGAGCAAGCCTTACCAGAACATGTCAAAGCAAAGTTATTGGATGCTCCATTGCAGAAAGATGTGTTATTTGGTGTCAAAGCAGAGGAAGTTTTAAAGAAAATGGAAGAAAAGGCAAAATCTATGCAAACAGTTAAAGATTTTTTACAGGTACAACCTCCTCGTTTCAGCAGAAACTGGCCATCAAAAAACTGGTCCTTTCCTGCATCAGACAGACCCCAAAGAGGTAGGTACAGGTGCTCAAGGGGCAGAGGCCAGCTACAAGGTTCTTTCAGGCCTAGACAATGGCATACAACAACTCAAAGAGGTGGAGATGAAAGATCTCAACCCTTCAGGAAACAAACACAATGACTTCCCTCTTCACCTGCCAAGCAAAACTGCCCTGGCAGCACCTTTGGGAGGAAAACTGGCTCTATTTCCACAAAATTGGCACATCATAACAAAGGACAAATGGATTCTGGACATTATTACCCGAGGCTACAGATTTCATTTCCACACTTTACCACAGATGAGAGGCATGCCAAATCTGCCTCCAAACCAATGGGCAGAGGCTCAAACGCAAATTTCAGCTTTCATGGATATAAAAGCAATTCAGAAGGTACCTACAAAGGAGCAAGGTCATGGTTTTTACTCAAGACTGCTTCTAGTCCCAAGAAAGGACAAAGCCTGGAGGCCCATCTTAGACCTCTCAATTCTAAACACATACCTGGAGGTACCCAAATTCAAAATGCTCACACTACAGCAGCTCCTTCCCATGCTGGGCAAGGAGTCTTGGCTGGTAATGTTGGACCTCAAAGAGGCATACCTGGATGTCCCTATCAGACAAGATTGCAGAAGATACCTCAGATTTTTGGCAGGTACAACGCAGTATCAATTCTCTGCATTGCCCTTTGGCTTATCTACTGCGCCCAGAGTATTTACGAAATGCCTGGCATCAGTAATTGCATATTGCAGACAATGAGGAATACAAATTTATCCATATCTGGACGACTGCCTGATCCAAGCGGACAGCAAGGACATTCTATTACAGCATCTGGCTTTTGTAACACAGCTGCTCAGTTGCCTAGGGTACACAGTAAACCAAAAGAAGTCAAAACTAATACCCTCGCAACAGATAATATTCCTGGGTGCCAGCTTAAATACAGTGGCCCAGATGGCTTACCTCACGCCAGACAAACAGAAACAGTTGACTCAATACTTTAAAAAGATAGCAACTTTTACCCAGCTCACTGCAAGGAAAATCTTGCAGGCATTAGGGTTCATGGCATCATGCATTCAGCTAATCCCATATGCAAAGCTGCATATGAGAAAATTACAATGGTACCTGAAAAGTGTATGGTCTCAACACAGGCACAGCCTCGAAACAGGTATACCTATCATTCCCTGCCTTCAAAAAGAGTTCCTATGGTGGGCTCAAGCATGTCAAATAAACAAGGGTCTTCCTTTCGACTTACCTCCAGCAAACCAAACCATGACAACAGATTCTTCAGACTACGCCTGGGGAGCACACATGGCAGGACAGTGCATACAGGGCAAATGGTCTGCAAAACAAATGCATCTTCACATCAACCAAAAGGAGATGCTAGCTGTGCAGAATGCACTGACAGCCTTCAAGGACCTCTTGCATCCAGGACAACTTCTAATAAGGACAGACAACACCACAGTTATGTGATACATAAACAAACAGGGAGGAACACACTCCTACCCTTTATGCAGACAGGCTATGACCTTATGGAACACAGCATTGACCTACCAAGTACAACTACAAGCACAATTCCTGCCAGGAAAGGGAAACATATTGGCAGACGAATTAAGCAGAAATATGGCAGACCCTCACGAGTGGAGACTACACCCACAAGTATTTTCAATGATAACTCAAAGATGGGGATGTCCAGACATAGATCTATTTGCCTCCCCCAACAATTGCCAATTACAAAAATTCTGCACAAGGACTTATCACTCCCTAGCCTGGAAAGTAGACGATCTATCATTCAGTTGGACAACACTGACAGTCTATGCCTTCCCTCCACTACCTCTATTGACCAAGGTATTATTGAAGGTCAGATCAGAGAGACCACAAATGATCCTCATTGCTCCGGACTGGCCATGCCAGCACTGGTACCCATTACTAAGGAACTTGACTCGCAACCCTCCATGGATCTTGCCTCAATTCCCACTACTGTTGACTCGGGAAAAACTCTCAAACCCGTCACAGCCAGCTCAGAACTTTAAATTTAGCTGCATGAAGAATTCCTTAAATTATCAATCAACACTTCTCTCAAAGGACGTCCTGAATGTCATTTTGGAGGCCAGGAGGCCCAGCACCAGGAAGACTTACTCAGACAAATGGAAAAGATTTTGTGCATGGCACCAGGCTAAAGGTCAAAATCCCTGGATACCAAACATTCCTCACATACTGCAATACCTAACTGAGATGCTACACAAAGGCCTTTCCTTCTCCTCCATTAAGATCCATGCTTCAGCCATTTCAGCTCAATATAATACGGATCCTCCAATTTTCTCACACCCTTTACTTAGGCAGTTTCTCAGAGGGGCTAAGAATATAAGACCCCCCAGAAAACCACCAACACCAACTTGGGACCTGAACTTCATTTTAGAAAAGTTAACACTGCCTCCTTTCGAACCAGCCTTCTCAGCAGAACTACAATACTTGTCTTGGAAAACTGCCTTGTTACTGGCTATTACCTCAGCACGCAGGGTCTCAGAACTATAGGCACTTATAGCAGTGGAACCTTTCATCATTTTCCATCAGGACAGAGTCTCTTTACGAACTAACCCTACCTTCATGCCCAAGGTAGTATCCAGTGTGGCTTTGAATCAGACCATTCATTTACCCACCTTTTATCCTAACCCACAGAATAAAGGAGAAAGGCTCCTTCACTCTTTTGGGCATTCACAGACAGCTACGTTACTATTTAGATAAGACAAAGATCTTCAGAAAAACTGACCAACTCTTTGTATCATATGCTGCAGGTTCACAAGGAAAGGCTATTTCAAAACAGACCATCTCCAAATGGATAGCACATTGTATCCGCTTTTGCTACTCGCACCATGGGAAGGCCGTGCCTGTCAATATTAGATCCCACTCTACCAGGGCTACTGCAACCTCAGCAGCCTTTCTCAGAGGGGTTCCAACCAAAGACATTCTGGAGGCAGCTACGTGGAGTTCAGTGCACACCTTTACCAAGCACTACCACCTTCCATTATAATTAAAAACCAGAGCTGGTTTTGCCACTGCAGTTCTGCAGGGCATCCTAGCATCACCTAACCCAGTTTAGTACCAGCCACCCTTCCATAGCTTTGGGATTCTACCCCAGTGTGATGACTGCAGCAGTATAGCATGATGAACATAGTACAGTTTTGTACCTACCATAAATGTAGATGTTCGAGTGGTTATACTGCTGCAGTCCAGGTTACCCTCCCTCCATCCCCTCTACATACCAGGGTGTTAGTTACAACTCCATGTACATCAATCAATTGGATGCATGTCTATATGGTGTATTTGCTAACAGCTAGTACTATTGTTTATCTGCTAAGGTATTGTTGCACAGCTATTGTATTGCCTTCCTGTTGGGGGCACCTGACATCTGGGGCAAGAAAAACTGAAGAAAATGGCGTCAGCTGTCTCTTTTATACCCCTGTCGCACTGACGTCAGGGAAGAGGCGACGACAACCGACGCCAGACCAGGACTTTGGGATTTGGCCGACTGCGGGACTGCCTGACGACAGGATAACCCAAGTGTGATGACTGCAGGAGTATAACCACTCGAACATCTACATTTATGGTAGGTACAAAACTGTACTTTCTATTTACTGCATGAAGTTGTGGGAAAGAGTAGTGGAAGCAAGGTTAAGAAGGGACATGATGATTAGTGATCAGCAGTATGGTTTCATGCCGGGAAAGAGCACTACAGATGCAATGTTTGCTCTGAGAGTGTTGATGGAAAAGTACAGAGAATGTCAGAAGGAGTTGCATTGTGTTTTTGTAGACTTAGAGAAAGCATACGACAGAGTGCCTAGAGAGGAGTTGTGGTATTGTATGAGGAAGTCAGGAGTGTCAGAGAAGTATGTAAGAGTGGTACAGGATATGTACGAGGGTAGTGTGACAGCGGTGAGGTCTGCGGTGGGAGTGACGGATGCATTTAAGGTGGTGGTGGGGTTACATCAAGGATCAGCTCTGAGCCCTTTTTTATTTGCAATGGTGATGGACAGGTTGACAGACGAGATCAGACAGGAGTACCTGTGGACTATGATGTTTGCAGATGACATTGTGATCTGTAGTGAGAGTAGGGAACAGGTGGAGGAGACCCTGGAGAGATGGAGATATGCTCTAGAGAGAAAAGGAATGAAGGTCAGCAGGAATAAGACAGAATATATGTGTGTGAATGAGAGGGAGGATAGAGGAATGGTGAGGATGCAAGGAGTAGAGGTGGTGAAGGTGGATGAGTTTAAATACTTGGGGTCAAAAGTTCAGAGTAACGGTGAGTGTGAAAGAGAGGTGAAGAAGAGAGTACAGGCAGGATGGAGTGGGTGGAGAAGAGTGTCAGGAGTAATTTGTGACAGACAAGTACCTGTAAGAGTGAAAGGGAAGGTCTACAAGAGGGTAGTGAGACCAGCTATGTTATATGGGTTGGAGACAGTGGCATTGACAAAAAGGCAGGAGTTTGAGCTGGATGTGGCAGAATTAAAGATGTTAAGATTTGCACTGGGTGTGACAAGGGTGGACAGGATTAGGAATAAGTATATTAGAGGGTCAGCCCAGGTTGGAAGGTTTGGAGACAAAAACACAGGAACAAATGACCAGCACTCAATTCTGCAAGACACCATCAACCACCACAACGAATTTACCTAGGTTTCGCCTTTATTCAGACTTCTTCAGAATAATATCAAACATTTCAATCCATCCAAGTTTTATAAAAAACAAATCATGACATCATTGCTCAATTAACTGATTAACATCCATTATACTTAAAGTGAACTGAACACACTCAATCAATCATTAAAACCAACCAAGATTAAAATCGATGTGAATATTAAATATCCAAACCATATAAGAATATTATTAAATAATATTAAAAAACAATAAATTAATAATCACATTACGATAAAATATGTTTTAATTTTAAGACAGGGGCAATACTAATGTGATCATTGATGCCAGGAAACACCGTGGCATTTAATCTAAGCTGCCATTTCATTTCACTGATGTCAAGATGAATATCTAAAACATTACCCTGTACATCCTTGACAATTTTTTGTATAACACAAAACTTAAAACTTGTGGTGGTTGTTGGTGTCTTGCAGAATCAAGTGCTGGTCATTTGTTCCTGTGTATTTTCGGTTTTTTGGTTTGTTCAAATGGAGGTTTGGAGACAAAGCCAGAGAGGCACGATTACGTTGGTTTGGACATGTGCTGAGGAGGGATGCTGAGTATATTGGGAAAAAGATGCTAAGGATGAAGCTACCAGGTAACAGGAAAAGAGGAAGGCCTAAGATAAGGTTTATGGATGTGGTGAGAGAGGACATGCAGGTGGTTGGTGTGACAGAGCAAGATGCAGAGGACAGGAAGAAATGGAACAGGTGATCTGATGTGGCGACCCCTAACGGGAACAGCCGAAAGAAGATGATGATGACTGTTCTATTTACTGCTATTACTGTTATATATAATTGATTTTTTAAGTAATATACATATGCATTTTTTTATATAATTTTTACATATACTTTTTATAGTTTTAATACTTTGCACATACTATTATATATGCATAGACATAATATTTTATGTATGCATAGCTGAGTACTACACAGTTAACTAGACTTGTTTTATTTTATGGTTATAGTGTTTTAAAAGTTAATTGGCCTCGATCACATGTTTAATTGAGCTTTATATGCAGTAACTTAAAAGAGTGTATTTTTAATTGTTTTGTATCTGAAGAAGTTTAGCCAAGGTGCTAAACGAAAAACGCTTCATTTTACTTGGGTTCTATTTTTTATTTTTACTGTTTTATCATAATAAAGTGGAGTACTGGTCAACCGAGAGAACTTCTGTATTCTGTTGTTCATGGGCAACACTACTGTTCTTTGGTATGTAAACAAACAGGGGGAGCAAGATCTTACATGCTATGTAGACTTGCACTCCAGGCCTGCGAATTGGCGGTCCAGCAGGTAGCAGCTCTGCAGACCATCTATATACCCTCAGCTCAGAACACGCAGGCAGACACTCTAAGCAGATCCATGACACAACCCACAAATGGATGCTAGACAGGGATGTGTTTCTGGACATGGTCCACAAGTGGGGTATACCACAAATAGACCCGTTTGCCTCCCCTGTGAACATGTAACTTCCACAGTTCTGTACCATGGCTCCCAGCTCCCTAGCAAGGGTAACAGACACTTTCTATCTCTTGAGAGGGGATGTTTCTTTACGCTTCCCCCTTCCCACTCCTACAGAAAGTCCTGTTGAAAATTTAGAGGGACAAACCAAAAATCTTGCCGGTGACCCACTTTTGGCCAAGAAAGCACTGGTTCCCCCTCCTACTGCGTTTAGCCAGGTACAGTCATCACAATTTACCTCACAGAGTGGACCTACTCACACAGGACAAGGGATCCCTGATCCATCCACACATGGAATCTCTGAACTCTAACCCTGTGGGTGATTTTGATCCCTTTCAGACACCTTTATTCTAAGGATGTGCTAAATGTCTTGCAGGAGACAATACTAGGCGATCATATATGTCCAAGTGGGAAAGGTTCTCCATTTGGTGTCTAAACATACAGCTCAGACCCATTTCAAGTAGGGGTCCCCTGGTACTGTCTTATCTGTGTGCGCTGTTGCAGGCAGGGTTGGCATATTCCTTCATAAAGGCCCTTGCTGCTGTTTCTGCATGTCTGCCTTTAGCTCCACAACTTGCTTCTAGACTTCAAGTGAAGTTATTCCTAAAAGGAGTTCTACACCTCAGGTCACCCAGTAGGCCAGTCGCACTGCCCTGGGACTTGAACTCTCTGTTGGAGAAGTCAGCAGCCTCTCTAAAGTATTGCACTTGGAAAACTTTGCTTTTGGTGGCCTTAACTTCAGCCAGGAGAGTCTCAAAGCTCCAGGCCCTCATGGTCAACCCACCCTTTTTGATCTTCCATGTATTCACTCTGGTCTTCCTGTTGGGACTCTAGAAAACTGAAAGGGTTCTGTCTGTGAGTGTGAAGGGCTGTCTTGGTCCTGCTTGGTTATTTGTTCTTCACCCTAACAGATAGGTAGTGGGAGGAGGTCTGAGCTTTGGCAGACTGCTTGAAGGAGGGTAGTAGGGCATTATTACCCATATGCCAGTGAGGCAGCATGTCCTAAGAACATCTACTGTTACAGGTAAGTGGAAAAGTGGAACTTGCTCAACTGTACTATATGTGTTTTAAATCGCTCCATTGGTAGATAATATTCAGAGAGCAATTGACCTTATAGCAGTAACTTTCCAGTGCTGCCCAGGGTTATAGCTAGTCTCTGCTAAATAGTCTGCAGTATTATGACACACAGTTATATAACTTCATGCTTCTGAGCCAAAAGACAGGAAGAAGGCTGAACTGATAGAAGACATGCTGAAAAGGTACATGCATTTTCCCTGTTTGAAGAGAAGTTTGTGTGAGTGGCTGTTGGACTTAACTGCTGACTGCCCTGATTACTGATGTCATAAGGGGAATTGTGGGTTTTGAAGCCAGGCAAATATAAGTGTGTGCAAAGCTAAGACTGAAAATGCTGCTTTTCACCAGGAAGTATAAGCAAACTATTAATTAAAAATGAAATTATCTAGTATATTTGAGTTGCCTGAAGCAAAAGAAACTGAATATTACTCAGATCTAATGTCTCTCTCATTCCTCCTCACGTATGGGTTACGGATCCGTCCCTGGATCCAACTCGACCGCATTTCTTCACAGTCTAGGATTCAAGTTTCAAGCTTTTCCCCCTATCCACAATGCCATGCACTCCAGCCAACCTCCTCAGATCTCGTTTGCCACCAACAGAATCGGATGTGGTCGAGTTAGCCTCAAACATTCAGTAGTTTTTTTTTGGGTATCCTCTGTCCAGATAAGTTAATTTTACATCATCTTCTTATCTTTACTTCCTCCCTTACCTTTTTTGAATGTGTGTGGTGTTTTTTTCTCTCTCTCGCACCTTTGGCAGACATTTTGTACCATCTTCAGAACTTTTCTGCCACCAGTGAAAAGGCCAGCTTTGACCGCTGGTGGTATAGTTTCCATTGTTTCCAACTAATGCTTTCAGAGAAGTGCCCCGTTGGGGAATCTCTTTTCTTGTTATTACTTTGTTATGTCATCCAGAAAGGGCAAGTGCCAGTGTGGAAGATAAGTTCCCCATAAAAGCAGCTGGACCCTGTGCCTTTTTTGTCTAGGTCCCAGCCATGACTGTAAGTCGTGCAGTATTTGCCAGTCGTTTGTTCCTAAGACCCATAGAAATAGGCTTTCGTCACTAGCTTTGTATTTGGAAAACCAACGGCTAAAACTGTTAACTAAGTGCATGGAGGGTTTGTTGAAGCCAGAAACCAAGCCACCGAAGTATAAGGCCAAGAAACCGCAGCCTACGCCTTCAGCTGCACCTCACCTATCTGACGTATCTACAGAGATGAGGCACTTGTCGACTCAAAGGCACGTCCGATTACAGGCATGGAGTCACAGGCCAAACCCACTTCTGAGGTCAATTTGACTTCTGCTGTGAGCATGTCTCAAGAGGGGGAACAGACATGTGATCTGGATGTCAAGTGGGAACCCAGGCTCAAATGCATTGAAGAACCTAGGGATTTATGACAAACATCTATTGCCGATTTGCTCCAGCCTGAAATCTTTGAACTCAGACATTCATCCGGACCCGTAACTTGCAAAAGATGGTCTCTCCACCAAAGAAAAAAAACAGAAGACAAAGCATGTCTCTACTGCACAAGAGGCCCCTGCAAATTGGCAGGCCTTCTCTGAGTCTTTTTCAGGCCTTCATGGCTCTTAAGCAGCCTACCTCTCAGCCTTCCCAGGAAAAGAGCTAGAGAACCAAACACTTCAGATTAATCCTCTTCTGATGAAGAATAATCTTTAGACTACTCTACTCAAATCCTCTCCCCTCAGGCATGCATCTCTCTTGAGGAGGAGTCAGTAGGGACAGACTTTCCCATGGAGGAAATGTCCTTTGGGGAAACCATCCTGAAAATGATTGAACATTTTAAGTGGGATTCTTCCCAAATCTCAGATGTCCAGAAAAGGTATGACCAACTTTTACAACTGGACCTTCCCAGCTCTTCTGCAGTGTCACCAGTACATCCAGCCTGTTTGGATGCTTTCCACCATACATCCCAAAACCCAGACTCTTTCGCTTCAGCTCCCAAAATTCCAGACCGTTTCTACAAAGTCCCTGAGGACTGCCAATTTCTTTTCAGGTGCCCGGCTGCAGACCCAGCAGTCATCTCTGTTGTTAGAATGCTCCCTTCTACTTCACTACTTCCATCGGACAAGGAGAGTAAAACCCTGGAAAGGCTAGGGAAAAAGCATATACTTCACCCACTTTGGTTTTCAGAGCCATCAACTACCTGACACACATGACTAAATGCTCCCTAGAACTTATGTCTCAACCAACTTCTGCTATCTCAGACTTCTCAGATTCTGAGGGAAAGCACTTAGCCCTGAATATTTTGGGAGCTTCTTCCCAAGCGCAAAGACACTCCAAATGCAGCTGTGATGCTGCTGAGGCCTGAGCTAGGGCAGCTGCTATTGGTTCAGTACTCAGAATATTCTCATGGCTCTCTACTGCAAAGTTATTTCAAATCCAAATTAATGGATGCCAGTCTGGACAATACAGCCTTATTTGGACCAGCTGCAGCTGCCCTTTTCAAAACCCTACAATAATAGTCTAAGGAACTCAGAGTTAAAGCACCTTTTAGTATCCCCGGTGCCCAGGTTCCATAGGAATTTTCCCTTCAAGCCTGTCTTTGTTCACAGCCATTCTCAGCACCAACAAAGCAAAGCTTCTAGGAGAGGTTAAAGAACACAGACGACTAGGGCTCCTCAAGCACCACCTCAACCAAAACAGCCTTTTCTGGACAGAGCAGGGAGTATGTGATTACCCTGCAAATGTTCCCCCACTCATCCTCTCCTTCCACCTGTCAAATGCTCTCAAGACTTGGCAAACCATTACCAAAGACAATTTGGTTCTTTCCATAATCCAAAAAGGATACTTTATGGTTTGGCACTCCACTCCCATCTTTTAGGGCATTCCACAGCCACCCAGAGAACAACTTTCATCTCTTCCCAGACCTGCTCTCAGATTTATGGCAACAGGTCTCCATTCAAAGAGTCCCCTGTACATCCAGAGGAAAAGGATTTTAGTCAAGAATGTTCCTAGTGCCCAAAAAGGATGGCCCCTGGAGACCAATCCTAGACTTATTTCAACACCTTCTTAAAGGTTCCATCCTTCAGAATGCTAACTCTACGAACCCCTTTTCCTCTGCAGGGGTTCATGGCCTCTCTAGACATAAAAGATGCCTATCACCACATCCCCGTTCACCCCAAGTGCAGGACATTTTTCCATTTTTCTGTGGGTTCATGGCATTTTCAGTTCTCTGCATTGCCCTTTGGCCTCTCTACAGCCCCAAGGGTTTTCACAAAATGTTTGGCTCCAGTAATTGCTCACTGTGCAGGCTCTTGGGTGTCCAGATTTTCATATACCTGGATGACCTGCTCTTAAAGGCCCCAAATCTTCAGGTTCTTCAACAGAACCTATAGGCTACCATTACCCTCTTGGGAAATCTGGGGTTCACAATAAACTTCAAAAAATAAACCCTCACCCCATCCCAAGACCACTCCTTTCTGGGCTGCTGAATCCAAACAGACATTGGGAGCTTGGGAAGCTGTTCCATAGTTGAATTGGATGAAAATAGACAACATTGGATACAAAAGTTATGCATTTACCGTAACGATAGATCCATGTTGTCTGATTTTTGTCCAGTTCATCCTCCTCCTTTCCCCCTTCAAAGGTAACACGAATGGGCTTCTGGTGACAGATTTGTCTCTGACGTACCTTGTCTTTGAGTAGTCCTCGCCACTTTTCTCATAACCCTGACAATTGTGCCAGTATTTTGGATCTCGTCTTAAACAAGTTTGATATGATTAAAGTTCTCATACTGTGTTAAATGGGGGCAAACTCGATCTGAGGTACTGAGGTGGAGTTCAGGGAATTATGGGTAGGGAAAGAGTCAGCACCATGGAACATAAGAGCTTCTGAGTCTGTGCTGAGGCCAGATGCAGTTGGGTCCAACAACCACTAGTTGACCTGGATGAAAATCAGGCAGCATGGCTCTTTCATTATGGTAAAGGCATAACTTTCATTTGCCTATGTTACAAGTGATAATTCAATAAAAAGATAACAGGGGTGTCTGTGAGGTTCCTGCACTTCAGGTTGGAATTCCAGTCATCATTCCAGAGGACTCCTATTTTTTCTTCCCATAGTCTCCAATGTAGTCGCCAAATGTGTGGGCTTGCATCACAGCACATATTTGGCTGTTGGAAACCAAGAATCTGATGTTGTCAATCTTCATTTACCCTTGACATAGGGGGACTCTGTTCCGACTCTCAAAACTGGCTGAGCTGTTATAACAGCTCGCGCAAACCAAAATCTCTCAAGATAAGTCCCTACCCAGAATGCCCGTCTCTAGATTACCTCAGATCTCGTTTAACGCTGTTCTTGTAAGGACACGTCAGCTGAACTCTGTCTGAACTAAGCGTAATTTCATTATTTTTTTCTATTAATATTTGAAATTTTCTGAACTTTTTTCTCTTACCCAGTTAACTTCATTTATATCTCACTTTTGATAACTCCTCTGGTCACCTCTGTGTTCTTGACTACCATCGTTGGTAGTTTTTCCTGTTAGACTTTAGTCGCTTCTTTATCAAGTTGAGTGTACTGTCTTTTTCTTCCTTTTACCTTGTGGTATCTGTCCAACCATTGCTGGTAGTGCTGTCCCTTTGCCCCTACCTCTGGTAGTTCTGGCCTACCATTGTTGGTAGCTGTAGAATAGTGTGTATGTGTTGTACCTTTAAGAAGCATTTCAGGGTCAGCACATGCATATAAATAGAATGCACGTGCTAGCTTCAGTGCCATTTTGAGAGTGCAGCCAGAGAGTGAGCATGTATGAGTGTAATAGCTAGTTTGTTTATAAGTTTATCTAAGTTAAAGTAATTAAGCCTTAATCCTGATGTGTTTGTACATAATAAAGTTGCTTGAACAGAACCCACAAAGGCTCGTCTATTTTATCCTGACTGGACGAGCGACATGGTGTCAGAACTGGGATTCCAGAGACTGCTTTTCAGAGCTATGAGGTACAGAGTTAACAGTGAAGGTAAGCTAAGAGAACTGAACACAAAAAAGGGCCAGAAATGAACCAAAGGTAATGATAACTTGCACAAACAATTTATTTCATAAAAAATATAAAACTGAGCATTACAAGGGCAAAAACCACATTATTAAACAAGCGAGAGGTGCAAAAGGTTTTTTATTTATTTATTTACATTTGTTGACTAGGAGTGTCCGACTGGACGTAGGTCCATTTTCAGCAATGCCTGGGGAGAAAAGCTCCACAATTAAACTATACAGACAGTAGTTACATTGGATTTACATAGCAATTAACAATTTGATCAACATTGCAATTAAAACTTGCAAACATAATTACAGATGAAGAACATAGTACATCAGTAGATAACTGTAATCTTTATCATCTACATAACAGACATTAACAATTGTTACAATAAGAAGTTCCTGCTGTATAATAAGTAGTTAGGCTTATGAGCATCCGAGCTTGCTATAATCAAGGCAGTTAGTGGGGTGGAAAGAAAGGTAGTGGGTGGATTGGGTGGGTGATAATTAGAGGGGGAGTTGCAAGGGCATAGCCAGCAAGTTTTTAGGTGTACTTTTAGTAAAGTTTTGAAGTGGGTGCATGATGGTACAGAGGTAATTGTGGGTGGGAGGGAGTTCCATGATTTGGCTATGGTGCAACAGACAGTGCTTCTCCAGCAGAGTTATTGGCTTTAGTGACCTGTAAGTGATTTTTTTTTGCTGGATCTTAGTGATCTGGTGGTGCGATAGGGTTGCAGTAGATTCTGGAGGGATGGGAATTTTAGTGGATGGTTTACTAGTTTGTGGGCGACTGCAAGTTGATATCATTGAAGGAGGTGAGGGAGTTCAAGCCAGCCCAGTTCAGCAAGTGAGAGACAGCAGTGACTACGGTAGGATGCCCCTGTGGTGAATTTGGCAATTTTGTTGTAGCAGGTCTCGAGCTTGTTTAGATCGCATTGCCTTAGGTTGGTATGTATTGGAGAGGCATAAAGGAGGGTGGAGATATGGTGGGAATTTGCTACTGAAATATTTGCTGCTTTGGTGAGAAGTTACTTATTTCTGTATAACGCTCTAGTTTTTTGTGGACTTTTTTTTATGGTCATGGATATGTGAATGTCAAATTTTAGTTTGTATATTTCCACTCCTAGCATTTTGGTGTGTTCTATTGGATGTATAGTGGTGTTGTCTTTTGCTGTGATGTTAAAGTGAGAGTTGTTTTGTGTATGTTTGGTGGGTTGGAAGATGAGTATTTTAGTTTAGTTTTGTTTGGGTTGAGTATTAATTGGGCATTAGATAACCACGTTTCAACAGAAGAAAAGGCTTCCTGTGTGACTTTTTGCAGTTTGGGTAGGCACTGGGCTGAACAGATGATGGTTGAGTCATCTGCGTAGTGTATGAATGTGCCATGTTTGGTGGCAGAGACTAGATTATTGGTGAAAATAGAGAAGAGTAGGGATCCAAGGATGGATCCTTGGGGAGGCCCTATAGAGACAGGTAGTTGAGGAGATGTGTCATTCTGCCATGCAACGGATTGTTGGCAGTCAGACAGGTAACTCTGAAACCAGTTATTGACTGATTGAGAGAAGGATAGGTTATTGAGGACAGAGATGAGTTCTTTGTGTGGGACCATGTCAGATGCTTTAGATAGGTCTAGGAAAGTAGCAGAGGAGAGATGGCCATTGTTTTTATGCTGAAGGATAGTGTTAGTAAAGGAGAGTAATGCAGTGGTGGTGCTATGGTTTGGTCGGAAACCATGCTGAGTATTGGAAAGGAGGTAGTCTGAGACCTGAGAGTGAATGCACCTCTCTAGTATTTTGGAGAGTGGAGAGAGAATAGCTATGGAGTGGTCGTTGGTTAGTTCTGTGGAGGGGCCGCCTTTGTGGAGGGGAATTATATGTGATACTTTCCATAGTGTGGGAACATAACTTTCTGACAGAAATCAGTTAATCAAGATGGATACTGGGTAGGCTAGAGCATCAGCTGCAATTTGTAGGTATTCACTTAGGAGGTTGTCTGCTGCTAATTTGTTGAGCTTAAGTTTAATTAAGAGTTTTTTTATGTTGGAGGTAGGAACAGGAGAAAAAGAGAAGACTGTGCGGAGATTACTAGTTGAAGGTGTGGATTGGAGGGGAGGGGGTTGTGTTGTCCAGCTAATGATAGTATGGTTTGTGTGAAGTGTATGTTGAATGAGGTAGCAATATTTTTGGAGGAGTGAGGGATGTTAGGAGGAGGGGTACTGACTTTACTTGGGTGGAGGATGAAGTTTGGGGTTGTGGTGGGAGGAGTCTGGGGCAGACTGGTAGTATTGGAATTTGTCCTGTTTTATTACCTTTTTGACTCTATTGTGTAGATGTTCATCATGTTACCCTGCTGCAGTCATTACACTTGGGTTATCCTGTCGTCATGCGGTCCCGCAGTCGAGCGGATTTCCAAAGTCTTGGTCCGACGTCGGTTGCAGTCGCCTCATCCCTGACGTCAGTGCGCCAGGGGTACATATATTGCAACCGACACCATTTTCTCCAGTCTTTCTTGCCGTACGGTGCCCGAAGCAGAAGCAGTTCACAAGTGCCGGTCGGCCGACTCCTGAGATTTTCGAATTCGAATTTCAGACCAAAGTCTTCTATAAAGCTAAGTACCCCATTGCAGAAACTTTTCTTGCCTCAGACCGATGTCAGAAAAAGTTAACAATTGCATTTCTTGTGGGAAGCAAATACCTCATAAGGATTTTCATTCTTATTGCATACCTTGCCTAGGCCCTGATCACGACATCACTTCTTGTCGTTTTTGTGCTAGATTTAATAAACGTACTATTAAAAGACGATTTGATTTCACACAACACTTTTTTGGCAGAAAATTTAATTATAACATGCCGTCGGAGCTTCTGACTACCGGCGTGCACAAAAAACGCAGGGATAAGGACCAACAGCCCAGGCCTAAGCCCGATTCCGAGGCCTCGGCTGATCCGGTCTCCGGTTCTCCAGTTAGCAGTGAGGCTCCTATGCAGCCTCTGACTACCGCAGTTCAAGAAACTGAGACCGCTACAGATATTTTGACGGAATGTACTAGACCGACGCAGCCTTTCTCTTCAGGCCCTACCGACGATTCTCCTTCCAAGGACGTCGGTGCTTCTGAAACACCATCGGTTTCAGAAGGCGTTTTCAGACAGACAACTCTAACAGTCAAAAAGTTTTCCAATCGAAGACTCCTTCCAAACTGAAAAAGGCTTCACTTCAGTCTCCTGTTCAAGGCCCTGTGCCTAAGAAACAGATGCTCAAGATGGCTGAAGATTTGATTTCTCTTATCAGGGGTTCTCAACCTCCTCCTGACAAAAGGCCTAGACTAGAGGAAGAATCTGCTTCCTCTGAACAACTGTCTATTTCTTCGGATTCCTCTGAGGGCCAAGACTATTCCTTCTCTCCTTATGAAGATTCTGATGCTGAGGACTCTATTCCCTCAGCTTCCCCTCCAGAAGATTACTCTTTTGGGGAAACTTTACACACTATGAGGGAACATTTTCACTGGGAAGGTCAGGATTACTCTGATTTCAAGAAAAGGCTCAGAGAGTTTCTTTTACTCCCCTAACACAGACCTCTAGCCATCCCGCCTGTTTTGGACATTGTGGATGATGTCTATTTAGAATCCAGTTTCAACCCTGACTCAATGCCTCCTGCTCCGTCCAAGCCTGATGGATACTACAGAGTACCTGATTCCCACAAATTTCTTTACAAAAGCCCAGTAGCTGACCCAGAGACTGCTTCCATGGCAAAAAATCCAGTACCTTCTGAAAGGGATTCAAGAGCACTAGACAGATGGGGGAAAAAGGTTTATACCTCAGCCACTTTAGCTATGAGAGCTCTAAACTGTCAATTTCATATGCTTAAGTATCAACAATTTCTGATCTCTCAGTTAAAACAAAAGATAACCACCCTTCGTCAACAATCTGAATTGAAAGAAGTACAGGATTTGTTGCACGCCACCAAGCAGGTAGGCAAACATACCTTGGAAAGTGGGTTTGATTCTTTAGAGGCCTCCTGCAGAGCAGCTGTCACTGGATCAGTTATACGTAGGCATGCCTGGTTAAAGGAACAAAGCCTGCCTAATCATGTTAAAGCAAAACTATTGGATGCCCCCTTACAGCAGGATGTTCCTTTTGGTGTTAAAGCAGAAGAAGTTCTAAAGAAAATGGAAGATAAGGCAAAATCAATGCAGACAGTCAAAGATTTCGTACAAGTACAACCCCCTCGCTTCAGCAGAAACTGGCCAACAAAATATTGATCCTTTCCAGCCACTGACAGGCCTCAGAGGGGTAAATACAGGCGCCCAAGGGGCAGAGGACAACCACAAGCTCAGTATAAACCTCGCCAATGGGGCACTCCAACCCAGAAGGGAGGAGAAGACAGGTCTCAACCCACCAGAAGGCAAACTCAATGACTTGCACCTCAACTGGCCAAACAAAGCTCTTTTGTCAGCCCCCCTGGGGGAAAAGCTAGCACTATTTGCAGACAACTGGCACATGGTCACAAAGGACAAATGGGTACTAGACATAATTTTACGAGGATACAGATTCCACTTTCACACCTTGCCAATGAAAAGAGGAATGCCAAACCTGCCACAAAATCAAAGGGCAGAGGCTCAAAAACAAATTACAGCGCTCATCGCCATGAGAGCCATTCAAAGGGTACCAACTCAAGAGCAAGGTCAAGGATTTTACTCAAGACTCTTCCTAGTACCCAGAAAAGAAAATGCTTGGAGACCAATTCTGGACCTTTCAATTCTAAACACTTACTTACAAGTTCCCAAATTCAAGATGCTAACACTACAGCAGCTACTTCCCATGTTGGGCAAGGAAGCATGGCTGGTAACGTTGGACCTCAAGGAGGCATACCTGCATGTCCCTATCAGACAAAGTTGCAGAAGATACCTTCGTTTCATGGCAGGTTCAACCCATTATCAATTCTCTGCACTGCCCTTTGGCTTATCTACTGCGCCCAGAGTATTCACAAAATGCCTGGCACCAGTAATTGCATACTGCATACAAAGAGGAATTCAAATATATGCATACCTGGACGACTGCCTCATTCAAGCAGAAAGAAAAGACATTCTCTTACAACATCTGGCTTTTGTGAAGCATCTACTGAATTGTCTGGGGTACACAGTAAACGAAAAGAAGTCAAAACTAGTACCCTCACAAAAAATGACATTCCTGGGTGCCAGCTTGGACACAATGGCCCAGAAGGCTTACCTTACACCAGACAAGCAATTACAACTGACTCAATATTTCAAATCAATGGCAACAAAGACCCAATTAACTGCAAGAAAAATTCTGCAGGCTTTGGGCTTCATGGCATCTTGCATTCTGATAATACCATTTGCAAAACTGCATATGAGGAAATTACAGTGGTACCTAAAAAGCGTATGGTCTCAACACAGCCACAGCTTGGACACAGTGATATCTCTCATTCCCTGCCTTCAACAGGAATTTCTGTGGTGGGCACAGGCATGTCACCTCAACAAGGGTCAGCCTTTCACCTTGCCCCCACCCAGGCAAATAATCACAACAGATGCTTCAGACTATGCCTGGGGGGCACACATGGCAGGGCAATGCATTCAAGGCCTATGGACTGCAGAACAAAGAAAACTGCACATAAACCAAAAAGAGATGCTAGCTGTACAGAAAGCTCTGACAGCCTTCGAGGATCTACTACAGCCTGGACAACTTGCAATAAAGATGGACAACACCATAATGTGGTACATAAACAAACAAGGGGGCACACATTCCTACCCTCTTTGCAGGCAAGCAATAATCGTATGGAACACAGCTCTGGCCTACCAAGTCCAGTTACAAGCTCAATAGCTGCCAGGACAGAAAAACACATTGGCAGACGACCTAAGCAGAAACATCAGAGATCCCCACGAGTGGAAGCTAGACCCACAAATATTTACAATGATAACTCAAAGATGGGGCCTACCAAACATAGACCTGTTTGCCAGTCCTCAAAACTACCAGCTGACAAAAGTTTGTACAAGGACATTCCACCATCAAGCTTGGAAAGTGGATGCCCTCTCCTTCAGTTGGAAAAACCTGACAGTATATGCCTTTCCTCCATTACCTCTTCTCACAAAGGTTCTTTTGAAGGTCAAAAAGGAGAAACCTCGAATGATTCTCATAGCCCCAGACTGGCCACGCCAGCACTGGTACCCGCTATTGAAGAATATGGCTCACAGCCCACCATGGATATTGCCTCAAATACCTCGATGTTAAGTTGTCTATCTCGCCTTCATTCTTGCTGGATGGGTTCGGAGCCGACCTCGGCTCCGACTCGGCCACTCTAAAAGCTCGAGAGTTGGTTCCACCGGCTCGAGGCTCCCCTTATATCCCACAATGCTAGGCGAGAGTTACCTCAGATCTCGTTTGCCGCTACAGCTTCGAGGTTGGTTGTTTCTACCAGTTCCTGGTGAGTGTTAATTTTTCTTGTAAAAGTTACTCTTTAAAACCCCTTTTAAGTTAATATTCTTTCTTAGTTAGTGTAGATTACAAAACTTTATTCCCGACCCTAAATTTTTCCGTTTCTTTCCCAAAGAACCTTTGGTTCTTCCATTGGGCCCTTAGGCCTTCCCTTCCCTTCCCTAGTGGAGTGTTTGTGTTTCTTGTAATTTACTCTAGTTTAATGTACTTTAATTACTAGTATTACTACTAAATTTATTGTTTTTTCCTGACAGGGTATAACTTGTGTGTTTGGGTGAGTGTTTGTGTACACCTGTCAGTCAGGGAAATGTCTAAAGAAGCAAAGGTCTCCGGATTCAAGAAGTGTGATGCGTGCTGTCAGAAAATGTCTCTGACAGACGCTCACACTTCTTGTGTCTATTGTCTGGGGCCTTTGCACCTGCAGGACTCCTGTGCTGTGTGCCATGGCTTCAGCCCCAGGGTCCTGCAGGAAAGAAAAAACAAATTAATTCTTAGAGGCTTACTGAAGCCAGAGGATTCCCTGTCAGTTTCAACAGGGAAGCCCTCTAAGGCATCGAGGTCTTCGGCTCCGGCTTCTGAGCCGAGACCTCAGGTTGCTCAACCTTTGCCTTTATCGGCTCCGGCTGGAGCCGATAAGTCTCAGTCCACAGTTTCTGTGGCTCCCTCGGCTCCGGCCGGAGCCGAGGTTATTGAGGTTTCCGTGTCGGCTCCGACCAGACCTTCGGAGCCGACAACTAGGAAGAGGTCTAGGTCACCATCTCTTGGCTCCGTTCATTCGGCTCCAGGATCTCCCCTGCTGTCTGAACGGAGCCAAAGGTCTCATTCCTCTAGGTCATCGAGGCTGTCCGATCATGACCTTCAGAGGGTAGTGAGTCGACTACTTAAGTCCGAGGCACTAGCCCAGATGCTTCAGAGCCCGACTCATCAGTCGATGCCTGCCCCGGTCCATCAACTTTTTCCTCCTTCGACTCTCTTGAGTTCGCAGCCGGGTCGCGTCGGACCTGAGACTGTGATTGCCGGGAGCCGAGACAATTGTCTTCGGCTCCGTCGTCGGCTCCGTTTTCTTCTTTGGAAGAATCTTGGCGCCGGACTTCCCTCGTCGGCTCCGAGGGGGTGAGTGGCATCGGACCCTTGTCCGAAGCCTCTCCCTCTCGGGCTTCGGCTGGTGAGTTCGGCTCCGACATCGGCCTCGGAGCCATCACTGTCGGTGCCGAGGGGTTCTTAGCTCCTCGGGCGGGACCTCTGGCTCTGCCTGACAGGGGTGCATTCGAGGTCATGCGGAGTGTGTTAGAGCCTGGCTCTACTCCACAGTTGGCTCCGTCCGCCCCTCCCTCTATGCTGCCTCAGGGTAAGTCGACTCACTCCCTCATCCCGGACCGCAGAGAGCCAGCTCCTCAGGAGCCCCCTGTGGGGATTTCATCCTCTTCCGAGGCCTCTCCTGATTTGGCAGAAGAGCCCCCTCGGAAGAGGAAGTGCAAGAGGAAACACATTGACTCACCTGAGTCTATCACGTCAGACACAGATTTGGATGATTCTGAGGGTTCCCCCCATTCCCCTTCTGAAGATGTCTCATTTGCAGACATTCTGGAGATCCTGAAACAGAGGGGAAATTGGCCAGCCCTCAACCCTTCGGAGGACGAATCTGTGTATCTTTAGGCGTTTGGCTCTCATCCTTCCACCTCCTGGGTGTCCCCTCCCTTCGACCCCCTCATGCAGGTGGTTGCTAAGAAGGCATGGACGGCTCCTGATTCAGTGGACCCCACTCCCAGGAGACCCTCTAAGTTCATCACAGCTCCATCAGACAAGCAATTTTTATCAAAAGGAGTTTCTGTGGATGCTATGGTGGTAGCTGCTGCCACAAAGAAGGAACTGGCTGATCCTTCAGTGCCTGTCCATCCACCTAACAAGGAATCTAGGTCCATAGATAGGTACGGGAAGCGGATGTTCTCCTCAGCGACATTTACCATGCGTTCGCTGAACTACCTGTGCCATTTCACTCGTCTTCAAAGGGACTTGATCAAGGAAGCGAGTGAAATGTTAAAGGATCCTACAGCTGCGGGTTTCCAAGAAAAGATGAACACGCAGCTGGCTACCCTTAATTCCATATCCAACTCCTCCATGCCTCCTCTCTTACGCGGCCGATGGAGCGAGCAGAGCCGCAGGGACAGGTGTAGCCTTACGTAGGCACGCCTGGATGCGGCTATGCAATTTTGCGGACCCTTTCAAGACGTCTTTCACGAACTCCCCTTTTGATGGATGATCTCTCTTTGGTCCTCAAGTGAAAGAAACCCTGACTAGGTGCGAGACTGATGGCAAGACCCTTTCTGCCATCGGAGTCCGTTTTTCGACTCCTTCTAGGCCTTACCCCAAAGGCCAGAAGGGTGGGAAGATGTGGTTCCGTAAACAATCTCAAGGGACTTCGCCTGACGACAGAGTCGTTTTGCTACCAAAGGCAGAGGTGGGAATAACAATGGTAGACGTGGCCCTAGGGGCAGGGGGGGTCCGCAGAACCAGGGCAATCGGGAAGCCTTTCCTGACGAGCCCTTTCAGCATCCCTGAGGTGTTGCCCGACTGCCCATCTTCGAGGCAGTCGGGGAAGATTGTCACTGTACCCAGAAGCCTGGCTATCCCTGACTCAAGACAAATGGGTACAGTCCATCATTTCAAGGCTATTCTATCCCCTTTCTTCGCTTTTCCAAATCAGTCAAAAAATCCCTTCCAGATGTTCCACCGGCTCAAAGGGATATAGCAGCTTTGGAAATTTCAAAACTGCTTGCAAAAGAGCAATTCAGCCAGTGCCAGCAGACCAACAAGGATCCGGAATCTACTCAAGGTTCTTTTTAGTTCCAAAGAAAACAGGGGACTGGAGACCGATTTTGGATCTCAGTGTCTTGAACAAATCAGTCAAGAAAACAAGATTTCGGATGGTCACGCTGCAATCCATTCTTCCCCTTTTGGGCAAAGGAAACTGGATGTGCTCTATAGACCTTCGGGATGCGTACTATCACATAAAATGAACAGGCGCTCCAGAAGATTCCTCCGCTTCAGGCTGGGAACCAGTCATTTTCAGTTCAGGGCCCTGCCCTTTGGTCTCACCACTGCCCCGGTGTTTACCAAATGCATGGCAGTGGTAGCTTCTCACCTGAGACGACAAGGATTCCAGGTGTTTCCATATTTGGACGACTGGCTTCTCACAGCTCCCACCAAGCATCTCCTTCTGATGGCCAGAGATTATACTTTTCGCGTTTGTCAAAAACTGGGTATTTCAATAAATTGAAAAGTCTGTTTTGTCGCCTTGTCGTACTATTACCTACATAGGCGCAAATCTAGATACTATAAACATGTCTGCAAGGCTAACTCACCAAAGGATATCAGACATTCACAAATTGGTGTCACTTCTTCTCAACAACAACAGAGTCAAAGCCAGGTTAGTTCTAAAGGTGTTGGGAATCATGGCAGCGGCCATACCTCTCCTTCCATTGGCCAGATACCACATGCGGATCCTTCAGTGGATGCTTTTTACTCAATGGTCATACCAGGAACTTCCAATGTCTCACACCATTATGATCACGCAACCGTGCAAAAAGCATCTCATGTGGTGGATGTCTTCCCCCCAGCTCCTGTCGGGAAGACCATTTGTTCCACCTCCTCCGGTTGCTACTCTGACAACGGATGCCTCCCTGATCGGGTGGGGGGGGCATTATCAGGGCAGGACAGTCCAGGGCACATGGCAACCAAACGAATGCCACTTGCACATAAATGTTCTGGAGATGAGAGCAGTGCTTTTAGCGTTGCAAGCCCTTCAAGACTCTCTTCCCTTGGGAACGATTGCAATCCAGACAGACAATATGTCTGTAGTGTGGTACATCAACAAACAAGGCGGAACCAGATCATATCCCCTGTGTCGAGAAGCACTCAGACTGTGGCAATGGGCGATTTCTTCTCAGCGTTTTCTGATAGCAACGCACATCCCGGGAAGTCCAATCACATTGCGGACAAGTTGAGCAGAGCTATACTCATGCCTCACGAGTGGTCTCTGAAAGACTCTGTAGTGAGAGAAATTTTTCTCAAGTGGGGTCAGCCTTGCTGCGATCTTTTTGCTACTCCCCAAAACAGCAAGTGCAGAGAATATTTCACTCTATTCCCTTTGCCAGGCCAACCCAGCAGGGACGCTCTAGTCCAAGTTTGGCCCCGGGGACTTCTGTATGCATTTCCTCCTTTCCCACTGATCTCTCAAGTAATACAGAAAGCTATCGCTCAGAAGGCCTCATTGATCCTCATTGCTCCTTACTGGCCTCGACAAGTGTGGTTCCCCTTTCTACATCGATTTCTTTTGAGCGACCGTGGAATCTGGACCTAGTTCCAGATCTTTTGATCCACCAGTCGGGTCAGTTTCATCGCTCCCTCCCCTCTCTGAACCTCACTGCTTGGTTCCTCCAGTTCCAACCGTAGCCAGGCTTCCTCAATTATCTCACTCTGTTAGAGATATATTGATAGCTTCCCATAAATCTTCCACTCGAAAGATTTATTTGAGTAAGTGGAAACGCTTCTCATATTGGGCACAAGGAAAGGACATAGATCCTTTCACCGCTTCCATCCAACTAGTCCTTGATTTTCTAGCTGAACTCTTCCATGCAGGTTCATCTCCATCTACTCTTAAGGTTCAATTGGCAGCTATTTCTAACTTCCATGTGGGTATTTCTGAATCTGCCCTAATGTCCCACAAACTTTGCAAAGCCTTTTTGAAAGGAGCTTTTCTTCTCAGACCTCCTATAAGAAATCCTCCTTCTCCTTGGGACCTAAATTTAGTTCTTGCTTCTTTGATTCTTTCCCCTTTCGAACCTGCAGCTTCATGTTCCTTGAAATTATTATCATGGAAAACTCTCTTTCTGGTGGCTATCACATCAGCTAGAAGAGTTTCAGAACTTCAAGCACTCAGTTGTCGTTCTCCTTATCTTTTGTTCCATATGGACAGAGTATCCTTACGAACTAACCCGTCCTTTTTGCCTAAGGTGGTTTCAACATCAAATCTAAACCAAAGCATTGACCTCCCTGTCTTTTTCCCAGAGTATTCCAATAGGTCTGAACAAAAATTACACTGCCTAGATGTTCATCGTCAATTAAGGTACTACTTGGATAGGACAAAACAATTCAGAAAATCTGATCAGCTGTTTGTCTCCTATGCGGAAAACAGAAAGGGACTTTCAGTTTCAAAGGTATCATTATCCAGATGGCTAACATCTTTGATTTCCCTGGTATATGAAATTAGACAACAAAAATTGCCTAATAAACCTAAAGCCCATTCCACCAGAGCTTTGGCTACTTCTTTAGCCTTCCAAGACAGACTGCCTATTGACACCATTTGTGCAGCGGCTACTTGGGCTACTCCTCACACTTTTATTTCTCATTATAAGTTGGATTTAGCTTCTAGGCATAGAGCTAACTTTGGTTCCACTGTTCTCAGGAGTCTGTTCCGTTAGGCCACCCGGGACAAGGTGCTAGGGACGGTCCCATCCAGCAAGAATGAAGGCGAGATAGACAACTTAGCATAGAAGTTATGTTCTTACCATAACGTTCCATGTTAGTTGTCTTCTTCGCCTTCTTCTTGCGTCCCACCCTCCTTCCCCCTGGCCTGGACAGACCTAGAGGAGTTGTGATCGTGACCTCTCTTTCTACCACCTCTTTCTTAGTCATATGCTATTATGCATATTTCTTGGTTCAGGATGTAGGTCACCCTTCTTTCTTCCTGTTGTTAAAGGTGGATTCTGTTTTACAGTTATACTGTTACTGTTATAAGCTGGGGTTAGCTTACAAACGAGATCTGAGGTAACTCTCGCCTAGCATTGTGGGATATAAGGGGAGCCTCGAGCCGGTGGAACCAACTCTCGAGCTTTTAGAGTGGCCGAGTCGGAGCCGAGGTCGGCTCCGAACCCATCCAGCAAGAAGAAGGCGAGAAGACAACTAACATGGAACGTTATGGTAAGAACATAACTTCTATTTTGCTCACGCAGCAAGACAAACAGATTCTACACAGCCAGATCAAAACCTTAAACCTGGCTGCATGGCAAATCAATTAAGCATTCAACCAGCCCCTCTCTCACAAGCAGTGCTGGATGTTATTCTAGAAGCCAGGAGGCCAAGCACCAGGAAGGCTTACTCGGACAAATGGAAAAGATTTTCTGCTTGGAACATAAAGGCCAAGACACAACTCAGCCTCATATGCCTCACATTCTGCAGTATTTAGCTGAGATGTTGCATAAAGGACTTTCCTTTTCCTCAATTAAAATCCATGCTTCAGCTATTTCAGCTCACTACGACACGAATCCACCTTTATTTTCAAATCCTCTCCTAAGGCAGTTCCTCAGAGGGGCGAAAAACATTAGATCACCTAGAAGAGCTCCTACACCAACATGGGACCTCAACTTTGTTCTGGAAAAACTAACGCTACCTCCCTTTGAACCAGCTTTTTCTGCAGACCTTCAGTTCCTATCTTGGAAGACTGCCCTGCTCCTGGCAATAACTTCTGCTAGGAGAGTTTCAGAATTGCAGGCACTTATGGCAGTGGAACCTTTCCTCATTTTTCATCAAGACAGAGTTTCTCTACGAACTAATCCTTCCTTCATGCCTAAGGTGGTTTCCAGTGTAACTCTAAATCAAACCATTCACCTATCCACTTTCTACCCCAATCCCCAGAACAAAGGTGAGAGACTCCTGCATTCCTTGGACATTCACAGGCAGCTTCTTTACTACTTGGATAAAACTAAGGCTTTCAGAAAAACTGACCAGCTCTTTGTTTCCTATGCTACAGCCTCTCAAGGGAAGGCCATATCCAAGCAAACCATTTCTAAATGGATAGGCCATTGCATCCGATTCTGCTATTCCCATCATGGTAAACCAGTTCCTCCTACCATTAGATCCCACTCTACCAGGGCAACAGCTACCTCTACAGCCTTTCTCAGGGGGGTTCCTACCAAGGAAATCTTAGAAGCTGCAACTTGGAGTTCAGTGCACACCTTCACCAAACACTACCACTTACCTCTTTATTCTAAGTCCAGGGCAGGCTTCGCCACTGCAGTTCTGCAGGGCCTCATTGCCTCCACTAACCCTCTATGATGCCTCCACCCTACCTTAGCTTTGGGACGCAACCCAAGTGTAATGACTGCAGCAGGGTAACACAATGAATATAGTACAGACAATGAACATAGTACAGTTTTGTACCTACCATAAATGTAGATGTTCGAGTGTTCACCCTGCTGCAGTCCAGGTTACCCTCCCTCCAACCCCTCTGATCTACTGGCTAAACCTCTGCTATACCTTACTGATGTATTTGCTTATAGCTGAAGGGATTTTGTGTTTGTGCAGTGTTCACACCATTTTGGTACTGATTTAGATCACCTTTTTGGGGGCAGCTGACATCTGGGGCAAGAAAAACTGAAGAAAATGGCATCAGTTGCAATATATGTACCCCTGGCGCACTGACGTCAGGGATGAGGCGACTGCAACCGACGTCGGACCAAGACTTTGGAAATCCTGCCGACTGCGGGACCGCCTGACGACAGGATAACCCAAATGTAATGACTGCAGCAGGGTGAACATTCGAACATCTACATTTATGGTAGGTACAAAACTGTACTTTCTAGGAATTTCTTTCTAGTTGAGGGGGTTTTGGTTTTGCACCAGTGCTCCTAGGCTTTATCCCTGTTTTTCATTTCTGACTTAGTGGTTTTCTGTAGCCATGGGAGGGTTGTGCTTTGGTTGTGGAAAGTGTTATGGGGGTATGGTAATTAAGGATGCTCAGGAAGGTAGTATTAAAAAAATTCAACTGCGTCATCAAGACTGAAGTACTTTAGAGGATGCCACTTAATTCTTTGAGGGATGAGATGAATGTGAGTGGGTTAACGTTTAGTTTTTTTATGTATTTGATGGTAGATGACAGGTTTAACTTGGTATAGGTGTTTTTTTGAGTAGGAATGTTGGGGAGTGATCACTGAGACTATCAGATAAGCAGCCTGCTATATATGACTGGGGGTTCTTACTGACTAGTATTCAATCCAGGGTAGTGTGCTTGTTGGAGTTTTTATTTATCCTGGTTGGCGACCTGACTAGTTGGGTGAAGCCATGAAGGTTTAGATGATGAGTTGGATGTTTGCCAGAACAGGATTGCCAGTCAATATTGAAATCACCTAAAATTGTAGTTTCTTGGGGGAGATGGTGGGTAGTCCAGCTGAGGAGGTTTTCTAGTGGAGGGATGTTTTGGCCAGGTGGGAAGTAGCATCCAATTATGTTGATGGTTTTATTTTGGTTTATTTTGAGGTTGGTATATATTATTTCTTCACTGCCTATTTGTGGAGCTGATGATTTTAAGATCTGTATGTTTAGATGCTGTTTAAATATTATAGCTATACCACCTCCTTTCTTGTTTAGCCGTTCTACTCTTAGTATGCCATAACCGGTAGGGAGGATTTGCTCACTGGTAATTTGAGGTTTTTGCCAGATTTCTGTCAGGATGACTATATCTGGGGAGCACAAGTCTATGGTGGCATGGAGTTCATGGACCTTGTTGGATATACTCCTAATATTTAGGCTTAGTAGAAGGAGGTCACTTGGCTTTCTATTGGCTGTGATGTGGGAGAAGTTGTGGTTTCTAGTCCGATTATGAGTGGGGTTGGAGATGGCGGGGCCAGGGTTGGGGTGGATGTCTCCATTTAGGGCTAATTTTGATTTGCATGAGGTTATTAGTTTTCTCAGTTTTTGAATGTGTTTGTTTATTAGGGAAACTTTATGATTGTGCTCTGTGGGTAATAGGTATGGTGGGAGGGTTACTATGTTAAGTTGTAGGGATGCTTTTTGTTTGAGTAATGTAGTTGATAGAATATGTGGGGGGTGTATAGGGATGGAGGACAGAGGAGTGGTGATGATGCAGGGAGTAGAGATGGCAAAGGTGGATGAGTTTAAATACTTGTGATCAACAGTTCAGATTAATGGTGAGTATGGAAGAGAGGTGAAGAAGAGATTTACAGACAGGATGGAGTGGGTGGAGAAGAGTGTCAGGAGTGATTTGTGACAGACGAGTACCAGTAAGAGTGAAAGGGAAGGTCTACAAGAGGGTATTGAGACCAGCTAAGTTATATGGGTTGGAGACGGTGGCATTGACAAAAAGGAAGGTGTCAGAGCTGGACGTGGCAGAGTTAAAGATGTTATGATTTGCACTGGGTGTGATGAGGGTGGACAGGATTAGGAGTAAGTATATTAGAGGGTCAGCCCAGGTTGGAAGGTTTGGGGACAAAGCCAGAAAGGCAAGATTACGTTGGTTTGGACATGTGCTGAGGAGGGATGCAGAGTATATTGGGAAAAAGATGCTAAGGATGAAGCTGCCAGGTAACAGACAAAGAGGAAGGCCTAAGATAAGGTTTATGGATGTGGTGAGAGAGGACATGCAGGTGGTTGGTGTGACAGAGCAAGATGCAGAGGACAGGAAGAAATGGAAACAGATGATCTGCTGTGGCGACCCCTAACTGGAGCAGCCGAAAGAAGAAGTATAGGGATGGTTCTTGAGTTGGTGGGAGGGGAGCTGAGTGAGGGTGAGACATGACTTGGTGGTGTGAGTAGTACAGTGGTAGTGGTTGAGTGGGGGAATGATGGAGTTTTGGTAGGATGTAAGATATGCAAGGAGAGTGCATGCAGTGAGCATAGGTATGGTATGCTTATACATGTTAGCTGAGGAGGAGTGATAGTAGTGGGAAGATGGAGGATGTAGTGTTGGGTTTAGTGCCATGGCTGGCTGTTGGAAAGATGGGAGGGGTTTGCGTGTGTAATAAAGGGAGAACCCTGTTAGTTGCTCTTACGAGGGGGCTGGAAACAGTCAGGTAACAGAGTAAACTGATATAAGAACTGTAACAACTAAAATAAGAATTATAAGAATATAATTTATTAATTAAACAAAATGTTTAAAAGTAAGATATTTGATAAAACGATTTTCGAAAAAGCACATAAGGGGTTCTGAATTACTTCAGAAATGCAAAACGAGCATGTTTAAAGTAAAACAAGGACAAGAAAAGTATAATGGGCACAGAAAAGGAGTAAACGAGCAAAAACAATATAATAAGGGCACAAAGGGCACATTAAGCATAAATAAAGGAAGGCGACTACATTTTTTGGCAAAGTACTGTGTTTTGGCATAACTACTAATGTTATGTTGTCATATCTTGCCTTCTTTCTTGATGGTTGGGTTTGGAACCAAGCATTGGTTCCGACTCAGTTGCATACTAAAGATCGAGAGCTTTCACTGGCTCGAGGCTACAATCTATCCCAAGATGCGTAGCAACTGTTACCCAGATCAAGTTTGCCGTTTGGAGTTTTGGGATTGCTTTTTCGCTGGCTCAGGCTTAGTGGATATTTCTTTAACTTTTTGTGTGGTTTTAACTAATATTTAGGCAGTAGAACAATTTCTTCATATTACTGTATCTTGAGTGTTTCTTGTGTTCCAGTAAAGGTTCTTTCTGCTCTTTGTTTTTGGCTTTGTGTGGGCCATTGTTTTCTCTTAGGCTTCTACTAGCGCTTCCCCCCTTTTAGGAATCCATTTAAGTTAGAGGATTCCTTTTTTTCTCTACTCAGCCCAATTTTAGCTAGAGGGCTCCCCTTTTGTTCCTTCGCCTTTTAAATTAGAGGAGCCTCATCAGGTTAGAGATCCTCCTCTAACCTTCTTTCCCTCTGTCCACTGTTCTTCAACAAAAAAAAAAAAGAAAAGAAAACCTTTTTCTCTTTATAAAGTAGATGTTCTTCGTGTTTCACTGTTGTAGTCATCACATTTGGGTTATCCCTGCCAGGGTAGCCCTCGGCCGGCCTGAATACCAGAGGCTTAGTATTTCTGCGTCGGTTGCTGTCGCTTCAGGACTAATGTCACATCGTCAGTAGTGTAAAGTAAGGCAGCCGATGCCATTACATCAGTCTTTCTTGCCGTGGAGCCTGAAGCAGAAGCAGTTCGCATGAGTGCCAGTCGGCCGCTGCCTGAGTTTCGTCTACCGAATTGAAGTTGGTCTTCTAAAGCTAAGTAATTGTCTCACCTGTGGAAAGCAAATACTACACTGAGACTGCCATTCTTACTGCATCACTTGTTTAGGCCCAGACCATGACATCCCCCGTTGTTGTTTCTGTGCTTTGTTCAATGCCAGAACTATCTATCATTGGGTCATTATTGTAGCCAGATATTTTCAATTACAGTCCTCGAATTCCGATATGGCTTCGGTAAGCCATCAGACAGCAGATCTTCTGAAAAAACATAAAGATAAAGACAGAAACAGACAGCACAGGTCCAAACCTACTGACGATGCTTCCGTTAAGCTAGTCGTCGGTTCTCTGGTCCTCAGTGAGGCTTTTTTTGCAGCCCCTGATGCCTGCTTCTGTGGATTCACAGGCTGCTACCGAGACCCTATCGGAGTCCGGTATGCCACAAAACTCTTCTTCAACTAAGGATCCTGCGTTCATCTGTACTTTGGATGGACCCAGAGCCGCTGAGCAGGCACCGGCTTCCGAGGAATTCCTTTGCACTACCGATTCTCGACACAAACCGATGCTTTTTTTTGCGACTACCATTCTTTCGAAAGTGACCGAGTTTCTTAGGCCGAGGGTAAGAACCACACCCAAGAAATCTCAGGCACCTGCTTCCTTGTCTCAGTCTCAAATGCTTAAAATGGCAGAAGAGCTTATGCTGATCAGGGGAAGCCAAGCTACTTTCTCCAAAAGAAAAAGAGATCCGTCCCCTGTAGTTTTGTCTGAACAAGAGTCAGATGACTCTGATGCATCTGAATATGAAGACATGCAACCCCTCTCTACTTATGAGGATTCTGATGCAGAGGATTCCTTCCCTTCAGCCTCTCTCCCAGAGGATTTTTCCTTTGGGGAAACCTTGCATACCTTAAGGGAGCATTTCCAATGGGAGAGTCAAGACTACCCTCAGTCTAAAAAGAGACTCAGGGAATTCCTAGATCTTCCACAGCACAGACCCTTGGCCATCCCCCCAGTCCTGAATGTTGTGGAGGACGTTTTCCTGGAATCCAGCTTAACTCCTGACACCCTCCCTCCCTCACCCAAAAAAACAGACCGGTACTATAGAGTCCCTGACTCACACAAATTTCTTTTTAAAAATCCTACTGCTAACCCTGAGGTAATTTCTCAAGGGCCTAAAGGGATTACAACAACGTCTGCTAAGAATCCCACCCCCTCAGATAGGGATTCCTAAGCACTAGACAGATGGGGTAAAAGAGTATACACCACAGCTACTCTTGCTATCAGGGCACTGAATTGTCAGTTCCTTATGCTAAAATTTCAGCAACATACCCTGGAACTCCTCAGACAAAAATAAATGTCTTCCTTTCCTGCTTGGGCGCAATCTAAAGAATTACAAGAGTTAATGCATTCTGCAATTCAAGTAACTAAACACACCTTGCACTGTGGTTTTGACGCCTTAGAAGCTTCTTGCAGAACAGCAGTCACTTTATCTGTCATTAGAAGGCATGCATGGCTTAAGGAACAGCCCTAGCCAGACCATGTCAAATCTAAATTATTGGATGCCCCCTCGCACAAAGACAACTTATTTGGCACTAAGGAAGAAGAGATCTTAAAAAAGATGGAAGAAAAAGCAAAATCTATGCAAACAGTTAAGGATTTCTTACAGGTCCAGCCACCCAGGTTCAGCAGGCATTGTCTCACCAAACACTGGTCCTTTCCAGCTCCCACTGAGCCTGTCCAACGTAGGTCCCAGGGAACCAGACCCCACAGACAGCAGCCACAGGGAATGTAGAGATCTAAGCAGTGGACTACCTCCATGTCAGAACCTGGGAGTTCTAAGCCACCCCCTTATGGTAAGAACTCACAGTGACTCACCTCCCCCAACCCCTCCCTCTGCCCACCTTCACTTACCCCTAGCTGGACAACTTTCCTTTCACGCAAGCACCTGGCCCACCATTACCAAAGACCACTGGGTTCTGAACATAGTGTCTCAGGGATACAGATTTTCCTTCCACACTCTTCCAATTCCAAAAGGGTTCCCAGACTTACCTCCAAACCAGTGGGCAGAGGCTCAAAAGCAAATCCTTTCCTTGCTTTCTATGAGGGCAGTAGAGCATGTTCCTGCAGAACAGATAGGCCAAGTCTTCTACGCCAGACTTTTTCTGGTACCCAGAAAAGACGGCACCCGGCTCGATCTATCCATTCTAAACACCTTCCTGGCTCCCCATGCTCTCCAAGGACACTTGGCTAGCCACCCTAGATGTAAAAGAATTGTGCAGGAAATATCAGTTCTCTGCGCTTCCCTTTGGCTTATCTACTGCTCCCAGAGTTTTTACAAAATGTCTGGCTCCGGCCATTGCCTTTTGCAGACAAAAGAATGTCCAGATTTACCCATACTTAGATGACTGCCTAATTCAGGCAGACAGCCAGAAAAAGCTGCTGAAGCAGCTGGCCTTTGTAAAGACCCTACTAAACTCCCTAGGGTACACAATCAACAAAAAGAAATCCAAACAGGTGCCCACCCAAAGGATTATCTTCCTGGGAGCAAGCCTGGACACATCTCAGATGGCATTCCTTACACTAGAAAAACAAATTTTCCTGACAGCCTACTTCTCTCAACTAGCCACCAGGACCCAGTTATCTGCAAGGAAGATCCTGCAAGCTCTGGAGTTCATGGCATCTTGCATACTACTCATTCCGTATGCCAGATTGCGTATGAGGAAACTTCAGAGGTACCTAAAAAGCCTTTGGTGTCAACACTCTCAAGACCTGGAAACTCGTATACCTATAATTCCTTGCCTTAGAAAAGATTTTCTTTGGTGGGCAACAGCATGCACCCACAACAAAGGACTGCCTTTCTCACCACCCACCCCCATCGCCCAGACCCTCACCACAGATGCATCAGACTATGCTTGGGGTGCACACCTGGATGGCAGATGCATACAAGGCCAATGAAGCCCGCAGCAAATCCCTCTGCACTTCACCCAAAATGAGATGATGGCTGTCCAGCACACCTTGATAGTTTTCAAACCTCTTCTCTCCCCAGGGGCTCTCCTGATCAAAACAGACAACACCACTGTGATGTGGTATATAAACAAGCAGGGAGGAACTCACTCCTACCCTCTGTGCAGGCTTGCCATGACCCTTTGGCACACACCCTCTGCCATCCATCTGCACCTGTTAGCACGATTCCTACCAGGCTCACTCAACTCTGACAGACCAGTTAAGCAGAAATCTTCTGGACCCACATGAGTGGCAGCTCAACAGAAGAACCTTCACTCTAATATCTCAAAAATGGGGCACCCCGAAGGTCAACCTCTTTGCCTCCCACACCAACCATCAGCTCAGCAAATTCTGCACCAGGGAGCATCACTGCATGGCTTGGAACGTGGATGCCCTGTCCTTCCCCTGTGTCAGTCTATCGGTCTATGCCTTTACTCCACTACCGCTCATCCCCAGGGTACTGCTCAAAATAAAGGAGGAAGAACCAAGGACAATTCTTATAGCTCCAGACTGGCCTCGCCAGCACTGGTACCCCTTGCTGCACAGCCTGCCCCCAATGCCACCATGTCATCTTACTCAGATTCTAAACCTCCTGACCCAGAAGGAAGGGAAATTCATGCATCTCCATTTGCAGACACTCAGTTTGGCAGCTTGGCTTATTCCCTAACCCCGGATCAATCTGCGAAACTCAGTAAACAGGTTCTAGATGTTATCCATGAGGCCAGACGCCCTAGCACTAGAAAGTCTTATGCTGACAAATGGGAAAGGTTCTGCACCTGGATCCAGACTAAGGGAGCCAATACGGCACAGCCCTCCCTCCCTCTCATCCTGGATTACTTAGCTGGCCTACTACACAGTGGCCTCTCTATCTCCTCTATAAAATTCATGCCTCTGCTATTTCTGCTCATTTCCCCACTTAGCAGCCCCCTTTTCTCACACCCTTTGATCAAACAGTTCCTAAGAGGGGCTAGCAACTTGAGGCCACCCAGAAGGGCACCAACCCCAGCTTGGGATCTTAACTTTGTATTGGAAAAACTCACCCTGCCCCCTTTCGAACCAGCTTCTTCTGCAGAGCTAAAATTTCTCTCCTGGAAGACAGCATTCCTTCTGGCCAACACTTCAGCCAGAAGAGTCTCCAAGCTGCAAGCGCTCATGGCTGTGGAACCCTTCATCTTCTTCCATGCTGACAGGGTATCCCTCAGAACTAACCCCATCCTTCATGCCCAAGGTGGTGTCCAGTGTGGCTCTCAACCATTCCATCCATTTGCCCACCTTTTTTCCTAATCCCCAGATCAAAGGAGAAAGGATTCTGCATGCTCTAGATGTGCACAGACAGCTCAGATTCTATCTAGGCCAAGACTAAATCCTTCAGAAAGTCTGATCATTTGCTGGTTAGCTTTGCTACAGGGGCAGAAGGCAAAGCCATCTCCAAACAAACCATTTCCAAATGGATAGCACACTGCATCCATTTCTGCTACAAACAACAGGGAAAGCCTCCCCCAAGGGGGTCAGGACTCACTCCACCAGAGCAGCCTCCACCTCTGCAGCTTTCCTCAGAGGAGTTCCCTCCAGGGACATCCTGGAGACTACCACCTGCACATCTGTTTACATTTTCACCAAACATTACCACATGCCTCTCTTCTCCAAATTCAGGGCAGGGTTTGCCTCTGCAGTCTTGCAGGGCATCCTAGCCAGCCGCTAGCTTCTTTGACTGCCTCCACCCATTTCTTCAGCTTTGGGAATCAACCCAAATGTGATGACTGCGACAGTGAAACACAAAGTACATAGTACAGTTGTGTACACTTGCCATAAATGTAGATGTTCAAGTGTGTTCACTGTTGCAGTACTGGTTTCCCTCCCTCCTTCCCCCTTCCTTCTCTTCCTTACAAGGGACATATTGGTATTTACTTTCTACTTGTGGGGTTCTTCCACCAGAACCTGGCTCCTAATTGGGGCCTCCTGACAGGTTATGATGCAATGGTGTCGGCTGCCTTACTGTATACTACTGACGACCTGGTGTCAGTCCTGAAGCGACAGCAACCGATGCAGAAATACTAAGCCTCTGGTATTTGGGCTGGCCAAAGGCTACCCTGGCAGGGATAACCCAAATGTAATAACTGCTACAGTGAATACACTCGAACATCTACATTTATGGTAAGTGTACACAACTGTACTTTGATTTTTGTTAGTCTGCTAGTATAGTGTGGTACCTTGCACTTGAGTGAAACTTTTACTAATTTGGTGATTTTCACTGCTGGTTGTAAACCTTTGCTGATAGTGACAGGATATCTAAAGAGACTAAACAGTCCAGGTTTAAAAAGTGTGATTCTTGCACACAAAAAATGTCAAAAACTGATGGATGCACTAGTTGTGTGTATTATTTAGACACCATCCACCTGACCTGCAGGATTCCTGTTCTGTTTGCCATGAGTTTAGTTCAAGGGTCCTGCCGGAATAGAAAAATAAGCTAATTCTTCGGTGTTTGTTAAATGGGCCTTTTGATTCGGCTGTTCAAGGGACTCAGGCCTCCAAACCTTCAGACAAATCTCCCAAAATTTCTTCAGCTCCAGCTTCCGAGCCGTTGAAGATACTTGAAAAATTGAGTTCTTCAGATTTGAAACCTGTCCTTTCTGAAAAGGAAAAGTCTACATTGGTTCCACTTGCAGTTTTGGAACCATCTAGTAGTCATAAAAGGAGCCGGTCACCGTCCTTGGATCTGATTCATTCGGTGCCGCAGTCTCCTTTATTGCAATTGGTGGTGGGAAGCCCCAAGTCCTCCCATTCCTCTCGGTCATCCAGGAGCCTTTCGGATGATGATGTGTAGTGGGTGGTTAGCCGGTTGCTTCATACACCGGCCCTGGCAAAAATTCTCACCAGCCCAGCCAAGATGGTCATGGAGCAGACTCCAATAGCTGCTTTTACCGTCTGTTCCTTCTCCGACTTAGTCGAGATGTTCTTCGTGTTTCACTGTTGCAGTCATTACATTTGGCTAATCTGCTGACAGGTTGCCCTCAGTCGGCCTGAATTCCAAAGTCTTGGGTCCTGCGTCGGTTGCTGTCTCCTCTTCCATGACGTCAGGTCATCAGGGGTATAAAACAGGCAGCCGATGCCATTTTCTTTAGTCTTTTTTGCCTCATGGTGCCCGAAGCAGAAGCAGTTCGCAAGTGCCGGTCGGCTGACTCCTGAAATTTTCGAATTCGAATTTCAGAACTGAAGTCTTCACCAAAGCTAAGTACCCCTATTGGGGAAACTTTTTCTTGCTCATACCGATGTCAGTAAAAGTTAATAATTGCATTACTTGTGGGAAGCAAATACCTCATAAGGATTTCCATTTGTACTATATTCCTTGCCTAGGCCCTGATCATAACATGCCTAGCTGTCGGTTTTGTGCTAGATTTAACCAACGCACTATTAAGCGTTGGTATATCTTTGCTTCAAAATATTTTGGAAACAGATTTAACTATCCTGAAATGTCATCAGATAGCAATCTGACTACCGGAGTTTACAAAAAACGCAAAGAAAAGGAAAGAGACAGACCATCGAGGTCCAAAACCGATGACGAAGCTTCTCCTAAGCCAGTCGCCGGTTCGCCAGTACTCAGCGAGGTGCTTTCGCAGCCCCTAATACCCGCTACTTTCGAGTCGCAGGCCTCTACCGAGACCCATCTGGAGTCCAGCACGCCACAAGATTCTCAAAGTATTGTACCCGCGGATGTCTCTCCCTCGGATGGGTCCGGAGCCGCTGAGCAGGCACCGGCTTCTGAGGGTGTATTCAGGCCACAGCATTTTTATATAAAACTGACACCAGCTTCAAAATCAAAGACAAAAGCAACTTCTAAAGCTAAAAAACCGACACATGAGCCATGTGTACAGGCCTCTATGCCCAAGTAGCAGATGATCAAAATGGCTGAAGACCTAATTACACTGATCAGGGGTTCCCAACCCCCTCCTGATAAGAGGCCTAGGCAAGACACTGATTATGAATCTTCAGATCAGGATGTCCTTCATGGATGCATCTGCAGTCATAACAACTGGGTTGTCCTGTCGTCAGGCAGCCCTTCGGTCGGCAACCAGTTCGGACATCTACATTTATGGTAGGTACAAAACTGTACTTTTCTATTTCTTCTGATTCCTCTTCTGATCTGGAATTTTCTCTATCACCCTATGAGGATTCTGATGCAGAGGAATCTATTCCATCTGCATCTCCTTCTGAAGATTAATCCATTGGAGAAACCTTGCATACCTTGAGGGAGCATTTTCACTTGGAGAGTCAAGATTTCTCAGAATCAAAAAAGAGCCTTAAGGATTTCCTTCTTCTCCCTCAGCATATGCCTTTAGCCATACCTCCTGTTTTAGACTTTGTGGATGATGTGTTTTCGGAGTCAAGCTTGACTCCAGACTCCTTACCTCCGGCTCCTAGCAAGCCAGACAGATATTACAGGGTTCCTGACTCTCACAAATTTTTATTTAGAAACCCTGCTGCTGACCCTGAAACTATTTCACAGGGTCCAAAAGGTGTTAAGGTCTCAACAGCAAAAAAAATCCTACCCCCTCTGACAGAGATTCCAGGGCAGTGGATAGATGGGGAAAGAAGGTTTATACATCTGCAACCTTGGCAATTAGGGCCTTAAACTGCCAGTTTCATATGCTCAAGTATCAACAACATGTTATGGGATTACTGAAACAGAAAATTATGTTGATTTCTGAATGTGCAGAAAATAAAGAATTGCAGGAATTATTGCATGCAGCAGAACAAGTTGGAAAGCATACTTTGCAATGTGGTTTTGATTCCTTAGAGGCCTCCTGCAGGGCTGCAGTTACTGGATCTGTGATTAGGAGGCATGCCTGGTTAAAAGAGCAAAATTTTCCTGATCATGTTAAAGCTAAATTACTGGATGCACCTTTACAGCATGATACACTGTTTGGTATTAAGGCAGAAGAGGTTTTAAAGAAAATGGAAGGCAAAGCTAAGTCTATGTAAACTGTAAAAGACTTCTAACAAGTGCAGCCACCAAGATTCAGTAGACACTGGCCTACAAAAAATTGGTCCTTTCTGTGTCCGACAGAGCTCCACGGGGCAAATCCAGGTGCCCTAAAGTTTCTAGATACCAGTCACAAGATTCCTACAGGTCAAAGGATTGGGGTGCTTCTACCTCCAAATCTGGAGGAAATGAAGCTCAACCCTACAGTAAAACAGTCTCAATGCCTTCGCTCTGCCATCATCAAGCACTTATCTTTTGGCAGCACCCTTAGGGGGAAAATTAGCACTTTATGCTCAGAATTGGCAGTTAAAAACCCAGGACAAGTTGGTGTTAAACATAGTATCTCAGGATACAGATTCCACTTCCACACTCTGCCAATTGCAAATGGTTGGCTAGATCTGCCAAAAAATCAATGGGCAGAGGCACAGAAATAAGTTACGTCCCTCATGGATATGGGGGCTATTCAACCAGAGCCAGAACAGGAAAAAGGACAAGGGTTTTATTCAAGACTGTTCATGGTACCCAGAAAAGACCAGGCCTGGCGCCCAATACTGGATTTATCAATTATGAACACATTCCTGGACATTCCAAAATTCAAAATGTTAACTTTGCAGCAGCTTCTGCCCATGCTGGGCAAGAACGCTTGGCTGGTGACGTTAGACTTAAAAGAGGCATACCTGCATATACCAATAAAGGAATCGTGCAGAAGATACCTCCATTTCAAGGATGGCTTTATGCATTACCAATTCTCTGCACTGCCCTTTGTCTTATCTACTGTGCCCAGGGTCTTTACAAAGTGCCTGGCACCAGTAATTGCATTTTGCAGACAAAGAAGTATATAAATCTGTCCTTACTTGGACGACTGTCTCATTCAAGCAGAGAACAAGGACATTCTTCTTCAGCATTTGGCATTTGTGAAAAGGCTTGTAACATGCCTAGGGTACACAATAAATGAAAATAAGTCACAACTGGTACCCTCTCAAAAGATAACATACCTGGGTGCAAGCTTGAGTACAACTGCCCAGATGGCTTTCCTCACGCCAGACAAACAAAGGCAACTGACTATTTACTTCAAACAGATGGCAACAAAAACCCAGTTATCTGCAAGACAAACTCTGCAGGCTTTGGGGTTCATGACATCCTGCATTCTGCTGATTCCATATGCAAGACTGCATATGAGGAAACTACAGTAGTACCTCAAAAGTTTATGGAGTCAACATAGTCACAGTCTGGAAACAATGATTCCTCTCATTCCCTGCCTACAACAGGAGTTTCTCTGGTGGGCAAAGGCATGTCACCAAAACATGGGATGGGCTTTCACTCTACCCCCTGCCAGCCAAACTTTAACAACAGACACATCAGACTATGCATGGGGGGCCCACCTGGCGGGAAGATGCATTCAGGGCATATGGACCCCAAAACAAATGCATCTGCATATCAACCAAAAAGAGATGTTAGCTGATCAAAATGCCCTGACAGCCTTCAAGGACTCACTTCATCCTGGACAACTACTGATAAAGACGGACAACACCACGGTTATGTGGTACATAAACAAGCAGGGGGGGGATGCACTCATACCCGCTTTGCAGACTAGCCATGGCACTGTGGGACACAGCCTTGACTTACCAAGTACATCTTCAAGCTCAGTTCTTGCCAGGAAAGCAAAATACTCTGGCAGACGACTTAAGCAGAAACCTTAGGGACCCTCACGAATGGAAACTAGATCCACAAGTCTTTCAGCATTATAACAAAGAAATGGGGGAGTCCGGACATAGACCTATTTGCCTCTCCTCGGAATTATCACCTGGACAAATTCTGCACAAGGACTTATCACAGACAAGCATGGAAAGTGGATGCCCTATCCTTCAGTTGGAAAAACCTATCAGTTTACGCCTTTCCTCCTCTGCCTCTTCTTCCCAAGGTCCTACTAAAGGTCAGACAAGAAAAACCAAGGATGATACTAATTGCCCCAGACTGGCCCCGCCAGTACTGGTACCCAGTCCTAAGGAATATGTCTCAATTCCCAGCTTGGTACTTGCCTCAAATACCTCACGTACAGTCTCAGCAAAACAATCAGATCCTGCACAATCAGCTCCAAACACTGAACCTGGCAGCATGGCTGATCATGTAGTTATTCAAACAACACCTGTCAGTAAATCTGTGATGAATGTCATTTTGGAAGCCAGAAGGCCTAGTACTAGAAAATCTTATGCTGATAAATGGAAGAGATTCTGTGCACAAGGAACTGACACAGCAGAGCCAAATATTCCTCAGATTTTACAATAATTGACTGAGATGCTTGACAAAGGTCTATCTTTTTCATCAATAAAAATCCATGCCTCTGCCATCTCGGCTCATTACAACACAGCGCCACCAATCTTTTCTCATCCTTTGCTAAAGCAGTATCTTAGATGGGCCAAAAATGTAAGGCCTCCCAGAAGATCACCAATTCCTGCATGGAACCTCAATTATGTGTTGGAAAAGCTCACCCTGCCTCCATTTGAACCAGCTGCTACTGCAGATCTAAGTTCTTATCATGGAAAACAGCTTTGATCCTGGCAATTACTTCAGCAAGAAGGGTTTCAGAGCTACAGGCCCTCATGGCTGTGGAGCCATTTTTCATATTTTACCCTGACAGGGTGTCCCTCAGGACCAATCCTTCCTTTATGCCTAAGGTGGTTTCCAGTGTGGCTCTTAACCATACTATTCATCTGCCAACTTTTCATCCAAATCCGCAGAACAAGGGGTAGCAGATTCTGCATTCCTTGGATGTACACAGACAACTAAGATTTTGCATGAGCAGGACTAAAGATCTAAGAAAAACTGAGCAGCTGCTAGTGGCATTTGCTGCAGGATCAGTGGGAAAGGCTATTTCAAAGCAGATTATTTCAAAGTGGATAAGCCACTGCATTCATTTCTGCTACTTACACCATGGCAAACCGGTGCCCAAGGGCATTAGGTCTCATTCCACTAGGGCTGCAGCTACATCAGCAGCTTTTTTCAGAGGGGTACCAACCAATGACATTCTAGAGGCTGCTACTTGGAGTTCTGTTCACACTTTTACAAAGCATTATCATTTGCCTCTCTATTCTAAGTCCAGGGCAGGCTTTGCCGCTGCAGATGTTCATCGTGCATACAGCTGCAGTCATTACAGATGGGTTCTCCTGCCATCAGGCGGGTCCTCGGTTGGCCGAATTCCAAAGTCTAGGTCCGGCGTCTGTTGTTGCTTTCTTTCCTGCCGTCAGTGCGACAGGGGTATATAAGACACAGCCGACGCCATTTTCTTCAGTCTTTTTTGCCGCGCGGTGCCCGAAGTAGAAGCAGTTCGCAAGTGCCGGTCGGCCAGCTCCTGAAATTACGAAAATTTGGAAACCGAAGTCTTCTTTAAAGCTTAGTACCCCGTTGGGGAAACTTTTCTTGCCTCAGACCGATGTCAGACAAAGTTAACAATTGTATTTCTTGTGGGAAGCAAATACCGCATAAGGATTTCCATTCCCTCTGTATACCTTGTTTAGGCCCAGACCACGACGTCTCGGGCTGTCGCTTTTGTGCTACTTTCAATAAACGCACTATTAAGCGTCGGGCGGAGTTCACCCAGCACTTTTTTGGTAAAGCTTTTAATTATAAAATGTCGGAGACTCCGACTACTGTTTTGTCCAAAAAACGCAAGGACAAAGACCGACACGCGAGGTCCGCGGTCTCCACCGACACCACGCCAAAACCGGCTACACGTGGTCCGGTTCTCAGCGAGGCGCCTACGCAGCCCCTGACTACCGACGACACTTCTCTGGTGGTGTCTAATGTAACCGAGACCGCAGGTTCCTCGGCCCATACCCTGACTACAGCTACCGAAGCCACTGTGAGTGTTGAGCCTCTTAATGTGGACAGGTCCACTTCCACCCATGGTGTCTTCAGACCTTCTTCTTCCTTTTCCATAAAGGCCTTTACTAAGTCTAAATCAGCCAAGCATTCCAAGAGGCCTGTTGCACAGGGCCCATCTCCAGGCCCCATGCCTAAAAAGCAGATGCTCAAAATGGCTGAGGATTTAATTACTCTTATCAGGGGTTCCCAACCCCCTCCAGACAAGAGACCCAGAGTGGAGGAAGATTCTCCCTCTTCTGACCAGGGCTCCATTATTTCAGAACATTCTGATGAAGAGGAACACTCGTACTCCCCTTTTGAAGATTCTGATGCAGAGCAGTCCATTCCTTCTGTTTCCCCCCCAGAGGATTTCTCTTTCGGGGAAACCTTGCATACCTTGAGGGAACACTTCCATTGGGAAGGCCAAGATTTTTCAGATTCCAAGAAAAGGCTTAGGGAATTTCTTTTGCTACCTCAGCACAGACCTCTGGCGATACCTCCTGTCTTGGACATACTTGATGATGTTTACTCGGAGGCTTGCCTAAATCCGGATTCCCTGCCTCCTGCCCCAGTCAAGCCTGATAGGTACTACAGAGTTCCTAACTCACACCAATTTCTTTACAAAAGCCATAATGCTGACCCTGAAACCATTTCTCAAGGCCCCAAGGGAATGAAGGCCTCTACTGCTAAGAATCCATTACCTTCCGAGAGAGTCTAGATCCTTAGAAAGGTGGGGAAAAAAGGTATATACCTCGGCCACCCTAGCCATGAGGGCCTTAAATTGTCAGTTCCACATGCTTAAATATCAGCAGTTTCTGTTATCACAATTAAGGAATAAAATGTCACAACCTGAACAACCAGATTTGAAGGAGTTGCAGGATATGATGCATAGTGCAGAACAAGTGGGTAAACACACCTTACAATGTGGCTATGATGCTCTAGAGGCCTCAAGTAGAGCTGCTGTTACAGGATCAGTCATTCGTAGACATGCCTGGCTTAGGGAACAAACCTTGCCTGATCATGTTAAAGCTAAACTACTAGATGCTCCTTTACAAAAGGATGTATTATTTGGTACTAATGCTGAGGAGATACTACGGAAAATGGAAGAAAAAGCTAAATCTATGCAAACTGTCAAAGCTTTTCTACAGGTACAACCACCACGTTTTAGCAGAAATTGGCTTTCAAAAAACTGGTCCTTTCCAGCCACGGACAAGCCCCAAAGAGGTAGATACAGGCGCACAAGGGGCAGAGGACAATCTCAAGGATCATATAGAGGCAGACAATGGCAATCTCCAGCACCAAGAGGTGGCGAAGACAGTGCACAACAATACAGGAAACAAACCCAATGACTTTCCCCTTTGCATGCCAAGCAAGGCTCAGGTGGCAGCACCCTTGGGAGGAAAGCTGGCATTATTTTAAAAATTGGCATATTGTCACAAAAGACAAATGGATCCTGGACATTATAAACAGAGGCTACAGATTTCATTTTCACACTCTTCCAAAATGAGAGGCATGCGAACCTGCCACACAATCAAAGGGCAGAGGCTCAAATACAAATTTCCAAGCTCATGGACATGAAAGCTATTCAAGAGGTACCTACTCATGAACAAGGTCAAGGTTTTATTCCAGACTATTCCTGGTACCAAGGAAGGGAACCGATTGGAGACCCATTTTGGACTTATCCATCCTAAACACATTTCTACTGCACAAAATTCAAGATGCTCACCTTACAGCAGCTTCTTCCCATGCTGGGCAAGGAGTCTTGGCTGGTAACATTGGACCTCAAGGAGGCATACCTGCATGTCCCAATCAGCCAAAGCTGCAGAAGATACCTCAGATTTCTTGCAGGTTCAATCCACTATCAATTCTCTGCATTGCCCTTTGGCTTATCTACTGCGCCCAGAGTATTCACGAAATGCCTGGCATCAGTAATTGCCTACTGCAGACTTCAAGGGATACAAATTTACCCTTATTTGGACGATTGCCTGATCCAAGCGGACAGCAAACACATACTTCTGGAACATCTGGCTTATGTAGCACGGTTATTGAATTCTCTGGGATACACAGTCAACAAAGAGAAATCCAGGCTAACACCATCTCAGAAAAAAATTTTCCTGGGTGCCAACTTGGACACAAACACCCAGATGGCCTATCTTACACCAGAAAAACAGGGGCAACTAACTCAGTACTTCAAGATGCTAGCAAATTGTACCAGGCTAACTGCAAGGAAAATCCTGCAGGCTCTGGGCTTCATGGCATCTTGCATTCTTCTAATCCCATGTGCAAAGTTGCATATGAGGAAACTTCAATGGTACCTAAAAAACCTATGGTCTCAACACAGCCACGGTTTGGAAACAATAATACCACTAATTCCATGTTTGCAAAAGGAATTTCTATGGTGGGCCCAAGCATGCCAAACAAACACAGGTTTACCATTCTGCAAGCCTCAAGCAAATCAAGTCATCACAACAGACGCCTCAGACTACGCCTGGGGGGCACACATGACAGACAGGTTCATTCAGGGCAAATGGTCCCAAAAGGAAAAGCACCTTCACATCAATCAAAAGGAAATGCTAGCAGTGATAAATGCAATTACAGCTTTCAAGGACCTCCTGCATCCAGGGCAATTATTGATAAGAACAGACAACACCACAGTAATGTGGTACATAAACAAACAAGGAGGAACACATTCATACTCCCTGTGCAGGCTGGCCATGTCACTTTGGAACATGGCTCTGGAATGGCAAATCGAGCTTCAAGCACAGTACCTGCCAGGTTTGGAAAACACGCTGGCAGACAATCTAAGCAGAAATATGACAGACCCACACGAATGGAAATTGCATCCTCAAGTGTTTACAAAGATAATCCAAGCGTGGGGAAGGCCAGACATAGATCTCTTTGCCTCCCACAAGAATCATCAATTGACAAAATTCTGCTCAAGGACATTTCATCCAAAGGCCTGGAGAGTGGACGCCCTTTCTTTCAGTTGGGCAGCACGGACAGTTTACGCCTTCCCACCTTTGCCTCTACTGCCCAAGGTGCTCTTGAAAGCAAGAGCAGACAGACCAAAGATGATACTGATTGCTCCAGACTGGCCAAGACAACACTGGTACCCACTCCTGAGGAGCCTAACGCATTCTCCTCCCTGGACCCTACCTCTAATGCATCTTCTCCTGACTCAGCACAGCTACAAAACTCTTCACAGTCAGCTGAAAACACTCAATCTGGCTGCATGGAAAATTCCTTAACACCACAACAGACCCTACTCTCCAAGGAGGTGCAGGATGTCATTTTGGAGGCCAGAAGGCCATCTACTAGAAAAGCTTACTCCGCAAAATGGAAGCGGTTTTGCACTTGGAATGAGAAAAAGGGCCAGGATCCTAGAAAACTGAATTTGCCTCAGATATTACAGTATCTAGCTGAGCTGTTGAACAGTGGACTTTCATTTTCCTCCATCAAAATCCATGGCTCAGCCATTTCTGCAGAATACAACACTGATCCACCCTTATTCTCTCACCCACTCTTAAGGCAGTTCCTCAGAGGGGCTAAGAATATAAGACCTCCAAGGAAACAACCAATACCAGCCTGGGATCTTAATTACGTTCTAGAAAAATTAACATTGCCTCCCTTTGAACCAGCTGCCTCAACAGATTTGCAATATTTGTCCTGGAAAACAGCTTTCCTTCTGGCTATTACCTCAGCTCGTAGGGTCTCGGAACTACAAGCCCTCATGGCTGTGCAGACCTTTCTCATCTTCCATCAGGACAGGGTTTCCCTATGAACCAACCCGTCATTTATGCCTAAGGTAATATCCAGGGTAGCTTTAAATCAGGCCATACACTTACCTACCTTTTACCCCAATCCTCAAAACAAAGGGGAAAGGCTGCTACATTCCTTAGACATCCATAGACAGCTACGTTACTATTTGGACAGAACAAAGCCTTTCAGGAAATCAGAACAACTCTTTGTGTCCTATGCTGTAGGAGCTCAAGAGAAGCCAATTTCCAAACAGACAATTTCAAAATGGATAGGCCACTGCATACGGTTTTGTTACTCCTTTCATGGTAAATCTGTACCTGCAGGCATCAGATCCCACTCCACAAGGGCCACAGCTACCTCTGCAGCCTTCCTCAGAGGAGTCCCTACCAAAGATATTTTGGAGGCAGCCACTTGGAGTTCTGTGCATACCTTCACTAAACACTACCACCTACCTTTATACTCCAAAACTAGAGCAGGCTTTGCCACTGCTGTGTTGCAGGGCATTCTGGCTCTTCCCAGTTCCACCTAGTGCCTACCACCCTGTGCGTAGCTTTGGGATTCTACCCATCTGTAATGACTGCAGTTGTATGCACGATGAACATAGTACAGTTTTGTACCTACCATAAATGTAGATGTCCGAGTGCTAATACAGCTGCAGTCCAGGTTTCCCTCCCTCCTTACCCTCTGGGTACAGACCTAGTGGCTAACTCCTCATCTTACAACCTGATTGGGTTATCCTTCTATGGTGTATTTGCTTGCAACTACTGATTTTTGATTATATTGCATTGCATGATTATATATTTTTTATATATATATATATATATATATATATATATATATATATATATATATATATATATATATATTGCCTTCCTTCTGGGGGCACCTGACATCTGGGGCAAGAAAGACTGAAGAAAATGGCGTTGGCTGTGTCTTATATACCCCTGTCGCACTGACGTCAGGAAAGAAAGCAACAACAACCGACGCCGGACCTAGACTTTGGAATTCGGCCGACCGAGGACCCGCCTGACGGCAGGAGAACCCATCTGTAATGACTGCAGCTGTATTAGCACTCGAACATCTACATTTATGGTAGGTACAAAACTGTACTTTCTGCAGGGCCTTATAACCACCCCTAATGCAGTTTAGCTCCAGCCTCCCATCCATAGCTTTGGGATTCTACCCAAATGTAATGACTGCAACAGTGAAACACGAAGAACCTAGTACAGTTGTGTACACTTACCATAAATGCAGATGTTCGAGTGTATTCACTGTTGCAGTCTAGGTTACCCGCCCGCCATCCCCCTTTTATTCTGGAATTTCTCTTTCCTTCACTATTTTCTACAGCCTTTGTGGTGTATTTGCTTGTAGATGAAGGTAAAGTTTATATTGTTGCATGTATATATAGTTTTGTGTATATTTTTGCTACCCATCTGGGGCAAGAAAAACTAAAGAAAATGGCGTCGGCTGCCTGTTTTATACCCGTGACGACCTGACGTTATGGAAGAGGAGACAGCAACCGACGCAGGACTCAAGACTTTGGAATTTAGGCCGACTGGGGCAACCTGCCAGCAGATTACCCAAATGTAATGACTGCAACAGTGAATACACTCGAACATCTACATTTATGGTAAGTGTACACAACTGTACTTTCTGAGCTAGAGTGTGCGGAAGTCCTAGTGGTGGAACTGTCTGACCTGCAATCCATTCCCAGAGTTTTGGTGCCAATCTCTGCTCTGATCACTTTGATGTTGATATCCATTGAGGGATGTGGGGGCCGAGACTCCCCCATCGGTTTTGGGGCAGAGAGTCGAACCAGACCGTTGTCGGATCCGACTCTACCACTCGGGGCTTCGGCACAGGTGAGTTCAGCTCCCACATCAACCTCGGAGCCATCCACCTTGACGCTTGGGAGATCTCCCGGTTCCTCGGAGCCGGAGGCTCTCTCGGCCCAGGACCGTGGTTCCTTCGAGGTGATGAGTGTGGTTTCCTCTGAGACTGCTCCACCCTCGCTCCAGCTACTCTTTCCCCCCAAAGGGCCAGTGTCAACCTCTACATCACCCCTCCAGCCCTAGCGTTGAGACCCAATGTCCTTGGGCGCCCCAGTGGGCGAAGCCCTCTCTTTCGAAACTTCCCCAGAAGTGAAAGAATATTAGTACTTTGTTCTATTTAGTATACACTGTCTTTTCAAACTGTTGCTAGCATGATTATTCGCTTGAATAAAACGCTGCAAGAATGATATGAAATATAAAGGGTTCATTTAGAAATAGTATAAAATGCTGAAAAATAAAAAGTAGTAAGTGTGCTGGCATAGCTTAATTAGATTTTGACATCCATGTAAAGTAGTATGTTATTGAGAAACAAAGTCTGTAAAAATAATTGCGCAGATGTTAGCTGAAAGGACATCAATGAAGCAAAGAGATGTAACATCAAGCAAGATAACAGATGGTGCTGGAACATCACGTATCAGATAACTGAGTTTCCTTGGACCACCAAACTTGAGTCAAGGACAAATTATAAATTAGAAGAACAAAGGAAAACTGTTATACAAAGAAAGAACTGGTACACATCAGACTTTGAGAAAAATATCAGACCTTTTGGTAAAAATATGAGGGTGTATAAACAAGCTTTGGGAATTTGCCATTGAGAACTGACAACATCTGTATTGCATGCTTGTAGATCTGAAAGGAGAATGTGACAGTAAAGTGTATTTACTGAAACGGTTGTTTTGATGTATTTATTGTACTCCGTACAATACAGTTATACGACTAGTTGATTACAATAAATAGTTAAATGAACTGTGGTATGCATGCATGTAAATGCAAGTAACAGCAAGAAACTAAGAGAAGGCAGTATATAATTTTTCAGGAACATCCCCCCTCGGAGGTCCCTCGGAAGAGACCGTGTAAGAGGAAATGCGTAGACTCCCCTGATTCTGTCACATCCAATACCGACTTAGAGGATACAGAAGGGTCCCCATGGTCACCCTCTGAGGATGTCTCCTTTTCAGACATCCTGAAACAGAGAGATGGGTGGAAAACCCTCTCCCCTTCTGAGGATGTCTGTATACCTGGATGCATTTGGTTCTCGACCCTCCACCTCTTGGGTGTCTTCACCTTTTGACCAGCTCCTGGGTGTAGTCAGTCGAAAGGCATTGGGCTCTCCTGAGTTGGTCGAGCCTGTTCCGAGAAGGCCCAACAAATTCATTACAGCTACAGAAGACAGACAATTTTTGACCAAAGGTGTCCCAGTAGATGCTATGCTGGTGACGGGGGCCACCAAGAAGGAATTAGCTGAAACTTCTACATCTGTCCATCCGCCAAATAAGGAGTCTCGAACAATGGACAGATACGTGAAGTGTATGTTCTCTTCAGCGGCCTTTACCCTTAGGTCGCTGAATTACTTATCCCATTTTACTTGTCTTCAGAGGGATCTTCTTAAGGAGCTAGGAGATACCCTCCAAGTTGCTACAGCTGCGGAGGTGTCTGACAAGATAAGCTCTCAGCTTGCGACCTTATCCTCTATAACTAACTCCTGCATGCGCCTCATTTCTTATGCGGCCGATGGAGCAAGTAGGGCAGCAGGCACAGGAATAGCTCTGAGGAGACATTCCTGGATGCGTCTTTGTGAGTTTGCTGAACCCTTCAAGTCTTCCTTTATTGACGCCTCGTTTGATGGCTCGACCTTGTTCAGGCTAAAAGTGAAGGAGTCTCTCAGCAGTAGCGAGCAAGACGGCAAGACCCTGTATGCCATGCGAGTACGTTTCTCTATCCCTACTAGACCTTATCCCAAAGGTCAGAAGGGTAGAAAAATGTGGTTCCAGAAATCCAATGGAGCTTCGCCGGATGCTCATGGTGAATTTTCCCCCAGGGGCAGAGGAGGAAATGACAGAAGACGCCACCCTTGCAGCAGAGGGGGTCTGCAGAATAAGGGTGACAGAGATACGTTCTTGGGTAGATCCTTCCAGCTCTCCTGAAAGCAGGCCCCGCCTGTCCAACTCTGGAGGCAGTCAGGGGGAGATGATCACTATAGCCAGAAGCCTGGCTAGACATGACTCAAGGCAAATGGGTATAGTCCATCATATCTAGGGATACAACTTTCCTTTCGCCCTTCCACCCCTTCCATCAAAGTCCATCCCAGACATACCACCCGGTCAAAGGGATCAAACAACCCTAGAAATTCAAAGGTTGCTAGAAAAAGAGTCATCCAAGAAGTCCCCACAGACCAAATTGGATCCGGAACTTACTCAAGGTTCTTTTTAGTTCCAGAAAAGACCAAGGAGACTGGAGACCAACTTTGGATCTCAGCAGACTGAACAAGTTGGTAAAGAAAGCGATGATGTTAAGTTGTCAATCTCGCCTTCGTTCTTGCTGGTTGGGATCGGAGCCGATCCTCTGCTCCAACTCAGCCATCTTCAGTAGCTGAAGAGCTGTTTAGTGGCTCGAGGCTACCCCTTATCCCATGATGCCTAGCGCTAGCTACCCAGATCTCGTTTGCCGCTTCAGCTTCGAGGTTCATGGTACTGGCTCAGGCTCGTATATTTTTCTTCTACTACCTTTTCAGTCAGATTAGGGATTTTTTTTTCTGTCCTTATTGTATTTGTCTAGTATTCGCTAACTAGTTGTGATAGTTTAGTGTGTTTTTGTGGGCTTTTCAGAACTCATTTTAGTTAGAGAGTTCTTCCCCTCCCCCACCTCCCCCTTTTCCCTTATCCATTAGCTTACTCTGTAAAAATTTCTTCCTTTCCTTGTTTTTTAAGTAGCTGTTTTAGTTAGAAGCTTCCTAATTCCTAAAAAGAAAAAAAATAATAGTAATACGATATATCTTGTAGTATATTGTGTCTTATTTGTGGTTTGTGTGGTAGTGTTTACTGTTAGTTAGTGGTATTTCTTATTGTGTATTATGTCTAAGGAATCCAAAGTGTCGGGATTCAAGAAATGTGACTCATGATGTCAGAAGATGTCTCTGACAGATGGGCACACTTCTTGCGTCTATTGTCTAGGCTCTGTACACCTGCAGGACTCTTGCTCTATCTGCCATGCATTTAGCCCAAGAGTTCTGCAGGAGCGCAAGAATAAACTTATTTTGAGAGGGCTGCTTAAGCCTCAGTACTCACCGGCCAAGACTTTGCCAGTGAAGTCTCCTAAACCGGCCAAAACTTCGGCTCACAGCTCGGAGCCGTCATCAGTCCAAGGCTTACCTTCCACTTCGGTTCCGGCCAGAACTGAGGAAACTACTTCCCCGTCGGCTCCAATAGTCCCCTCGGAGCCATCAAGGACTCAGAAAAGATCAAGGTCCCCTCCATTAGAGTCCATTCATTCGGCTCCTCGGTCTCCCCTCCTGCAAAGTGACCGTAATCATAGATCTTCACACTCCTCTCTGTCCTCCAGGCTCTCAGACCATGATGTGTAGAGAGTGGTCAGCAGGTTATTGAAGTCGCAGGCACTGGCCAAAATGTTGTCCAGCCCCCCCTCAACAGGGGTCGGTTCTGTCTGTTTCTATCGATGTTCCTCCTCCGACTCCCTTGAGTTCAGAGCCGGAGTTTCTTGGAGTTTGAGTCGTGGAACCGTCGGCTGCGATAACGATCTCTCCTTCGGATCCGTCGTCGGATCCGATCCCATCAATGGTGCCTTCCGTCGAGGGATCTGGGCACCGAGACTCCCTCGTCGGCTCCGAGGGGGCAAGTGGCATTGGACCCTTGTCCTGACCCCGCTCTCCCTCTCGGAGCATCGGCGCAGGTGAGCTTGGCTCCTACATCGGACTCTGAGCCATCTCCCTCGGTGCAGAGGAGGATTCCGGTCTCCTCGGAGCCTTCTCTTCATCGTGGCAGGGACGCCTTCGATATCATGAGGAGTGTACTGGCCTCTTAGCCAGCTCCACCTTCGACCCCACTGGCTGCGTCCACCATAGTGCCTGCATCGACCTCTGCCCCTCCTCCAGACCCCAAGCCTGGGGAACCAGCCCTTCAGGGCACCCCATTGGGTGTTTACTCTTCCTCCAAGGCCTCCCCTGATCATTAAGAGGAGCCCCTCGGAAGAAGAAGTGCAAGAGGAAGCACATTGACTCCCCCGAGTCTGTCACTTCGGATACGGATTTGGATGAGTCGGAAGGGTCCCCGAGATCCCCCTCTGAAGATGTTTCCTTTTCGGACATCCTAGAAATACTTAAGCAGAGGGGGAACTGGAATACCCTAGCCCCTACCGAGGACGAATCTGTATTCCTGGATGCGTTCGGTTCCCGACCTTCCATCTCTTGGGTTTCTCCACCCTTTGATCCACTAATGTCTGTGGTGGCTCGAAGGGCTTTGTCAGCCCCGGATACAGTGGAACCAACCCCGAGACGACCAGCCAGGTTTATTACTGCATCCCCTGATAAGCAGTTCCTTACTAAGGGTGTTCCCGTGGATGCCATGGTGGTAGCAGCAGCCACTAAAAAGGAGTTAGCGGAAACTTCTTCTGTCCATCCTCCTAACAAGGAGTCTAGGACCATGGACAGATATGGAAAGCGAATGTTTGCTTCAGCGACCTTTTCCATGAGGTCACTGAATTACTTATGCCATTTCACCAGGCTTCAGAGGGATCTCCTAAAAGAGCTTGGATATGTCCTGCAGGATCCTTCAGCTGAAGGAGCCCATGCTAAAGTGGCTTCTCAGCTGGCGACTCTTAACTCAGCAGTCAACTCCTCCATGAGGCTCATTTCTTATGCAGCCGACGGGGCGAGTAGAGCTGCAGGCACAGGCATGGCACTTCGGAGACATGCATGGATGCGGCTGTGTAATTTTGCGGAACCCTTCAGAGCATCATTCACCAACACTCCCTTTGACGGTTCCCTTTTTTTTTGATCACAGGTGAAAGACACTCTTACTAGGTGTGAACAGGAAGGCAAGACTCTCTCTGCCATGGGAGTCCATTTTTCCACTCCCTCTAGACCATACCCCAAGGGTCAGAAGAGTGGAAAGATGTGGTTTCGGAAATCCCAGGGATCTTCGCCTGACACACGTAGTGATTTTTCCTCCAGGGGCAGAGGAGGAAATAATAACAACAGATGCCGCCCTCCTGGCAGAGGGGGTCCGCAGAACCAGGGCAGTAGAGAATCCTTCTCTGACAAGCCCTTCCAACATCCCTGAGGGATTGCCCGACTGTCCGTCTCTGGAGGCAGTCGGGGGAAGACTTTCATTGTACCCAAAAGCCTGGCTAAGCATAATGCAAGACAAATGGGTACATTCAATAATATCCGGAGGATACAGAATTCCTTTCGTTCAGCCCCCTTTACCGTCATGCAAGTCTCTCTCAGATGTTCCACCCAGTCTGAGGGACCAAGCAGTTATAGAAGTTTCAAAACTGCTAGAAAAAAAGAATCATCCAGGAAGTCCCGGCAGACCAACACTGATCCGGAACTTACTCAAGGTTCTTTTTGGTACCAAAAAAGACAGGGGACTGGAGACCTATTTTGGATCTCAGCAGACCGAACAAGTCTGTTCAAAGAACAAAGTTTTGGATGGTCACGCCACAGTCCATTCTACCCTTTCTGGGTCAGGGCAATTGGATGTGCTCTATAGATCTTCAGGATGCGTACTATCACATCAAAATGAACAGACGCTCCAGGAGGTTCCTTCACTTCCGGCTGGGAGCCAGTCATTACCAGTTCAGAGCTCTGCCCTTTGGTCTCACCACAGCCCCCAGGGTGTTCACCAAATGTATGGCAGTGGTCACGGCTCACCTGAGGCATCAGGGATTCCAGGTGTTTCCCTATCTAGACGACTGGCTCCTTACTGCTTCTACCAGGCATCAACTCCTTCGAGCCAGGGACTATACAATCTCAATTTGCTCCCAGCTAGGCATTACCATAAATTTCAAAAAATCTGCGTTGTTGCTCTGTCGATCTATTACTTATATAGGAGCAGACTTAGATACAAGGAGCATGTCCGCAAAGCTGCCCTTGGACAGGGTGTCCACTATTCGTCAGCAGGTTCATGTCCTCATGCAGTGCAAAAGAGTGCAAGTCAGGTACATCCTTCAGACTCTAGGTTCTATGGCGGCGGCAATTCTTCTGATACCCCTGGCCCGCTTCCACATGAGAATCCTGCAGTGGCTTCTGTTCACGCAGTGGTCCTTTCAACAGCTTCCCATGTCTCACATGATCATCATCACAGAAGCATGCAAAAGAAACCTTTCCTGGTGGATGGTCTCCCCACTAGTGATTCAGGTCAGACCCTTCATTCAGCCTCCTCCAGTTGCTACAGTGACCACGGACGCCTCCCTGATAGGGTGGGGGGGCATTATCAGGTCAGGGCAGTCCAGGGCACTTGGCAGGCTCACGAGTACCATCTGCATATAAATGTCCTAGAGATGAGAGCCGTGCTCCTAGCATTGTAAGCTCTTCAGGACTGTCTTCCCTCGGGGACCATTGCAATTCAAACCGACAACATGTCAATGGTGTGGTACATCAGCAAGCAGGGGGGAACCAGGTCCTACCCCCTATGTCGAGAAGCCCTCAGACTCTGGCAGTGGGCGATTTCCTCCCAACGATTTCTGATTGCAATGCACATCCCTGGGACGTCCAACGTCATAGCGGACAGGCTCAGCAGAGCTATTCTCATGCCTCACGAGTGGTCTCTGAATCAGGCAGTGGCGGATTTGATCTTCCGCAAATGGGGTCAGCCTTGCTGCGACCTTTTTGCTACCCCTTTCAACAGCAAATGCAGCAGCTACTTCTCCCTTCTTCCGCTTCCTGGTCACCCTCCCAGAGAGGCTCTAGTCCACGATTGGCCTCAGGGACTTCTTTATGCCTTCCCTCCGTTTCCCCTGATACCAAAACTCATTCAGAAAGCTATGTCATTGGGTTGCAAAATGATCCTCATTGCCCCGTACTGGCCTCGACAGATATGGTTTCCTTTTCTGCAGCATTACCTTCTCGAGCGGCCTTGGACTCTGGATCCGATTCCAGACCTACTGATTCATCAGTCAGGTGGGCTACATCAATCCCTTCAAACGCTCCAGCTCACAGCTTGGTTGCTCCACTTCCAACCTTAGCCAGGCTTCCCAGTATTTCCCCAGCTGTTCGTGACATTATTGTTTCCTCCCATAAGTCGGCCACTAGAAGGACTTGCGCTAGTAAATGGAAACGTTTTTCTTGTTGGGCAGAGGATAGAAATATAGATCCCTTCTCAGCCCCTATCCATGAGAGCTTGGAGTTCCTAACAGAACTCTTTCATTCGGGGTCCGCTTCTGCTACAATCAGGGTTCAATTAGCAGCCATTTCAAATTTTCATGTCGGTTTTTCTAATGCCAATATTGTCTCATAAGCTATGTAAAGCGTTTCTAAGAGGGGCTACTTTCCTTAGACCCCCCAGGGAGAGATCCCCCTCCTCCTTGGGACCTTAATTTGGTACTAACCTAATTAATTATACCCCCCTTTTGAACCGGCAGCTTCCTGCTCCATTAAGTTTCTATCTTGGAAGACTCTCTGTCTGGTAGCTATTACTTCCGCCAGTCGTGTCTCTGAACTTCAGACACTATCCGTCCGTCCTCCATACTTAGTATTTCATAAGGACAGGATTGCTCTGAGGACTAATCCTTCTTTTCTTCCAAAGGTCTGCTCAGAAAACCATTTGAATCAGTCTATAGACCTACCTGTGTTTTTCCCTAACCACACCAACAAGGCAGCATACAAGTTACATCAATTAGATGTTCATAGACAGTTGCGTTTCTATCTGCATAGGACGAAGGATATAAGGAAGTCTGACCAACTTTTCCTTTCCTATGCTCGGGGCAAACAGGGTCTCCCAGTTTCCAAAGTGATCTTATCCAGGTGGTTGTCTCATATCATTACCTTTATCTACCAATCAAACCGAAAGTTCATTCTACCAGGGCTTTAGCCACGTCTGTAGCATTCCAGTCTAGGTTGCCCATGGACTCTTACCTGTGCCGCTGCTATGTGGGCAAATCCTCATACCTTTATTTCTCATTACAAGTTGGATGTGGTCTCCAGAGGTAGAGCTAGTTTTGGTTCCACTGTTCTGAAGAGTCTGTTCCAATGAGCCACCCAGGATTGTAAGTGCTAGGGACGCTGTCCCAACCAGCAAGAATGAAGGCGAGATTGACAACTTAACATAAAGAAGTTATGTACCTACCATAACGTTCCATGTTAGTTGTCTTCATCTTGCCTTCTTTCTTGCGTCCCCCCCTCCATCCCCCTATCTTGTTGAACCGAGAGGAGTTCAATTTTTCACTGGCTGAGCGTTTGCTGGTTTGTTTCCTTTACTGACTTAGACAGTAGGACAGGTATGTTAACCATTTGTTTGGAGGGGTTTCTTCCTATAACTATGTCTCAGTTAGCTATTTCAAACGAGATCTGGGTAGCTAGCGCTAGGCATCATGGGATAAGGGGTAGCCTCGAGGCAGTAAACAGCTCTCGAGCTATTGAAGATGGCCGAGTCGGAGCCGAGGATCGGCTCCGATCCCAACCAGCAAGAAAGAAGGCGAGATGAAGACAACTAACATGGAACATTATGGTAGGTACATAACTTCTTTTTGCGGATTGTAACACTGCAGTCTATGCTCCCTTTCCTGGGACAAGACAATTGGATGTGCTCCATAGAGCTTCAGGATGTGTACTACCATATAAAGATGATAATCAAAATCTGCGAGTACACCAATAAGTGTCTAACTGCTATACCGGGAACAAACTGTGAGAGACAAGAATAATGCATTATTCAGGCACATTTCTAATGAAGGGGATGGTCATTATTTTAAATTTATCATTTAGAAATAGTAAAAACTGACCCAAAGGGAAGGGGACATGAGTTTATTAAGTTATAGGGAGATATGGTGGCAAATGTATTTTAATGCTACCACACTCCCCCAGGTCTTAATGACCACATATCCATAAAACCATTGTTATGTGCTAGTACTGATAAGAAATGACAAATGATAGACAAACTTAAAGTATTTTTTATTAGTCTATATTTTACACATCACCAGCAGCAGTTTACAGCAACATGCAATCATTTGTAATGTATTTATTTATAGTGTTTTTAAATGCAGTGTCACTTTAAATATTTGAATGTTTTTTGGCGCCAAAAAAGGTATATAAGCACCAGGTTGATTAAGTATTATGAGTTCTGAGGAAGCCCTGTTAATGTGGGTGAAAGCACTAAACTCTGTACTGTTTGTGTTTTTTTAATAAATTCTATCATTATTTTAACGCTGGTCGTCACAGTTTGTTCCCGGTATAGCAGTTAGACACTTATTGGTGTACTCGCAGATTTTGATTATTGAGTTATACTGTTTTGTTTTCTTTTACCATATAAAGATGGACAGATGATCCAGAAGATATTTGTGCTTCTGGCTGGGAGACGATCATTATCAATTCAGAGCTCTACCTTTTGGTCTCACTGCAGCCCCCAGAGTGTTTACCAAATGCATGGCAGTAGTTACGGCTTAATTGATGCATCAAGGATTCCAGGTGTTTCCATACTTAGACTGGCTCCTGACCGCCACTACCGAGCATCTACTAACCAGGACAGGAGACACCACCATTCATCTGTGCTCAGAGCTAGGCATTACTATAAATTTAGAAAAATCTGCCTTGTTGCCATCACAGCATATTACCTTTATAGGGGCAACTTAAACACAAAAGACATGGTGGCAAAACTGCTTCACGAAAGAGTTCAAACTCTACGCCATCAGGTGTCAATATTGCTCATGAAGAAAAAAGTGCAAGCAAAATTTGTCCTCAAGGTTCTGGGTTCAGTGGCAGCTGCAATAACACTAGTCTCATTGGCATGGAATATTACAGTGGTTACTTTTTGCTCAGTGGTCCATGCAGGAGTTGCCCATGTCACACAAAATTTTCATTGTGAACATCTACAAGAGGGACCTACAATGGTGGCTTCAGTCCACTCTGGTAACGATAGGCAGACCATTTGCTCTCCCCCAACCTTAGCTACAGTGACCACGGATGCTTTCCAGATTGGGGGGGCATTATCTGGGACAGACTGTCCAAGGGACTTGGCAAGAACACGAATACCACTTACACATCATTGTCCTAGAGATGAGGGCAGTGCTCCTGGTGTTGCAAGCATTCCAGAGCTCTCTTCCAGCAGGTATGATTGCAGTAAAAACAGACAATATGTCCGTGGTGTGGTACATCAACAAACAAGGTGGAACCAGATCCTACCCCCTCTGTTGAGAGGCTCAGAGAGTTTGGCAATGGGCGATTTTTTTCAGCGTTTTCTGACTGCAACGCACATCCTGGGGAAATTCATCGTGATAGTGGACAGGCTAAGCAGGGCAATTCTTATGCCCCATGAGTGGTCCCTCAATCAGGAGATTGCAAACTGAATTTTTCGCAAATGGGGCCAGCCTTGCTGCGACCTTTTTGCCACATCCATCAACTCCAAATACAGCAGCTACTTTGCCCTAATCCCCCCCCTCCGGGGGAGTCACCCAGGGATGCACTTGTTCAAGATTGGACCCTGGGACGACTTTACGCATTTCCCCCGTTTCCATTAATACCCAAAGTGCTCTAGAAAGCCAGATAGTTGAGTTGCAAGCTGATTCTCATTGCTCCTTACTGGCCTCATCAGTTATGGTTCCCCTTTCTATGGCCCTATCTTCAGGAGGAGCTATGGATCCAGGAGCCAGTGCCGGATCTTCTGACATCAGTCAGGAATGCTCCACCTCTCTCTTCAAAGCCTCAATCTGACAGCTTGGTTACTCCACTTCCTATCTTAGCCAGGCTTCCAGAACTATTCCCAGCAGTGCGACACATTCTGGTTTCATCGCACAAGAATACAACTAGGAAACTTTATGCAAGCAAATGGAAGAGGTTTTCTTGTTGGGCTGACAAGAACCATATAGACCCCTTTACAGTCCGTATGTCAGCAATTCTGGAATTTTTAACAGAAACCTTTATTCAGGATGCAGCGGCGGCCGCAGTACTAGTACAACTAGCTGGTATATCAAACTACCACGTAGGAGACATGGGATCTAATATAATGTCCATAGGACACAAAGTTTTCACCAAACGCCAACTTTAATAAACGAAGCTTTCGGGTACTCTACCCTTCATCAGCATATACAACCATATTTTAAAAACACATTTAAATAGAGGCTCAGTTAATGTCACATGCTTACACCAGCCACTAAAAACACTAATAAAATTTGCATAAGGCTACTTAATTTTAAAACCATAGTATACATTATGTTATATATCCATATATTTAAAACAATATTCACATATATTATAAATCTAATATAGAAATATAAATAATATACACACATATATATTAACCATACGTGCATATATATATATACATGTGTACTTATATAAAAAAGTCCATATAATGTTGTTCATCATAGATTATCATACTGTCGTTTTACTAATATCGGCTTCACACTAATGGCATTATTAAGGCCAGGATTCACATCAGCCTGTAGTCTTATTATCCATTGTAGTTCCCTAATTTCCAAAGCATTATTTAAATCACCACCCCTTATACCCAGGTCAACTGTATCTATACATCTAAATTTGAATCTATGTGTCGTTTCCTCCATAATATGTTTATATAGAGCATTAGTTTGAATTTTTCTATTGATCTCTGACTTATGCTCGACCATACGGTCTTTCAACCTTCTTGTTGTTTTACCCACATAGAATTTTTCACAACTAGTACAGGTGGCAAGATATACTAGTTGGGATGTATTATATGTTGCCCTACATTTAAATATATAGCTAACATTACTCACTGGGTGTCTAAAGGGTTCGTTAGATTCTACAATATCAGCACAACAGCTACAATTGTAGCATTTATAAGTTCCTAGCTTAGTTTGTGTTGTATGCACTTGCCTATAAAAATCCTTATAACATAAAATGTTTTTTAAGGATTGTTGATTTCTATAGGCAAAACTGGGTTTAAACCCTGCTATTTTCTGTATTTCAGGCATTGCCATTAGAATCGGCCAATTTTTCTCTATTATTTTACACATTACTTGGCTATATCCATTATAAGTGGTTACATACCTAACATGATCTAAATTTGGTGTTATCCTCTTTCATTCTCCCTCCATTTGAACCAGCCTCCTCTTGCCTACTAAAGTTCTTATCTTGGAAGACCGTCTTTTTGACAGCCATTACTTCCACTAGGAGGGTTTCAGAACTGCAAGCCCTGTCTGTCCGTCCTCCCTATCTAATTTTCCACAGACAGTCTCTCTCTCAGGACAAATTATTCCTTTCTGCCAAAAGTTTGTTCTGAGGCCAGTTTAAATCAGTCTATTGAGCTACCTGTATTTTTCTGTAATTATGGCAACAAGGCAGAATACAAGCTTCACCAATTGGATGTACATCGGCAGTTATGTTTCCACTTACATAGGACAAAGGATTTTGGAAAATCTGACCAACTGTTTGTTTCATTCTCAGAAAACAAAAAGGAATTTCAGTTTCAAAAATTACTTTATCAAAATGGTTTACAGACATCATTACTTATGTCTATAACTCTCAGAATAAAGAGCTGCCAGAGAAAATTAGAGGGCATTCCACTAGAGCTATGTCGACTTCCACTGCCTTTCAGTCTAGGCTCCCTTTAAATTCAATTTGTGCTGCAGCTACATGGGTTAACCCTCATACCTTTGTCACTCATTACAAAGTAGATGTGGCCTCCTGGAACAGGACATCCTTTGGTTCCACTGTTCTGAAGAGTTTATTCCTTTGAGCCACCTGAGAAAAAAGGTGTTGGGAATGCTGTCCCAACCATCAAGAATGAAGGCGAGATAGGACAATATAACATGAAGAAGTTATGTACTTACCATAACATTCCATGTTTGTTGTCCATAATCTCGCCTTCATTCTTGCATCCCACCCTCCTTCCTGGAGGATCAAGAAGAAGTTTTCTGAAACTGGCTGTTAATTCCTGATTCTCTTCATGCCTTAGGAGTTATGGACAGAGGATCTGTTGTAGTAGTAGTATTGGGTGGCATAGTCTAGTGATTAGTTGTTTCAAACGAGATCTGGGTAACAGTCACCAGGTATCTTGGGATAGATGGTAGCCTCAAGCCAGTGAAAGCTCTTGAGCTTTAGTATGCGGCTGAGTCAGAACCAATGCCATCAAGAATGAAGGCAAGATTATGGACAACAAACATGTAATTTTATGGTGAGTACATAACTTCTTTTTTCACATTGTGTTAAGGGCATAACTAGAGTTATTTGAAGTATCTCAGAGTGTGTAAAGTGCTTACAGTGTGCTCTTATTACTGTGCATTTTATTCTGAAGAGTTTGTGTGCAAGGTGCAACTATTTCCTGAATAACAGGCAAAATACAGCCATTTCAAAAAGTTTCTTGTACTGGGTATGTCTATTCACAGAGTGCTGCCATTGCAGAGTGTTTCTTGCACTGTAAAGAGTTGTTTAGCAAAGTACAGCCATTTCGGGAAAGTTACAGTGCACTGTGTACTGTTTATTTGCAGACTGCAGTTATTTTAAATGTTTCTTACTCTGAACTGCTTCTACCCAGTTTATCCGCACACTGCATTTATTTTGAAATGTTTCTTACACTAATAAGAGGTGATTTCTTAGAGTACAGTTATTTCAAGAGTATTCTGGGGCCTGAGAGACTTATTTCACAAAGTTCAGTTTTTCAGTGGCTTGTTGTGCTATTGGGCATAGTTACAAACTGGCATACATTTATGGCATATATACATGTGTGTGTGTGTGTGTTTGTGCATACTTGTATGTGTTAACTCATTCACTCCGGAGCTGCTGAGGAAATACAGACTGCTTACTTCCACCATAGGAAGAATGCAACCTGAGCTCATTTTCAGATAATCCATTTGTAATACCATGCAGAAAACAAATGTTCAGAACTCTTTAACCATAAAAGCTAGACTAAAAATGTAAATGCGAAAGTTGTTCATCAGACCCTGACCTTTCCAACAGGAATGCTGATATGCATATTTTTTACCTTTTTGGTAAAACAAATCAAACTATCTTGGTGAATGTACCATGTAGACCCATACAATTTGTAATTAATTTGCTTGTATGAATGTCAGCTTTAAAATGATACATTAACCATTACTGTGATGCTCCTTTACAGAGATATTTGCAGAAATATGATTATATTTCTCATAATTGATAAAGCATACTATCTCATCACCTGTAACAGAGACTGCACATCAGTATACAAGTTGTGAGGCTCAGTGTCAGCTTCAACATGATGCATTGTGTGTGTTGTCGCTATGCTCCCTTGTTAAGATATGGGCATAATAATAAGAAATATGGCAAATGTATAATTTTCATAATCCTACAAGACTAAACAAACTGTGATATCTGTACATGTGTACATCATACAGTCACAATTATTTTTACCATTATGTAAGGGGTAATACTGTCTTCAAAATGAGGTATTGCTTGGCAAATTGACATGGTCCCTCGCAAAGTTATTTACCAAAATATGAAAAAAAAAATCATAATTGCCATTACCCAAGCCCTAAACTAACTGTGATATCTGTACACGTGTACAGTACATGGGCACAGTTCTTTTACCTTGTTGTAAGGACTAACACTGTCTTCAAATTGAGGTATTACTTAGCACAATTACATGCTACCTAGCAAAGTTATTTACCAAAATATGAAACAAAAATATTAATTTCCATAGCCTAAGTCCTAAAACTGTGATATCTGTACATGTCTATAGCATATATACACAGTTCTTTTATCATGTTGTAAGGAGTAATACTGTCTTCAAATTCAGGTCTGTCTTAGCATGTTGACATCTTCCCTAGCAAAGTTATTTACCAAAAATATGAAAAAAAATCATAATTTCCATAACGCTAGTCCTAAACAAACTGTGATATCTGTACATGTGTACAACTCATGGGCACAGTTCTTTTACCATGTTGTAAGGACTAACATTGTCTTCAAAATGAGGTTTTACTTAGCACAATTACATGCTCCCTATCGAAGTTATTTACCAAAATATGAAAAAAATCTCTGTCAGTCTCCTGATCGTGGTGTCATCGATTATCAATACTTTGTGTGTTGGTATGCAATTTTTTTGTTTGATTATACCCTATTTACTACCTTTCTGTTTCTTTTTTCTTAGGATCCCCTTTCTCTCATTTCTATTAATTCCTTTTACTGAACTTTAGTTAACTCTCACTCACTGTATTATTTTCTCTTCATCTATTGCTGAGGTGAAAACCTTTGTTGTCCATTGTTGCACTTATTATGCATACATTTGAGATGCTGAAAATATTTTACTGCCCTATAGTTTGTCGATTTTAGCATACCAATGTATTTGTCTACATAAATCCTGTATGAAACAAGGGCATAATGCTTTGCATCTCATTTTGACCTCTGCATTGTAGTTGTTAAATCTGTTCTTATACTAACAACGTGTAGCGTTAGGGCAATTCTTATATCAATTTATAAAATTACCCAGCAGTTATACCATCTCTGCTATAAAAATCCTAGTTGTTTCTAGCAGCATGTTTGTTTTGTTTAACCCACCATTATAAATATAACAGATATTATTCCCCCTCCTGCTATTATAAAAGATAACACATTTTTTTTTTACTTCAGAAACCGATCCTTTTGTCTTTCTCTGTTTGCATTAAACTTTTGAGTCTCCTTAACTCAAATGACAGTGCAAATGACTCAGATGTTTCTGTAAACCATCTTTTCAGACACAGCCACAGCTTTCTGTAAATGATAACAGATTCTTTAATATTACATTTACTAAACTTTAATGTATTATTATATTTTGGTATTATGTGTTCTCTTTTCACAAGCTCTATGCCAAATTTGTGGTGTACAACGATACACACTTTGTATGTATATATTGTATATTAACTATTGTATATTAACTACTGCTTATTGTCAAAATTTACTGTGTTTTAAAAAACATTTTCTACTGTGGAGCTTTGCTCCCCTGGACTCTGCTGACAGTGGGCCTCTCAGCTCAGTCGGACAAACCCCGGTCAACAAATGTAAAATAAATAAAATAAAATAAGCCACCTTTTCAGACACAGATGGAGCTTGTCACAAGCTGTTGTTTAACCTCCTCTTCTTCCTTAATGGAGGAGATGGACCTAAGGAGTTTACAAATGCCCTAGTGTGAGTGCCATTTCCCGATCTCTGTATCCTCTCCCCTTTCCTCAGTCGGGGCAGCCCTCTCTGAACCTGATCAGTAAACACATCACTTGTTGCTCCTGCTAGGCTCCTGGGGACGTGTTATAGAGGCTACTGTTACTAATAGCATCTCTACAGGGAGGGGTCTGCTAAAGCTAAACTTTTTTTAATGTTAATTATCCCACTTGCTTCTCTCTGGATCTCTCTCCTCCGGTCCCTGTCAGGCACAGGGAATGGACACACTGATGGCAGTAATTGACTGTAGGGTAAAGGTTGTGTTTCGGAGGTGAGCTATTGCACAGGTTGCAGCTGACGACATTATTAACATTTCTCCACAGGAATTTGTAGCCTGATACTGTCTGGCCCCACGTTGCTGCCATTATATGGTACCATCACAGTTTCCGCCTCCATTACTAGCGATGCACAACAGGACCAGCAAGGAAGTTGCGCTGCTAGATTTAAAACTTCTTAGAAGTTACTGCAGGTTAGCTACTCCATGTTGAGAGGCGTTGCTTCTTTCAGGGTCATGGGTACCAGTGGATCACAGCCTTACATCTGTGAATAATGAGTTGTTCGGTTGTCTGAGTATGGCAGTGCAGATTTGTTTTACTCACTGGGGGTTTTATAAGCAGTAGCCATGCAAAATGAAAACTTAAGGCTCAGAAATTACTTACATTAGCAGTAGTTAGCTGTGTAGGTACTAGTGAACGCTATATCATGCACCTCTTACGCTGGTGGTACCCAAAATGTACACTATGCCATTTCAGCAGCTGGGGGGGGGGGGGATTTGTGAAAGCATCTATCTGCATTAAGCATAATCATGTGTAATGATGAAAGAGAGTGAGAATCCAGGTGTTATTGAATCTGAAACCTCCTCTCCTTTTCCCCATACAATCCCTATAAATTGCACTTTACTCCTTTTGCTGTTGTAAGTAAAGTACTGCCTTTTGTACTTCACAATTACAGATCCACCAGAAAAAGTTATGCACTAGTTTGCAAAATGACAACTTCTGCTAGGTACTTACCTGCTCATACAAACCCTGGTTCTGTAGGATGGAATACTTCATTGCTTCTCTATATTGGGTAAACAGGTCTCCGTCGCGAACAGAACAGCACAATAATTAGAGGGATCCAGCAACAATTCAAGTAAATTCTTCAGATTTTAGAAATAAAGAAAGGAATATCTGCTGCTGGACCCCTCTATGCTTAAACAACAATGGGAACATGGCTAGTGAGTGGAGGTGTTATGTAAGTGGTGGTTTGGATTTCACTACTCTGATTGGCTGCCACCACTTGCTTTGTGGAATGCAGACAGAATCGGCTTGGTGTAACCAGAAGAAAACATTGCATGCTTAGACGATTTTCTGGAGAAAATTACATGTGAGCATACGATTATTCTGCTGTGAAAACTAAGTTGAGAAGTCAACTGACAAAGTTCAGTTACTTTTTCAACTTAGTTTTCACAAAATAAGGCTGAAATAGGACCAGGAAGTAAGTCGTGCTTACAGAAGGCACTTGGTGGTAGCATCATGCAATTACTAGGGTCTCGTAGCGTGCTCTGATGTAAGCACAGAGGTGCTATGAGAAGGTACTCGATGTTAATGAATTAATATGGCAGACGGACTTCGAAAACCGTCACGACTTGTATTTGATGAAAATATTGCAGAGAATTGGAAAATATCTGAGCAAGAGTACAATATTTTTATACAAACATCTTATTCAGACAAAGATGCATGCACCAAGGCATTCATCTTGCTAAACCTACAAAAAGTTCATTCTGGCAAGTAATGCATGATCACAAATCCTCATTACTGACAACTTTCAGTACCCCGTTTGGCAGATGCATATTCCTTAGGATGCCATTTGGAATTAATTATGCAAGTGAAGTCTTTCAGTGTGCAGTAGAGCAAATTTTTTCAGGTTATCCTTGTGCCATAATAGTAGATGATTTATTGGTTGGAGGCAAAGGTGAAGCACAGCATGACGGAACCTTAAGAAAGTTCTAGACAGAGCACGTGAAGTGAACTTAAAGCTCAATCCTCTAAAGGGCTAATTTAGACTATCAGAAGTTACATATGTAGGTCATTTATTTACTAGCACTGGCTTGCGACCAGACCCATCCAAGCAAGCAGTCATTCTAGAGATACCATCCCCAGATAATGTTCAAGCTCTACAATGTTTTCTTGGCATGTTTATACCAGACTTCAGTGAAGTTGACAGCACCTTTGAGACAGCTGATGTACAAAAATGTTAGTCTTGGTTGGAACAGCACCAGAAAGCATTTGAAGACTTTAAGCGGAAGATTGCCACCTCACCTACATTAAGATACTTTGATGTCAACAAACCAGTAACTCTTTACTGGGATGCTTCAAAGTTTGGTTTTGGCGCAGTTGTTCTTCAAGAGGGCAGACCAGTAGCCTATGCATCTAGATCTCTTACCCAAACTGAAATGCAATATGCTCAAATTGAGAAAGAACTTTTGCAATAGTATTTGCGTGTTCATAGTTTCATGATTATGTCTATGGTCGAGCTATCCAAATGGAAACTAATCATCAACCTCTAGTTACTATTTTAAAGAAGCCTATGTATTCAGCTCCAGTTAAATTACAAAGAATGATGTTCAAATTGCAAAAGTACATCTTCAAAGTGGTCTACACAAAAGGCAAACTTATTTATTTAGCTAATACCTTGTCCAGATCGTCCTGAAATATAAAGGAACAGCGTTATGCAAAGAATTTTGACTTTGATGTCATGGAAGTGCGTAATTTTTCTACCATGAGACTTGAGCTGAGAGAGCATACAAAGACTGATACAATTTTGCAAAAGCTCAACTACGACATAAAAACTGGATGGCCGTCAAAGCAATGTAGTGTGCCACCTAAAGTGCAAACTTATTTTCTTTACAGAGATGAGATGCTGTTGGAAGATGGCATTATTTTCAAAGGTCCTAAAATTGTTGTTCCTGCTTACTTACAACATGAATTTATCCAGATTTTGCGTGGTCACCCAGCTTCCAAATCTACCAAAAGAAGGGATAGAGGACTGGTATTTTGCCCTTCTCTAGCAAACTACATTGATAAAGTACTTTCTTCTTGTTCTGTATGCAATAGTATTAAACCGCATTTGCAAAAAGAACCTCTCCAGCTAAGTCAAGTTCCTGAACTACCTTGGTCAACAGCAGCCAGTGATATATTTGTGTAGAATAAATCAGCATTACTTAGTGTTGGTAGACTCTTATTCAAACTGGTTTGAGATTGATTTACTACCTAATCTAAAGTCCACTGCTGTTATTGTCAAGTTGAAACATAATTTCTCAGTCCATGGTAGACAAACACAAAGTTATTTCTAACAAAGGTACCCAATTTACCAGTCACTTGTTTCAGAAATTTGCAAAAGAATGAGACTTTGTACTTGTTGCTAGTAGTCCAGGGTATCCACAGTCAAATGGACTAACTGAGCATGCAGTACAGAGTGCAAAGCAATTGCTGGAGAAATCAAAGCATGATAATACCAATGTCTTTTTGAATTTACTTAATCTCAGAAGTATACCCTGTGACGATATACTTGGCTCACTTGCAAAGAGACTACTATCTATGCAAATCAGAACATCATTGCCTATTAGTTCCAGTTTGTTGAGGCCTAAAGCTAAGAACAACAGGACAATTAGAGCTCAACTTTTCAGAAAGTGTTCTTTCCAGAAGTCCAGTTATGATAAGTTGAGCAGATTTCTTCATCCATTGAAAGAAGGAGAGACAGTGAGGAGTGAGGATACAAATGGCGGAAGGTTTCGACTGCATTTATCAAGTAACAGGTATATGTATTGAGCAGAGGTCCTACTTCATAGAATCTGAGGGTGTGTAGAGTACACGAGAAGTTGTGGATGACTTCTTCCTGTACCAGAGTCGATATCACACCATTGTTCCTGTGATGCAGACTCTAGATTTCAGAGCAATCCAGACAATGTTCCTTTTGCAGAACATGTCTTGCCTTCTGTTTTTCCATTCTTGATGATGTTCCTTATGTCCCCAGAGTTTAACATTCAACAGAGACAGTCCCAGTTGCAAGACCTAATTCCAATTTCTATGTTACACGATTTGGTTGTATTTCCAGACTGAGTGTGAAATACACAGCAACCTGGACATAATTGTCCATATGTATTTAGTTCTGTATAATTGCAGGATAAAGAATTATTTGTATCAACTGCATGTCAGTCAATGTCGTCAGTGTTGCATGACTCATTTTTCAAAGGAGGATGTAGAATAGTGTTTGTGTGTTGTGCCTTTAAGAAGCGTTTCAGGGTCAGCACATGCATATAAATAGTAAGCATGTGCTAGCTTCAGTGCCATTTTGAGTGTGCAACCAGAGAGTGAGCATGTATGAGTGTAATAGCTAGCTTGTTTATAAGTGTATCTAAGTTAAAGTTATTAAACCTCAGTCCTGATATTTGTACATAATAAAGCTGCATGAACAGAACCCATGAAGGCTCGTCTATTTTATCCTGACTGGACAAGCAACAGTAGCCCTTCTGTTTCTCTTTTCTGTGTGCATGTTTGTCTGGTACAAGTGCTTTCTGCTGTTGATCCCCTTTTATCAGTCAACATGGCAGATATGAGTAAAAGTACAACTGGCTTTGAACAATGTTCTGGTTGTGGTAGAAAAATGCCCAATTCCGATGGACATTCATTTTGCATTTATTGCTTGGGCCTGGCACATTTACAACAAGAATGTGATATCTGTCGAGCATTAGTCACCTGGCCATTGTAGAGAAGAAAAATAAGTTTATTTAGTAGGATCTGATTAAAAAATCTTTTGATGAGGCTTTGTCCAGTCAACCTAGGACTTCAAAATCGGATCTTTCTTCTCCTTCCTCTTCCTCCAAGACTAAACATACTAAGAAGAGGAGTTTCTTGCTGCCCGGTGTCTCCTTCAGCCTCAGCACATAAGAGATCTAAATCTTTGGCTCCCAGATCTACTGCCGAACCAAAGTGGATTACCAAAAAAAAAATGGAATTGTTCTCTTCGGTTAATTCCAGTAACAAACTCTGCACCTCAAATGTCAGTGCCATCAACCTCATACGCCGACAGTATTTTTGGAACCGGTTCCTACCACAGTGCTCCGAGCACCGTTGGAACCACAATTCCTTTCAGCTCCCAGAACTAAGTATTCCCCCCTCAATAGATCCCACAGTGGGACAACTTCAAACCCCTTTTTAGAGAGGCCAGAATCCCCTTCAGGCTTTTCTGTCCATTCCTCTAGGAGTCTGACGGAAGTCGACATTGTGAGGCTGATGAATCAACTCTTCCTGGCGAGGGGTCTGTCAACTTCTTCCTAGGTGTCACTTCCTTCTGAAGATGGGACTTTTTCCTCCAAGGACTCCACCAGACGTTCCTCCTCTAATCTCCATTGCAACCTTGGAGACCATGACTCAGATTTCCCCGAATCCAGCTGTTCTGGTGCTGTCAGCTTTTTTGCTTTCAGCCCCAGTGTCTGCCCTGAGGTCCTTGGTTCCTCCAGAACCGATGGACTCTCAGGGTCATAGCTCCACTGCCTCATTCATGGTCTGTTTCTCGGCTTCGATCTTGCTGGTGGTTTCCTCCGACTAGAGTGGGACCATGGTTCCAAGGTTGTCCTTCCTGATTCAGGGCTATCATCCCTCTTTGGGGGGGCCTGCCTTTAAGGTCATGGAGGGGGCCTTGGCCTCTGCAGGCACTCAGCTGGTTTATTCCCCATTGGAACATTTTCCCAGGATTCCCTGTGGTCCAGAACGTCCACCAACCTCCACGCCTGGATATCGAAGCTGTGGGACACCCCTGTACAGGGCCTTAACTCTACTGAGTCCTCCACAGAATTTTCCACTGAGAAGGTGCCCTGGAATAGGATGTGTAAGAGGAAACCCCTAGATTCCCAGGAGGAATTTGTCATGGAGGAAACGGACTTCGATGACAGGGAAGGTTCCCCCCAGTCACCCCCAGAAGACGTCTCCTTTGAAGACATTCTTGAAATACTAAAGCAGAGGGGTAGCTGGAAGCCCCAGGACCCATCCTCAGAGGAGTCTGTGTACCTGGAAGCTTTCAGTGCTCACCCATCTACCTCTTGGGTGTCTCTGCCTGCTGACAAGCTTAAGTTGGTCTCACAGCTGACATGGAAGGTCCCTAATTCCATAGAGCCAATCCTCAGGAGACCGGATAAAATCCTTTCAGCTCCAGAGGACCATCAGCATTGGGCCATAGGTGGTTTAGTAGTAGATGCCATGGTGGTTGCGGCAGCCACCAAGAAGCAGCTAGCAGAAGAAAGTTCCACTGTTCATCTCCCTAACCGAGAGTCCAGGGTGATAGGTTTGGGAGGAGGGTCTATGCTTCTTCGACCTTTGCCTTACAGTCATTACATTTCATGGCACACTTCACTAGACTTCCGGTGGATCTGATCAAGGAGCTCTCAGATACCCTTGCAGGAGCTGTGTCTGACGAGGTACAGGATAATGTAGCCTCCAGCTTGCCTTCCTGGAGTCTATCTCTAACTTGTCCACGAGGCTTATTGCAATGGAGCCGAAGGGGCGACTAGGGCAGCTGGTTCCAGCGTAGCCATAAGGAGGCATGCCTGAATGTGCCTGTGTGAATGTGTGGAGCCATTTAAGTCTTCATTCGTCAATGCCCCGTTTGACGGATCTTCTCTTTTTGGTCCCAAAGTCAAAGATACCTTGGCCAGATGTGAAAAGGATGGAAAAACCCTATCTGCCATGAGTATACATTTCTCCACTCCCCAATGCTCCTATTCCAGGAACCAGAGAAGCGGAAAAATATTGTTCAGGAAAACCCAAGGGCCTTTCCAGGGCATACATGGTACTGACTCCCCTTGAGGCAGAGGGGGAGATATAATGGAAGATGCCAACCTCACAGTAAATGTGGCTCGCAAAATCCGGGTTCCAGAGACTCTTTGTCAGGGAAACCCTACCAGCGCTCCTGAATGGAGGCCAGATTGCTTGCCTGTGGAGACATTTGGGAGAAGACTATCCTTGCACCCACTAGCCTGGCAAAAAATAACCACAGATGCTTGGGAGCTAAGGATCATTGACAGAGGATACTACATTCCCTTCATTCTCACTCCAAAAGCAAGAAAAAGAAGAATCCCCAATGTTCCACCCAGTCAGAGGGATCAGGCAGCTCTTGAAATTCAAAAGCTGCTAGAGAAAAAGAGTCATCCAAGAAAGTCCCACCAGACCAGATAGGATCTGGATTTTACTCAGGATTCTTTTTGGTGCCAAAAAAGACAGGTGACTGGAGACCAATTTTGGATCTCAGCATTCTGAACAAGTTTGTTCGGCAGACAAAATTCTGGATGGTCACGGTTCAGTCTGATGTTCATCGTGCATACAGCTGCAGTAATCACAGATGGGTTTTCTGCCATCAGGCGGGTCCTCGGTCGGCCGAATTCCAAAGTCTAGGTCCGGCGTCGGTTGCTGTCGCTTTCTTTCCTGACGTCAGAGCGACAGGGGTATATAAGACACAGCCGACGCCATATTCTTCAGTCTTTTTTGCCGCACGGTGCCCGAAGCAGAAGCAGTTCGCAAGTGCCGGTCAGCCAGCTCCTGAAATTACGAATAATTGGAAACCGAAGTCTTCTTTAAAGCTAAGTACCCCGTTGGGGAAACTTTTCTTGCCTCAGACCGATGTCAGACAAAGTTAACAATTGTATTTCTTGTGGGAAGCAAATACCGCATAAGGATTTCCATTCCCTCTGCATACCTTGTTTAGGCCCAGACCACGACGTCTCGGCCTGTCGCTTTTGCGCTACTTTCAATAAACGCACTATTAAGCGTCGGGCGGAGTTCGCCCAGCACTTTTTTGGTAAAGCCTTTGATTATAAAATGTCATCGGATACTCCGACTACCATTTTGTCCAAAAAACGCAAGGACAAAGACCGACACGCGAGGTCCGCGGTCTCCACCGACACCACGCCAAAACCGGCTACACGTGGTCTGGTGCTCAGCGAGGCACCTACGCAGCCCCTGACTACCGACGACACTTCTTTGGCGATGTCCTCTGTAACCGAGACCGCAGGTACCTCGGCCCATACCCAGACTACAACCACCGAAGCCACTGTGAGTGTTGAGCCTCCTAATGTGGACAGGTCCACTTCCACCCATGGTGTCTTTAGACCCTCATCTTCCTTCTCCATAAAGGCCTTTACTAAGTCCAAATCAGCCATGCATCCCAAGAGGCCTGTTGCACAGGGCCCATCTCCAGGCCCCATGCCTAAAAAGCAGATGCTAAAAATGGCTGAGGATTTAATTACTCTTATCAGGGGTTCCCAACCCCCTCCAGACAAGAAACCCAGAGTGGAGGAAGCTTCTCCCTCTTCTGACCAAGACTCCATTTTTTCAGAACATTCTGATGAAGAGGAACACTCGTACTCCCCTTTTGAAGATTCGGATGCTGAGCAGTCCATTCCTTCTGTATCTCCCCCAGAGGATTTCTCTTTTGGGGAAACCTTGCACACCTTGAGGGAACACTTCCATTGGGAAGGCCAAGACTGTTCTGATTCCAAGAAAAGACTTAGGGAATTTCTTTTGTTACCTCAGCACAGACCTCTGGCGATACCTCCTGTCTTGGACATACTTGATGATGTTTACTCGGAGGCTTGCCTAAATCCAGATTCCCTGCCTCCTGCCCCAGTCAAGCCTGATAGGTACTACCAAGTTCCTAACTCTCACCAATTTCTTTACAAAAAGCCATAATGCTGACCCTGAAACCATTTCTCAAGGCCCCAAGGGAATGAAGGCCTCTACTGCTAAGAATCCACTACCTTCCGAAAGAGAGTCTAGATCCTTAGAAAGGTGGGGAAAAAGGTATATACCTCGGCCACCCTAGCCATGAGGGCCTTAAATTGTCAGTTCCATATGCTTAAATATCAGCAGTTTCTGTTATCACAATTAAGAAATAAAATGTCTCAACCTGAACAACCAGATTTGAAGGAGTTGCAGGATATGATGCATAGTGCAGAACAAGTGGGTAAACACACCTTACAATGTGGCTATGATGCCCTAGAGGCCTCAAGTAGAGCTGCTGTGACAGGATCAGTCATTCGTAGACATGCCTGGCTTAGGGAACAAACCTTGCCTGACCATGTTAAAGCTAAGCTACTAGATGCTCCTTTACAAAAGGATGTACTATTTGGTACTAATGCTGAGGAGATACTACGGAAAATGGAAGAAAAAGCTAAATCTATGCAAACTGTCAAAGCTTTTCTACAGGTTCAACCACCACGTTTTAGCAGAAATTGGCCTTCAAAGAACTGGTCCTTTCCAGCCACAGGCAAGCCACAAAGAGGTAGATACAGGCGCACAAGGGGCAGAGGGCAACCTCAAGGATCATATAGAGGCAGACAATGGCAAACTCCAGCACCAAGAGGTGGCGAAGACAGTGCACAGCAATACAGGAAACAAACCCAATGACTTCCCCCTTTTCATGCCAAGCAAGTCTCAGCTGACAGCACCCTTGGGAGGAAAGCTGGCATTATTTACAAGAAATTGGCATATTATCACAACAGACAAATGGATCCTGGACATTATAAACAGAGGCTACAGATTTCATTTTCACACTCTTCCAAAAATGAGAGGCATGCCGAACCTGCCACACAATCAAAGGGCAGAGGCTCAAATACAAATTTCAAAGCTTATGGCCATGAAAGCTATTCAAGAGGTACCTACTCACGAACAAGGTCAAGGTTTTTATTCCAGACTTTTCTGGTACCAAGGAAAGGAACCGACTGGAGACCCATTTGGACTTATCCATCCTAATCACATTTCTACTGCACCAGAATTCAAGATGCTCACATTACAGCAGCTTCTTCCCATGCTGGGCAAGGAGTTTTGCTGGTAACATTGGACCTCAAGGAGGCATACCTGCATGTCCCAATCAGACAAAGCTGCAGAAGATACCTCAGATTTCTTGCAGGTTCAATCCACTATCAATTCTCTGCATTGCCCTTTGACTTATCTACTGCCCAGAGTATTCACGAAATGCCTGGCATCAGTAATTGCCTACTGCAGACTTCAAGGGATACAAATTTACCCTTATTTGGACGACTGCCTGATCCAAGCGGACAACAAGCACATACTTCTGGAACATCTGGCTTATGTAACACGGTTATTGAATTCTCTGGGATACACAGTCAACAAAGAGAAATCCAGGCTAACACCATCTCAGAAAATAACTTTCCTGGGTGCCAACTTGGACACAAACACCCAGATGGCCTATCTTACGCCAGAAAGACAAAGGCAACTAACTCATTACTTCAAAATACTAGCAAATTGTACCAGGCTCACTGCAAGGAAAATCCTGCAGGCTCTGGGCTTCATGGCATCTTGCATTCTTCTAATCCCATGTGAAAAGTTGCATATGAGGAAACTTCAATGGTACCTAAAAAACCTATGGTCTCAACACAGCCACAGTTTGGAAACAATAATACCAATAATCCCATGTTTGCAAAAGGAATTTCTATGGTGGGCCCAAGCATGCCAAACAAACACAGGTCTTCCATTCTGCAAGCCTCAAGCAAATCAAGTCATCACAACAGACGCCTCAGACTACACCTGGGGGGCGCACATGACAGACAGGTGCATTCAGGGCAAATGGTCCCAAAAGGAAAAGCACCTTCACATCAATCAAAAAGAAATGCTAGCAGTGATAAATGCAATTACAATTTTTAAGGACCTCCTGCACCCAGGGCAATTATTGATAAGAACAGACAACACCACAGTAATGTGGTACATAAACAAACAAGGTGGAACACATTCATACCCCCTGTGCAGGCTAGCCATGTCACTTTGGAACTTGGCTCTGGAATGGCAAATTGAACTTCAAGCACAGTACTTGCCAGGATTGGAAAACACGCTGGCAGACAATCTAAGCAGAAATATGACAGATCCACACGAATGGAAGTTGCATCCTCAAGTGTTTACAAAGATAATCCAAGCGTGGGGAAGACCAGACATAGATCTCTTCGCCTCCCACAGGAATCATCAATTGAAAAAGTTCTGTTCAAGGACCTTTCATCCAAAGGCCTGGAGAGTGGACGCCCTTTCTTTCAGTTGGGCAGCATGGACAGTTTACGCTTTCCCACCTTTGCCTCTTCTGCCCAAGGTGCTCTTGAAAGCAAGAGCAGACAGACCAAAGATGATACTGATTGCTCCAGACTGGCCAAGACAACACTGGTACCCACTCCTGAGGAGCCTAACACATACTCCTCCCTGGACCCTACCTCTAATGCCTCTTCTACTTACTCAGCACAGCTACAAAACTCTTCACAGTCAGCTGAAAACACTCAATCTGGCTGCATGGAAAATTCCTTAACACCACAACAGACCCTACTCTCCAAAGAGGTGCAGGATGTCATTTTGGAGGCCAGAAGGCCATCTACTAGAAAGGCTTACTCCGCAAAATGGAAACGGTTTTGTTCTTGGAATGAGAAAAAAGGCCAGGATCCTAGAAAACTGAATTTGCCTCAGATATTATAGTATCTAGCCGAGCTGTGGACTTTCATTTTCCTCCATCAAAATTCATGCCTCAGCCATTTCTGCAGAATACAACACTGATCCACCCTTATTCTCTCACCCACTTTTAAGACAGTTCCTCAGAGGAGCTAAGAATATAAGACCTCCAAGGAAACAACCCATACCAGCCTGGGATCTTAACTACATTCTAGAAAAATTAACATTACCTCCCTTTGAACCAGCTGCCTCAACAGATTTGCAATATTTGTCCTGGAAAACAGCTTTCCTTCTGGCCATTACCTCAGCTCGTAGGGTTTCGAAACTACAAGCCCTCATGGCTGTGCAGCCCTTTCTCATCTTCCATCAGGACAGGGTTTCCCTACGAACCAACCCGTCATTTATGCCTAAGGTAGTATCCAGGGTAGCTTTAAATCAGGCCATACACTTACCTACCTTTTACCCCAATCCTCAAAACAAAGGGGAAAGGCTGCTACATTCCTTAGACATCCATAGACAGCTACGTTACTATTTGGACAGAACACAGCCCTTCAGGAAATCAGAACAACTTTTGTGTCCTATGCTGTAGGAGCTCAAGGGAAGCCAATTTCCAAACAGACAATTTCAAAATGGATAGGCCATTGCATACGGTTTTGTTACTCCTTTCATGGCAAACCTGTTCCTACAGGCATCAGATCCCACTCCACAAGGGGCACAGCTACCTCTACAGCCTTCCTCAGAGGAGTCCCTACCAAAGATATTTTGGAGGCAGCCACTTGGAGTTCTGTGCATACCTTTACAAAACACTACCACCTGCTTTTATATTCCAAAACTAGAGCAGGCTTTGCCACTGCTGTGCTGCAGGGCATTCTGGCTGCTCCCAGTTCCACCTAGTGCCTACCACCCTGTGCGTAGCTTTGGGATTCTACCCATCTGTGATTACTGCAGATGTATGCACGATGAACATAGTACAGTTTTGTACCTACAATAAATGTAGATGTTCGAGTGCTAATACAGCTGCAGTACAGGTTTCCCTCCCTCCTTCCCCTCTTGGTAAAGGCCTAGTGGCTAACACCTCCTCATACAACCTGATTGGGTTATCCTTCTATGGTGTATTTGCTTGCAACTACTGATTTTTGATTATATTGCATTGCTTGACTATATATATATATAATTTATGTATTGCCTTCCTTCTGGGGGCACCTAACATCTGGGGCAAGAAAGACTGAAGAATATGGCGTCAGCTGTGTCTTATATACCCCTGTCGCACTGACGTCAGGAAAGAAAGCGACAGCAACCGACGCCGGACCTAGACTTTGGAATTCGGCTGACCGAGGACCCGCCTGACGGCAGAAAACCCATCTGTGATTACTGCAGCTGTATTAGCACTCGAACGTCTACATTTATGGTAGGTACAAAACTGTACTTTCTCCCCTTCTTAGGGAAAGATGATTGGATGTGCTCTGTAGACCTCCAGGACACACATTACCACATAAAATGGACAAGCACTCCAGGAGGTTCCACCACTTGTGGGTGGGAGCCAGTCATTACCAGTTCAGAACTCTGGCCTTCGGTCTCACCACAGCCCCCTGGCTATTCACCAAGTGAATGGCAGCAGTAGTAGCTCACCTGAGACTGCACGAATTTCCAGTGTTTCCTTATTTGGAAGACTGGCTCCTTACCGCTCCCACCAGGCATCTAATCGATCAGACAGCAGATTTCACCCTACGCATTTGTTCTGTTCCGGGTATAGCTTAAATCTTGCCAGGTCTCAACTAAGTCCAACCCAACAGTTGGATTTTGTAGGATCTTGTCTGAATACAACCTCTTGCATAGCCTCCCTTCATCTTCACAGACTGCAGAAGGTAAAATCCCAGGTGGAGTGGACATTATTCTCTCCGACAATATTCCTGCTCTACTAGTTCTACAGGCTCTAGGATCCATGGCAGCAGCCATCACATTGGTTCCGCTAGTAGGGTTTCACATGAGAATTTTGTAGTGCCTTCTTGCCTCCCAGTGGTCCATCCTCACTCATCCCCTGACTCATCTCGTCAAAATTACCAACCGTTGCAAGAAGGACTTATCTTGGTGTATGGAATCCAAGGAAATTCTTTTAGGCCAACCATTTGTTTCACCCCATCCCAAGGCCGTAGTGACCACAGAGGCCTCCCAGATTGGGGGGTGGGCATTATCAGGGAAAAACACTCCCAAGACAGTTGGTCCCTGACAGAGGTCAATCTGCATATCTGTGTTCTGGAACTGAGGGCAGTGCTCTGAGCATTGCACGCCTTTCAAACTGCCCTCCCATTAGTAACGATCGCAGTTCAGTCAGACAATATGTTTGTACTCTGGTACATCAGCAAACAAGGTGGAATCAAGTCTTAACCCCTGTGTCGAGAAGCCTTCATGGTGTGGCAATGGGCAATCTCTTCAAATCACTTTCTGGTAGCAACGCACATCCCAAGGAGCTCCAACATGATTGCTGACAAGTTGAGCAGATGCATTCAGTCTCTCAATCCCAGAGTGAAGGAGATTTTCCATCACTGGGGTCAACTGTGCTGCAACCTATTTGCATCACCCTAAAATAGCAGCTACTTTGCCCTAACCCTCCTCAGGGGGAGTCCCTTGAGACACACCCTCCTTCATGATTGGCCATCGGGACTACTCTATGCCTTTCCGCTGTTCCACTAACACCTCACTTCTTGTAGAAAGCCATAAGGTTAAAGAGCAGGGTGATTCTCATTGCCCCATTCTGGGCTTGCCAAGTTTGGTTCCCCTTTCTTTGGCCTTGCTTACTTCAATGTCCATGGACTCTGGACCCGGATCCAGGTCTCCTGTCCCATCTTCAAGGACTAGTTATATTTATTTTTTATTATTTATTGCATTTGTTTACCGGGAAGGTCTACTGGACCTTGGTGAGCCCATTTTCAGTGGAGGCCCGGGGTGAAAAGCTCCACATAAAAGTCAACATTACAGAAATGCAAATATCAAAAAATACAAATATCAAAAATGTAGCACTATTTACAGTTTTTTAGCAATTTCATTGCAGTTTTATTGTAGTCCATTGATGATATTAACATGTACTTTTGGTCATATAGATGCAATAGACATTACTGGTTGGGAGGTAGAAAAAACAGTAACATTGTATACAATTATTTACATGCATTTAAAATCTGTGTAGGCAGTGTAGTAACAGTCATAGATATGGCTACAGACCTGCTAAGAGTGCATACCTGTAGCCCCAGAGAGTGGGAGTAGTGATAAGAGATATTTTTGGCATGGGCATAACCAGCAGGTAGAGAGGTGTTGACTGAGGGATTTTTTTAAAGAGAGCAGGGTATGAGATGGAGGTTATTGAGGTTGGGAGGTTATTCCAAAGTTTGGAGGAGTAAAGCATTTGGCCATTTGGAAGTTGATGGTTATTGACTTTAAGTAGAATTTTGTTTTCAGATCTAAGGTGTCTGTTTGGATGGTACAGAGTTAATATAGAGGAAAGAGCTGGACAAGCTGTTGGTTTATATATTATTTTATGTGCAGTAATTAAGTGGAAGTAGTTGAGATAGAGTGGAAGTTCAAGTCAGTTTAGTTGTTGCAGTGAGGAACAGTGATGTGATGAGGATCTAGCATTTGTTGCAAATCTAGCTATTTTATTGCAGCATATATCAAGTTTGTTTTTTTAGTGAAGAGTATATATTAGTGAGGATGGCAGCACCATATAGGAGGGATGAAAGTAGGAATGCAGAGGCTAGTGTTCTTTTGACATTGTTATTTAGTTAATAGCTATGTCTGTAGAGGGTACCTAGTTCATGGTGTGTCTTTTTGATGTTATTGAGTATGTGGGGTTCAAAAGTTAGGGTTTCATTGAGAGTGACTCCTAACAGTTTAGTACTGGGGACAACTTCTATGGAGGTATTATTTTGGGAGAGGATAGAGAATGCAGCCCTGTTCAGGGGTGTTGTTTTTTTGGGAGTGAATATAATCAGCTTGGTCTTGTTTGGGTTGAGAGCGAGGTGATTATTTGACATCCATTTTTCAGTGGATGTGAAGGCATTTTGGGTTAGTGGTTGAAGCTCAGAAGGGGTTTTTGCAGTGCAGATAATTGAGTCATCTGCATATTGTATTACATCAGCCTGTATTAGTGACTCATGGAAATTGTTGATGAATAAGTTGAATAGTAGGGGTCCCAATATTGAGCCTTGGGGGACACCTGTGGAGATTTTTAAAAAGGTGGAAGATGATTGCTGCCATTTAGCTGATTGGTATCTGTCAGAAAGGTAACTAGAGAACCAATTTAGGGTTGGGGTGATGCACCTAGGTTATTAAGTTTAGAGAGTAAAATGGGGTGAGAAATTGTATCAAATACCTTTGAAAGTTTGAGGAAGAGTGAAGAGACGATCAGACCTGAATCGCGTGCTCGATTTACTGTACCCAAAAAGGAGATGAGGACTGTATTTGTGCTATGGCCTGGTCTAAAGCCATGTTGGGTAGGGGTGAGTAGTTGGGTGTTGATTAAGTGGTTGATTAGTTGGGTGTGGACACATTTTTCAAGTTATTTAGAGATTGGGGAGAGAATGGCTATTGGTCGGAAGTTTGAGATGTCAGAATTTTTGCCACCCTTGTGCAGGGGCAGAATGTAAGCTTTTTTACAGATATTGGGTACGCAAGACTCTTGGATTGATCTATTGATTAGTATACTAATGGGGTACACTATGGAATCAGCAGTTAGGAATTCAGCAGGTAGGTTGTCAGGAGCACAAGAGCAGGGTTTGAGTTTATGAAGCAGCTTCTTTATGGTGCTTGTGGGTATGGGACTGAAAAAAAAAGATGGTTGTGGGGATGGTTTAGAATAAGTAGTATATTGGTCTGGTGAGTTTAGGTTTGAAGAGGGGAAAGTAGTGGTCAGCTTCGCAATGGTGTCAATAAAATATGTGTTGAAGCAAGAGGCAATATCTGAGGGGGTGTTCTCAGGGTATGGGCAGGGATTGGAGTTAGACCTGGGTGAATAAGGGAATTTATTGTTCCCCAGAAATTTTGAGGGTTTAGTCTATGCTGGTTTTGTAGCTTATGGTAATAGTCTTTTTTTATCTTTAATAACCTGTCTTTTGGCTTGATTACGTAGTTGTTTGTATTGTACCAGGTCAGCTGGGTTTTTGTGTTTTTGCCGTGTTCTCCAAGCTTTATCTCTAGAGGACATGATTTGCTTTGTGGGTTTTGTGAGCCAAGTTGCGTGGTTAGTCTTGACTCTCTCTATTCTCGGTGGTGCTACCTCATCTAGGATTTTGATAAATGTTGGACTGAATAATTCAATTGCTTCATGTAGGGGAATGTTATGTAATGGAGTCCAGTTAGTATGATATAAGATTTCATTTAGAGGTTCTGGAGAGAAATTGGACAGGTCTCTTATTAGTTTTAAGTGATTATTACCGGTCATTGTAGTAGTTTTGCCGATGGCGAAGGCTGGTAGGTGGTCACTGATAGTGTTTGGTAAAGTTCCAGAAGTTAAGATTTTATTTGGGTCAGACACAAGGATCCAATCTAAGGTTGAGCCTTGTTTCATTTGATTGTTGGGCCTGGTTATATCAGAAATTAGTTGGGTGTAGTTGTATAGGTTGATATTTGTTTGGAGGTTTTGATTAGTGATATTTGACCAATTTATATTTACATCCCCTAATATGATAGTTTCATTTTGAGTATGTTTGGATGACCAGGCCAGAATCTCTTCTAGAATGGGAATGTTATCGCCTGGGGGAATGTATAAAACTATGATGTATAGGGTTTTGTGGTTATTTAGTTTTAATATTGTAACTAAGACTTCAGCAGGGGACAAATGTGGAATGGGTTTTGAGTAGGGAACTATGGTATAGCTACTTGGGTATAGTTCCCCGCCCTTTTTGTGTGGTTTGTCGTTTCTAAGGCATGAATAGTTGGGGGGTAGGAATTCTGTATTATTTATGCATGGCTTCAGCCATGTCTCTGGCATAGGTATAACCATGCATGGAAGTGGGGAATTATGTTTCTAATGCTTTGTATATTAATGGTAGTAAAGTTTAGAGATTTGGTGGGATTTGCATTTTGGAAAGAGGCCCTGGGTTTAGTTCACCCCAACTTGAAAACCCTCAAGCTTACAGCTTGATTAATCCAGTTCCATTGATTGCCAGGCAAAATAATTAATATTCTCCAGTTCAAAAAATGTTGTCTTCCATAGGCCTTCCATTAGGAAGCTGTACCTCAGCAAATGTAAAAGATTTTCTATTTGGACACGCAATACTGGATTTGATCCCTTTTCGGCACCAGTTGAAAAGGTTTTACAATTTTTGACTACACTCTTCAAACAGGGAGCTTCTTCTACCATCAAAGTTCAGCTTGCTGCTATTTCTAATTTCCATCACGGTTTTGAAGAACATTCATTAATCTCAAGTAGGGTGTGTAAGGTTTTTCTGAAAGGAACCTTAAGATTAAAGCCTTCTTATAGGGACCCTCTCGTTCCTTGGGATCTCACTTTGGTTTTGCAGTCCTTGGTCCATTCCCCCTTTGAGCCAGCAGCTACCTGTGATTTGAAACTTCTTTCATGGAAGACCATTTTCTTGGTAACCATTACATCCACTGGAAGGATTTCAGAGATTCATGTGTTAACCTCAAAACCTCCATATTTGATTTTTCATAAGGACAGGGTATTGCTAAGAACCAGTCCATCCTTTCTTCCAAAAGTAAGCTACTTCTGCTGCTTTCCACTCTAAGGTCTCCAGGGATGACATATGTACAGCAGCAACTTGGGCTTTCCACATACCTTTATCACTTGTTACAAAGTGGATCTGGTCTCAACGGGAAGAGCATCATTTGGTTCTATGGTGCTCAGGAATATCCTCCCACGATATGTAAGGTAACTGGGGACTCTGTCCCATATGTCAAGGATGAATGAAGATTGACAACATCAGATAAAGAAGTTATGGACTTGCATAACATTCCATCTGTGTTGTTGATCTTCATTTATCCTTGACACCTACCGCTCCTTCAGACTCCTTTGAGGAACGGACTTTAGTACTGGTTATTTGTTGTTTCATGTATGACCTTGGACATAGCCTCACAATTGTTATAGGACTGTTTTTCTTTATCTTTCTTTAAAGCTGCAAACTTGATCTGAGGTAATCTAGAGAGGGGCATTTTGGGTAGGGACATAGCTCGAGAGTTTTTAGTTTGTGCAAGCTGTTATAAGAGAGTCAGAACAGAGTCCCCATACGTCAAGGATTATTGAAGATCATCAACACAGATGGAGCAATATGGTAAGTTCATAACTTCTTTTTTTGGGTCTCTGTTGAATCAGCGAACGCTTAAAAAAGCAAACGCTGGTTCATCGACCCTAGTTAACCGAAAGATAACAATCCCGACCACTTAGAACAATGATTTTTCCCAGGGGAAAAAATTGCTGTTCCACAAACAAAAAACAAAAAAAAACAGTATTTAATGTGTAATTTAATGTGTAATTTAATGCAGAATATACACTGATACAGCACCAAACTCTGTCACTTTAAAAGCGGTAATTAATAAGTAACTTTTTATAACAAACCACACGTACTACTGTTGCAGCTTTAGCTACACTGTACCACTTTACTTCTTGATCAGCATAGAAGATAACTTTCCTGTACAACATACCTCTCCTAACAATTTCATTTGCTATAGTCTTTTTACATCGTGTTTTTCTCCTTGGTATTTTATTTTGGTCTTTGTACAAAAACATCTGTTTGCTGGTGTTTGGAGAAAAATATGTTTTCATCCTGTCGAGAAACAATACTGATATTGTTTTTTAAGGAACCATCTTTGTGGGAAACACGTATAACTGCTAATTTGATAAAGGCATTTCCATTCAAATTTCCTTGGTTAACAGTGTCATATGATAGAAAAACATACAGATTATTTTCCTGTTGTCCATTCTTTAAGGAAGCAGGTTAGCTTTTTTACTGACAATGTGAAATGCATACATCCTGTTTTTTACATTTTTGCTAAGTCTGTAAGAGGTCAGCTTTCTTGCTGACAGTGTAAAATGCATATGTTCTTGCTGATTCTGTAGGAAAACATTTCCATTAAGCAAATTCCTTATTTTTCAATCCACAGTCATTTAGTATGGATGCTAATCACATATTACTAAACTCTGTTTCTGCATTTAAGCAAGCTTTATTTTATACCTTATTTATTTTGCATATTTGTAATAGAATTACATTCAATCTTTTTATTCACTGTTAAATACACTGTAACAGCATTGACCCAAATAGAGATGCTATGCTGTCAGGGCTCAGTGGAACCGGTTCCAGGAAACCTAAACAGAAGGTGTTTTTACTCCAGCCTCTTCCTGGTACCCAGTAAGGAAGGCAGTTGATGGCCTATGCTAGACCTCTCTGCTATCAACCAAGTCTACAGTTTCCAAAAGTCAAGATGCTAAACATTCAAAAACCTTTGCCCATCTCTCCAAATGCCTACATGGTTACCCTGGATTTAAAAAATGCATACCTGTATATTCCCATACTGGAATCACACAGAAGTTATATGCTTCCAGACACTGTCTGTTCTCTGCCCTTTGACTTGTCTATGTCCAGGGTATTCACAAAATGCCTAGCCCCTCTGATCCCCTTCTAAAGAACACAAGGGGTTCAGATTTACCCTTATCTGGATGACTGTCTTATCCAGGCTACAGACCTGACAAATTTTCAACTCAGACTTGCTGTTCATCCAGAACCTCTTAACCTCCCTGGCATTCTCCATCGATGCACAGAAATCCCATACAGACCCCTCAACCAATATTCTGTTCCTAGGGGCTGTACTGGATTCCACCCTCCAAAACGCCTTCTTGCTTCCAGACAGGGTCTCATTGCTGACTCTGTACTTCCAAACATCATGGTCAGGGATGGCCTTACAGCCAGGGAACCTCAGGGCAATGAGTTACATGGCCTCTTGCATCCTGATGATTCCACTGGCCAGGCATCACATGAGGACACTTCAGTGGTACCTCAGAATTGCATGGCGCCAACATTCACAGCCACTCTCAAACAAGATAGAACTGATTTATTTATTTTATTTTAAATTTGTTTACTTGGGTGGGGGGGGGGGTCAGACTGGGATAGTAGCCCTTTTTCAACAGAGGTCTGGGGAGAAAAGTTCCAAAGTACAGTATAACAAGCACATGTTCTGTTACAAAATTAATTACACATTGGTTACATAGTAAGTCTTAGTTACATAGTTAACATGTAAATCTTAGTAGAATAACAGAATACAAGGTAAAGCAGAATGTGTATAGTTTGACAGAATGCAGTAAAGACAAAAAAATGCATCAGCTACTAATAAGCTTTAATGTAATGAACAATGAGCACGGGGTACTTAGCTTTTTAGAAGTCTTCGAAGTAGTATTCGGTAGTAGTAATCTCTGCATCTGACCGACCGGCACTTGCGAACAGCTTCTGCTTCGGGCGCCACGCGGCAAGAAAGACTGAGGAAAATGGCGTCGGCTGTTGCCTTTATACCCGAAGACCAGCAGAGATGACGTCGGGTGAAGTGCGACATCAGCCGAAGCCGGACCCAGACTTTGGAATCCGGCCGACCGAAGGGCTGCCTGACGACAGGACAACCCATTTGTTATGACTGCAGATGCATCCATGAAGGACATGTTATTGTGCCAGAAAGGTTGAAAAGGATAAAACTTAGGTGGGGGGGAGATGAGGTGGGGAAGGAGATTGAGAGAGGAGGGGAGAAAACTACTTCTACAAGAGTGAGATTATTGAAAAATGGTAAAGAGATGAGGTGTGAGACAGAATGAAGGGGAGAATGGTGTTAGGATGGGGTGTGAGGGTAATAGAAGAAATAAGGTGAAGATATGGTAAACAGAGATAGAGTGAAAGGGGGAAGGATGTTTACACTAGAGTGTGTGAGTTAGGGAAGTAGGAAAAGAGGGAAAGTAGGGAAAAAAGAATATGGTGGATAAGCCTGGGGCCGTGCATGAGCAGAGCTAGTTGTTAAGCGTGTCCTGAGAAGTTGTTTAAAATTGGATGGGATGGTGGTATTTCGGATATGTTGAGGGAGGATATTTCTGTCCCTGGATGTATGCCTGCTCAACCTGATAGACTTCTTCGAGTCTGTCACCAGAGCTGTGGATGAGGGTAAGGTAGTTCACACAGCCTACCTAGATCTTCCCAAGGCTTTCGATCCCATCCGTCACTCAGGAATCATAGATAGACTCACTAAACTAGGCATAAACCCCTATGTCATAAGATGGGTTGCCAACTGGCTCACTGATAGAACCCACACTGTGAAAGTAGCGGACTCCAAATCTGACTACCAACCAGTTACAAGTGGTGTCTCACAGGGGGATCGGTCCTAGGTCCTCTCCTATTTGGCATCTACTTCTCTGAAGTTCAAATCAACACAAAGGGACTCTGGCTGACCAAGTTTGCAGATGATTGCAAACTGGGAGCCATTATTGATTCTCCAACTGATGTAGGTTCATAGGTACATATTAGGCTATCGGCCCAAGGGCCTACATAAGCCTAGCCAACAATATTCCTCGGCTTACGCCACCCAAGAAAGTTATTGTCCTGTGCCACTGTCGAGCAGAGACACAGAAGTGATCCCCGGGGTGTATTTCCTATTTCCCATCCACTCATCAAGATTTTTCTTGAAGAGTGCTAATGAAGAACTTTGCTTGACATAGATGGGTAGCCTGTTCCAGAGTATGGGAAGTCTCTGGGACAGGAATCTATCCCTCCATCATGTCCTGTTTATTGTGGTGACAAGGTTTAGGTCCCTTGAGCGTGTAGCTTGGAGGGATTGGGATTTCTTTAGGTGTAGCATGTCCAACAGCTCTGGATTTGACATAGCTTTATATGTTAGGCAGAGATCACCTCGGAGTAGGTGATATGCTACGGAATAAAGCTGGAATTTTTTGAGATGGTCAGTGTAGGGCATATGTTTGAGGCCAGTAATCCCCTTTGTGAGGTACTTCTGTGGCCTTTCCAGCTGCTGCAGATGTCTTGTGAGGTACATTCCAAAAGGGGTGTTGTACTCTATAATGTGTCCGAGTGTCGAGTAGAGGGGAACAATTACCTCTTTTTTCCAGGATGAGAACCCGTTTATAATGAGGTGTACCACGTAGAAGGACTTCCTGACTACTGTGGTGATGTAACTGTCAAAGGAGAGACTACTGTCCACCTGGGTCCCAAGTTCAAATATCACACATTCAGTGTTTAGTAGATTGCTGCCTATGTGGTAGTTCATGGGTACAGAGTTTATACCAAAGGGGATGACACTGCACTTTTTGGCATTGAGGTTGAGGCTCTGACACCAGGCATCTGGCTCAGCGAGGCCCATCTGTAGGATGTCCACATCATTTGGGGACTTGACTATGGCTCCTAGTTTGCAGTCGTCTGCGAACTTCATTAGCCTGTACTTCAGAGAAGTAGATACCAAACAGGAGAGGTCCCAGGACTGAACCATGTGGTACTCCACTTGTCACTGGTTGAGGTCAGATTTGGAGTCTGCAACCTTTACAGTGTGGGTTCTGTCAGTGAGCCAGTTGACAACCCATCTTGTGACATAGGGATTTATACCTAGTTTAGTGAGTTTAGCTATAATTCCAGAATGGGGGATGGTGTCGAAAGTCTTGGCGAGGTCAAGATAGGCTGTGTGAACCACCTTACCCTCATCTACGGCTTTGGTGACTGCCTCAAAGAAGTCGATCATGTTCAGGAGGCATGATCTGCCTTTCACAAACCCGAATTGGGTGGGATCCAGAGTTTGGAGGTTACCAATGTCGATAGTTCCCGGGATCAGTGGTGGTTCCCCCTTTGTGGAGTGGGATAACTGTTGCTGTGCACCATTCAGTGGACACGAAGCCTGATGCAAGGCTATTATTGAACATGGTGCTTAAGTGGGGAGCCAGTTCGTTCTGAATGAAGTTCAAGTAAAACGCAGCCTGGGATGTTGTCCGGTCCTATGGATGCTGTGTTTTTGGCTTTAGAGAGTGCAGCTTTTACCTGCGTAGTTGTGATTACAGGGACTCTGCATTCTTCCTGTACAGATATGTGCCCTTGGGGGGGGGGGGGGGGGTAAAGTTAGCACTAAACCTATCTGCCAGGTTGTTGGCAATATCAGTTGGTTCTGTAATTTTCATGCCGTTGTGCTGTAACTCAGAGCAGATATAGACATTCTACAAAAAGGCCTCACTGACACTAGTGACTGGTGCCAGAACCATGGCCTTAAGCTCAGTGCTAAAAAGTGCATTGTCATTCTCTTTGGAAAAAATTTGGTGCCCATGAACTACCACATAGGTGGTAGTCCACTAAACACCGAAGGTGTGATAAGAGACCTGGGGACGCAGGTTGACAGCAACCTCACCTTTGATAACCACATTGCCACTGTAGTCAGAAAGTCCTTCTATGTGGCACATGTCATTGCAAAAGGTTTATCATCCAGGAAGAAAGAGGTCATAATCCCTCTCTGCTCGTCCCTCATTGGACCTATTATAGAATACAATCCCCATTTGGTATGTACCTCATTAGACACCTACAACAACTGGAAAGGCCACAAAAATACCTCACTAAGATGATCTTGGGCCTTAGTCACATGCCCTATACGGACAGACTCTAAAAACTCCAGCTATACTCTGTCTCTTATCGCCTACTTAGAGGTGATCTCTGCTTGACCTACAAAGCCATGTCTGACCCAGAGCTGCTAGATATGCGTACACCTAAAGAAATCCCAATTCCTCCATGCCACACGCTCCAGGGACCTAAACCTCAATACCACAATAAACGGAACATGCTGGAGGGACAGGTTCCTAACCCAGAGACTTCCCATACTCTGGAACAAACTTCCCGTTCATGTCAAGCAGAGCACTTCACTGGCCCTCAAGAGAAATCTTGACGAGTGGATGGGCAGTAGGAAGATCACCCCGGGGATCACTTCAGTGGCCTTGCTTGACAGGGGCACTGAGAACTACCTTTGGGCAGCATGATGCCAGGGAATCTTCTTGGGCTAGGCTTATATAGGCTCCAGGGCTGTTAGCCTAGTACACACCTATAAACCTATTGGTAGAATAGAGAAACTCACCATAAGTGTTGTTGGATTTTGTGACTTATAGGTTCATAGGTAGGTACTAGGCTATTGGCCCTAGAGACTATATAAGCCTAGCCAAATGGTACCCTGGCTTTTGCCACCCAAGAAAATTATTTTCCTGTGCCCCTGTCTAGCAGAGTCACTGAAGTGATCCCCAGGGTGAATTTCCTATCTCCCATCCAGTCATCAAGATTTTTCTTGAAGAGTGCTAATGAGAAGCTTTGTTTGATATAGATAGGTAGTTTGTTCCAGAGTATGGAATTTATCTGAGGACTTTGGGGATCTATTATTGGAATAGAATTTTAGATTTTGAAGAGCTAGGCACTTATCTGGTTGGTATATTATTGAATGGGTGGTCATGAACTGATTGAGGGATAGGAGGTTTGGTAGTTCTAGCCAGTTTAGTTGGTGAAGAGCTGCACAGTGATGGTATCTGTGTGGTGAGTTTGTAGCAAATCTGGCAACTGTGTTATAGCAGAGTTTGGCAAGCTCATTTTTCTTAAGGTTGGTGAAGATGGGTGAGGTGTACAATAGGGTAGATAGTAGGTGGGTCCTGGCAATAACTTGCCCAGTGGAGTTAGAGAGATATGATTTGACTCTGTAGATAGAGCCAAGGTTTATATGGGTTATTTATGACTAGAGCTAGGTGTTTATCATCTCTCAAGCTATTGTCAATGGTGGCTCCAAGCAGTTTAGTGTGGGAGACAGGTTCAGTTTTGGTGGTTAGTGCTGAGTGGATGAGGACGGATGGTGTAGGGTTAGGTGATGCAGCTTTATTGCCGTTGAGAATGAGTTGATAGTCGGAGAGCCAGGTTTCTATGGCCGAGAAGGATGCTTGGGTAATATTTTGGAGCTGTGGAAGGGAGGGTGCAGTACAAATGAGTGAGCGTCATCTGCATATTGAATGATATTGGCTAGCTTGGTGGCAGAGTGAAGTTTGTTGGTTAAGCTGGTAAATAGGAGAGGCCCTAGAATTGAACTTTGAGGGACACCTACTGTGACAGGCAACATGGTGGATAGGCCACCTTGCCCATCTGACTGCTTCTTATGGGTCGGGAATCAAGCAAGGGAGGTTTGGCTGAGGTTTAACAAGGCTAGTTCATAGAGGAGTTTATGGTGGGAGTCTGTATTGAATGCCTTGGACATATGTAAGAAGATGGAGAATACTAGTTGTTCATTATTTTTGATTTGGTTGACTGTATTGGTGAAACTTATATGGGCGGTTGTAGTACTGTGGCAGGGTCTGAAGCAATTTTGGGTGCTGCTACATAGGTTCTTTCTTAGAAGGTAATTCGTGAGTTCAGTATGTGTAATTTTCTAGAATTTTTATGAGTGGGGATAATATGACTATTGGACTGTAGTTTGAGAGATCCGTTGTGGTGCCACCTTTGTGGGGGGGGGGGTGATATATGAGATTTTCCAGAGCTTGGGAATATATTGTTCCCAGATGGACCAGTTGATCAGAAGAGAGATAGGGTAAGCAATAGCATTGCCTGCTAGTTTGAGGTTTTCAGTTGGGAGATGGTATTCTGCAAGGAATGTGGGTTTCAGTTTAAGTTTTTTTATTGTGGTGGTTTGAATGGGTTTTAGGATGACTGAATTAAACGTTGTTTCAGCTTTTGTGGAAATGGGCAGGGGAGTATTTTTTTTAATTAGAGACAGCATGGTGTTGGTGAAGTATGTATTAAACTGGGTAGCAATGTTGTCAGTAGCATTTGTGGTGGTGGATGTTGGAGGTTATGATGATTGGCCTGGTTGAAGAAGTTGTTTTATAGCACCCCAGAATTTTTGTGGGTTGTTTGTGTTTTAGTTGGGTCTCAGCAGAGTATACTTTATCATGCTTAATTTGTTTTTTGAATAATTTCTTAGATGGTGGTAGTAGTCTAGAGTGGCCTGATTTTTATTTGCCTGACAATATGCCCAGGCTTTGTCTGTTTGCTGGAGTAGTGTTTTATTTTAGTATCATTGGATAACTATGGTGCATAGATAGATTTTACTCATACATTTCTGGAAGGTGCTAGGCTATTTAATATGTTTAAGAATTTGGTATTAAAGTGTTGTATGGCAGAGTCAAGTTGGAGATGCTTTAGGGGAGACCAGTCACAGTGATGTAGGAGTAATATGAAAATATCAGGTGAAAAATGTTTTTTTGTTGCAAATTTGTTTATATGTGACATTTCTTAAAAAGATAGGTAGGATGATGGTTGCTGAGGGTGTCTGGGAGGCATTCTGATAGGCTAGTGATGGTTTATTGGTTAAGGTTCAGCTGAGTGTTGATTGCCTTTTACTGTGTTTGTCTACTCTGGTTGGAGATTGTACAGTTTGTGTATATCCATATAGATTTATAAAGTTAGAGGGTTGTCGGAGGCATAGGTGAGCCAGTCCATGTTGAAGTCCCCCATTATTATGGTTTCCTGACTGAATGTGGAGGAACACTGGTGAAGAAAGGCTTCAGTTATAGAAAGGTTGTTGTTGGGTGAGATGTAGATTGATATAATGATTATATATTTTTTGGGATTAATTTTAAGACAGGTACATAGGATTTCAGAATCATTGAGTTCTGGAAGGTTTACTTCTGTGCATTTAACTCTGTGTATTATTTTTTTTTTTTTAGTTTACAGCTATATCACCACCCTGTTTATGCATTCTGTCTAGTCTGTGAGTGTTATAACCTGGGATTAAAATTTCATTGTCTGTTATATGAGATTTTAGCCAAGTTTCAGTTAAAACAGCTATGTCAGGGGAGTATTGGTAGAGGAAAGCTTGAAACTCATGTATTTTGTTTGTGAGGCTTCTCAGATTCATGTCGGTAAGAAGAAGGTCAGAGCTTTTATGTGAAGGATTTGTGATGATTTGGGAGTGGGTGGTGGTTGGTGTGCTGCCTCTTTCATGAGGTGGTTTAGGACATGTGTTAGGGTGGATATCTCTACTTTGTATGATGAGATATGAGTTATGTAGGAATGGGTGTAGTAGTTTGGGTATTTTGAGTATTTGCAAGTTGGAAAGAGTTGGTTGTTGTGCATATTGGTATATAAATAGATCTGTTTTGGAGCTTATAAAGAGATATGGTAATACGAAGATGTTTGTGTATGGGGTGTGAGAAGGAGAGAGAAAAGGGTGGGTAGGACTGGACATTTTAGTGATTAGCTGATTGTGATAGGAGGTCAGGTAAAGAGCTAAGATTAGTGAAAAGAGGAATGAGGAGTGTAACAGTAACATTGTAGGATAGGATGTTGGTAGTACTGGTTTGGTTGTGAATTATAAGTGGATGTGTGATATGGTTGCATTAATTTAAACTAGGTGGTGGAAGTGGAGGGAGGAAGTGAGTAAGTGATTTAGTAGGTTGATAGAGTGTTTATGTGACTTGTTAAGCAGTAGGGCTGGTGATTGGATAATTAAGTATGGTGGGTGTGGTTTGGATAAAATAAATGTAGTTGAAGTGGGGGTGGGAATTGGGGATATGGTAGAGGTACGGAGTGAGCCCAGTCAGAGCGAGGGTGAGTGGAGCAGGCAGGACCAGATAACAGTTGGCTGCAAAACCAATCTGTGAGCGGTAAGTAGAAGTGATCAGTTAGAAAGTAAAATTGAATGCACCACCCCCTTTCAGTCTGTCTTGCTGTTTTAAAAATAGTGACTCTCTACTAAAACTTAACTTTTTAGACAGGTAGAACTTAAGTTACGAACTTTCACATCTAACTCCTGTAGTGCACACTGCAGTGTTTAGGATAAACCATTTTTTTTCATCTTACCTTTAAGCATCTATTGCAAGACCACCAGTTATTGGAGAGCCCACATTCTGTCTCAGTAGTCATCTTGGTATTAGTGCTTTGATGTTCATCGTTTTTCACTGTTGCAGTCATTACAATTGGGTTATCCTGCTGGCAGGCTACCCGCAGTCAGCCTGAATTCCAAAGTCTAGGTCCGGCGTCTGTTGCTGTCGCCTCCTCTCTGACGTCAGTGCGCCAGGGGTATAAAAGATGCAGCTGACGCCATTTTCTTCAGTCTTTCTTGCCGTGCGGTGCCCGAAGCAATGCAAGTTCGCAAGTGCTGGTCGGCTGACTCCTGAGATTTTCAAACTCGAATTTCAGATCCGAAGTCTTCATTAAAAGCTAAGTATCCCGTTGGGGAAACTTTTTTCTTGCTCCAGACCGATGTCAGAAAAAGTTAATAATTGTATTTCTTGTGGGAAGCAAATACCTCATAAGGATTTTCATTCTTACTGCATTCCTTGCCTAGGCCCTGACCACGACGTTGCTAGTTGTCGGTTTTGTGCTAGATTTAACCAACGCACTATTAAGCGTCGGTACGATTTTGCATTTCATTACTTTGGCAGAAGATTTAATTATATAATGCCATCGGAACAGCCAACTACTGGAGTTTACAAAAAACGTAAAGAAAAAAAGGACAGGCATCCAAAGTCCAAAGCCGATGACGAGGCTTCTTCTAGGCCAGTCACCGGTTCGCCGGTTCTCAGTGAGGCGCTTTCGCAGCCCCTGACGACCACTACTTTAGAGCCGCAGGCCGATACCGACTCCCACATGGAGTCAACTAGGCCTACAGAAACTCAAGGTATTGGACCTTCGGAAACCTTTCCCTCAGATGGGTCCGGAGCCGCTGAGCAGGCACCGGCTTCTGAGGCCATTTTCAGGCCTACACAATTATATGTTAAAACTACTTCTGCTTCAAAGGCAAAGACTAAAGCAGCTTTAAAGACAAAAGAAACAAGTACAACAGCCCCACGGACAGGCCTCCATGCCTAAAAAACAGATGCTCAAAATGGCTGAAGACCTCATTACTTTGGTCAGGAGTTCTCATCCCCCTCCTGACAAGAGGCCTAGGCAAGAGGTAGAATATGAATCTTCAGATCAGGTTTCCATTTCATCTGATTCCTCTTCTGATCAGGAATACACTCTTCCTCCTTATGAGGATTCTGATGCTGAAGAATCTATCCTCTCATCTTCTCCTCCTGAGGATTATTCTTTTGGGGAAACACTGCATGCTATGAGGGAGCATTTCCACTGGGAGAGCCAAGATTATTCAAAATCTAAGAAAAGGCTCAGAGACTTTCTTTTACTGCCTCAGCACAGGCCCCTGGCTATTCCACCTGTGCTAGACATTGTAGATGATGTATTTGCAGAGTCCAGTCTGACTCCTGACTCTTTACCTCCAGCTCCTGTTAAGCCAGACAGATACTACAGGGTTACAGACTCCCAGAAATTTATTTTTAAAAACCCTGCTGCTGACCCAGAAACTATCTCTCAGGGTCCCAAGGGGGTCAAGGCTTCCACTGCAAAAAACCCTACCCCCTCTGACAGAGATTCCAGGGCACTGGACAGATTGGGAAAAAAGATTTACACTTCTGCTACCTTGGCTATAAGGGCTTTAAATTGTCAGTTTCATATGCTTAAATATCAGCAATACATTGTCACTGCTTAAACAGAAAATGTTGACAAATTCTGAATGTGCAGAAAATAAAGAAATGCAGGATTTATTGCATGCAGCTGAACAAGTTGGAAAGCATACTTTACAATGTGGTTTTGATTCTTTGGAGGCCTCCTGCAGAGCCGCTGTTACGGGTTCTGTCATTAGGAGGCATGCTTGGTTAAAGGAACAGAATCTGCCTGCTCATGTTAAAGCAAAATTATTAGATGCTCCATTACAGCATGATACCTTGTTTGGTGTTAAAGCAGAAGAGGTGTTGAAAAAAATGGAGGACAAAACCAAATCTATGCAAACAGTCCAGGATTTCTTACAGGTACAGCCTCCAAGATTTAGCAGACACTGGCCTACAAAGAATTGGTCCTTTCCAGTGTCAGACAGGCCACAAAGAGGCAGATACAGATGCCCTAGAGGTGGATCCCAACCCCAAGGCTCATACAGGTCTAAACAACGGGGTGCTTCTTCCTCCAAAAGCGGAGAAGACAAATCACAGCCATACAGAAAGCAGTCCCAATGACTCCCCCCTGCCAGTGCCAAGCACTTATCTTTTGACAGCTCCTTTAGGGGGAAAATAGCACTTTTTTCTCAAAACTGGCACCTAATCACCCAGGACAAATGAGTCTTGAACATAGTGTCACAAGGTTACAGGTTCCACTTTCACACCCTGCCAAGGGCAAACGGTATGCCAGACCTGCCAAAAAATCAATGGGCAGAGGCACAAAAACAAGTTTCATCCCTCATGGACATGAGGGCCATTCAGCAAGTACCACAGCAAGAGCAGGGACAAGGATTTTACTCAAGACTTTTCTTGGTGCCCAGAAAGGACAAAGCCTGGAGGCCAATACTGGACCTATCCATTCTAAACACATACCTGGATATTCCAAAATTCAAAATGTTGACTCTGCAGCAGCTTCTACCCATGCTGGGCAAGAAAGGCTTGGCTTGTAACTTTAGACCTAAAAGAGACATACCTGCATGTCCCAATCAGACAATCATGCAGAAGATACCTCAGATTCATAGCTGGCTCAATGCACTACCAATTCTCTGCACTGCCCTTTGGCTTATCTACTGTGCCCAGGGTCTTCACAAAATGCCTGGCACCAGTAATTGCATTTTGCAGACAAAGAGGAATACAAATATATCCTTACTTGGACGACTGCCTTATTCAACAGAGAACAAGGACATACTACTACAGCATCTGGCGTTTATAAAAAGATTATTGACATGCCTAGGGTACACAGTAAACGAAAAAAAATCAAAACTTGTACCCTCTCAAGAGATAATATTCCTGGGTGCAAGCTTAAATAAAACTGCCCAGATGGCTTATCTCATGCCAGATAAACAAAGGCAACTGACTACTTATTTCAAAAAGTTGGCAAAAAACACCCAGTTAACTGCAAGAAAAATTCTGCAGGCTTTGGGCTTCATGACATCCTGCATTCTGCTAATTCCATATACAAGACTGCATATGAGGAAACTACAATGGTATCTAAAAGGTGTTTGGACTCAACATTGCCACAGCCTGGAAACAATAATTACACTCATTCCCTGCCTGCAACAGGAGTTTCGATGGTGGGCAAAGGCCTGACACCACAACAAAGGGCAGCCATTCACCATACCCCCAGCCAGGCAGACATTGACAACAGATGCATCGGATTATGCTTGGGGGGCCCACATGGCAGGAAGATGTATTCAAGGCTCATGGTCCGCAATCCAAATGCATCTACATATCAATCAAAAAGAGATGCTAGCTGTTCAAAATGCCCTGACAGCCTTCAAGGACCTACTTCATCCAGGGCAACTACTGATAAAGACGGACAATACTACAGTCATGTGGTACACAAACAAGCAGGGAGGCACACATTCCTACCCCCTTTGCAGACTAGCCATGACTTTGTGGGACACAGCATTGACTTACCAAGTACATCTGCAAGCACAATTCCTGCCGGGAAAGATAAATACCCTGGCAGACGAACTAAGTAGAAACCTCATGGATCCCCACGAGTGGAAATTGGATCCACAAGTCTTCAACATGATAACAAGGAATTGGGGATGCCCAGACATAGATCTGTTTGCCTCCCCTCACAACTGCCAACTACAGAGATTCTGCACAAGGACTTATCACAAGCAAGCATGGAAAGTGGATGCTCTATCCTTCAGCTGGAAAAACTTAACAGTATATGCCTTTCCCCCACTGCCTCTCCTCCCCAAGGTACTCCTAAAAGTCAGACAAGAGAAGCCAAAAATGATACTGATTTTCCCAGACTGGCACCCAATCCTAAGAAACTTGACTCAATGCCCCGCATGGACATTACCTCAAATTCTTCACTTACTGACCCAACAAAACAATCAGATCCTGCACTGCCAACTCAGGACCTTAAATATGGCAGCATGGCGGATAATGTAACTTTTCAAAACACCCCTCTCTCTAAAGCGGTGATGGATGTTATCTTGGAGGCCAGGAGGCCCAGTACCAGAAAATCTTATGCAGAAAAATGGAAGAGATTCTGTGCTTGGAACCAGGCACAAGGAATTGACATCACTGTTCCAAATATCCCTCAGATTTTGCGATAGTTAACTGAGATGCTGGACAAAGGACTATCCTTTTCATCAATTAAGATTCATGCCTCTGCCATTTCAGCTCATTACAATACAGCGCCACCTATTTTTTCTCATCCTTTATTAAGGCAGTAACTCAGAGGAGCCAAAAACTTACGGCCTCCAAGGAGATCACCAATACCTGCATGGGACCTCAATTATGTCTTGGAAAAACTCACTCTGCCTCCTTTTGAACCAGCCGCTACAGCTGATATAAAATTTTTATCATGGAAAACAGCTCTGCTCCTAGCAGTAACCTCTGCAAGACGAGTCTCAGAGCTACAGGCACTCATGGCTGTGGAACCTTTTATCATTTTCCATCCAGATAGGGTTTCTCTAAGGACAAACCCCACATTTATGCCTAAGGTGTAGTGCTCAGTGTGGCCCTCAACCAAACTATTCATTTGCCTACCTTTTATCCAAGCCCACAGAATAAGGGTGAGAAACTTCTGCATTCTTTGGACATACAGACAACTGCGCTTCTACTTGGACAGAACCAAAGCTTTCAGAAAGACTGAGCAATTACTGGTAGCATATGCTGCAGGATCACAAAGAAAGGCTATCTCAAAGCAGACTATTTCAAAGTGGATAGGTCACTGCATTCGTTTATGCTATTCTCAACATGGCAAGTCAGTGCCTAAGGGCATTAGGCCACATTCAACCAGAGCAGCAGCCACTTCAGCAGCCTTACTCAGAGGAGTCCCAACCAAAGACATTTTAGAGGCTGCAACCTGGAGTTTAGTGCACACTTTTACAAAGCACTACCACTTACTACTCTACTCCAAATCCAGGGCAGGCTTTGCCACTGCAGTCCTGCAGGGCCTCATAGCCACTCCTAATTCTATTTAGTTCCAGCCTCCCAACCTTAACTTTGGGATTCAACCCAATTGTAATGACTGCAACAGTGAAACACGATGAACATAGTACAGTTGTGTTCCTACCATAAATGTAGATGTTCGAGTGTATTCACTGTTGCAGTCCAGGTTACCCACCCACCATCCCCCTTATCTTTGCTGGACCTTATCTGTACTTCTCTATTCTATAAAACCTATGTGGTGTATTTGCTTGTAGATGAAGGAAACTTGTTACTTGGTGCATGCATGCTTTATAGACATATTTTTAGCCTACCCTTTTGGGGGCACCTGACATCTGGGGCAAGAAAAACTGAAGAAAATGGCATTGGCTGCATCTTTTATACCCCTGGCACACTGACGTCAGGGAGGAGGTGACAGCAACCGACGCCGGACCTAGACTTTGGAATTCAGGCTGACTGCGGGTAGCCTGCCAGCAGGATAACCCAATTGTAATGAGTGCAACAGTGAATACACTCGAACATCTACATTTATGGTAGGTACACAACTGTACTTTTTCTCCTGGTGAGAGAAGGAGTGCAGTTACATTATTTCCTGGAGACTGCTGATCACCAGAAAGCTTAATAGCTGCTTAATAGGTGGCAGCTTGGAGACTGTGCTTATATTCTGATCCTGGTGAGAGTAGGAGCAGAGTGCAATGATTCCTGACTCTTTCTGGTTGGAGAGTCAGTGTCTGTGCTTAATGTACCTGATTGGTCTGGTTGCTATTCGAGGCATCTACTTGAGGGATCTACCAGAAAAAGGCTACAAGCTTGCAGATCCTTGCAACTTCTGGAACAAGACTGGATCACCAAACAGGCCCTTCTCTTCTTGGGATATGTGCGAGAAGAAGCAAAGGAGTATTGTATCCCAACAAAATGAAGCTGTGCTGAAGCCAGCATTAGTAGTAGCCAGGCAGTAGTCATTCATGCGACTCACTTCTTTTCATCATTCTTGACAAGCTAATTCTTTATTTTCATTAAGTACTGCTTGATTTCTTCCTAACTTTAGAATGTCTGCCTAAATACTTCATCCTTAAATTTTCAGGGTCTACGTATTAGTTTCCCCTCAAGTCTTTGGCAGTGCTCTGTCCAGACTCAGACACTCTGAGTTACATTTTTCCTGTAAAAGGCTTCATTACTTAATATATTGAGCTCATATGCAGGCATGTCTAAAGGTCAGTTCCCTGTACATTCTCCTGTCAACCTGGTGAACTTGGGCATCCTGAGGCAATGCAGCAACTGCCTCATGTATACAGACAACCCTCTCCTCTTACTTCCCAACACTATGACTTGTGAGAGATGCACATATCTAGGCAAATTGGAAGCCAAGCACTCTCCAGCCAAGACTGGATTAGCCAGTCAAGTTTTGAAGGTTAACATCTGCACCATACCACATTCAACACATAGCCCTCCAGAACTTACACCACTACAACCCTCACATAGTAACACAAAACACACATCTGCTTTTGTAGAGGCTCTCACTAAAAATCTCCCCATACAACAGAGACCTCCGAGGCAGAAATGCAAACAACCATCACATCCCAGCACAAACCGTGAGACACACAGCTCACATAAACAGTGTACCACTCAACCAAAGCCCATAAGGCAAAACAACTTACCTAATACACTAGTCATAGGTGACTCGGTAGTAAGGCACACTGATGTCCCACTCACAAGGTTGAATAAGGAGAAAATTACAGTCAGCTGCCTTTCGGGTGCCAGGATCCGCCACATAATGCACGCACTTAGCTCACGCCACAACAGGTATAAATATGACTCCATCATTGTCCATTTTGGTGTGAATGACCTGAGACGTACCTCCCTGGACTACATGAAAAGAGACATAGAGGAGCTCTCAGATCCTGTAGCCCAGGCAGGTATGACCCTAGCTCTGAGTAGCATCCTACCGTTACCCAGAATGATACCACAGTATAAGTAGAAAATGATTGACTTCAACAATTGGCTAAGTTTCTGGTGTCATTCTAAGGGGATCCAGTATCTGTCTGCCTAGGATGATGCGATCGACAGACCTCGATGCTTCGCCAGAGATGGCCTGCATCTGTCACCCCAGGGATTCCAGATACTAGCCAAGGCTCTTGCCTCACCTATAGTGCCTTTTTTAGGCAATGTCCTGAAGACAAAATTGCCACCATAACAGCTACAAGCAAACAAAATCTGAGGGTTTTGCTACTCAGTGCTAGAAGTCTAAATCTCAAAATGCACTTGCTCGAAGCACTCCTTAAAACGGAGAACATCGATATCTGTGCAGTGACCGAGACCTGGTTCAAGGCTGCGGAGAGCACCGCAGCACTACCAGGCTTTAATTCATACCACACCTTTCGGCTCCTAAACCTGGACCGAAGCACTAAAGGTGGTAGTGTCTCCATATTCATAAAAGATATGCACACCTCCAGACTAGTAGCCCAACATAACGCATCACAGATACTTCAGGTACAACTAACACTGGGTAAAACTGCAATCCAGGTGTAGCGTGCTATAGATCCCCCACCATGTCCCAAGACTCCCACTCCACATTCCGAAACGCACTGGAAAATATTAGGGTACAACCCAATACCCTTACACTGGAGACTTTAATTAGCCCTCCATTAACTGGGAAAATTACTCATGTACCAACACACTTGCTCAACGTTTTCTGGAATTCATTAATTCAACTCATTCTTACCCCCACCAGGGGTAGAAACATCCTTGACCTGGTCATTACTAACATGGGTGACCGTTGCTCTACACCAGTGATCAACTCCTCCCTGGTCAGATCTGACCACAAGCTAATCACCATGGATATCCACATCCCACCCTCACCCCCCCCCCCCCGAAAGGAAACTATTGTAAAAAAACTTTTCCAAAGCCAATTTTGGGCTTCTAAAAACAGAGGTGGCTAACTTCACAACACCCACACAAATGGAAAATAGGTGCATGACTGCTGAATCACACACCAATGCACTGTATAAGTACATACACAAGTGCATGGAACGGGCCATACCAAACAGAACCAAGAAGCTGTCCTCCAAAAAAAGGAAGCCAATCTTGTGGTTCCCCCCACCATAAACAAACTCCACAACAGAAGGAAAAAACTATTGCAGAAAAGGGTGAATTCCCAAGACTGGAAAAACTCCCTTGTTAGTTTCAGCAAAAAACTGAGATCCATCATCAAATCCTCTAAAGCTAGCTATGAAAACAAAATTGCTGCATATTCTAAAGACAACCACAAGGCATTCTATAATTATGCCAAGAATCTACATGGCAATACTCAGATATGCTCTGAGTTACAGCACAATGGTAATACAGATACAGAACCAACTGATATTGCCAACATATTGGCGGACAGGTTCAGTGTGAACTTTACCCCCCCTTTCACCCCCTAAAGAACCTATCACAATACCTGAGGAATGCCAAGTTTCTGTTATCACAGCTACACAAGTAAAAAACACACTGTCCAAAGCCAAGAATACAGCTTCCATGGGACCTGATAATATCCCTGGCTGTGTTCTACATGAATTACAAAATGAAGTGGCACCACACTTGAGTACCCTATGCAATCACAGCCTCATTTCAGGCTTTGTTTCTACCGAATGGCGCACTGCTACGGTCATCCCACTCCACAAAGAGGGAGCAACTACAGACCCTGGGAACTACTGCCCCATTAGTGTGATGAGTCTGATATGTAAGGCAATGGAGCGCATCATCACGGGCCTTATAAATTAGTACGTAGGAAATTTCCAATCTCTGGACACCGCGCAGTTTGGGTTTGTGAAAGGTAGATCATGCCTGCTCAACCTGATAGACTTCTTCGAGTCTGTCACCAGAGCTGCCAATGAGGGCAAGGTAGTTTGCATAGCCTACTTAGATCTTGCCAAGGCCTTCAACACCATCCCTCACTCAGGAATCACAGATAGACTCACTAAACTAGGCATAAAACCCCTATGTCATAAGATGGGTTGCCAACAGGCTCACTGATAGAACCCACACTGTGAAAGTAGCAGACTCCAAATTTGACTACCAACCAGTTACAAGTGGTGTCCCACAGGGAACGATCCTAGGTCCTCTTCTGTTTGGCATCTACTTCTCTGAAGTTCAAGTCAACACAAAGGGACTCTGGCTGACCAAGTTTGCAGATGATTGCAAACTGGGAGCCATTATTGATTCTCCAGCTGATGTAGACATTCTACAAAAAGGCCTCACTGACACCAATGACTGGTGCCAAAACCATGGCTTTAAGCTCAGTGCCAAGAAGTGCATTGTCATTCCCTTTGGGAAGAATTCTGTGCGCATGAAGTACCACATAGGCGGTAGTCCACTAAACATCGAAGGTGTGATAAGAGACCTGGGGACACAGGTTGACAGCAACCTCTCCTTTGATAACCAGATTGCCACTGTAGTCAGAAAGTCCTTCTGTGTGTCACATCTCATTACAAAAGCTTTCTCATCCAGGAAGAAAGAGGTCATAATCCCTCCCTAATCGTCCCTCATTAGACCTATTATATAATACAATGCCCCATTTGGTATGTACCTCATTAGACACCTACAACAACTGGAAAGGCCACAAAATTACCTCATTAGGAGGATCTTTGGCCTTAGACACATGCCCTATACGGACAGACTCTAAAAACTCCAGCTATACTCTGTCTTTTATCGCCTACATACAGACTATCTCTGCTTGACCCACAAAGCCATGTCTGACACAGAGCTGCTGGATATGATACACCTAAAGAAATTCCAATCCCTCCATGCCACACGCTCCAGGGACCTAAACCTCATTACCACAATAAACAGAACATGCTGGAAGGACAGGTTCCTAACCCAGAGACTTCCCATACTCTGGAACAAACTTCCCATTCACCTCAAGCAGAGCACTTCACTGGCCCTCTTTAAGAGAAATCTTGACGAGTGGATGGGCAATAAGAAATTCACCCCGGGGATCACTTCAGTGGCCTTGCTTGACAGGGGCACTGGCAACTAACTTTGGGTGGCATGATGCCAGGGAATCTTCTTGGGCTAGGCTTATATAGGCTCCTGGGCCGTTAGCCTAGTACACGCCTATGAATCTATTAGCAGTAAAACTTGCTTGAAGAAAAAGTGCACCCTATTTCTCAAGTATAATCAGCAGGAAAAGAGAGACAGGGTAAAATTAAGGTAAAAACAGATAAGGTAGTTGAGTAACTGTAAGAACCAATGAGAATACAACTGTTACAGAGTTAACAAGCTGAGGCTGATTGAAAGAGGGGGTGGGGGTGTGGAGACTGGCTTAGTGATGTGCAGGTACCATTTTAACAGAGAAAAATATCAGTGATAATATTAATAGGTAATGTGCGGTAAATATTGACAGTGGAAACTGAACAATTCAGAAGTCAGTGAAAATAGTAATAGGCAGCATACATTAAATATTGATAGTGGTTTATTTTTGATTTTTTTATTTCTTTGGGAGATCTCAGTGTCCATTTTGCAGGAAGAGCTTCAAAGTGGGGAGTGGAGAAACTGGAGTTCGCTTCAGTTACTTAAACCAGGGTAACTACCTAGGGATGTAAGGGGAGAAAGGAGATGTGGATTAGGGAAGAAAGGCCATCATAACTGTAAAGGTACTAGAGTGAGACAACAGCGGTGGGGGAAGAGAGGGTAGAGATAACAGTGTTAAAAGGGAGAATATTCCAGTTTATGATTAAAGAGTAAACCAGAAATGGCTAGAATGAAAAGGAGTGAAACGGGCTTAGCCAGAAGAGTAAGCCAAGTGGAAGAAATGGAGGAAAGGTGTTAGAAAGGTAGACTGATAGTAATATACAATCTTAGCGTAAGTAACAGAAGATAAGAGTTGCACTGCAATAACAAGACCACATTACATGCATGTATACAGTTAAAAATAAAAAGTGCAATAGAATGAACTTTACATTCAAGCTGTAGAACATGTATAACAGCAGGTAAAAATAGTTTTGACCTTATGACTTTAAAGCACCAGAGCTTATGTACGCTTCTGAAATTAATGCAGTGACGTAGAAGATCTTATTCTAGTACTAGAGATTAACTTTTTTTTTTTTTAACTATAGTGAACTTTATGAGCATCCATAACCAGCACCCTTGTTAAAATTATTTACAATTAGGCAGGGTTCCCTGGCAGTTGTGTGAACAAGTAATCTGCATCTTGAGCCATAAAATAAGCTGCATAATATTAAAGTAATCAGTACAGCACCTCCACAAAATTAAGGGATACTCTTCCTGAAATATATCTATAGAAACTGAATCTGTAGATAAGAAATTATTGGCTAGCATATAGGATACCAGCAGAGTATAGCAGCTTTAATTATCTCTTACTTAGCCATGTGACTCTCAACAATATGCAGAGCTTGTAGATCTAGTAAAGGCTGCCATAGCTCAATAGGAACCCTGTAACATTCACAATAAATGTAAAAGTTAAGAAACTAGAGCTCCCTATAAAATTAATAATTATAGAGCCTAAAGTGCTGTATAGTGGGATTGCATGAAGGAAAGGTAGTTTGATATACCTTGTTCGTTCTTGACAAATAAACCTGATAAAAAATAGTAGATTACTGTGGTAACATTGGGATACCTTAATTATTGGTAGCAGGATCACAAATAATTTCGAAATGTTGACCACAAACAGCCCATGCACACAACTGGGACCGGGTTGTGAAAGCAGAACGCCAAAGTGAAGAAGATGGAGTGGAAAGCTAGTGAGGAGATGTAAATGACACTAGGCATTATGGCAGAGAAGACTAAAAAAGAAAGTAAAAACAAAGGATATGTTTAGGATGTAATATGAGCTGCCACCACTTGTGTTGTGGACTGGATGCCACTTGGCTGCAAAACCAATCTAGGAGCGGTAAGTAGAAGTGATCAGTTAGAAATTAAATTAAAATTGAGTACATTGTAGTAAGGAGATACAGTACAGGGAAGGAAAGTAAGAGGGCAGGGTGGAAGTTAGTAAAACATGCTTGAAGAAGAAGTAAACCTTATCTCTCAAGTGTAATCAGCAGGAAAAGAGAGAAAGGGTAAACTAAAGATAAATACAGATAAGAAAGTAGTTAAGTAGCTGTAAGAACCAGGGAGAAATACTACTATTCATAGGTTAGTACTAGGCTAACTGCCCCTGCGAGCCATTTTAAGCCTAGCCAGTTATTCCTTGTGAGACTGAAACCCTGCACCTTGTGTTTGTAAGACAAACACCTTAGCCATTAAGCCAACAGAGTAAACAAGCAGAGGTATGATTGAAGAGGGGTTGGAGTGTGGAGACTAGCTCATTGATGTGCAGGTACCATTTTGACAGAGAAAAATTCAGTTATACTATTAATGGGTAATGTACATTAAATATTGACAGAAATTGAACGGTTCAGTGAAAATAATAATAGGTAGCATACATTAAATATTGACAGTGGTTTATTTTTGTTTTTGTTGTTATTTCTTTGGAAGACCTCAGAGTCCGTTTTGCAGAAAGAGCTTCAATGTAGGGAATGGAGAAACTTGAGTTCAGTTCAATTGCTTAAACCAGGGTAACCACCTTGATCATTAGTAGCAGGATCACAAATTGTTTCAAAAAATTGACCATAAACAGCCCATGCACACCATCAGGACTTGGTTGTGAAAGCAGGAATTTGAATGGTGGAGCTTGGGCTTGCTCCTTCAACCCAGGTCTCCCCTTCAAATTCACCCCCAGGGACAAATACTGACTACAGATGCTTCAGAAGTAGCCTGGGGAGTACACTTTATCTGCTTGTAAACACAAGAGAATTGGGGTCACGAGTTCAAGAACAAACACACAAACTTAAAAGAACTTGTAGCAGTCCAAAAAGGCCTGAATAGCCTTCCAAGAGAAATGGAAGCCAGGTGTACTAGTATTGAAAATAGACAATATCACAGTCATGTGGTACATAAACAGGGCGGGACCGACTCTTTTCCTCTTTGCCGCCTAGCAGTGGTTGTTTGGGAAACAACACACTCCCTGGGATTACACCTTATGGCGCAGTACCTGCCAGGTGTACACAACTAACTAGCAGACCACCTCAGCAGAAACCTGTCAGACCTGCACAAGTGGCAGCTGCATTGGGAAGTATAGCCAAAAAATGGGGCGTGCCTCTAATAGATCTTTTCGCCACTAAGGAGAATGCTCAAGTGAAAATGTTTTGCTCCAGGTACGAAATGAAGTCATCCTGGAAAACAGATGCTTTCTCTTTCCCTTGGGATAGGCCTCTTCCCCTATGTCTTCACTTCAATACACCTCCTCCCCAGGATGCTACTAAAGATAAAAGAAGAGGGCCAAGAGTAATGTTAATAGCCCAGGACTGGCGCTTTCAACACTAGTACCCTCTACTACTCAGCTTAACCAGCATGGAACCATAACAGCTGTCACAGAGATTGGATCTATTGACACAGGACAAGGGCAAAATTGTACGTCCCAACCTGCAGACCCTCAAATTGTCAGCTTGGAGCATACCTAGATGGCTTGGAAGGATCCTATCCTAGAAAAACAGCTTCAGGATATTCTAAAAGAGGGTAGAGGGCCTAGCACTAGGAAATCCTACACCACAAAATGGTAAAGATTCTCACTTTGGTGTGGAGAAAATGCACAAACTACTCATCTAGCTAAGATTCCTGGCATCCTGACCTACCTGGGCAGCCTCTTTGACAAGGGTCTGTCTTATTCAGGACTTCCAAGATAGCTATACATTGAGTAACAGCTTAATTTAAGCTCTCCCAGTGTGAAAACAGAAACTTAGCAGAGAAAGTCAGTGGACCTAGATTTCTAAGTAAATTTCAGTAACGGGCCAGTAAGCACACTGCCTAGATGCCAGGAAAAAATACAGAGGACCTGAAGGAAAATCCGCTACAAAGGGTGATGAAAAAACACTAACTGGGAAAGTACTGGAGCTGTACAGCAAAGAGCATTGCAAGCTCCAGACAAGACTTCCAGTAACCTAGAGGAAAATGTCAGGCAGCTGCGCACACACCTGACTAAATTAAATAAAACTCTGATAGAGTGTATCAACTCAAACAATAAAGGGCTGGAAAAAATGGAAGAAGCTTTAAACAGATAGTTGGATAAGGTTATAAAACTGGAAAACCCAGAGGTAGAAATGAAGAAAAGTCTGGCTGAGTATGAGACTGCACAAGAGGAGATGTTTCAAAAAATAATAGAATTAGAGGACAGAGCACAAAGGGAAGCCGGAGTTCTCTGCTCTACCTGAGAAGTTGGAAGGAACTGACTGTATTAATTTTATGAAAACACAAATAAGCAACTAGACTAGTATTCCACAGCAAGAATTGTTAATTGAAAAGGCACATAGTGTGTATGCTCCAAACCTAGCTCTGAGGAAACAAATAAGACCTTTAATAGTAAAGATGCAGTCTTACCAGCAGAAGGAGTTGATTCTGATAAAACTGTGGCGGAAGGACAAAGTATTAAAAGTGGGGGACAGCAGAGTGTTTGTTTACGGAGAATGACTACTCGTACACCAGGCAGAAGAGGAGTAAATTTATTCCATTATTCAGGGAATGTCAAGCAGCAATCATGAGATTCAAACTGCTGTACCCGGCTATTAATGAACTCCATGCTAAGGAAGAAGTACAAAAGTTTGTCCAGCAAAAAGAAAGCTGTGAAACAGGAGGAGATTCTGTTGCTTGTTCCTCTGGTAACAAAGACCACAGAGAGACTGGCAGTGAAACCTTTTCCAATGTTACAACAGACAATGCTTGAGAGTGGGGGAAAAGCACAAGAGTTGACTAGAAAAATTGAGAGTACAGTGGAAATGAAGCAGAGACAGGGTTTGGGAGATGGAGATAAACAGGAATAGAACAAGAAAATCTTGAAATGTTGGACTTTCTTGGACTTTGTTAAACTTGTAGAGGACTATAAAGTGTATGCCCTACTTCATGTCATTGATGTTTGGAGAATAAAATCAGTAGCTTGGAAACTGAGAAGTTGGGGATTACAAAACAATATTATATTTGTGAAACCTGACAGAAAAAGAAAATCTGGAAATATTGGTCTTTTTGGACATTATTAAAATTGTAAGGGACTCTAAAGCATATGCCCTTCTCAATAATGTCATTAATGTTCAGAAAAATACTCAGGAGAGGGGAAGAGTAGGAAGAAAGTCAACTGTAAGTAAAACTTTTCTTAATAGTACTATTCAAGCAGTGCAGGATTTTCTTTGCATGTTATAAAGTAAAAGGTTTTTCAGTTATTGTAAGTGTAATGGGGATACTAATATAAATAGGTGCTCTTGTTTTCTTTCTTTTTTTCTCCCTTCTTTTCTCTTTCTCCTTGTTCAGTTTTAAGAAATGTAGGCACTGCAATGTAAAAAAAAAAAACAATCTGGTTAAAAGGACATACCATGACAAAAGGAAAATTAGTGTGCTTTTTCTCAGTCTTGCATAGACAATGACTGGATTAACACCATTAACTTAAAATAGTAACACATTTTAACAGAAAGCAAGTAAATGAAAAAGAAGATTGAATATTATAAGGCCTTTTTTCTTTTAAACAGTTTTGTATCTGTTTTTTATGTCTCTAGCAGACAATCTGATAAAGAGAAATGGCTTGGAGAAAATGTTTTCTGAAAGCATTCAAGTGTTTCCCAGCTGAGTGAGCTATAAAGACGAGACAAACCAGGCAGCACTTAATATAACCGCAGGCTGTACAATCTTAGCATGGATAACCTGTCATTTGTTTCTATTAGGATGGTAAAAATTCAGTATGTGAAGATATACACAGTTTTGTATGTTATTAAGTTAATAGGATTTATGGCTGTTATGTGTGTGTGTGTGTGTGTGTGTGTGTGTGTGTGTGTGTGTGTGTGTGTGTGTATATTTTTGTTTGAAGGTTTTCAATAAATCAAAATGTTCTGTAAGTTGTAACATAGGCTCAAATGGAGATGATGAAAAACAACTGTATAAAAGATTAACCCGCCAAACAGTACATACATGTAACACAAAAGATGGGACTAGACATTTAACAAAAAACTGTTATACATAAAAAGTGAGAGTAATAATTTCTCAAGAATATGATGATTTGTATAATGTCTTTAAACATTAATGGTCTGACAGATAAATACAAAACAGAAAGAGTAGACAGGTGTATTAAAATGTAAAGTGCAAATAGCTATGCTATAGGAGACGCACTTGGAAAGACGTGAACATTTAAATTTGATAAAAAAAAAAAAAAAGGTTCTCAAGATGATTATTCACTGGAATACTTGGGTCAAATGAAGAGAGGAGTACTTATATTAATTACAAGATGAGCTCCAGTAGTAATAGAAGAGGAAAAAAAAAGACTAATGGTAGATTTGTAGTATTAATGGGCTACTGGCAAGGGAGGAGGATTACACTGGCATGTATTTCTATTCCACCGAAAACTGCTATAATGTTGCTTAAGAAAATTCTGGGATAAATAATCTGTTTTCAGCAAGGAATATTACTTATAGCTGGGGACTAGAATTTGTTTTGCAGCAGTGAAGATCTAATTGGGGGCCCCTGAAGAGAAAATATAACAAAGGGGGTAGATTTTAAAAGAAATATTTGGCATGGAAGATGTGAATTCAGTACTAGGAGCTCAGAGTTAATTAACATACTTTTCTCCAAGATAAAAAAAGGGTTAGGCTGGACAGAATGTACATTTCACAGGAACATGTGCATTTAATTGAAGGTCTTGATAATCATCCAATAATAGCTAAAATAAAAGCACAGGGTAATGATATAAAAATTATATACTGGCACTGTCTCACCTATCTGTTGAAAGGAGAGGAACTTAAGGAATGGGTACTGGAAATTATTCAGGACCTATTAGAGAAGATAGAATTTTCTTCTGAAAATATTGCTAGGGAGTGGGATAAAATTAAAGTGGAGTTTAAAATAGAGTAGAAATAAAAGAAAGGGAGATATGGTTAAGAAGTAACCAGAATTATGTAGAGGGATTGACAAATGTTAAAAGTATTGCAATGTAGGGGGAATCTTACAGAACAAGAGGAGGAGCAACTGCAGAATGCTAAACAGAAAATAAGGGATTGCCTTGATAATATGAGTGAGTTTAGAAAGATTGCTGTTAAGCAACTGATTTTTGATAAAAGCTCTAAAGCACAAAATCTTTTAGCACAATGACTCAGGCAACAAAAAATAGAAAATGTCACCAAGCTTAGAGAGCGTATAACAAGGAAGATAAGATGTTCTGTAGATGTATTAGAAATATTTCAGCAATTCTGTGAAAGTCTGTATAGAGCAGGGAAATATGGAAATCAAGAAGAGGTACAAATGAAAATGTTTATGGAAGAATTAAATACACCAAGGTTAGATGTAGAGGAGACTCAATTACTAACAGAATAGGAGGAGATGAGATAAAAATGGCAATGTATAACCATTCTACAGGAAATTCTCCAGGAGTAGATGATATTCCTGTGGAAGTTTGGAAGCTAGGAAGGAAAAAACTGATAAAGATGTGGAAGGTTTTGTTTAACAGTATTTTAAGAGGAGAAGTACCAACATCCTAGAAGAAAGTGGTGGTAGCTGTAATACCTAAAGAGGGTAAAGATCCATCAGATCCAGCTTCGTACAGGTCCATTTCAACACTAAACCATGATTATAAAGTGTCTGTGATGACAAAGTTGATAGATATGAATCTGTGTGGTTTTGTGGAGGGGAGGCAAACATTTGAAAACATTAACAGAACACTGATGATCCAGAGGGAAGCAGAATGTAAGAAGATACCACTATTATTGGTGGGTCTTAATGCAGATTTAGTATTTGACAGAATAAGCTGGGACTTTATGAGCAGAGGAATGAAAGCCTTTGCATTCCCTGATAAAATTATTGGGTTGTTTAGGAGGATATATGAGGGATCAGTGGCGAAAATCTAAGTGGGTGGGGTCCTCTCTGATAGTCTCTGCTTGAGCATAGGAACCAGGCAGAGGTGTCCTCTCTCCCCTTTGTTATTTGCATTATATTTAAAACCATTGGCAAAGAAAATAAGGGACTCAGAAATTCAAAGATATAATTGGTATGGTGGTCAAGAAAAGCTAGCTGTATTTGCAGGTGACATAATTTTGGGGTCTATATTAAATCAGCAAACGTTGATTTATTGACCCCATGTAAGTGAAAGCTTACAGTCCCAAATACTTGGAACAGCAATTTTTTTTCCTAGGGAAAAAAATCGCTGTTCCAAAAAAGAAAAAAAAAACCAAACTTTAAAACATTACATAAAGTGGGGGGGTTTGCCCCCACACCCCCCTACTTAAATATACCAACTCCGAGATCGCACTACAGTGACAAAAACGACAAAATAACGAAGGCGGCCAAGCGATTTCTTTCCCAGGGAAAGAATTCGCTTATATGCCGTTTAGTGCTTTCAAGTTTGATCGAAGCATTCAAAAGAATGCGTCTTCGATCATATAATAGGAAACCTAATTTTATACCTGACATAACAGTATTGTGGAACATGTTGAGACAGTTTCATATCTTTTCAGGATATGAAATTAATGAAGCTAAAACAAGGTCAATAGTGGTAAATTATGTACCCACATACAAATCGGTCCAGCAATATCCATACTTATGGGGACATGATAAAATGAAGTATTCAGGAGTATTGACTAAAAATGGTTACATATGTGGGAAGAGACTAAACAAAAGTAATATAAAAATTGAGAAAATGGAAGATCTGTTATATAGATATCGATAGTAAGATAAAAGCAGTTAAATGTTTTTAGTTCTTGTAGTCTTATACACAGGTGTGGCATATTTTTATCAACCAGAGGAGAAATTGTGGATAGCAATTAAAAAAGAGCTGAAGGATTTTATCTGGGAGGGGAAGGCAGCAAGAGTCAAGTGATATAAGTTTATTCTTCCAGTAAAACAGGGCGAATTGAGATTACCAAAGGGGTATTTCAGAGCAACACAGTTAAGCCCCCTACACATAGCACAAGCAGAAAACTATAATTCAAAGTGGAAAGAGATGATGAGGAAGTGAGAGGAAGCTCCAGAAACAAGGAGAGACTGGGATTTTGGATGCAGACTTTTAAAGAGAATAACAATAATCATACATATATTCATAGAGTAGCAGAAAGTATTCTAAGAACCAAGCCAACATGGGAATGGAGAAAAGAGATTCTGCTGATGGGGTTGACTGCAATTAGGATTACAGGCAATAGGCAAGAGGGGGATGACTGCAGTTAGGGATACAGAAAATAGGCAAGAGGGGTCTGGAATTGGCGAATATGGGTAAAGGAACAATGGTATTGGGAGCAAATAACTAGAGAGGGAAAGTTAATAGAATGGGAAGATGCCAAGAGCTTATTTGGACTACAGGTTAAAGATTACCTTCCCTATCAAGGGCTGATATCAGAATATAGGCAGAGAAGAAATAGAGGGGGTCCTAAACAAAAGACCAGCATTGGTAGAGTTTTTAGTGGAATCTAAAATAGAAGTTGCCGGTAAAAAAGAATACTTAGTAGATCATATAAAATATTGCATGATATTTATATGAATGAATCAGAGGAGGTTAGAAAGGACTGGGAAGAGAAATTGGATAAGCAATTCATGAAGAAGCAATGGGGGGATATATGTACAGTAGAGAGTCGATTATCCAAACTAATTGGGACCTAGGGTAGTTCAGATAATCAAACTTATAATTGAACCGGATAAAAAACTTCTAAAATCTTGTTTTTTCTGCATGCAGGGAATATGCTTTTCAACCATTCAGCGATTCCAGTGGACAGTAAAGATTATTTTGCACAAACAAGCGGGCTAGAAGCTCAAAAAACATGCAGAAATGAATCCGTATAATGTTTATATATTCAGACCTTATGATTTTTCCTACCTAAAAGCTTTGCAAGGCTGTGTTCGGATCACTGACGTTTCAGATAATTGACTCTACTGTATGTCTCCCAAATATGCAACAAAGTCACTCTAGAAGATTTCAGATCTTTATTTGGAAGTGTTTACATAGGTGTTTTTATACCCCAGGTAGACTCCAAAGAATTTTTCCTCAGGTAGACAGCAAATTTTGGAGGTGTGGTGGGTAAGAAAGAGGTAACTGGGAACATATTTTCTGGGAATGTCTTGAGTTGGCAGACTTTAAAAATTCCGTGCAGACTGCTCTGTCGGAGATACTGGGTGAGCAAATGGGTGCAACTAAGGAAATGAATTTTTTGAGTTGTAATAAAGAATCTGAATTGCCTAGACATAGTAAGGCCTTGCTGAGTCTAATTATGATGGCTGCCAAAAAAGCAGCTACTAGAAAATGGAGATCAAAGTCTAAACCGACATTATCAGAAGTATCAAAGACAGTAACAGAGATAAAACAACTTGCATTGGGATCTTTAGACAAGAGTAGGAGCAAATTTCTTAGGAAAAAATACGAATTGTGGGATCAATACATGCAGAGGAGGGATGAGATTTAAAAGAAGGCAGGTTTTGAATGAGCTATGTAATAGTCGATTGTCAATAACTGGATATAAGTGCTGTAAAATGTTTGAAGCTGTAGTTGTGTTGGCATGGTTTGTAATGTATAAACAACAAAAAACAGGCACTGTCTAGAACCAGAAACCACGAGGATGATAAAACAAACACTTGCATCTGAAGAAATCTGAGTTGTTTTGGGATGGAAAATGTGGTGATTAAGTAATAAAAATGCTTTAACTTTAAGTTTTATTGTTTTGCCTAGTAAAAAGGTGTTCGTTTTATCACTCTTGTGATTTCTAGTGCTCGGCAGTGCCTGTTTGTTGTTTATAAGTTATGTACATAGAAATTCCTCTCACGTAAGGCAGGTGCACCAGGCCAAAAAACGTAGCACAAATTCAAAAACAAAAGAGGCCAGCACCTATAGAGTGACAAACGCAATTTATTCCTGATGGCAGCAAGTAAAATAATCACATCAGACCGGTTTCGGCAATTTTGCCTTCATCAGTGAATCTGAGCTGCAGACACTCATGTCACTGGTACTTTTCCTCATGTTCCAACCAGACAGTCTCTCACTCAGTCCTAACTCCTCCTTTATGCCCATGGTGGTGAAAAGGGACCTCCTTAAATCAAGCCATACATCTGCCTACTTTCTTCCTCAACCCCCAAAAGAAAGGGGAAAGAATACTCCATTCCTTGGATGTACATAGACAGCTCCTTTACTGTCTAGACAGAACAAAGGCCATGAGAAAATCAGACCAACTGTTTTTGGATGTTCATCGTGCATACAGCTGCAGTAATCACAGATGAGTTCTCTGCCGTCAGGTCCCTCGGTCGGCCGAATTCCAAAGTCTTGGTCCGGCGTCGGTTGTCGTCGCTTTCTCTTCTGACGTCAGTGAGGCCAGAGTATATAAGACACAGCCGACACCATGTTCTTCAGTCTTTTTTGCCGCGCAGTGCCCGAAGCAGAAGCAGTTCGCAAGTGCCGGTCGGCCAGCTCCTGAATTACGAAAATGTTGGAAACCGAAGTCTTCATTAAAGCTAAGTACCCCATTGGGGAAACTTTTCTTGCCTCAGACTGATGTCAGAAAAAGTTAATAATTGTATTTCTTGTGGGAAGCAAATACCGCATAAGGATTTCCATTCCCTCTGCATACCTTGTTTAGGCCCAGACCACGACGTCTCGGGCGGTCGCTTTTGCGCTACCTTCAATAAACGCACTTAAGCGTCGGGCGGAGTTCGCCCAACACTATTTTGGTAAAGCTTTCGATTATAAAATGTCGTCGGACACTCCGACTACCGTTTTGTCCAAAAAACGCAAGGACAAGGACCGACACGCGAGGCCCGCGGTCCCCGCCGACACCACGCCAAAACAGGCTACACGTGGTCCGGTTCTCAGCGAGACGCCTTTGCAGTCCCTGATTACCGACGACACTCCTTTGGCGGTGTCCTCTGTACCCGAGACCGCTGGGACCTCGGCCCTTTCCCAGACTACAACCACCGAAGCCTTTGCTAATGTTGAGCCTACTAATGTGGACAGGTCCACCTCCACCCATGGTGTCTTTAGACCCTCATCTTCTTTTTCAATTAAGGCCTTTACCAAATCCAAAGCAGCCAGGCATCCCAAGAGGCCTGTTGCACAGGGCCGATCCCCAGGTCCCTGCCTAAAAAACAGATGCTTAAAATGGCTGAGGATTTAATCACTCTTATCAGAGGTTCTCAGCCCCCTCCAGACAAGAGACCCAGAGTGGAGGAAGATTCTCCCTCTTCTGATCAGGGATCCATTTTATCAGAACATTCTGATGTAGAGGAACACTCTTACTCCCCTTTTGAGGATTCGGATGCAGAGCAGTCCATCCCTTCTGTATCCCCTCCTGAGGATTTTTCCTTTGGGGAAACCTTGCACACCTTGAGGGAACACTTCCATTGGGAAGGCCAAGACTTTTCAGATTCTAAGAAAAGACTTAGGGAATTTATTTTGTTACCTCAACACAGACCTCTGGCGATACCCCCTGTTTTGGACATACTTGATGATGTTTATTCGGAGGCTTGCCTTAACCCGGATTCTCTGCCTCCTGCACCAGTCAAACCTGATAGGTACTACAGAGTACCTAACTCTCACCAATTTCTCTTCAAAAGCCATAATGCTGACCCTGAAACCATTTCACAAGGCCCCAAGGGATTGAAGGCCTCCACTGCCAAGAATCCACTTCCTGCAGAAAGAGAGTCAAGATCTTTAGAAAGGTGGGGAAAAAAGGTATATACCTCGGCCACCCTAGCCATGAGGGCCTTAAATTGTCAGTTTCATATGCTTAAATATCAACAGTTCCTGTTATCACAATTAAGGAATAAAATGTCTCAACCTGAACAACCAGATTTGAAGGAGTTACAGAATATGATGCATAGTGCAGAGCAAGTGGGTAAGCACACTTTACAATGTGGTTATGATGCCCTAGAGGCCTCAAGTAGAGCGGCTGCTACAGGATCAGTCATTCGCAGACATGCCTGGCTTAGAGAACAAAACTTGCCTGATCATGTGAAAGCTAAACTTCTAGATGCTCCTTTACAAAAGGATGTGCTGTTTGGTACTAATGCTGAGGAGATACTACGGAAAATGGAAGAAAAAGCCAAATCTATGCAAACTGTCAAAGCCTTTTTACAGGTCCAACCTCCACGTTTTAGCAGAAATTGGCCTTCAAAAAACTGGTCCTTTCCAGCCACTGACAAGCCCCAAAGAGGTAGATACAGATGCACAAGGGGCAGATTCGAATCACAAGGATCATATAGAGGCCGACAATGGCAAACTCCAGCACCAAGAGGTGGCGAGGACAGTGCACAACAATACAGGAAGCAAACCCAATGACTCCCTCATTTCCATGCCAAGCATGTCTCCGCTGGCAGCACCTTTGGGAGGAAAGCTAGCATTATTTGCAGGCAATTGGCATATTGTCACAACAGACAAATGGATCCTGGACATTATAAACAGAGGCTACAAATTTCAATTTCACACTCTTCCAAAAATGAGAGGCATGCCAAACCTGCCACAGAATCAAAGGGCAGAGGCACAACTACAAATTTCAAAGCTCATAAGCATGAGAGGTATTCAAGAGGTACCTACTCATGAACAAGGTCAAGGTTTCTATTCAAGACTTTTTCTGGTACCAAGGAGAGGAACCGACTGGAGACCCATTTTGGACTTATCCATCCTAAACACATTTCTACTTGTACCAAAATTCAAGATGCTCACATTACAGCAACTTCTTCCCATGCTGGGCAAGGAGTTTTGGCTGGTAACATTGGACCTCAAGGAGGCATACCTGCATGTCCCAATCAGACAAAGCTGCAGAAGATACCTCAGATTTCTTGCAGGTTCAATCCACTATCAATTCTCTGCATTGCCCTTTGGCTTATCTACTGCACCCAGAGTATTCACAAAGTGCCTGGCATCAGTGATTGCCTACTGCAGACTTCAAGGGATACAAATTTACCCTTATTTGGACAACTGCCTGATCCGAGCGGACAGCAAGCACATACTTCTGGAACAGCTGGCATATGTGACACGGTTACTGCATGCTCTGGGATACACAATCAACAAAGAGAAATCAAGGCTAACACCATCTCAGAAAATAACTTTCCTGGGTGCCAACTTGAACACAAACACCCAGATGGCCTACCTTACGCCAGAAAAACAGGGGCAACTATCTCAGTACTTCAAAATACTAGCAAAAAGTACCAGGCTTACTGCAAGGAAAATCCTACAGGCTCTGGGATTCATGGCATCTTGCATTCTTTTAATCCCATGTGCAAAGCTGCATATGAGGAAACTTCAATGGTACCTAAAAAACCTATGGTCTCAACACAGTCACAGTTTGGAAACAATAATACCAATAATCCCATGTTTGCAAAAGGAATTTCTATGGTGGGCCCAAGCATGTCAAGCAAACACTGGCCTCCCATTCTGCAAGCCTCAAGCAAAGCAAGTTATCACAACAGACGCCTCAGATTACGCCTGGGGCGACATGACGGACAGGTGCATCCAGGGCAAATGGTCCCAAAAGGAAAAGCACCTTCACATCAATCAAAAAGAAATGCTAGCAGTAATAAATGCAATTACAGCTTTCAAGGACTTCCTGCATCCAGGAAAATTACTAATAAGAACAGACAACACCACAGTAATGTGGTACATAAACAAACAAGGAGGAACACATTCATACCCCTTGTGCAGACTAGCCATGACTCTTTGGAACTTGGCTCTGGAATGGCAAATCGAACTTCAAGCACAGTACCTGCCAGGATTGGAAAACACGCTGGCAGACAATTTAAGCAGAAATATGACAGATCCACACGAATGGAAGTTACATCCTCAGCTGTTTACAGAAATAATCCAAGCGTGGGGGAGGCCAGACATAGATCTTTTTGCCTCCCACAGGAATCATCAATTGGAAAAGTTTTGTTCAAGGACCTTTCATCCAAAGGCCTGGAGAGTGGACGCCCTTTCATTCATTTGGACAGCATGGACAGTTTACGCATTCCCACCTCTGCCTCTTCTGCCCAAGGTGCTTTTGAAAGCAAGAGCAGACAGACCGAAGATGATACTGATTGCTCCAGATTGGCCAAGGCAACACTGGTACCCACTGCTGAGGAGCCTAACATATACTCCCCCCTGGTCTCTGCCTCTAATGCCTCTTCTGCTGACTCAGCACAGCTACAAAACTCTTCACAGTCAGCTGAAAACACTCAATCTCGCTGCATGGAAAATTCCTTAACACCACAACAGACCCTACTCTCCAAGGAGGTGCAGGATGTCATTTTGGAGGCCAGAAGGCCATCTACTAGAAAAGCTTACTCCGCAAAATGGAAGCGGTTTTGTTCTTGGAATGAGAAAAAAGGCCAGGACCCTAGAAAACTGAACTTGCCTCAGGTATTATAGTATCTAGCTGAGCTGCTGAACAGTGGACTTTCATTTTCTTCCATAAAAATCCATGCCTCAGCCATTTCTGCAGAATTCAACACGGATCCTCCTTTATTTTCTCACCCACTCTTACGACAGTTCCTCAGAGGGGCTAAGAATATAAGACCACCAAGGAAACAACCAATACCAGCCTGGGATCTTAATTACATACTAGAAAAATTAACATTGCCTCCTTTTGAACCAGCTGCCTCAACAGATTTGCAATATTTGTCCTGGAAAACTGCCTTCCTTCTGGCTATCACTTCAGCTCGTAGAGTTTTGGAACTACAGGCCCTCATGGCGGTGCAGCCCTTTCTCATTTTCCATCAGGACAGGGTTGCCCTTCGTACCAACCCATCATTTATGCCTAAAGTGGTATCCAGGGTAGCTTTAAATCAAGCCATACACTTTCCTACCTTTTACCCCAATCCTCAAAACAAAGGGGAAAGGCTACTACATTCTTTAGACATCCATAGGCAGCTACGTTACTATTTGGACAGAACAAAGTCCTTCAGGAAATCAGAACAACTCTTTGTGTCCTATGCTGTAGGGGCTCAAGGGAAGCCAGTTTCCAAGCAGACTATTTCAAAGTGGATAGGCCACTGCATACGGTTTTGTTATTCCTATCATGGGAAATCTGTTCCTACAGGTATCAGATCACACTCCACCAGGGCCACAGCTACCTCTACAGCCTTCCTCAGAGGAGTTCCTACCAAAGATATTTTGGAGGCAGCCACTTGGAGTTCTGTACATACCTTCACAAAACACTACCACCTGCCTTTATATTCCAGACCAAGAGCAGGCTTTGCCACTGCTGTTTTGCAGGGCATTCTGGCTCAACCCAGTTCTTCCTAGTACCTACCACCCTGTGCGTAGCTTTGGGACTCTACCCATTTGTGATTACTGCAGCTGTATGCACGATGAACATAGTACAGTTTTGTACCTACCATAAATGTAGATGTTCTAGTGCTAATACAGCTGCAGTACAGGTTTCCCTCCCTCCTTCCCCACTTGGTAAAGGCATGGGGCCTAACAACCTCTTCATACAACCTGACTGGGTTATCCTTCTATGGCTTATTTGCTTGCAACCACTGATTTTGGATTATATTGCATTGCTTTTATATACATATAAGCATCATTTATGTATTGCCTTCTTCTGGGGGCACCTGACATCTGGGGCAAGAAAGACTGAAGAACATGGCGTCGGCTGTGTCTTATATACTCTGGCCTCACTGACGTCAGAAGAGAAAGCGACGACAACCGACCCCGGACCAAGACTTTGGAATTCGGCCGACCGAGGGACCGCCTGACGGCAGAGAACCCATCTGTGATTACTGCAGCTGTATTAGCACTCGAACATCTACATTTATGGTAGGTACAAAACTGTACTTTTTTGCCACTGGTTCAAAAGGGAAACCAGTTTCCATGCAAACCTTCTCTAAATGGATATCACACTGTATTTCTTTTTGTTACAGCCATCATGGTAAGAAGCCCCCTTGTGCTGTGAGGACATACTCCACTAAGGCTACTGCTGCCTCTACTGCCTTCCTCAAAGGGGTACCCACCAAAGACATTTTGGAGGCTGCTACTTGGTCTTCGGTGCATACCTTTATGAAACATTACCACCTGTCAGCCTTCTCCAAAGCCAGAGCAGGATTTGCCTTTGCCATCTTGCAGGGCATCCTCGCCTGTCCTTAATCTGCCATCCTCCCATCTTTTCAGTTTTGGGAATCATCCCACAAGTCAGGACTGCAGCAGTGAAACACAAAGAACATAGTACAGTTGTGTATACCTACCATAAATGTAGATGTTCGAGTGTATTCATTGGAGCAGTACCCCCCCCCCCCCGCCCCAGCCTACAGGGTAGGCTAGAACAAGCTTCTTCTCAATCAAGAAATCCTCTTCTTAACGTTCTCTTTCTTAGATTTGTGTTCCAGACCCTTGACATCAGGGTCCCTCTGGGGGGCCCCTAGCTTTAGTGGCAAGAAAAACTGAGGTCATGACACTGGCAGACTCTCCCTTATACCCAGGTGTACTGACGTCAGTTAGGACATCTGCCAGCTGTTGGAGATGGAAGATTTTTCTCTGGTAGTCGGGCTGGCCAAGGGTTTCCATGGTGGGAAATCCCAAAAGTCAGGACTGTAACAGTAAATACACTCGAACATCTACATTTATGCTAAGTATACCCAACTGTGCATTCTTTAAGACCTGTTCTCTCAGGCAATAGTAGAGTTGTTTTCCTTTCTTCTACAAGAAAAATGATTTTTTTTCCATATTATTTGTAATACCCAGGAAAGAGGGCAACTGGAGATCCATGCTGGAGCTGTCTTTTCTCAACACTTTTCTAAAGGTGCAATGATTCAAAATGTTAACCCTGCAATCCCTGTTCTTCCCCAGGCTTTTCTTGGGAATTTAGAGTAAAATGAAGGCCATTTGCACATTCCCATTCATCCAGATTGTAGAAAATATTTCAGATTTTGTGCCTTACTGTTTCACAGATGACATACCAATGGAAGCATGGAGGTGCTTAGGAGAAATGGCGGTGGAATTTTTAGCCAGATTGTTTAATGACATTTTGGAAAGTCAGAGGATGCCTGAGGAGTGGAGAAAAAGTGTTTTGGTACCTATCTTTAAGAATAAGGGTGATGTGCAGAGCTGCAGTAACTACAGAGGGATAAAATTGATCAATCACAGCTCGAAGTTATGGGAAAGAGTAGTGGAAGCTAGGTTAAGAAGGGAGGTGATGATTAGTGATCAGCAGTATGGTTTCATGCCAGGAAAGAGCACTACAAATGCAATATTTGCTCTGAGAGTCTTGTTGGAGAAATACAGAGAAGGTCAGAAGGAGTTGCATTGTGTCTTTGTGGACTTAAAGAAAGCATATGATAGGGTGCCTAGAGAGGAGTTGTGGTATTGTATGAGGAAGTTGGGAGTGGCAGAGAAGTATGTAAGAGTTGTACAGGATATGTACAAGGGTAGTGTGACATTGATGAGGACTGCGGTGGGAGTGACAGATACGTTTAAGGTGGAGGTGGGATTACATCAAGGATCAGCTCTGAGCCCTTTCTTATTTGCAGTGGTGATGCACAGCTTGACAGATGAGATTAGACAGGAGGCCCCATGGATTATGTTGTTTGCAGATGACATTGTGATATGTAGTTAGAGTAGGGACCAAGTTGAGGAGACCCTGGAGAGGTGGAGATATGCTTTAGAGAGGAGAGGAATGAAGGTCAGCAGGGCTAAAACAGAATATATGTGTGTAAATGAGAGGGAGGGTAGAGGAATCGTGTGGATGCAGGGAGTAGAGTTGGTAAAGGTGAATTAGTTTAAGTACTTGGGATCAACAGTTCAGAGTAATGGTGAGTGTGGAAGAGAGGTGAAGAAGAGAGTACAGGCAGGGTGGAATGGGTGGAGAAGAGTGTCAGGAGTGATTTGTGACAGACGGGTACCAGTAAGAGTAAAAGGGGAAGGTCTACAAGAGGGTAGTGAGACCAGCTATGTTATATGGGTTGGAGACGGTGGCATTGACGAAAAGCAGGAGTCAGAGCTGGATGTGGCAGAGTTAAAGATGTTAAGATTTGCACTGGGTGTGACTAGGATGGACAGGATTAGGAATCAGTATATTAGAGGGTCAGCTCAGGTTGGACAGTTTGGAGACAAAGCAAGAGAGGCGAGATTGCGTTGGTTTGGACATGTGCTGAGGAGGGATGCTGGGTATATTGGGAAAAGGATGCTAAGGTTGGAGCTGCCAGGTAAGAGGAAGGCCTAAGATAAGGTTTATGGATATGGTGAGAGAGGACATGAAGGCGGTTGGTGTGAAAGAGCATGATGCAGAGGACAGGAAGAAATGGAAACAGATGATCCGCTGTGGCGACCCCTAACGGGAACAGCCGAAAGAAGATGATGATGATGATTTGGTCAATTAGCTACCTCAAGGGTATTCACAATGTCTTATTTGCAGTGGTGATGGACAGGTTGACAGACGAGATCAGACAGGAGATCCCCATGGACTATGATGTTTGCAGATGACATTGTGATTTGTAGTGAGAGCAGGAAACAGGTGGAGGAGACCCTGGAGAGGTGGAGATATGCTCTAGAGAGAAGAGGAATGAAGGTCAGCAGGACTAAGACAGCATATATGTGTGTGAGTGAGAGGGAGGATAGAGGAATGGTGAGGATGCAGGGTGTAGAGGTGGCGAAGGTGGATGAGTTTAAATACTTGGGATCAACAGTTCAGAGTAATGGTGAGTGTGGAAGAGAGGTGAAGAAGAAAGTACAGGCAGGATGGAGTGAGTGGAGAAGAGTGTCAGGAGTGATTTGTGACAGACGAGTACCAGTAAGAATGAAAGGGAAGTTCTTCAAGAGGGTAGCGAGAGCAGCTATGTTATATGGGTTGGAGACAGTGACAATGACAAAAAAGGCAGGAGTCAGAGCTGGACATGGCAGAGTTAAAGGTGGTAAGATTTGCACTGGGTATGACGAGGGTGGACAGGATTAGGAATAAGTATATTAGAGGGTCAGCCCAGGTTGGAAGGTGTGGAGACAAAGCCAGAGAGGAAAGATCTTGTTGTTTTGGACATGTGCTGAGGAGGGATGCAGAGTATATTGGGAAAAATATGCTAAGGATGAAGCTGCCAGGTAACAGGAAAAGAGGAAGGCCTAAGATAAGGTTTATGGATGTGGTGAGAGAGGACATGCAGGTGGTTGTTGTGACAGAGCAAGATAGAGAGGGCAGGAAGAAATGGAAACAGATGATCCGCTGTGGTGACCCCTAACGGGAGCAGCCAAAAGAAGAAGAAGGGTATTCACAGTGTGTCTTGCCCCTGCTATTGGCTTCTTCAGGTTTCAAAAATATTCTTTTGTCTGGACAATTTGCTAATTTAGGCTAATTCAAGGGACAAACTGCTTAAAGATTTGCACTTCACAATAGGTCTCTTGCACCATCTACACCATGAACTTTAAAAAAGTCCCTGATAATGAGTCCATCCCAGGGCTGGTGTTCCTTGGATGTAGGTTCAGTATTCTGTCAATGATTGCTTTCCTTCCTGTAAACAAAGTTTAATTTTTGGCAGATTATTTTCCGTCACTTCTCCCATTGCATTTGACCTCAGCAAGATAGATTTCAAGAACCTTGTGGTACATGGCATCAACAATTCCTATGTTTCTTTATGACATTCTTCAGATGAGGAAGACTCAGTAGTATTTCAGTTCAAGTTGGACAGACTCAGCACTATCACCTGCTAAACTTCTAATTTCTCTCTTGGACTTCACGAAGAAGGAATTTCTGTGGAGGATCAACAAGATTTCATTTAATCCAAGAGTGCTGTTTATGGTTCTTTCCCCTTACCAGGAGCTTTACACAGATGCCATAAACGTGGCAGGGAGGAATGTTCCAGAAACAGAAAGGTCCAGGGAGTTAGGCCAAAAGACAGCAAGGACCACCTAAAAGTCATGGAAATGAAGGCTTTTGTTCTGGCTTTATAGTTCTCACCTTTGTACCCCTGACTCTGAGTTTACACAGACTACATTACAGTTATGTGGTATACAAGCAAACTGTGGTGGTGGGGGGTGGGTGCACAAAGTCCTATAGCCTGTGTGGACTAGGCATGGGTGCTTGGGACTGCGGGTAGTTTACATTCCATCAGTGAGTAACACTGTGATCAACTCCCTGAGCAGATCCAGAGCAGACCCTTGTGAACAGATGTTAAACAAAGGATCCAATTATGTTAATTTAAAAAAAGAAAATCCATGATATCCCTTGGTTTTCCACCTTAGCCATTATAGTTTTGTTTTTTTATCCTACTTAGGTTTTCACTTGTATATTTATGCATGTGTTCAGTCATTTTATAATTTATCGACACACAAACCTGATGAAGTATTTATTTGATATGAAAGTGATCTTTGTTAAAAGTGGTTTAGTTTATATTTATTAATATTTAATCTGATAGATGTGTAGTGGTAGATCTTTTTGTTAGTTTCTTAATATAGTTTGGATTATTTGCTTAGCCTTTTTAAAGTTTTTAAAAGCTAGATGTTAAGTTGTCTATCTCGCCTTCATTCTTGCTGGATGGGTTCGGAGCCGACCTCGGCTCCGACTCGGCCACTCTAAAAGCTCGAGAGTTGGTTCCACCGGCTTGAGGCTCCCCTTATATCCCACAATGCTAGGCGTGAGTTACCTCAGATCTCGTTTGCCGCTACAGCGATCGAGGTGTTGGTTTTCTACCGGCTTCTTGGTAAGTAAACTTTCAGTAAAGTTAGGATACTTAAACCCCTTTATTTTTAATTTTAACTACATTTTCCCTTAGTTTAGTGGAATTCTAACCCTTTTTTCACAAAAATCCCGTTTCTTCCCCATAAGAACTTAAAAGTTCTCCCTCGGGCCTTCAGGCCTTTCTTCCATTCCCTAGTGTGTGTGTGTGTGTTGCTTCTCTTAATTAAAACATTTTGATAGTTGTTTTATTTTTGAGTTTTAAAAAATAAGATAAGGTGTGTTTGACTGAGTGTGTGTGGTTACACTTTCTTGTTCTAAGATATCTAAAGACACAAAGGTCTCAGGCTTCAAGAAGTGTGATGCGTGCTGTCAGAAAATGTCTCTGACAGACGGTCACACTTCTTGTGTCTACTGCCTGGGGCCTTTGCACCTGCAGGACTCCTGTGCTGTATGCCACGGCTTCAGTCCCAGGGTCCTGCAGGAAAGAAAGAACAAATTGATCCTAAGGGGTCTACTTAAGCCTGAGGATTCCCTCTCTGTCTCTGGGAAGCCCTCCAAGGCTTCTAGGTCCTCGGCTCCAGCTACTGAGCCGAGATCTAAAACTACTAAACCTCGTCTGCATCGGCTCCGGCTGGAGCCGATGAGTCTACAGCTTCTGTGGTTCCCTCGGCTCCGGCCGGAGCCGGGGTATTAAATTCCTTGTCGGCTCCGACCAGACCTTCGGAGCCGACATCTAGGAAGAGATCTAGGTCACCATCCCTTGGCTCCGTTCATTCGGCTCCAGTATCTCCTCTGCTGTCTGAACAGAGCCATAAATCTCACTCCTCTAGGTCATCGAGGCTGTCGGATCATGACCTTCAGAGGGTAGTGAGTCGACTTCTTAAGTCCGAGGCACTGGCCCAAATGCTTCAGAGCCCGACTCATCAGTTGATGCCTGCCCCTGTCCATCAATATGTTCCTCCTCCGACTCCGTTGAGCTCGGAGCCGGGGCGTTTTGGAACCGAGACTGTGGTAGCGTCGGAGCCGATACAGATGTCTTCGGCTCCGTCGTCGGCTCCGATTTCTTCTTTCCAAGAATCTCGGCGCCGGGCTTCCCTCGTCGGCTCCGAGGCGGTGAGTGGCATCGGGCCCTTGTCCCACCCCGCTCTTCCTCTCGGAGCTTGGCTGGTGAGTTCGGCTCCGACATCGGCCTCGGAGCCATCACTGTCGGTGCCGAGGGAGGTTCTCAGCTTCTCGGAGCGGGGACCTCTGGCTCTGCCTGACAGGGGTGCGTTCGAGGTCATGCGGAGTGTGTTAGAACCTGGCTCTACTCCACAGTCGGCTCCGTCCGCCCCTCCCTCTATGGTGCCTCAGGTCAAGTCGACTCACTCCCTCATCCCGGACCGCAGAGAGCCAGCTCCTCAGGAACCCCCTGTGGGAATCTCATCCTCTTCCGAGGCCTCTCCTGATTTGGCAGAAGAGCCCCCTCGGAAGAGAAAGTGTAAGAGGAAACACATTGACTCACCTGAGTCCGTCACCTCTGACACAGATTTAGAGGATTCCGAGGGTTCCCCCCGTTCCCATTCTGAAGATTTCTCTTTTGCAGACATTCTAGAAATCCTCAAACAGAGGGGAAATTGGCCAGCCTTCAACCCTTCGGCGGATGAATCTGTGTACCTTGAGGCGTTTGGCTCTCGTCCTTCCACCTCCTGGGTGTCTCCCCCCTTTGACCCCCTCATGCAGGTGGTAGCTAAAAAGGCATGGACGGCTCCTGATTCAGTGGACCCCACTCCCAGGAGACCCTCAAAATTCATAACGGCACCAGCAGACAAACAGTTCTTGACAAAAGGAGTTTCTGTGGATGCTATGGTGGTTGCTGCTGCCACTAAGAAGGAACTAGCTGATCCTTCAGTACCTGTCCATCCACCTAACAAGGAATCTAGGTCCATGGACAGGTGCGGAAGCGGATGTTCTCGTCAGCGACATTTGCTATGCGTTCGCTGAACTACCTATGCCATTTTACTCGTCTTCAAAGGGACTTGATCAAAGAAGCGAGTGACATGTTGAAGGATCCTACAGCTGCGGGTTTTCAAGATAAGATGAACACTCAGCTGGCTACCCTGAACTCCATAACCAACTCCTCCATGCGCCTCCTTTCTTATGCGGCTGATGGAGCGAGCAGGGCCGCAGGGACAGGTGTGGCCTTACGTAGGCATGCCTGGATGCGGCTATGCAATTTTGCGGACCCCTTTAAAACGTCTTTCACTAATTCCCCATTCGATGGATCATCTCTCTTTGGTCCTCAAGTGAAAGAAACCTTGACTAGGTGCGAGACTGATGGCAAGACTCTTTCTGCCGTCGGAGTCCGTTTTTCTACTCCTTCTAGGCCTTACCCCAAAGGCCAGAAAAGTGGGAAAATGTGGTTCCGTAAACAATCTCAAGGGACTTCGCCTGATGCACAGAGTCGGTTCCCCGCCAGAGGCAGAGGCAGGAATAACAATGGTAGACGTCGCCCTCGAGGCAGGGGGGGGGTCCGCAGAACCAGGGCAATCGAGAAGCCTTCTCTGATAAGCCCTTTCAGCATCCCTGAGGTGTTGCCCGACTGCCCACCTTCGGAGGCAGTCGGGGGAAGATTGTCACTGTACCCAGAAGCCTGGCTATCCCTGACTCAAGACAAATGGATACAGTCCATCATTTCCGAAGGCTATTCCATTCCCTTTCTTCGCATTCCAAACCAATCAAAAAAATCCCTTCCAGATGTTCCACCCGCTCAAAGGGATCTAGCGGTTTTGGAAATTTCAAAGCTGCTTGCGAAAAGAGCAATTCAGCCAGTTCCAGCAGACCAGCAGGGATCCGGAATCTACTCAAGGTTCTTTTTAGTTCCAAAGAAAACAGGGGACTGGAGACCAATTTTGGATCTCAGTATCTTGAACAGATCAGTCAAGAAAACAAGATTTCGGATGGTCATGCTGCAGTCCATCCTTCCCCTATTGGGAAAAGGAAACTGGATGTGCTCTATAGACCTTCAGGATGCGTACTATCACATAAAAATGAACAGGCGCTCCAGAAGATTCCTCCGCTTCAGGCTGGGAACCAGTCATTTTCAATTCAGGGCCCTGCCCTTTGGTCTCACCACTGCCCCCCAGGTGTTTACCAAATGCATGGCAGTGGTAGCTTCTCACCTGAGACGACAAGGATTCCAGGTGTTTCCATATTTGGACGACTGGCTCCTCACAGCTCCCACCAAGCATCTCCTTCTGATGGCCAGGGATTACACTTTTCGCATTTGTCAAAAGTTAGGCATTTCAATAAATTGCGAAAAGTCTGTTTTGTCGCCTTGTCGTACTATTACCTTCATAGGCGTAAATCTAGACACAGTAGACATGTCTGCGAGACTAACAGATCAGAGAATAACAGACATACACAAACTGGTCTCACTCCTTTTCAACAACAACAGAATCAAAGCCAGGTTAGTTCTGAAAGTGTTGGGAATTATGGCGGCCATACCTCTGCTTCCATTAGCCAGATTCCACATGAGAATCCTTCAATGGATGCTCTTTACACAATGGTCATACCAGCAACTTCCAATGTCCCACACCATTATGATCACGCAGGCGCAGAAATCATCTCATGTGGTGGATGTCTTCCCCTCAGCTCTTATTGGGAAGACCCTTTGTTCCTCCCTCCGGTTGCTACTCTGACAACGGACGCCTCCCTGATCAGGTGGGGGGGCATTATCAGGGCAGGACGGTCCAGGGCACATGGCAGCCAGACGAATGCCACTTGCACATAAATGTTCTGGAGATGAGAGCAGTGCTTTTAGCGTTGCAAGCCCTTCAAGACTCTTTTCCCTTGGGAACGATTGCAATCCAGACAGACAATATGTCTGTAGTGTGGTACATCAACAAACAAGGCGGAACCAGGTCCTACCCCCTGTGTCGAGAAGCACTCAGATTGTGGCAATGGGCGATTTCTTCTCAGCGGTTTCTGATAGCAACGCACATCCCCGGGAAGTCCAATCAAATCGCGGACAAGTTGAGCAGAGCTATCCTCATGCCTCACGAGTGGTCTCTGAAAGACTCTGTTGTGAGAGAAATTTTTCTCAAGTGGGGTCAGCCTTGCTGCGATCTTTTTGCTACTCCCCAAAACAGCAAGTGCAGAGATTATTTCACTCTATTCCCTTTACCAGGCCAACCCAGCAGAGACGCTCTAGTCCAAGTTTGGCCCCGGGGACTTCTGTATGCATTTCCTCCCTTCCCATTAATCTCTCAAGTGATACAGAAAGCTATCGCTCAGAAGGCCTCGTTGATCCTCATTGCTCCTTACTGGCCTCGACAGGTGTGGTTCCCCTTTCTACATCAATTTCTATTGAGCGACCTTGGCATCTGGACCTAGTTCCAGATCTTTTGATCCATCAGTCGGGTCAGTTTCATCGCTCCCTCCCCTCTCTGAACCTCACTGCTTGGTTCCTCCAGTTCCAACCTTAGCCAGGCTTCCTCAATTATCTCACTCTGTTCGAGATATTTTGATAGCTTCCCATAAATCTTCCACTCGGAAGATTTATTTGCGTAAGTGGAAACGCTTCACATATTGGGCTCAAGGAAGGGACATAGATCCTTTCACTGCTTCCATCCAAATAGTCCTTGATTTTCTAGCTGAACTCTTCCATGCAGGTTCATCTCCTTCTACTCTTAAAGTTCAATTGGCAGCTATTTCTAACTTTCATGTGGGTATTTCTGAGTCTGCCTTAATGTCCCACAAGCTTTGCAAAGCCTTTTTGAAAGGAGTTTTTCTTCTCAGACCTCCTATAAGAAATCCTCCTTCTCCTTGGGACCTAAATTTAGTTCTTACTTCTTTGATTCTTCCCCCTTTCGAACCTGCAGCCTCCTGTTCTTTAAAATTGCTATCATGGAAGACTCTCTTTCTGGTAGCTATTACTTCAGCTAGAAGAGTTTCAGAACTTCATGCACTCAGCTGTCGACCTCCTTATCTATTGTTCCATAAGGACAGGGTATCCTTACGAACCAACCCATCCTTTTTGCCTAAGGTAGTCTCGACGTCAAACCTAAATCAAAGCATTGACCTCCCTGTCTTTTTTTCCAGAATATTCCAATAGGTCTGAACAAAAATTACACTGGCTAGATGTTCATCGTCAGTTGAGGTACTATTTGGATAGAACAAAACAATTCAGAAAATCTGACCAGCTGTTTGTCTCCTATGCAGAAGGCAGAAAGGGACTTTCAGTTTCAAAGGTATCATTATCTAGATGGCTAACATCTCTGATTTCCCTTGTTTATGAAATTAGACACCAAAAGCTGCCTAATAAACCTAAGGCCCATTCCACCAGAGCTTTGGCTACTTCTTTAGCCTTCCAAGACAGACTGCCTATTGACACCATTTGTGCAGCGGCTACTTGGGCTACTCCTCACACTTTCATTTCTCATTATAAGTTGGATTTAGCTTCTAGGCATAGAGCTAACTTTGGTTCCACTGTTCTCAGGAGTCTGTTCCGTTAGGCCACCTGGGACAAGGTGCTAGGGACGCGGTCCCATCCAGCAAGAATGAAGGCGAGATAGACAACTTAACATATAGAAGTTATGTTCTTACCATAACGTTCCATGTTAGTTGTCTTCTTCTCGCCTTCTTCTTGCGTCCCACCCTCCTTCCCCCTGGCCTGGACAGTCCTAGAGGAGTTGTGATTGTGACCTCTCTTTCTACCACCTCTTTTATTAGGCATATGCTGTTGTGCATATTTCCTGGATGAGGCTATAGGTCACCCTTCTTTCTCCCTGGTTTTAGAGGTGGACTTTGTTTATAGTTATTCTGATACTATTATAAGCTGGGGTTAGCTTACAAACGAGATCTGAGGTAACTCACGCCTAGCATTGTGGGATATAAGGGGAGCCTCGAGCCGGTGGATCCAACTCTCGAGCTTTTAGAGTGGCCGAGTCCATCCAGCAAGAAGAAGGCGAGAAGAAGACAACTAACATGGAACGTTATGGTAAGAACATAACTTCTATTTTTATACTGTAATTTGTCTCTAGCTTTTTAGTTTCAGTTTTAAGTAGCACAGTCTCTGATTACACTATGGTGTTAAGGGGGACTTCGTTAAAGGAATGATTGTAATTACTTTGATTGTTCTTAACAGGAACCACCCTCTGTAACCACTGCCTTGCTCCAAATAACCTGATTATATGTACATAAGGAATGTTTTTCATGCTTTTCATTATACTCAGCTAGGTTTGTTTGTGTATTTCAATAAAGGATATTCCATTTTTAATTCAACTGTGGACCACCTACTGTTTTCTATTTTATTATTTTGTAGCACGTATTTTACAGTTTAGTTTTTATTAATGAACTAGGTGCTTAACATAATTCAGGAAGTGGACATCACACCCTCCAAACTTTGAAGTTTCTTCTTGGTTTGATGATGTCAGTTTTCATTCATTCCTCAACGATTGGGTTCAGATCCAATCATCAGATCAACTCGGCCATTACTAAAGCTTGTGGCCACCAAAAAACTCTTGAGCTCCTCCCTTTCCCCTAATGCACCAACCTTAACGCTCCTCAGATCTCATTTGCCTCTCTAGCGTGAAGAATTGTTACCTTTGGCTCTCAAGCTAAAATAGCATTTTTGAATTGAGATAAGTGAAATTTTCCTTCTGTAACTCTTTAGTATTATATTCTTTAATCTTTGTACCTCCCTTTCTACACTTTTGAATATACCTATCTTACCATTGCTGATATTTCTATTCTTTATACCATTTTTTTTAGGGTAACCTTTTTACAGTCACTGGTATTTTCTGTCCTTACTTTTCTCCTTTTATTAGTGTACGAATAATGTTTGAGAAAGTCCCTTTGTTTTTTTTTAAAAAATGTATGGAATGCGGACATAAAATTCCGCTTTTGGATTCTCAGCAGCTCAATGTTGAATGCAAGATTTGTCAGGGATTTAATTAGGGCCTTGGCTGATTGGAATAATAAATTAATATTAAAAGGACTTCTTCCAAAGCCTTATCTGGGGGTCAGCCCCCACTTAAATATAAGGCAAAAGAGTCTTCCAAGCCTTCTGGATCCTCTACATCATTCTTGGATCGCATCACTGAAACACCGAGGAAAAAGGCAAAAAAATCAGATCCGCAAATTACTCCTGCATTGGTGATGGTAAGTCTGCTTCATTGGATCCAACTTTCTCAGATCTGAAGCCGTTACCAACATACTCCCCTTCCCTGGATATCTGGTACCATCACACGTACTTTCTCCATTCCTGGATGATATAAGTTGACGCTCACAGTCTTCTTCACTGGCATCTTCTTGTCATTCTAGGAGTCTCACCAAGCCAGATGTGGACAGGATGATGAGGAAGTTCCTCTCCGTACAAATACAGATGGGAGTTATTCTGACTCCTATCCATTGAGTTAGGAAGCCCTTATGAACACTACACCACCCTTTCCAGCTCATTCAAAGATCCGACCAGTCATTTATGTACCCTTGGATCTGAGTCTTCTGGGACAGTTGACTTCAAATCCAAAGATATTAGCCTCTTCAGATCTGAGGCTTACTCTTGAGTGCTCTGTCTCTTACTGTTTTGGATCCGGATAATTCTCTGAGCCGTGATGTCCCTGTCAGGTCCATGATGTTAGAGTCGACTCCACTCAGAACAGATAATTCATGCTGTTCTGTTCCAGAGCAGCATGTTCAGAGGCACAGAAGATGGGCTTCATGCCTTTCTTATGGAAGGGAAAATTCCTTTATGCCTTTCCTTCAAACTCTGATTCCCAAAGTCCTTCTCAAAATCAAGAAGGACATGTCATATAATATTGTCACTAACTCTATTTTGGCCCATATTGCACTTGTTCACCTTTCTCCGTACCTGGCCTAGGGTAATCATCACAAGGATGGACTTACTTGCACAACATAAGTGCTCTCCAGTTCATCCTGTTCTCTAAACCCAAATTTAACCATTTCGATGACAGGATTTTGATTACATGCCAGTAACTTGTTTTCAGAGGACATGCTTCATGGTTTACAAGAGGCTGGCAAACCTACTACATGGTAATCTTGTGTTTCCAAAAGTAAAAGATTTTCTGTTTGGTGCCAGAATAAGAAAGAGGACCCTTATCAATTGTGGTATTCCTGCTGTTCTTTCTTACTTGGGTGAGATGCTCTATTCTAAATGGCATTTTCTTCTATCAAAGCACATTTTTAAGCTAGGTCAGCCTCCCTTCCCTTGCCCACCTCTTTGTGCATGATTTTAGGTCAGTTTTTGGCCATTAGGCCACCAAGAAGAGCAGTGACTCCTCCTTGGGACCTAAATTATTTCTTAGGAAAAAAACATTCATGTGTTGTTTTGCACCTGCTTCTAAATTGACTCTTTACTCTGCAACTGGAAGATGGTTTTGGCTTCAGCTGAAGGTATTTCAGAGCTGCAGACAGTACCCATCTTTTTGCAAATCAGTGGTCTGTATCTGTCTAGTTCCACTCTTAAATCCCCTCTTTTCCATTCATATCTTTTTTGTCCAGGCATACTCCCACAGCATGTATGTTGTGTGTTTCTGCTTTTTCACCTCCAGTAGTGTTATTCCTCTTATATTACCAGTTTCATAATTGAGGCTATAGTTCTACAACTTCTCTTCTGGCATTTATTCTGGCGGTTATCCCAGTGAACTAAAGCTCTGAGCTGTAAAATTCCCCAAAGCAGGCAGAAGACAGCTCGATATGCAGCTAAATCCAAAAACTTGATGAACCAGCATGTAAATCGTACCAAAACACTTTATTGCAGAGAAAGAAAGTTAGCGCTTTCACGGTAATACCATACCGCTTCTTCAGACAAACGTGAGTGGGGACAGAATAACTTGTATACAAATGACATCATCTCAAACAGCTTAACAGCCAATAAAACAAACATTCATGCAGCCACATTCTCAGCTTAAAGGCATATGAAGTAGATAATATTTACTGCCATCAAATCTGATAAAACATTGGATCTTGAGGTTGGGGGCACACCTAGCTATGGGGTTGAATGATCATGTCCCCATTAAGCCTGTATTAAGAAATAAACGGCTGTAGGGCATTTATTGTTTGTTTATATATTTATGAATATTTTTCATGTTTTATTTATTTGTGTTAATGTTTTTATTATTATTTTTTATCAGATTTTATGCCAGTAAATATTATCTACTTCATATGCCTTTAAGCTGAGAATGTGGCTGTATGAATGTTTGTTTTATTGGCTGTTAAGCTGTTTGAGATGATGTCATTTGTATGTGTTATTCTGTCCCCATTCATGTTTGTCTGAAGAAGCGGTATGATATTACTGTGAAAGCGCTAACTTTCTTTCTCTGCAATAAAGTTTTTTGATACGATTACTTGCTGGTTCATCAAGTTTTTGGATTTAGCTGCATATTGAGCTGTCTTCTGCCTGCTTTGGGGAATTTTACAGTTTTACAGTTTCGTTTGGTTGCTGCAGTTGGGTTTTTTTTTTTTTTTTAAAGCTCTGAGCTGTTAATGATCTGCCTCGTGTCCAGGGTACAGGGGTTGATTCCTTCCACCTTCATTTGCCTGCTGTCTAACTCTGAGTAAGTCACTCAATGAGACAGTGTTCACGGGTTGTCCCTAAAAAGGGGTAGTTGCTATGTAGTGTGTTTGTTTTATTTATTTATTTATTTTACATTTGTTGACTGGGCTAGTCTAACTGGATACATGTCCATTTTCAGTAGAGGCCCGGGGAGATAAGCTCCAGATGAAAAACAGTACTACAGGATTACATTAAGATAGGCAAAGTAGATAATTTTACACATAGTTGCAGTTAATTTAATATGACAATATAATTTAGGAGATAACATAAGGTAAAGTAACTCTCAAAAGAAGTAATCTTGTAAATGAAATACTTACTTTACAATTGCTGGTTTATTTGGTAAAGAGCAGCATGGACTTAGTAAAGAAAGGTAGAAGAAGAAAAGAAAAAAGTGTTTAAAAATACAGTCAAAGGTTAGTCAGGGTTACAACAAGGGCATAGCCAGTGTGTTCTAAGGTAACTTTTGAAAAGTGTTAGGGAGGATAGTGATGTAAGTTCACTAGGTAAATGGTTCCAGTTTTTCCCAATTGTATTTGAGACGAGAGAGTCACCTGCTGTGTTACTGGTTTTACTTGTGCTAATTTATTTGATGAGAGTAAGGTGTTAAGATTTTTGTAGGGGGTGATCAGGCTTGATAATATTGGAGTATTATGAGGCTGATAAAAAGGGTTTTATGGGCAATTTATAAGTTGGTTAAATTTAAGTTGATTCTGAAGTTCCAGCCAACCTAGTTGAATTAAATTCTGACAATGATGGGTTTTGAAGGGTTTTCCAGTGGCAAATCTGGTAATATTATTATTGGATTTAGCTAGTTTCTGAAGATGTTTTTTTGATAGATTAGTATAGGTAGGAGAGGCATAGAGAAGTGTTGAGATTAGATGGGAGTGGGCAATAGTAGATCTAGCTAATGGAGTAAGGATGGGTTTGATCCTATAGAGGGAGCCGATTTTTTTTTGTTGATTGATTTTACTGTATTGTTAATATGAGTATTAAAGTTGAGGTTGTTGTCAATTGTAACTCCTAGAAGTTTGGTTGTTACATCAGATGATATGAGTGTACATTTGTTAGATGTGACTGAGAAATCTATTGGGGTGGACTTACTGGTAGGAGTAAAGAGCAAAAGCTTTGTTTTTTTGGGAGGGTTCAAGAGGAGGTAGCATTGAAGAAACTAAGATTCTACTATGTTAAAAACTTTTTGAGTTATGGATTGCAGTTCAGGTGAGGACTTGGCTGAGCATATAATTGTAGAATCATCAGCATATTGTATACAGGTGGCCTGAGGGATTGCTAAGTGAAGATCATTGATGAAAACTGAGAATAGAAGAGGGCCTAAAATGGAGCCCTGAGGGACACCTAAGGTGACAGGCAGGTGAGAAGATAACTTGTGAACAAATATGTAAAACAATGTAATATTCTTGTCTGCTGGGAGAGTTGCTGCCATGTCTTTAATGCTGTTGCCATCTGCATTGCCTCCTCCCACTCCTCTACAGTTTCTTGTCCTTCTGGTCATTTCCATTTCTTTTTTTTTTCTTTTCTCTTTCTCCAAGGTTTTGTATACTATGGCAGCTCTTCCTTTTATTTTCCTGTTCCTACATTTATTTTCCTGTTTCTTGTCTTCTACTTCTGTATGCCTGTGGTCATTTTTTTCTCTAGCTATTTTTTCCATTGCTGTGCTTTTGAGCTAGCTCACCTTTGTCTCCTCCCCATTCTGCTTCCCATGATCAGCCACCTTCTAATATTGCTTTTCCATTTTCACTTCTCCTTAGGATTTTGTTAACTTCTTTACTCACAGCCCCTCTATCATTATTTTTTTCAGTTCTTCATCTCCCTTTTCCAACTCCTCCATATCCCAGAATCTCTGTCTAGGCTTTTGTTCCAGTCTTCTCCTGTAATGGTGAGTGCCTGGTGTAGACTGACAGATATCCTGTCTGACCCTTCACCATGTATCTTCCTTTTTTTTGTTGCCCCATTTCTTGCGTTTTCTCTTTCTTGGTAATTGGTGGGTATTGTAAGACAGTGCATGATTGTCTTAGGAGGTCCCTTCCCCCATTGCTCCTAAATGCTTGGACTGTCCTTGCAGCTGTTCTGGCTGTTTTCTTTTTGTTATTATAACAGTCTGTCACATTATTTTTGTATTTCATTTATACATTTTTATTTTCCTATCACTGGTAAATATTTTAAGGTATAGCTTAGTCTAGCACTGGCCATCATTCTTGGGATATTCATCTTGCCATTTCCTTAAGTATTCTTCTGTCTTTTGCTTACATATTCTGTAGCTGTCAGCTTTATTTCTTTTTAACCTATGTACTGTGCTTGCAGTCCGAAATATTTTGTCCCTCTGTAAACTGTTATTCTAAGGAGTTTCCTACTATTTTGTCTGTGTTAACTCAGATTGTCTTCTAATGTTACATTCTAGACCTGCACATTTCATATATTTTCCTTATGATGTGTAATTGTAGTCCCTGCTTCCTTGTCATCTGTCATCAGGATGCAGTCATCGCAAACATAAGGAAATTTGGTTGTCTTCCCTGTCTACATGCATATTTTCCCATATGTTCTGTAACTGTGTCTGATAATAATTCTTTAACTAGTAGGGATAGGTGAGGCAATAGCAGGCACCACACATGGTCCCTGTTTTCTGTCTTTACTTTTTTTTATTAGGTCGTCATTCACCCACATCACCAGGAGGATGACTTTATGACTGCTTTACACTGCTTTTACCATTCTAGCCATCTCTGACAGATAATACTATTCCACTTGATTCAAGTATTTTTGTTATTGTAGACATTGACTACTCCTGTTTTCACTTTTTGTTTTTCTCCATGAATATGAATGTTTCCTACCAGTTTTTGATGGAAATCCTTCTTTTGATCCCCAGCCTGCTCTTGCTGAGAAATCTGTGGCGTAATCTTTATTCTTATCACTGAGATGTTTACATCCATATTTATTTGTGATGTGGTTCTTATTAACTTTTTGTCCATTATTTCTTTGTATCTTTCAGCAGAATTACTTTGGCTAAATCCATTGAAAGTGTTGGCTTTTCCTTCTGAAATGTGTTGCATTCCCAAGCTAATGTCCCTGTTGGCTCTTTACATGAAACTTTATAGTATTCTGCTTGGAACTTTTCTAATCCTCTTGTTTTCCTTTTTAGCCTTTTCATTGCTTTTCATACCGTCTCTTCTGATAACTTTGCTTTGGCATCTCTCATTGATTCCTTGGGTATCTTCTTTCAAGTCCATTTTGAATCTGTTTTTCTCTTTGTCTGCAGTTTTGTTGTGTAACTATTAATAGCATTCTGCTACTATTTCCTGCTCCCCCTTTTTTATTTGCTTCTCACCTTTCCATTTTTGCTGTTTTTTTTCTGTTATTCTCAAGACAATAATCTTGCCTACGTTTTTCTCATGACCTCACTAGCATTCTTTTGTTCTAATTGTCTCTGCCTCTGTCCACAATTCTGTCCTGTGTGTCATCCTTTCTTACACCTCACTTTCTCCTCTCCCCTTCAGTTTGCTTCCCTGTTTGTATTGTCTTTAGTTGTTACTTGTCTTCGGGTATACTAGCCTTCACCCATTTCCATTGTCTCCAGTTCTTGCGTTATTTTTTCCTCATTAATATTTACATTCCTTCATACCATCACAGGCTTAGCTCTTTATCTTCATATTATCTTCCAGATCTTTTGTTTTTTGCTCCTGTTTTGATATCTGTTGCTATTATATCCTTGTGGTGTTCTGTCATGTACCTTTCTGATCTCCTGCCCTGTTTCCAGTTCAGTCTTGGAAGAGTACATTTTTTCTCTGTTTCTCTCCAACTGTCCACCAAGCTTCGTTTACAACCATTCTTTCCCTCGGCTCTGTTTTATTCCTTTTCCTAAATTTCACAATCCCATTTCCACTTATTATGATTATATATTCTCTCCATGTCAATTCTGTCTTTTCTTCATGCACTAGTTTCCCCCCAGGTTTCAAAAAAAAAAAAAAAACCTTTGAGGCATACATATTTTCTGTTGCCCATTTCCCCCATTAATCTTCCCCTTCTGATCTGTAATTTCCTGCACATCATCTGTCTGTGCTAATCGCTTCCTGACATGGTCCACATCCACACCCTTTTCCTTTCTTTGTTTTAGCTTTTCTTTTTCTTTGACTTTGTTTTGTTTCCTGCAGTAGACTTACAGCTGCCTTTCCCCAGTACATATAATGTTTTTCTTTCTTTTTTGTTATGAAATAGCCCTTGTATTCCATGAGACTTAAGTTGTTTCATCCTACATCCCTGTAGTAGTAAATGGTTCCCTTCCCTCCTAGCTCATCATTGATCCCTTTGTGTCCCTGTGCATATCTGCACTCCTTGTAGCTGCTTTAACAAACCTCCTTTCTTTAGGGACCTTCTTCTACTCTTCTTTGATTCTGTCCCTCTCTCATAACCCTTTTTGGATTTTTCTGATTTTAATTGACGTGTGTGTGTGTGTGTGTGTGTGTGTGTGTGTGTGTGTGTGTGTGTGTGTGTAATTTTAGCTTTTACGTTTTTAACTGAATTTTCACTGCAATCGTAGATTTTTTTGTCATGTTATACTATCGTTCTTCAATAGTATTACATAAATGTAAGTGCATTGTCTTTATATTATATTGTTGTTCATGGAGCTTTTCTCCCTGGGACTCCATTGAAAATGGGTTCTTCTTGGCCCACTGGACTGTCCTGGTAAACAAACTGTAAAATAAAAGTAAAATAAATAATTTCCAGCTTCCTGTGTGCAGGTTCTGGTGATACTTTACTTAAGGACTCACCATCTTAGTTCATGTAGGAGTGGGCAGTGCTGATTTTATTGATAATCTCATTTGGGCTGTCAGCTAAGCATGGTAGTTGGGATGTTTTTTAATGGTCTACGTATCATTTTATGAGTACTAAAATATTGAAATAGGTCACAGTAAATAAAAATCTGAAACTCTTAATTTCTAGTATTACTGACTTAATGTCAATGAATGACAACTAAACACATTCAGCAAGGGGTCTACCGTCACCTGGCAATACACAATTTTAAGCACTTTGCACTTCTGTGGTGGTGGAGTGCAGGGGGTTGGAAGCCCCGCAATAGACATTACTCTTTTTTAAAATCTCATTGTCTTAAGAACAACTTGTTACAAATAAACATTTACTGCTTGCTAAGTAAGAGGTATGATATTGTAATTAAAATATTGGCCAACATTATATAGGAAAGGAACTTTCTACTGCACATCCTGGTGAATCTTCTGTGCTCCTGTATTTCTTTCTCCTCTTTTACCTTTCATTCCCTCCTCCTCAAGTATTTGATCGTGTCCCTTTGGGAACCCATCTTCTTATTTTACTCTTCTCCCTATTTTTATTCAAGTCCCTTCCACTCTGTTGAATTGCACAAACAAAATACTCTGCTGTAATCCTTAGTTTGTTTCCATTCTTGTAAGTGACTTCCATTTTGAGTATGTCAGCAGCTATTTTTAAGATTTGTAATCCATATATCCGTTTCGTAGTTGCATCTTGGATTGGACATGGCTTAGGCATCATCTTAGCAGCTTTTATCTCACTTTATATATTATCTATTGTTAAATCTAAGTAGATAGTCATAAGGGTGTAAAAAGTAGTCAGTATCCTTTCCACAAATCCTAAGTACCAAGGGCTTGAAATGAGCACATAAAAAGGCAGTCTGGGCACCAAAATCTTCAGAGCTTTCTTACTGTCAATGTGCAGTTCTTGTATGGGCTTTGTGTAACTGACAGATGGCTAACAGTCCTTCAAGGCTGGATGCATAAGTACCCTTCTGGGCAAAACCTTCCAAAGTTTTACTTTTCTGAGGAAAACTTTAGGGTTTCTGTGAATATATTTTTATGCTAGGAAATGTATTTTTTGACTGTCATTCCTTGTAGGGGATGTTTATTGTGTGATGCTTGTGTGAGAAAGCTGTGTAAAAGTCTCTTTTTCTATTGTTTGTCTAAATTTTTATGTAGAATTAGTGTGTTAGGGCCAGAACATTCTGCTTTTGGGGGCTATTTGATTGTTTACTTCAGATTCCTTATTTCCCTGTTAGGGGAGTTTTATTAAATCTCATAATGCCGCTACTTATCTTTCAGGCTTTTTTGACAGGACCATGGAACAGGTAACCAGTTTCCTTGTTTTTTTTTCCTTTCTCTGTCATTAAGCAAGAATAAAACTGCTAAGGAGTATTTCAAGTCTCAAACTGGCTGCTTCATTTCCTCAGCTGATCATGGGTGATTCTGCTATGGCCGGTCTGGGTTACACAGATAGTTTATTGATGTCTTATGCTCCATCTGGTGCATCTCCTCAGGGAAACTACTAAGGTCCAGGAGTAACATATCCTCTGAGGTTGTTGGGAAAAGCATTTTTTTTTTTGGTCGCAGGGTCTACCTGAATAATTGGGCTAGGATGCTTGATGCCAAGGATATAGTGCCCCTGACACAAGTCAGTTTTTTTCCAGGGAGTTCACTGGGAAAAAAAAGCAAAAAAATTAAGAATGTTACAGGTTCATTATCATGATCACCGCTGCAGAAGTCTTAGCTATGTGGGTTATTTCCTACTAAGGATATAATGACTGGCGAGCTTCCAAAGCTTCAGGGCACCTTTCATGTGCCAGAACCATCAGTCATCTCAAGCTGAGCTAACTAAAGGCAGGTTTGGGCAATCAAGCCTTTCAGAGCTTTCCTGATACCAAAGAGTATGCTCCTGTACAGGCTTTCAAGGATCGACTGTAGGCTTGCGCTGTTCTTCTGCTGGACAGATAAGTTCCCTTTGGGGAAAACATTCTGCTTTATAGTTACTGTACTTTCCTGTTTAAAAAAAGTTATTTTTAAACTAAGAATTTATGTTTTAAGAGACCATCATGAGACTTAACTGTCAGTTTAAAAGTTGTTTATAAATTGAAAACAATTTTTTCTCTGTAGAAACCATATTTTATTTTTGGGGGCTGGCAAAATATTTTGAAGTGCATTTTACTGTGTTTTCCAGGACAAAAGTGACTTTTTAAAGGCTTTAAATTTTACTAGCTTGCGCTGCTTGTTTTCCCTGGAAAAGAGGCACCATTTTCAGCTTGTCCGTGGAACAAACTACTAGTCTCACGGGCGCCCCTTCTTCCAACCACAAAGTGAAAAACTTAAGCCAACACCCGTTTCCTCCACAGCAGGCTAGAAATTTGCTGCTGCCACAGGTAGATGATATTCCTGTGGCCATAGCTTGTTCTTCAGACCACTCATCCTTTTACCCCCATATACCTCTGGTGTAGCACCTACAGCCACTGGGGACAGGGTTTAGCCTCATCCTCTGTGGTTGTTTATGCCCTCACTGGACAAGGGAGAAATGCTGTTGTCAGTCCTGGGAGAGGAAACGGGGAAGACTTCCCCATTTTGTCATAATGTGTCCATCACTGGTGAAGCTGTGCAGCTATTGATAAGTGCTAACTCATTTTTCCTGTCAAAAAGAAACAGAAAACTAAATGTGTATTCACTCCTCTTAAAATGTCTTTAGGACTGGTTTACTGGGTCTGGCTCAGAGTTTAATTCAGGCTATTGGTCCTTCTTGTAAGCTGATTTCTGTTAAAAGAAAGAGAGATACCTTTTCTCCTGAAGACATCTAAGATTCTGACTCTGGACAGGAAGATAGAAGGACAGATATAGGGGTTTCTCCTAAGTTTTCTGATTAGACTTAAATGAAGAGCTCAGTTTCTGATTCTCCCTGTGTGTGTGTTTTTTTCTCTTTCTCTAAGACCATTTCAAGGATGTACTAGTGTTTTCATTGGGAGAACTCTGAGGTTTATCAGTCCCTCAAAGTGCTATGAGCTTTTGTGGAAGGAATTTCCAGAGCATTGAAGTATTCTCTCAGTTCTGTCAGATCTAGAGGATGTGTGTGTTCAGTGCCTGCAATTTTCCTGGTATCTGCTCCAACCAGCTCTATTTCTGTTCCTCCTCCGACTACATTTAGCTCGGAGCTGGAGACCATGGATCCGCAGGTAGTAGAACCGTTGGCGACGATCATCATCTCTCCTTCGTTTCCGATGTCTGCTCCGATTACCTCGATTGTACCTTCCATCGAGGGATCTGGGCGCCGAGGCTCTCTAGTTGGCTTCGAGGGGGGGAGTGGCATCGGACCCTTGTCCGACCCTCTTCTCCCCCTCGGAGCTTCAGCACAGGTGAGCTCAGCTCCAACATCAGCCTTGGAGCCATCACCCTCGATGTGGAGAAGGACTCCTGTTTCTTTGGAGTCTGAACTTTCTCTGCCTAGAGGTTGAGATGCCTTCGAGGTCATGTGGAGTGTGCTGTCCCCCGAAACAGCTCTACTGCCAGCTCCATCGGCTCCTCCCCCCGTGGTGTCTGTTACAACCTCTACTCCTCCTCCAGACCCCAAGCATAGGGAACCTATGCCCCAGGACACCCCATTGGGTGATACCTCTTCTTCGAAGCCTCCCCTGATCACTCTGAAGAGCCTCCCCGGAAGAAGAAGTGCAAGAGGAAGCACATAGACTCCCCTGAGTCTGTCACTTCAGATACAGACATGGATGAATCGGAAGAGTCCCCAAGATCCCTCTCTGAAAATGTTTCCTTTTCGGACATCCTTGAAATGCTTAGATAGAGGAGGGACTGGACTTCCCTAGCCCCTACCGAGGACGAGTCTGTACACCTGGATGCATTCGGTTCCCGACCTTCCACCTCCTGGGTATCTCCTCCTTTCGATCCATTCATGTATGTAGTGGTTTGAAAGGCTTGGTCAGCTCCAGATTCTGTGGAACCTACTCCGAGGAGACCAAACAAATTTATTACAGCTCCCGAGGACAAACAATTCCTCTCTAAAGGTGTGCCTGTTGATGCCATGGTGGTAGCAGCAGCCACCAAGAAAGAGTTAGCAGAAATCTCTTCATCTGTTCATCCTCCAAACAGAGTCTCGGACGATGGATAGATATGGCAACCGAATGATCTGAAGTAGGATATTCATTTGTCTGCAACCTGTGGGTTATGGATCCGATATCGGATCCGAACCGGCATGGTTTTCCAGCTATGGATCCAAGCTCTCAGCTCCTCCCCTCACCCATAATGCCCTGCTCTACCCTCATGACCTCAAATCTCGTTTGCCGCGCTGGTAACTGGATTTGGGTACATAGCTCTCAGCTAAGTGAACTCTATTTCTTGTTAAAATCAGAGAATTTTTTGGTTTTTTGAGTGAATTTGTGTGAAAGTTTAGGTTTCCCTTTCTTATAAGTGTATTTTGAGTTTATTTTGAGTTAAAGTAAGTAATTTTTATTCCCTCCCCTCGCTGTTGCGTAGAGTGTGTGTGTAGGCCTGTGTGTCTTTTTGTTTTTAAGTTACTTTCTGTAACTTTTAGTGTGTTATAGATTATGGCTGACCAGCCTAAATCTATCTTTTCGAAATGCTCCGAGTGTGGCCATAAGCTCTCACCGGCTGATGGCCACACTCGGTGTGTTAAGTGTCTCGGGGTTGAACACCTCACATCTGGTTGTTCCATTTGTGCAGGGTTCAACCCCAGGGCACTGAGGGAGCGGAGGTCCAAGCTGGTCTTGGCGGGTCTTTTACCGCCAGACTCGGCTCCGGCCTCCGCTCCTTCGGGGACTACTGTGGCTGCAGTTGTTCCCCCTGTGGCACCCCCTCCTGCTCCTGGGACTCAAACTCCCGCTTCTGGAGAGGAGAGGGATGCTGCTAAAGGACGGAGGAGAAGCACCACAAGCGGCGGGCGAGGCCTCTGTTTCGCCCCGCCAGCCAAGCTGGCTTCTCCCGGCTCCGTTCGTTCGGTCTCCTCCTTCTCGGCTCCGGTCCCTGTGTGCTTTTCACGGGTCCTGAGGAGGAGGAGACCCGATCTCCGTCGAGGCTATCGAGGAGGCACTCCAGGCCTACCTCGGTAGCCTCTTCGAGATCTACCCATAGCCTTTCTGATGCTGATCTGGACGGATGATGAGAAGGTTCATCCAGGCCCAGATGCAGATGGGAGTGCTCTTGCCTCCCCTCCGGGGAGCTCAACACCCTTTTTAAGCCTATTGCTCCTTCTCCGACCCGCTATCCGGGTTGAGCAGCTGGAGCCGAGCAGCCGGGCGGGGAAGGTCGGAGCCGATAGTACTTGGTACCGGACCCGACCCTGCCCTCGAGTGCGTCGGACCCGATCTCGGAGCCTGGATCCGAGCCGGATCCGGGGATCAGTGCTCCTTCGGCGCCCGTCTGTGTCGGGCGCACTGTCGCTTCGGATCCGAGTGCTTCGGCGCCGGCTCCGATCCACTCTTCGGATCGAGGAGCCGATTGTCGGATCCGTTGGTGAGGTCGGCTCCCCTTCGCCTTTTGATGTAGTGGAGGGGGCTCTGTTGAGGGTCTCCGGACCCCCGGCACTTGCTTCGGCTCCGTCCCGCGCTCCCTCTGCACTGGGCCAGGCTTCCACCATCCGGCCCCTGGGACAGCCCGTTTCTGTGCCCCAAGTTGCTCCTATGGAGCAAATTGCTGCTTGCGAGGACTCCTCTGACAGCCCCCAGAGGAGGCCCCGCGCAAGCATACGTCCAAAAGGAGGCGCATAGACTCCCCCGAGTCTCTCACAGAAGACACGGACTTGGAGGAAGGGGAAGGCTCCCCACGGTCACCCCCCGAGGATGTCTCCTTTGGAGACATCATGGAAATGCTCCGTATAAGGGGGGGTGGTCTGCCCCCAAGTCTTCCTCGGACGAGTCCGTGTTCTTGGAGGCATTTGAAACGGGCCCGTCTACCTCTTGGGTGTCCCCTGCCAACCCCTGGTGGACCTTATTACCACCAGGGCGTGGAAGGAACCGGACACCGTGGAGCCAATTCCCAAAAGACCGGATAGGATCCTTAGTCCGCCATCCGACCGGACCCATTGGAGTAAGGGGCCTCCTGTAGATGCCATGTTGATGGCGGCCACAAAGAGGGAACTAGCTCAGGAGAGTCCCTCAGTCCACCCACCGAGCAAGGAGTCTCGGATGATGGACCGCTTGGGGAAGCGGATGTTCAGTTCGGCGACCTTCTCGGTAAGGGCGCTGAACTATTTGGCACATGTTATTCGGATGCAGCGAGACCTTATTAAGGAATACGCTGCATCCCCCCCTGAGTCCATTTCGGAGGAGGACAGAGTTCTGCACTCCACCCGTATGGCCACTCTTAGGTCAGTTACGAATACTTCTATGCGGCTACTCTCCCATGCAACGGAGGGCGCCGCTAGAGCTGCGGGGACAGGACTGGTCACTAGACGTCAGGCCTGGCTCCGTCACTGCATTTTTCTGAGCCCTTCAAGGCGTCGTTTAACGCCCCTTTGATGGTTCTGCTCTGTTTGGCAAGACCGTTCGCGAGACGTTGACCCAGAGCGAGAAGGACGGGAAGACGCTGTCTGCCGTCGGAATCCGCTTCTCTGCACCCCAGAGGCCCTATTCTAGGAACCAAAAGGGTCAGAAGAAGATGTGGTTCCGAAGTCGCAGCAGTCCCAGCCTGCTCGGACAACCAGTCCTTCCGTGGCAGAGGAGGACAGGGAGGACGCCGCCCTAGAGGCAGAGGGGCTCCCAGAAACTTCGGGTCCAGGGAACCTTTCTCTGAACGGCCCGCGCAGCAACCCTGAGGGTTGCCCCGACTGCTCTACTCTGGAGGCAGGCGGGGGCATTCGGGGCACCTAGCGGCATGGGAGTCCATAACATCGGACCGCTGGGTTCTCCAAATCATATCCAGGGATATCGCATTCCTTTCCTTCACCTTCCAAAATTGAAGTCCCTCCCAGGCGTCCCACCCGGTCAACGGGAGGCCGCTTTGGCAGAAATTGGCCATCTGCTAAAGAAAAGAGCCATCCAGCCCGTTCCCCAGACCAGATCGGATCAGGGTTCTACTCCAGATTCTTTTTAGTGCCAAAAAGACGGGGAACTAAGACCAATCCTAGACCTCTCTCTCTTGAATCTGGCAGTCCCCAAAGAAAAATTCGAATGGTCACTCTGCAATCTATTCTCCCCTTCTGGGAGAAAAGCACTCGATGCGCTCCACAGATCTCAAGGACGCGTACCACCCCACCCTGATGGACAGGCGCTCCAGGAGGTTCCTCCGCTTCGGCTGGGAGCCAGTCACTACCAGTTCGGGTCCTTCCCTTTGGTCTCACCACAGCCCCAGGGTGTTCACCAAAGTACTAGCAGTGGTAGCGGCCCACCTGAGGCTTCAGGGGTGCAGGTCTTTCCCTACCTGGACGACTGGCTTCTTACCGCCCCAACAAGGCATCTACTTCTCTTGGCTGAGACTCCTTTCTCCATCTTGCTCCATTTCTGGGCATCACAATAAATACAAAGAAGTCCAACCTGGCCCACACAGCTCTTAGATTTCATAGGGGCCAGACTAGACACAAGGAGTTTCTGAGCCTTCCTCACTGCGGACAGAGTTCTAAATCTGCAGCTCCAGGTGCGGGCCATTCTCCATTCAAGTTCTGTTCCAGCGGAGTTGGTCCTGAGGGCTCTAGGGTCCATGGCTTCGGCTATAGCACTTCTTCCTCTTGCCAGGCTCAATATCGCATTCTACAGTGGGCGCTGTTAGTACAGTGGTCATACCTTGCTCTCCCATGCATCATCCCATAGCGATCAGCAAGGCTTGCAAACGGTCCCTCTTGTGGTGGCTCCACTCCCGGATCTCCACAAAGGTCGCCCATTTTGTGCTTCTCCCCTCTCGCCACGGTGACCACGGACGCCTCCGCCTCGGGTGGGGGCACTTTGGGCGGACAGTCCAAGGCACGTGGAGCGATTCAGAGACCTTACTGCATATCAATGTTCTAGAGATGAGAGCAGTGCTCTTAGCGTTGCTAGCACTTCAGGACTTTCTTCCCTTGGGAACAATTGCGATTCAATCGGACAACATGTCTGTTGTCTGGTACATCAACAAGCAAGGGGAACAAGGTCTTACCCTCTTTGTCGAGAGGCCATGAGAGTTTGGGAATGGGCAATCTCCACCAATCGCTTTCTCATAGCAACGCACATTCCGGGTCGGTCCAACATCCTAGCGGACAAGCTCAGTCGCACCATTCTGACCCCTTACGAGTGGTCTCTCAATTGTCAAGTAGCGGAACGCATATTCGCACGGTGGGGAACCCTTCATGCGATCTTTTGCTTCTCCCTCAAACACCAAGTGCGACAGTTTTTCCGCTCTAATACCTCCTCCCGGAGGTACCCCAAGAGACGCTCTGGTGCATGCTTGGCCACCCGGTCTTCTGTATGCCTATCCACCCTTGCCTCTGATGCTGCAAGTTCTTCAGAAAGCCTCTCGGGTGGGTTGCAGAATGATTCTCATTGCTCCATTCTGGCCTCGACAGATCTGGTTCCCCTTCCTAAGGTCTCACTCGGTGAATCCTCCTTGGATTCTAGATCCCATCCGGATCTGATATCCCATCCATCCTGCATTCCTCCTCCGAACCTGGACAACCTGAAGCTGACCGCTTGGCTGCTCCAGTTCCACTCTTGATAAGGACTCGGTATTTCTTCACCTGTAAAGGCTATTTTGGTGGCGGCTCATCAACCATCCCCTAGAAAGGTTTACCGGAGCAAATCGAAACGTTTCTCTGTGTGCGCGGGGCGGCAAGGCCTGAATCCCTTCACGGTTCCTCTCCCTGTAGTGCTTGACTTTCTAACCTCTCTCTTTAACGATGGTGCCAGCAGTTCCACAGTCAAAGTTCAACTGGCGGCAATTTCTCACTATCACATTGGCCAAGATTCTAATCCTCTTATGTCAGCCAAATTGTGTAAGACATTTCTTAAAGGTACTTTTCTTCTCAGGCCTCCTATAAAACAAGCAGTTCCTCCTTGGGACCTTTCTTTGGTCCTGCAGGCCTTGACCGCTCCTCCTTTCGAGCCCGCGGCTACGGTGGATCTCAAATTCTTGTCCTACAAGACAGCCTTTTTGGTAGCCATTACATCAGCCAAGAGAGTTTCTGAACTTCAAGCTTTATCAGCTAAACCTCCTTACTTGGTATTTCATCCGGACCGTGTCTCCCTCAGGACCAACCCGTCCTTCCTTCCTAAAATCGCTTCTGAAGCAAACATCAATCAATCCATTAACCTCCCTGTTTTCTTCCCTAAATATGAAAACAAAGGTGAATATAAGCTACATTCACTAGATGTTCACAGGCAACTTAGATTTTATCTCAACAGGACAGCTGGTCATAGGCAATCCGACCAGCTGTTTATTTCCTTTGCAAAATTCAATTTGGGCAAGCCAATCTCTAAAGTTTCTCTGTCCGCTGGATTTCACAGTGCATTTTATTGGCTTATCAAGCGTCAGGAAGGCCCGCACCGGGGTGTTCATGCCCATTCAACCCGGTCAGTATCTACCTCGGCAGCCTTCAAGGCTAGGATTCCTCTAGATGATATTTGTGCAGCAGCCACGTGGGCTTCATCTCATACATTTATTTCCCACTATAAGTTGGATCTTGCATCTAGGGTAGAGCATCCTTTGGCTCCTTGGTGCTCGGAATATCCTTCCATGATGGCCGCCCAAGATTCAGGTAGCTGGGGACTCTGTCCCACAGGTTGCAGACAAATGAATATCCTACTTCAGATTTAGAAGTTATGTACTCACCATAACGCGTTCCATCTGAGTAGGTGTATTCATTGTCTGCAACCATCCCCCTCCTATCCCCCTGGCCTTTCAGTTTCCTGCATATTCTTTGTTACCCTTTTTAGGGTATTGTTGCTTTGGCAAACTCGATCTGAGGTCATGAGGGTAGAGCAGGGCATTATGGGTGAGGGGAGGAGCTGAGAGCTTGGATCCATAGCTGGAAAACCATGCCGGTTCGGATCCGATATCGGATCCATAACCCACAGGTTGCAGACAAATGAATACACCTACTCAGATGGAACGTTATGGTGAGTACATAACTTCTAATTTGCTTCAGCAACCTTTTCAATGAGGTCCCTGAACTATCTTTGCCATTTTACACGTCTTCAAAGGGATCTCCTGAAAGAGCTTGGAGATGACCTTCAAGATCCTACAGCTGAGGGAGTACCAGCCAAAGTAGCTTCTCAGCTTGCGACACTTAATTCCATAGTCAACTCCTCCATGAGGCTGATTTCCCGTGCAGCCGATGGAGCGAGCAGAGCCGCAGGGACAGGTGTGGCTCTTAGGAGACATGCTTGGATGCGGCTGTGTCAGTTTGCGGAACCCTTTCGAGCGTCCTTCACCAGTACTCCCTTTGATGGCTCCTTTCTCTTTGGGCCTCAGGTGAAAGACACGTTGACCAGGTGTGAGAAGGAAGGCAAGACTCTCTCTGCCATGGGAGTCTGTTTTTCCACCCCTTCCAGACCTTATCCCAAGGGTCAGAAGAGTGGAAAGATGTGGTTCCGAAAATCGCTGGGACCCTTGCCTGACACACGTGGTGATTTTTCCCCCAGGGGCAGAGGGGGAAACAACAATAACAGATGCCGCCCTCGTGGCACAGGGGGACCACAAAACCAGGGTGACAGAGAAACCTTCTCTGCCAAGCCCTTCCAGCATCCCTGAAGTGTTGCCCGACTGCTCACCTCTGGAGGCAGTCGGGGGAAGACTTTCACTATACCCAAAAGCCTGGCCAAATATAACAAGAGACAGATGGGTACTATCCATTATATCTGGAGGTTACAACATTCCGTTCCATCAATCCCCCATAAAATCAAAAAAGCTCATCCCAGATGTCCCACCCAATCTAAGGGATCAAGCAGTCACAGAAGTTTCAAGACTGCTAGAAAAAAGAGCCATTCAAGAAGTCTCCGCAGATCAACTAGGATCCAGAACTTACTCAAGATTCTTTTTAGTGCCAAAAAAGACAAGGGACTGGAGACCAATACTGGATCTCAGCAGATTGAACAAATCTGTACAAAAAGAAAAGTTCCGGATGGTGACACTGCAGTCCATTTTCCCTTTTCTGGGTCAGGACAATTGGATGTGCTCGATAGATCTTTAGGACGCGTACTACCATATCAAGATGGACAGACGCTCCAGGAGATTTCTTCACTTCCAGGTAGGGGCCAGTCATTACCAGTTCAAAGCTCTGCCCTTTGGTCTCACCTCAGCCCCCAGGGTGTTCACCAAGTGTATGGCAGTAGTTACAGCTCACCTGAGGCATCAAGGATTCCAGGTGTTTCCCTATCTAGACGACTGGCTCCTGACTGCTACCACCAGGCATCAGCTCTTAGAGGCATGGGATTATACAATCACATCATGCACTCAACTAGGCATTACAGTAAATTTCAAAAAATCTGCCTTGTTTCCCTGTCAGTCTATCACATACATAGGAGCAGAATTAAGCACAAAAGAAATGTTTGCAAGATTACCACAGAAAGAGTTTCCACAATTCATCAACAAGTGTTAATTCTAATGCAGAGCAAAAGGATTCAAGTCAGATATGTCCTCCAAGCTCTAGGCTCCATGCCAGCTGCCATTCTTCTTGTCCCATTAGCATGTTTCCACATGAGAATCCTTCAGTGGCTTCTTTTCATACAGTGGTCTTTCCAGGAACTACCCATGTCACAGAAACATGCAAAAGGCACCTTTCTTGGTGGATGGTCTCCCCACTAGTAATTCAGGACAGACCTTTCATACAACCCCCTCCTCTAGCCACAGTGACCACGGACGCCTCCCTGATAGGGTGGGTGGGGGCATTATCTAGGCAGGACAGTCCAAGGCACACAGCAACCTCACGAGTACCATCTGCATATCAATGTCCTAGAAGTGAGAGCGGTGCTCGTAGCGTTGCAAGCCCTTCAAGACTCTCTTCCTTCCGGGACCATTGCAGTCCAAACGGACAACATGTCAGTGGTGTGGTACATCAGCAAACAGGGCGGGACCAGGTCTTGCCCCTTGTGTCAAGAAGCACTCAGATTATGGCAATGGCCAATTTCCTCCCAATGTTTTCTGATAGCAATGCACATCCCTGGGAAATCCAACGTTATAGCGGACAGGCTCAGCAGAGCTATCCTCATGTCTCATGAGTGGTCTCTGAATCAGGAAGTTGCGGATCTTATCTTCCACAAATGGGGATAGCCTTGCTGCGACCTATTTGCCACTCCTTTCAACAACAAATGCAGCAGCTACTTCTCCCTACTTCCTCTTCCAGGTCATATACCCAGAGATGCTCTAGTCCACGATTGGCCTCAGGGGACTCCTTTACGCTTTTCCCCCTTTTCCCCTAATACCAAGACTCATACAGAAAGCAAAATCGTTGGGTTGCAAAATGATCCTCATTGCCCCATATTGGCCTCGACAGATATGGTTCCTGTTCCTGCACCTCCACCTTCTGGATCAACCATGGATTCTGGACCCGGTTCCAGATCTTCTGATTCATCAATCAGGCGGGTTGTACCAATCCCTTCAAACTCTCCAGTTCACAGCTTGGTTAGTCCCACTTCCAACCTTAGCCAGGCTTTCCAATATCTCCCCAGCAGTCCGTGATATTATTGTTTCCTCACATAAGTCTGCTACGAGGAAAACGTATGCTAGTAAATGGAAATGGTTTTCTTACTGGGCAAAATCTAGAAATTTGGATCCTTTCTCAGCCCCAGTCCATGAAATTCTTGAATTTCTAGCACAGCTCTTTCAGTCTGGTGCGGCTTTCGCCACCATTAGAGTACAACTAGCTGCCATTTCTAATTTTCATATTGGTATGTTTAATTCTAGCATAATGTCTCATAAGCTCTGCAAGGCCTTTATGAGAGGAACATCTCTTCTTAGACCCCCCCCCCCCCAGTTAGAGATCCTCCTCCTCCTTGGGATCTCAATTTAGTTTTAGCGCCATTAATTTTGCCTCCCTTTGAACCGGCAGCATCATGTTCCTTATAATTTCTTTCTTGGAAGACACTTTTTTTTGGTTGCTATCACTTCAGCTAGACATGTCTCAGAACTTCAAGCACTATGTGTTCGTCTTCCTTACCTGGTGTTTCACAAGGACAGAGTTTCTCTGAGGACCAATCCATCCTTTATTCCTAAAGTCTGCTCAGAGAACAATTTAAATCAATCCATAGATCTCCCAGTTTTCTTTCCTAATCACTACAACAAGGCAGAATACAAGCTCCACCAATTGGATGTGCACAGACAATTGCGTTTTTACCTCCATAGAACTAAGGAACTAAGAAAGTCAGACCAGTTATTTCTTTCTAATGCTTTCAACAAACAAGGCCTTCCAGTTTCTAAGGTGACCTTATCCAGATGGTTATCTGATACTATTGCCTTTATTTATCAGTTACGAAATAAAGAGCTACCAGCTAAACCAAAAGGTCATGCCACGAGAGCATTAGTCACCTCTGTAGCCTTTCAGTCTAGGTTGCCCATAGACTCAATCTGTGCAGCTGCCACTTGGGCAAACCCTCACACTTTTATCTCTCATTACATGGTGGATATGGTCTCTCGGAGCAGAGCTTCCTTTGGATGTTCTTCATGTTTCACTGTTGCAGTCATTACATTTGGGTAATCCTGCTGGCAGGTTGCCCTCAATCGGCCTGAATTCCAAAGTCTTGGGTCCTGCGTCGGCTGCTGTCACCCCTTCCCTGACATCAGGTCATCAGGGGTATAAAAGTTGCGGCCGACGCCATTTTCTTTAGTCTTTCTTGCCGCACGTTGCCCGAAGCAGAAGCAGTTCGCAAGTGCCGGTCGGCCGACTCCTGAGATTTTCGTGTTCGAGTTTCAGATCCGAAGTCTTCAATAAAGCTAAGTACCCCGTTGGGGAAACTTTTTTCTTGCTCCAGACCGATGTCAGAAAATGTTAATAATTGTATTTCTTGTGGAAAGCAAATACCTCATAAGGACTTTCATTCTTACTGTATTCCTTGCCTAGGCCCTGATCACAACGTTGCTGGTTGTCGGTTTTGTGCTAGATTTAACCAACGCACTATTAAGCGTAGGTATGATTTTGCTTTAAACTATTTTGGACACCGGTTTAATTATCCAGAAATGTCATCAGATAACCGTCCGACTATCGGAGTTCACAAAAAACGCAAAGAAAAGGAGCGAGATAGACAACCGAGGCCCAAAACCGATGACGAAGCTTCTCCTAAGCCAGTTGCCAGTTCTCAATGAGGCACTTTCGCAGCCCCTGACGCCCACTACTTTAGAGTCGCAGGCTGCTACCGACTCCCACGTGGAGTCGGTCATGCTGCTGGAAACTCAAAGGTATTGGAGCCTCGGATACTATTCCTTCAGATGGGTCCGGAGCCGCTGAGCAGGCACCAGCTTCTGAGGGTGTATTCAGACCTAAGCATCTTTACATTAAACCATCCTCAGCTTCAAAGGCAAAGACTAAAGCACCTTCTAAAGCAAAGAAACAAACTCAAGAGCCACGTGGACAGGCCTCTATGCCCAAAAAAACAGATGCTCAAAATGGCCGAAGACTTAATTACCTTGATCAGGGGTTCCCATCCCCCTCCTGATGAGGCCTAGGCAAGAGACTGACTATGAATCTTCAGATCAGATTTCTATTTCTTCTGATTCCTCTTCTGATCAGGAATATTCTCTTCCCCCCTATGAGGATTCTGATGCTGAAGAAGCCATACCTTCAGCTTTTCCTGCAGAGGACTATTCATTTGGGGAAACCTTGCATACCATGAGGGAGCATTTTCAGAATCCAAAAAGAGGCTCAGGGATTTCCTTTTACTACCTCAACACAGGCCACTAGCTATTCCACCTGTGTTAGATATTGTAGATGACGTGTTTTCGGAGTCTAGTCTTACCCCTGACACCTTACCTCCAGCTCCTGTTAAGCCTGACAGATATTACAGGGTTCCTGACTCTCATAAATTTCTTTTTAAAAACCCTGCTGCAGACCCAGAAACTATTTCACAGGGTCCCAAAGGAGTTAAGGCTTCCTCTGCAAAAAACCCTACCCCCTCTGACAGAGATTCTAGGGCACTGGATAGATGGGGAAAGAAGGTTTACACATCTGCTACCTTGGCTATAAGGGCCTTAAACTGTCAGTTTCATATGCTCAAATATCAGCAACATGTCATGGCATTGCTTAAACAGAAAATGTTATTAAACTCTGAATGTGCAGAAAACAAGGAAATGCAGGATTTATTGCCTGCAGCTGAACAAGTTGGAAAGCATACTTTGCAATGTGGTTTTGATTCTTTGGAGGCCTCCTGTAGGGCCGCAGTTATGGGTTCTGTAATTAGGAGGCATGCTTGGTTAAAGGAACAAAATCTGCCTGATCATGTCGTAGTTAAATTATTAGATGCACCTTTACAGCATGATACTTTGTTTGGTGTTAAGGCAGAGGAGGTGTTAAAGAAAATAGAGGACAAAGCTAAATCTTTGCAAACTGTCAAAGATTTTTTACAAGTACAGCCACCTAGGTTTAGTAGACACTGGCCTACAAAGAATTGGTCCTTTCCTGTGTCAGACAGACCTCAAAGGAGCAGATCCAGACACCCTAGAGGCAGATCCCAGGCGCAAGGTTCTTACAGGTCAAAGCAGTGGGGTGCTTCTACCTCCAAAGTTGGAGAAGACAAACCACAGCCATACAGGAAACAGTCCCAATGGCTTCCCCCTGCCTGCACCAAGCACTTATCTCCTGGCAGCACCCTTAGGGGGAAAATTAGCACTTTTTTTCTCGAAATTGGCACATTATAACCCAGGACAAGTGGGTTCTAAATATCGTGCCACAAGGGTACAAGTTCCATTTCCATACCCTGCCAAAGGCAAACGGCTGGCCAGATCTGCCAAAAAATCAATGGGCAGAGGCACAAAAACAAGTCTCATCCCTCATGGACATGGGGGCCATTCAACAAGTACCACAGCAAGAGCAGGGACAAGGATTTTACTCGACTGTTTCTGATACCCGGAAAGGACAAGACCTGGAGACCAATACTGGACCTATCTATTCTGAACACATTCCTGGATATACCAAAATTCAAGATGATGACTTTGTAGCAGCTTCTGCCCATGCTGGGTAAGAATGCTTGGCTGGTGACTCTAGACCTAAAAGTGGCATACCTGCATGTCCTAATCAGACAATTATGCAGAAGATACCTCAGATTCAAGGCTGGCTCAATGCACTACCAATTCTCTGCGCTGCCCTTTGGTTTATCTACTGCGCCCAGGGTCTTTACAAAGTGCCTATCACCAGTAATTGCATTCTGCAGACAAAGAGGAATACAAATATATCCTACTTGGACGACTGTCTAATTCAAGCAGAGAACAAGGACATTCTTCTACAGCATCTGGCGTTTGTGAAAAGGCTACTAACATGCCTAGGGTACACAGTCAACGAAAAGAAATCAAAACTAGTACCCTCTCAAGAGATAATATTCCTGGGTGCAAGCTTGAATACAACTGCGCAGATGGCTTACCTCACGCCAAACAAGCAAAGGCAACTGACTACTTACTTCAAACTGATGGCAACAAAGACCCAGTTATCTGCAAGAAAACTTCTGCAGGCTTTGGGCTTCATGGCATCCTGCATCCTACTAATTCCATATGAGGAAACTTCAGTGGTACCTAAAGAGTGTTTGGACTCAACATTGCCACAGCCTGGAAACAATAGTTACTCTCATTCCCTGCCTACAACAGGAGTTTCGATGGTGGGCAAAGGCTTGTCACCAAACCAAGGGATAGCCATTCACATTACCCCCAGCCAGGCAGACACTAACAACGAATGCATCAGATTATGCCTGGGGGGCCCACATGACAGGAAGATGCATTCAGGGGACATGGTCCTCAACCCAAATGCATCTACATATCAATCAAAAAGCGATGCTAGCTGTTCAGAATGCCCTGACAGCCTTCAAGGACCTACTTCATCCGGGACAACTACTGATAAAGACAGACAACACCATGGTCATGTGGTATATAAACAAGCAGGGGGGCACACATTCTTACCCCCTTTGCAGACTAGCCATGACTTTGTGGGACATAGCATTAACTTACCAAGTACATCTGCAGGCACAATTCCTGCCAGGAAGGAAAAATACTCTGACAGACGAACTAAGCAGAAACCTCATGGATCCTCACGAGTGGCAGCTGGATCCACAAGTCTTCAGCATGATAACAAGGAAATGGGGATGCCCGAACATAGATCTATTTGCCTCCCCTCACAACTACCAACTAAAAAGATTCTGCACAAGGACTTATCACAGACAAGCATGGAAATTGGACACCCTATCTTTCAGCTGGAAAAACCTATCTGTATATGCCTTTCCCCCTCTGCCTCTCCTCCCCAAGGTACTCCTAAAGGTCAGATAGGAGAAGCCAAAAATGACACTGATTGCCCCAGACTGGCCCTGCCAGTACTGGTTCCCAATCCTAAAGAACTTGTCTCAATGCCCAGCTTGGACCTTACCTCAAATACCTCATCTACTTTCCCAGCAAAACAATCAGATCCTGCACAGCCAACTCAGGACTTTAAACCTGGCAGCATGGCGGATAATGTAGTCATACAAAACACACCTCTCAGTAAAGCTGTGATGTATGTCATCTTGGATGCCAGAAGGCCTAGTACTAGAAAATCTTATGATGGAAAATGGAAGAGATTCTGTGCTTGGAACCAGGCACAAGGAACTGATACAGCTGTGCCAAATATTCCTCAGATTTTGCAATACTTAACTGAGATGCTGGACAAAGGCCTATCTTTTTCATCTATTAAAATTCATGCCTCTGCAATTTCGGCTCATTACAATACAGAGCCACCAATCTTTTCTCATCCCTTATTAAAACAGTACCTCAGAGGAGCCAAAAATTTAAGGCCTCCAAGGAGATCACCAATGCCTGCATGGGACCTCAACTATGTCTTGGAAAAACTCACCCTGCCTCCTTTTGAGCCAGCTGCTACTGCTGATATAAAGTTTTTATCTTGGAAAACAGCTCTGCTCCTAGCAATAACTTCTGCAAGACGTGTTTCAGAGTTACAGGCACTCATGGCTGTGGAACCTTTTATCATGTTTTATTCAGACAGGGTCTCTCTGAGGACAAACACAACATTTATGCCTAAGGTGGTATCCAGTGTGGCTCTTAACCAAACTATTCATCTGCCAACTTTTTATCCAAATCCACAGAACGAGGTGGAGAGAATCCTGCATTCTTTGGACGTACACAGACAGCTTAGATTCTACTTGGACAGAACCAAAGTTTTCAGAAAGACAGAGCAATTACTAGTGGCATATGCTGCAGGATCACAGTGAAAGGCTATCTCAAAGCAGACTATTTCAAAGTGGATAGGCCACTGCATTCATTTCTGCTACTTACACCATGGCAAGCCAGTGCCTAAGGGCATTAGGCCACATTCAACCAGAGCTGCAGCCACTTCAGCAGCTTTTCTCAGGGGAGTACCAACCAAGGACATTTTAGAGGCTGCTACTTGGAGTTCAGTGCCCACCTTTACAAAGCACTATCATCTGCCACTCTACTCTAAATCCAGGGCAGGCTTTGCCACTGCAGTTCTGCAGGGCCTCATAGCCGCTCCTAATGCTGTTTAGCTCCATCCTCCCATCCATAGCTTTGGGACTCTACCCAAATGTAATGACTGCAACAGTGAAACACGAAGAACATAGTACAGTTGTGTACACTTACCATAAATGTAGATGTTCGAGTGTATTCACTGTTGCAGTCCAGGTTACCCACCCGCCATCCCCCTTTTCTTCTGATGGAACCTATCTTTCCTTCTCTCATTTACACAACCTATGTGGTGTATTTGCTGGTAGATGAAGGTAAAGTTTATATCGGTGCATGTATTTATATATATAAATTTTGGCTACCCTTTTAGGGGGCACCTGACATCTGGGGCAAGAAAAACGAAAGAAAATGGCGTCGGCCGCATGTTTTTATACCCCTGACGACCTGACGTCAGGGAATGGGCGACAGCAGCCGACGCAGGACCAGGACTTTGGAATTCAGGCCGACTGAGGGCAACCTGCCAGCAGGATTACCCAAATGTAATGACTATAACAGTGAATACACTCGAACATCTACATTTATGGTAAGTGTACACAACTGTACTTTCTACTGTTTTGAAGAGTCTGTTCCAATGAGCCACCCGGGATTTTAGGTGCTAGGGACGCTGTCCCAAACAGCAAGAATGAAGGCGAGATGGACAACTTGACATAAAGAAGTTATGTACCTACCATAATGTTCCATGTTAGTTGTCTTCATCTCGCCTTCCTTCTTGCGTCCCTTTTTCCTTCCCCCTTCCTAGAGGATTCTGAGGAGTTCCTTTTTGTTTTCACTGGATGAGTATCTTTTATTACTTCACTTGCCATATAATTTATGACTCTTTCCTTGTTTAGGTGTATTGGACAACCGTTTTCTAGGAACTGGTTACTCTACTTATGTCTAGTGTGTGCTATCACAAATGAGATCTGGGTAGCTGACGCTGGGCATTCTGGGATAAGGGGTAGCCTCGAGCCAGTAAACAGCTCTCGAGCTATAGAAGATGGCCGAGTCGGAGCCAAGGATCGGCTGAGAACCCAAACAGCAAGAAGGAAGGCGAGATGAAGGCAACTAACATGGAACGTTATGGTAGGTACATAACTTATTTTTTCTTCTGATTACCAGGATTTGCTCTTATCTACCTATGAGGATTTTGATGCAGAGGATTCCATTCCCTCTGCTTCCCTTCCAGAAGATTTTTCTTTTGGGGAAACCATGCACTCTCTTAGGGAGCATTTCCTCTGGGAAAACAGGTTTTCTCTGACTCCAAAAAGAGGCTTAGGGAATTCTTACTCCTCCCTCAACACAGGCCTTTAGCTATCTCTTCTGTTCTGGACATTGTAGATAATGCTTTCCTGGAATCTAGCCTGGCCCCAGACTCTTTACCTCCAGCTCCCAGAAAACCTGACAGGTATTACAGAGTACCTGACTGTCACAAGTTTCTCTCCAAAAATCCTACTGCGGATCCAGAGACCATTTCCCAAAGACCAAAAGGCATTAAGGCTACTACTGCTAAAAACCCTACCCCCTCTGATAGAGATTCCAGGGCCTTGGACAGATGGGGTAAGAAGGTATACACTTCTGCTACTTTGGCAGTTTAAGGCCCTAATGGCCAGTTTCATATGTTAAAGTATCAACAACATATTATGGGACTTCTTAAACAGAAAATGATGTTGACTCCTGCCTGAAATGATGTTGACTCCTGACTGTGCTGAACATAAAGAATTACAAGATTTAATACATTCTGCTGAACAAGTTGGAAAACATGCTTTGCAATGTGGTTTTGACTCTTTAGAAGCATCTTGCAGGGCTGCTGTCACTGGGTCTGCACTTAGAAGGCATGCTTGGCTTAAGGAGCAAAATTTGCCAGATCATGTTAAATGTAAATTGCTGGATGCTCACTTAAACCAAGAACACCTGTTTGGCAACAAAGCAGAAGTCATCCTTAAAAAGATGGAGGAAAAAGCTAAATATATGCAAACTGTTAAAGATTTCCTGCAAGTACAGCCTCTCAGATTTATTAGGGATTGGCCTTCTAAGAATTGGTCCTTTCCAGTCTCTTCCAGGCCTTTTCAGCCCAAACCCAGGATCAGCAGACCACCTAGGCTACAGTGTCAAGGTACACACAGGCCTAAGCAGTGGGGGGCTCTCACTTCCAAAGCTGGAAGTAGTAAGACCCCCCCCCCATGCAAAAGTGTCACAATGACTTAATCTTAAGCCTTCCAAGCCCTGCTCAACTGCCTGCTCCCTTGGGGGGAAAGATCGCCCTGCATGCAATAAACTGGGAAATCATTACCCAGGGCAAATGGGTTTTAAATGTAGTTTTCCAAGGATACCGATTCCACTTCCACACCTTACCAACCCCAAACGGTTGGCCAGACCTACCCCCAAATCAGTGGGCAGAGGCTCAGCAGCAGGTTCTCTCACTTCTAAGTATCAGGGCTATTCAACCTGTCCCAGCAGAAGAAAAGGGGGACAAGGTTTTTACTCAAGACTTTTCCTGGTACCCAGAAAAGACAGCTCCTGGTATCCTATCCTGGACCTCTATATTCTAAACACCTTTTTGGTAATCTCAAAATTCAAAATGCTAACACTTCAACAGCTGCTTCCTATGCTAGGCAAAGATGCCTGGTTGGCAACCTTAGACTTAAAGGAAGCTTACCTGCACATTCCAATAAGGGAATCTTGCAGGAAATACCTACGCTTCAGAGCAGGCTGCATACACTATCAGTTCTCTGCACTTCCTTTTGGCTTATCTACTGCGCCCAGGGTATTTACAAAGTGTCTAGCTCCAGTCATTGCATTTTTGCAGGCAAAGAAATATTGAAATATATCCATACCTGGACGATTGTCTAATTCAGGCAGAAAACCAGGGCATGCTTCTAAAACATCTGGCATTTGTAAAGAAACTTCTAACATCACTGGGGTACATCATAAATGAAAATAAATCTCATCTAGTACCCTACCAACAAATTGTATTCCTGGGAGCAAGCTTGAACACAACTTTCCAGATGGCTTACTTCACACCAGAGAAACAAGTTTATTTGACAGCTTACTTCAAACTACCAAACCCAGCTATCTGCAAGGAAAAATCCTGCAAACCCTGGGGTTCATGGCCTCTTGCATTCTACTAATTCTGTATGCAAGACTGCATATGAGGAAACTATAATGGTAACTAAAAAGCCTATGGTGTCAACATTCTCAGGACCTGGAATCAATGATTCCTATCATTCCTTGTATAAAGACACCTTTGTTTGGCAGAGGCTTGCTACCACAACAAGGGGCTCCTGTTCACTCTACTACCCACTGCCGCCCAAACCCTAACAACAGACACATCAGACTATGCATGGGGGGCTCACTTGGCAGGACAGTGCATTCAGGGCAAATGGAACCCTAGTCAAAGGCACCTGCATATCAATCAAAAAGAAATGTTAGCTGTGCAGAATTCCCTGCAGCCTTCAAGGGCCACATTCTTCCAGGACAATTATTAGTAAAGACAGACAACACCACTGTTATGTGGTACGTAAACAAGCAGGGGAGAACCCACTCATACCCTCTTTGCAGACTAGCCATGGCTCTGTGGAACACAGCCTTGAGCTACCAAGTTCACCTACAAGCTCAGTTCCTGCCAGGCAAGCTAAATTCACTGGCAGATGACCTAAGCAGAAATCTCATGGACCCACACGAGTGGAAACTGGAACCAAAGATATTCAACCTTTTGAGAAACAAATGGGGGAATCCAGAGATAGACCTGTTTGCCTCCCCTCAAAACTATCCATTGGACAAATTCTGCACAAGGACTTCCCACAGTCAAGCTTGGAAAGTGGATGCCCTGTCCTTCACCTGGGAAAGCCTCTCAGTTTATGCCTTTCCTCTCAAAAGTTTTGCTAAAGATCAAACAGGACAAACCAAGGACAATACTGATTGCACCAAAATGGCCTCACCAGCACTGGTATCCCCTTTTGCACAGTATGCCACTGCTGGAACCATGGCACCTGTCTCAGACCCCTTTACTGATGTCCCAGCAGGAGGGACAGATTCTGCACCCTCAGCTTCAAACCTTGAACCTTGCAGCCTGGCTAATTCCTTGAGCTGTCCAATAGCATCCCTCAGTAAGCAGGTGCTAGACGTCATTCTGGAGGCAAGGAGGCCTAGTACTAAAAAATCCTCTGCTGAAAAGTGGAAAAGATACTGTTCCTGGAGCCAGACTCGGGGGAGGATGGGCACAACGGTGCCCAGCTTACCGCATATTCTTCAGTACTTAACAGAGATGCTCCACAAGGGCCTTTCGTTCTCGTCAATTAAAATTCATGCCTCTGCCATTTCAGCAAATTATAATACTGAACCACCCCTCTTCTCTCACCCCCTGCTAAGGCAATTCCTCAGAGAGGCCAAAAATTTAAGACCTCCCAGGAGAGCCCCTACTCCAGCCTGGGACCTTACTTTGAATTGGGAACGCTCACTCTACCTTTTTGAGTCAGCTGCAACTGCAGAGTTGAAATTCCTTTCTTGGAAAACCACTTTCCTTCTAGCCATCACTTCAGCAAGAAGAATGTATGAATTACAGGCCCTCATGGCAGTGGAGCCCTTCATCATCTTCCATGCAGACAGGGTGTTCCTCAGGACCAATCCCTCCTTTATGCCCAAGGTGTCTAGTGTGGCCCTTAATCAGTCCATTATCCCTCCTTTATGCCCAAGTTGGTGTCTAGTGTGGCCCTTAATCAGTCCATTCATTTGCCTACTTTTTTCCCAAATCCACAAAACAAAAGAGAATGAATACTGCACTCTTTGGGTGTGCACAGACAACTTAGATTTTATTTGGACAGGACTAAGCCTCTCAGAAAATCTAAACAGCTGCTAGTTGGCTTTGCTGCAGGGGTAGAGGGGAAGGCCATTTCAAAGCAAAGCATTTCTAAGTGGATAGGCCATTGCATTAGTTTCTGCTGTAAGCACCATGGAAAACCTACCTCATAGGGGATAAGATCACATTCCACCAGGGCTGCATCTACCTCTACAGCCTTTCTCAGAGGTGTCCCTAGCAGGGACATCCTAGAAGCTGCTACCTGGAGCTCTTTACATACCTTCACCAAGCATTACCACATACCTATGTTTTCTAAATCCAGAGCTGATTTTGCCACTGCAGTTTGCAGGGCTTAATAGCTGGTCCTAATGCTGTCTAACTTCCTCCTCCCTTCCTTAGCTTTGGGAATCAACCCAAATGTAATGACTGCAACAGCGAAACATGAAGAACATAGTACAGTTGTGTACACTTACCATAAATGTAGATGTTTGGGTGTATTCACTGTTGCAGTTCTGGTTACCCTGACTTCTCTTGGCTGTACCTTTCTTCTTGTTTAGTGTATTTCAGCTTTCTGGTGTATCTGCTTTTTGTTGGAGGTGTAATCTAACATGTAATTGCTTTCCATTATGGGGGCACCTGACATCTGGGCCAAGAAAAACTGATGTAATGGCATTGGCTGCATGTTTTATACCCCTAACAACCTGACATCATGGAAGAAGAGACAGCATCCGACGTAGGAATCCAAGACTTTGATATTCAGGCCGGCTGAGGGCTACCTGCAGGCAGATAACCCAAATGTAATGACTGCAACAGTGAATACACTCGAACATTTACATTTATGGTAAGTGTACACAAGTGTACTTCATTACCAGTTCAGAGTCCAGCCTTTTGACCTAACCACAGCCCCCAGTGTGTTGACCAGTTGTATCGCAGTACTGCCATCTCACTCAACTTTGCAAGTATCCCGGGTGTTTCCATTTTGGGACGACAGACTCGCTACTGCCCCAACCAAGCATTTACTGGTGCAAATTTGAGATTAAGTATGGTAGGCTTGTCCAGAATTTGGGATCTCCATCAATAACAATTAGTCACAATTCTAACTGACTACATGTTAGAGTTTATGGGAGCAATTTTTCAACACTGTGTTTATCCTAGCATCTCTTCCCCTTTACGGAGTACAAACAGTAGCTCAGAAAATAATCGGTAATACCAAAATATCAGCAGGATTGATTTCGCAAGTTCTGGGGTCAATGTTCTATTTCCTTACCAAGAATAGATGGTACAAATACAATGATAAACTCTCTCTCAATCTGTGTCGATATAGATAATAACTCAGTTAGGCAAAGGTCATCTTTCTGGGTGAACGCAAAACAACTGTGCTAGTCCATCATTTCTTCTTTTGCCACCCAAACCCACGGATGCTTCCCTCTTTGGATGGAGTGGACAGTACCTGGGGAATACAGTCCAGGGATTTAGTCCCCCTGAGGAGGCCAACTTACATATACTGAAAGTGTGGCAATGGGCGATTTTCTTCCAACCGCTTTATAATTGTAACACTTTTTCCAGAGAAGTTCTACGTGATAGCTGTCAACTTGAGCAGGTCCATTTTACTTCCTCACAACTTGTGTCTCAGCAACAAAGTGACGGACATGGTTTATTTATTTATTCATTCGCTTAGCGTAAGGACGATTTTTCATTCTGTGCCCAAGAGTAAAGACTTGAGGCAAATGAAATTGCATATTTAAATAGAAGAAAAATGTTATGCAAACTAAACGTACATCAACAACAAGGTGGAAGAAAATAAAACATGATAGGCGCTTACAATGCATTTTTAATAAACATTACTTCAGAAAGCACCCAGATTGAAGAACAAGCCATCCTCACCGTATCTTACTGACCTCAACTAAGATGGTTCCCCTTCCTTTGACTTCTTTTTTTCTATACTCTCGTTTGATTTTAGATCGATTTACAGAGCTTCTGTCTCACCTAATAGGCATGATTCATCCCCATATCTCTAGCCTAAAACTGTCTGCCTGTTTTTTTTCTCATTATATTGATAGCCAGGCAACCTGTGCTTTTTTTTTTCATTCCATTCCATTTTGTTACCTTCCCATAACAACTCTGTATGTGGAATCTCTACAGAAATTTATAGAGAAGATTTTTCACTTTATTGAGTAGAGCAGTATCAGGTAGAACCTTTCACAGCCCCAATACATTCTGTCTTTGAATTTCTAGCCAGTTTATTTTAAGAGGATGCTAGTTTATCGAGTATTTAATTTCTCCTCACAACCTTTCTCAGATTTCTGTGTAGATTTTCAGAATTCTTCTCTGGCTTCCTCTAAACTTTGCAAAACATTTTTTAATGGTTTTCTTCTACTTAGATCTCCTTACAAAGATCCCATACCACCATGGGATATACAGTTGGTATGGCAAACTTTGACACAGTCTCTTCAAACTACAGCCAAGTGTAATCTAAAATTCTTTACCTGGAACATTTACGTTTACTTCCATTGGATAATGTCAGAACTTCAGGTATTATATTCTAGCCGCCCTGTCTTGTTTTTCCACATGGATCAGGACACTTCACATACCCCTCTACTGAGTGCAGTGTCAGAATACAGCATTAACCATCCAAATGAATCTGCCAGTATTTTTCCCCAGACTTTCCAAATAAAGGAGAGTATATGCTGCTCTTACTAGATGTTTATAGAAAATGACATTTCTACCTGCACAGAACTAACAACTTAGAAAGATCGATCAATTCTTGGATTCTATAACACATCACAAAATGGACAAATTGGTCACAAATGTAACTATAACCAAGCAGTTGACAGATGATATTTTGTGTCCACTAAATGGAATTTCCCCCTAACCAACCAGTACAGGCTATTTCAACTGCATCGATGACCACTTCCACTATCTTCCAATCTAGACTACACATGGAGTCTTGTTATGGGACAATTCCTTGGTCAAATCCTAATACCTATATCATTCATTACAAATTGTAGCCGGTCTCTAGGGAAAGAGAGACCTTTGCCTCAACTGTACTCAGGAATATCCTTTATTAAAATTCACCCATGAATTCAGACAGCTGGGGAGAGACTGTCCCATACGTTGAGGAAGAATGAGAATTGACAACATCAGATAAAGTTATATTCTTACCATAACGTTCCATCTATGTTGTCTATTTTCATTCTTCCTTAACTCCCCATCCTCCATCCCCTTCTATTTATCAAAAGAGAATTCTGGAGGGATGAAGTTCTTGGAGCACTACATGTCCCATGTGTTGAACTCTTTGTCAGTTCTTTATGGTCTTCATGTGAAGCTGCAAACAAGATCTGAGGGATGTTAGGGTTGGTGCATTATCAGTATGGAAGGAGCTGAAGTGTTTCTTGGTGACCATGGGCTAGAATATTGACCGAGTCAGATCTGAACTTATATGTTTCGGAATAATGAAAATAAACAATACAGATGGAATGTTACAGTAAGTACATAGCTTCTTTTTGTCATTTTTTCATGTATGTTATCCACTGTTCTAGGTTACTTTTGAGGTGTGTGACGTCTGCTTTGGTTCTCTTCCTTCAAGGACTAGAATCCATTTTTTATAATTTTTTTGGTCTTGCCTATTCAGAGCTCTTGGATCTTTTGATGCGAGTATTTTTAGTGTTGTGATTGGAAGAGAACCATTGCCTTAATTTTTGATGCATTCAAAAGATCATCAGAATTAAATAGCATGCTTTGTACATGGTTGAAGGTACATTGTAATTTGGCGTTTATATCCTCATTTGAATAGGCAGAGAAAGAGAATGAATTTGTGGAATGAAGCCGATAGGACTGCGATTCTTGTTTGTTTTTCATAAAAATGTTAGAGGCAAGGGCTGAAAGCAGATATCCATTGAGAGAAAGGATCTGAAGTGTAGTGAGCCAGTCTTAAAGTTTAGTTCCTGTTACCCAGATAGCTGGCAGACCAATACAGGGTAGGTTTGAATGACCTCATGAAGTAGTATATCAGGATTGAATATCATCTCTGTCAAATTCTTTTGATAGCTAATAATAGTATTCCATTAACCTGACCTAGGTTTGAGATGATATAAGGATTGTGTAAATTCAAGAAAAGGTGTGTGCTGATATGTATTTGCTCACATTAGGTTTCAGGTCTTCACTGATTCATTGATTTGCAAGAAAGGCAGTCATGGGCTATGTGCAGTTAAGTAGATGGGCTTGATAATATGCTGTGTGCTGGCAACAAGCAAGTCCACTGTTTGCAGTGGTTCATCTAAGTAAATTGCAAGATTGTGACTAGTGGAGATAATGAACTGAGAAATAGTACTTAGCAAGCACTATTCCCTTAGTCTCTTCATAGGTCAGCTTAGAAAAGTCATCTTTTCATGGTATTTCATCATAATTAAATGTTTTGTTATAGTATTCATCTTGTGATAACTTGTTTGCAAATTTATAAAACTTGAGAAAATATATTTAGCCCAGAGAACTGTAGCTGTTTTGTTTGACAAGCATCTTTATTTTAATTTGTGTTCTCATGTTTTAAGAGCCAGAAGTGACTGTTTTAAGGGTTCTATTTTGTAAAAATGATGTTGAATTGTCTTAGATTTTAGTCCATACTGTTGGTATGCTGAATTTTACTAATAAAAAACGCTTATTTTGCACTTAAATGGTGCTAAAAGGGTGTGCGTGCCAGTGACATTGCATGAGTATTTAAAATCTTTTTCATTTTCCACTTTCTTATTCAGGATGGCGGCTATTTGATGACAGTACAGTTACTACTGTAGAAGAAAGTCAAGTTGTAACTCGTTACGCCTATGTGCTGTTCTATCGGCGAAGGAACTCTCCCGTGGAGAGACCAACACGAGTCCATACAACAGCTCACCACACAGAAAGTGCTACTTCAGCAGAAGCATCTGCCACTCAGGTGAGGTTTTTGTTAACTGTAGTTTAAACATGTACACTTTTTGGAAATGCCCCGTGTTAGTTTTCATTGCTAATATGCAAGTTATATGTTAAGAATTGTCAAAAATGTGTTTGTTTCTGTCTCCTGTAATTGAGAACATTTAGACAAAACAAAGAGAGTATGCTGATGTGGCATGAGGGAGAGAGTAAATGAGCATGTGTATGCAGAGATGTATGCAACTATTGCTGGATATTTGTGTTGTATGTATGTTTAGAGCTGTACATGTGTTTGTGATCATTATTCTTTTGACATGTGCAGTCATCTTGACATAAACAGCAATCATTAGATGCACCTTCCGTTTGACTATGTTGTTGTGAACTGTTTGATGTTCATCGTGTTTCACTGTTGCAGTCATTACAATTGGGTTATCCTGCTGGCAGGCTGCCCGCAGTCGGCCCGAGTTCCAAAGTCTAGGTCCGGCGTTGGTTGCTGTCGCCTCCTCCCTGATGTCAGTGCGCCAGGGGTATAAAAAAAAAGCAGCCAATGCCATTTTCTCCAGTTTTTCTTGCTGCGCGGTGCCTGAAGCAAAAGCAGTTTGCAAGTGCTGGTTGGCCGACTCCTGAGATTTTCAAATTTGAATCTCCGATCCGAAGTCTTCATTAAAGCTAAGTACCCCGTTAGGGAAACTTTTTTCTTGCTCCAGACAGATGTCAGAAAAAGTTAATAATTGTATTTCTTGTGGGAAGCAAATACCTCATAAGGATTTTCATTCTTACTGTATTCCTTGCCTAGGCCCTGACCACAACGTTGCTAGTTGTCGGTTTTGTGCTAGATTTAACCAATGCACTATTAAGCGTTGGAACGATTTTGCATTTCATTATTTAGGCAGAAGATTTAACTATATAATGCCGTCGGAGCAACCAACTACCAGAGTTTATAAAAAGCGCAAAGAAAAGGACAGGCACCTGAGGTCAAAAAACGATGATGAGGCTTCTGCTAGGCCTGTCGCCGTTACTCAGTGAGGCGCATTCGCAGCCCCTGACACCCGCTACCTCAGAGCCACAGGCGACTTCCGACTCCCACGTGAGCCGACTAGGCCACTGGAAACTCAAGGTATTGGACACTCGGAAACTATTCCCTCAGATGGGTCCAGAGCCATTGAGCAGGCATCGGCTTCTGAGGGTGTTTTCAGGCCTACACAGTTATATGTAAAACCAACTTCAGCTTCAAAGGCAAAGACTAAAGCAGCTGTAAAGACAAAGAAACAAGTACAGCATTCTCCTGGACAGGCCTCCATGCCTAAAAACAGATGCTTAAAATGGCAGAAGACCTAATTACTTTAATCAGGGGTTCCCATCCCCCTCCTGATAAGAGGCCTAGGCAAGAGATAAAATATGCATCTTCAGATCAGGTTTCCATTTCCTCTGATTCCTCTTCTGACCAGGAATATTCTCTTCCTCCCTATGAGGGTTGTGATGCTGAAGAATCTATTCCTTCAGCCTCTCCTCCTGAGGATTATTCTTTTGGGGAAACTCTGCATACTATGAGGGAGCATTTCCACTGGGAGAACCAAGATTACTCAGAATCCAAGAAAAGGCTCAGAGACTTCCTTTTATTGCCTCAGCACAGACCCCTTGCTATCCCTCCTGTTTTAGACATTGTAGATGATGTATTTTCAGAGTCCGGACTGTCTCCTGACTCTTTGCCAGCAGCTCCTATTAAGCCAGACAGATACTACAGGGTTCCTGATTCACACAGATTTCTTTATAAAAACAATGCAGCAGACCCAGAAACTCTCTCTCAGGATCCCAAAGGGGTCAAGGCGTCCACTGCAAAAAACCCTATATCCTCTGATAGGGATTCAAGGGCCCTGGACAGATGGGGGAAAAAGATTTATACTTCTGCTACCTTGGCTGTAAGAGCTTTAAATTGTCAATTTCATATGCTTAAATATCAGCAATATCTAATGTCAGTGCTTAAACAAAAAATGTTGACAAATTCAGAATGTGCAGAAAACAAAGAAATGCAGGATTTATTGCATGCTGCTGAACAAGTAGGAAAGCATACTTTGCAATGTGGTTTTGATAATCTAGAGGCCTCTTGCAGGGCCACTGTTACAGGTTCTGTCTTTAGGAGACATGCTTGGTTAAAAGAACAGAATCTGCCTGATCATGTTAAAGCAAAATTATTAGATGCTCCACTACAGCATGATACCTTGTTTGGTGTTAAAGCGGAAGAGGTTTTGAAGAAAATGGAGGACAAAGCTAAATCTATGCAAACAGTCAAGTATTTCTTACAGGTGCAGTCTCCCAGATTTAGCAGGAACTGGCCTGCAAAGACTTGGTCCTTTCCAGTGTCAGACAGGCCACAAACAGGTAGATACAGACGCCCCAGAGGCAGATCACAGCCCCAAGGCTCATACAGGCCTAAACAATGGGGTGCTTCAACCTCCAAAAGCGGAGAAGAAAAATCACAGTCATATAGGAAACAGTCTCAATGACTTTCCCCTGCCAGCACCAAGCACTTATCTTCTGGCAGCTCCCTTGGGGGGAAAACTAGCACTTTTTGCTCAAAATTGGCACATGATCACTCAGGACAAATGGGTCTTAAATATCGTATCCCAGGACTACAGGTTCCACTTTCACACCCTGCCAAGGCCAAACGGCATGCCAGACCTGCCACACAATCAATGGGCAGAGGCACGAAAACAAGTTTCATCCCTCATGGACATGAGGGCCATTCAGCAAGTACCACAGCAAGAGCAGGGATGAGGATTTTACTCAAGGCTATTCTTGGTGCCCAGAAAGGACAAAACCTGGAGACCAATACTGGACCTGTCTATCCTGAACACATTCCTGGACATTCCAAAATTCACAATGTTAACTCTGCAGCAGCTTCTGCCCATGCTGGGCAAGAAGGCTTGGCTTGTGACTTTAGACCTAAAAGAGGCATACCTGCATGTCCCAATCATACAATCATGCAGAAGATACCTCAGATTTATAGCTGGCTCAATGCATTACCAATTCTCTGCACTGCCCTTTGGCTTTATCTACTGTGCCCAGGGTCTTCACAAAGTGCCTGGCACCAGTAATTGCTTTTTGCAGACAAAGAGGAATTCAAATATACCCTTACTTGGATGACTGCCTTATTCAAGCAGAGAACAAGGACACTCTACTACAGCATCTGGCGTTTGTAAAAACATTACTAGTAGGTCTAGGGTGCACAGTAAACGAAAAGAAATCAAAACTCGTACCCTCATAAGAGATAATATTCCTGGGTGCAAGCTTAAATACAACTGCCCAGATGGCTTATCTCATGCCAGACAAACACAGACAACTGACTACTTATTTCAAAATGTTGGCAACAATGACCCAGTTATCTGCAAGAAAAATTCTGCAGGCTTTGGGCTTCATGGCATCCTGCATTCTGCTAATTCCATATGCAAGACTGCATATGAGGAAACTTCAGTGGTATCTACAAAGTGTTTGGACTCAACATTGCCACAGCCTGGAAACAATAATTACTCTCATTCCCTGCCTACAACAGGAGTTTCGATGGTGGGCAAAAGCCTGTCACCACAACACGGGACAGCCATTCACCTTACCCACAGGCAGGCAGACATTGACAACAGATGCATCAGATTATGCCTGGGGGGCACATATGGCAGGAAGATGTATTCAGGGCACATGGTCCGCAAGTCAAATGCATCTACATATCAATCAGAAAGAGATGCTAGCAGTTCAAAATGCCCTGACAGCCTTCAAGGATCTACTTCATCCAGGACAACTACTGATAAAGGCGGACAATACCACAGTCATGTGGTACATAAACAAGGGGGGCACACATTCCTACCCCCTCTGCAGACTAGCCATGAACTTGTAGGACACAGCATTGACTTACCAAGTACATCTGCAAGAACAGTTCCTGCCAGGAAGGATAAATACTCTGGCAGATGAACTAAGCAGAAACCTAATGGATCCCCACAAGTGGAAATTGGATTCACAAGTCTTCAACATGATAACAAGGAACTGGGGATGCCCGGACATAGACCTATTTGCCTGTCCTCACAATTGCCAACTACAAAGATTCTGCACAAGGACTTATCACAACCAAGCATGGAAAGTGGAAGCTCTATCTTTCAGCTGGAAAAAACGAACAGTATACGCCTTTCCTCCTCTGTCTCTCCTCCCCAAGATACTCCTCAAGGTCAGACAAGAGAAGCCAAAAAATTATTCTGATTGCCCCAGACTGTCCCTGCCAGCACTGGTACCCAATCTTAAAGAGCTTGTACCAATGCCCAGCTTGGACAGTACCTCAAATTCCTCACTTATTGACTCAACAAGACAGTCAGATACTGCACAGCCAACTCAGGACCCTAAACCTGGCAACATGACGGATAATGTAGCCATTCAAGACACACCTCTTTCTAAAGCAGTTATGGGTGTTATTTTGTAGGCCTGGAGGCCTAGCACCAGAAAATCTTATGCAGAAAAATGGAAGAGATTCTGTGCTTGGAACCAGGCACAAGGTATTGACACAACTGCTCCAAATATTCTTCAGATTTTGCAATACTTAACTGAGATGCTGGATAAAGGCCTTTCCTTTTCATCCATTAAACTTCATGCCTCTGCCATTTCAGCTCATTACAATACAGAACCACCTATTTTTTCTCATCCATTACTAAGGCAGTACCTCAGAGGGGCCAAAAACATAAGACCCCCAAGGAAAGCACCAATACCTGCATGGGACCTCAACTATGTCTTGGAAAAACTTACACTGCCTCCCTTTGAGCCAGCCTCTGCAGCTGGTATAAAATTCTTATCCTGGAAAACAGCTCTGCTCCTAGCAATAACCTCCGCTAGATGAGTCTCAGAGTTACAGGCACTCATGGCTGTGGAACCTTTTATCATTTTCCATCCTGACAGGGTTTCTCTGAGGACAAACCCTACATTTATGCCTAAGGTAGTGACCAGTGTGGCCCTTAACCAAACAATTCACTTGCCTACCTTTTACCCAAACCCACAGAATAAGGGTGAGAGACTTCTGCATTCTTTGGACAGTCACAGACAGCTATGCTTCTACTTGGACAAAACCAAAGCTTTCAGAAAGACTGAACAACTTCTAGTAGCATATGTTGCCGGATCTCAAAGCAGACTATTTCAAAGTGGATAGGCCACTGCATTCGTTTCTGCTATTCACAGCATGGCAAATCAGTGCCTAAGGGCATTAGGCCACATTCCACCAGAGCAGCAGCCACTTCAGCAGCCTTCCTCAGTGGAGTACCAACCAAAGACATCTTAGAGGCTGCAACTTGGAGTTCAGTGCATACTTTTACAAAGCACCATCACTTACCTCTCTATTCTAAATCCAGGGCAGGCTTTGCCACTGCAGTTCTGCAGGGCCTGATAGCCTCTCCTAATCCTATTTAGCACCAGCCTCCCAACCATAGCTTTGGGATTCAACCCAATTGTAATTAATGCAACAGTGAAACACGATGAACATAGTACAGTTGTCTACCTACCATAAATGTAGATGCTCGAGTGTATTCACTGTTGCAGTCCCGGTTACCCTCCTTTCATCCCCCTTTTCCTTGCTGGGACTCATCTGTACTTCTCTATTCTATACAACCTATGTAGTGTATTTGCTTGTAGATGAAGGGAAAGTTGTTTTTTGGTTATGCTTGCTTTTTGGTATTAGTGAGCCTACCATTTTAGGGGCACCTGACATCTGGGGCAAGAAAAACTGAAGAAAATGGAGTTGGCTGCTTTTTTTTATACCCCTGGCGCCTGACTTCAGGGAGGAGGTGACAGCAAACGACGCCAGACCTAGACTTTGGAACTCGGGCCGACTGTGGGTAGCCTGCCAGCAGGATAACCCAATTGTAATGACTGCAACAGTGAATACACTCGAACATCTACATTTATGGTAGGTACACAACTGTACTTTCTTCTGTGGGATTCTAAAAGACTTGCTCTCATTATGAGTGAATTACTTAGCTGTAATGCTTCAGCAGAAAGCATTGTAACAGTGGAGTAAGTCACACAGCTAGTATGCGGCAGGTCCATGTTATGGTAATTATGAGGAATATTTTAATCTGTTTACAAACCTGCTTTTTATTTAGTGATTTCTTATTAATAATCTCATCACTGCTGATTTTTGTAATTTGTTTACATTGTTTTCTTTTATATTGATTTTTGTTAACGATGTAAGCACATTGAAGCCATAGGTGTTTTTATTCAGTGAACCGAGAGCATAAGTTGCTTAGAGTCATTTGTTTGGGACCTTTGGATTTAAATCTACGTCTCTGTCTTTGAAGCACACTTAACTCTTATGCTACAAATTATCTTTATGGAGAAGGCACTGTCTGGCTACAATGTTTAGAAGTTTGTCGTAGTTTGAGTATGATGTGCCAAAATGTTAAAGGCGTTAATACTAGACAATGAAAAACAAAATGAAACCTTCATTCTGTAAGCATAAGCAGCAGTGTAGTTTTCTCATCTCACTGCACTATGTTTTGAGTAATTTGACTATGCAGGCCATATTTTAGGTCTGTAAGGACCTTTCAGAATTTAGCCTGTCTCCTGTCTGTACCTGCTGCATGCACTCTGTGGTACTAATAATTGAGAGTCATTAACCAAGGAGTCAGGCAGGTTGCAGATTGCTCTGGGCCTCCACAAATGTCAGATCATCTTAATGGTGAGGGTCATTGTAACAATAAATATTTGAGTATACTCTGCTTCTCCTTTTTTTTTTCCTGAATTTTCATCAGGACTAACTTTGTCCCTGTGATGAATAGTGACACAGGTTCCGTAGACCTTGGTTAGTGCATGAGGCAGTCATACAGAGCCAGCATTACTTGTACATTTCTTCATTTATTCTCACCATTCTGTGATGCACATTTTGTATTTTTTCCATTTGTTTAGTGTCTTGTGCTTCTCAACCTTTTGTTGCTTTTCTTTAATGATTGTCAATCATCAAGGCAATAATGAAGCTTTTTTATTTTGCTGTTACTGTGGTTTGAAGTCGCCTATTTGAATACCACAGGTTATTGCTTTTTTTCATAAAAAAAGTTTGATTCATCCATTAAGAAATGAGAGAGAGGATAAGGTGGTGAAGATCAGCAAATGTGAATTTTCAAATGAGAGCAAAAGAAATACCTGAAAAATCAAGTTTACCTACTTAGGTTTTGGTTTTCAGAGGGTATACTAATATTTTAATAGCTTCCAAAATCCGGAATAAAAAGTAATTTTTCAAAAGTATTAAAAGTCGGCCTTATACAAAGTGACTGACAAAGCAGCATAATTCCAAATTGTCCAAATATAAGTACTTAGGCTTAATACTGTACCCATCACTGACACTTACAACCCCTGCAGACTACATAACAAAGTTCTTTCCCAAATTGAGCTCTGTTACAAAATATCTTGTCTACTTTCCCCCGAAGCCAGAAGACCTATTGCTAAAATGCTCTCCTGGCTAAACTTGAATATGCATTTACCCTACTATCTTTCCAGTCTGCCAACAATACACATAAAATACAACTTGTTGAAGACCAGGTTTGCTATACTTACTGACCTCCTCACACATCACTCTAACCCAGTTAGATATCCAGTGGTTGCCTGTTAATGATAGGGCAACTTTTCTGTTCAGCTGTTTATTATTTAAAGTCTTAAAACTAGGATACTGCCCCCTCGCACTAAGATCAAAATTGCAACTTGGAGAACAGGCCTATTTCTTGAGAAGTAGTCAAGAAGACAGTATTACATTGGTAACGTCCCTTTTATAATTACAGTTGGTAAAAAAAAAAAAAAACTTCCACAGGCACTGGTCCTGCAACCTGGCATCATCTACCTAAAGAATTTAAAGCTATATCAACAATTAAGGAATCCAAAGTTGACCTGTGCAAGCACCTCATCAGTGAATCCAGGTGCAAATATTGCAGGTATAATGGCTAACACAGTGTCACTGTTACTACCTGTATTGCTGATGTTCATCGTGTTTCACTGCTACAGTCATTACACTTGGATTATCCTGCCGTCAGGCGGTCCCGCATTCGGTCAGAGTTCCAAAGTCTTGGTCCGGCGTCGGTTGCTGTCGCTTCTTCCCTGACGTCATTGCGCCAGGGGTATATAAGATGCAGCCGACGCCATTTTCTTCAGTCTTTCTTGCCGTGCGGTGCCCGAAGCAAAAGCAGTTCTCAAGTGCCGGTCGGCCGACTGCTGAGATTTTCAATTCGAATTTCAGAACCGAAGTCTTTAATAAAGCTAAGTACCCTGTTGGGGAAAGTTTTTCTGGCCTAAGACCGATGTCAGTAAAAGCTAATAATTGTATTTCATGTGGGAAGCAAATACCTCATAAGGATTTTCATTCTTACTGTATTCCATGCCTAGGTCCAGACCACGACGTCACTAGTTGCCGGTTTTGTGCTAGATTTAACAAGCGCACTATTAAACGTCTGTTTGACTTTGCTCGCCATTACTTTGGCCGAAGGTTCAGTTATACCATGCCATTGGAACAACCTACGACCGGAATACACAAAAAATGCAAAGACAAGGACAGGCATCCGAGGCCCAAAACTGACGATGAAGCCTCTTCTAGGCCAGTCGCCGGTTCTCAGTGAGGCGCTTTCGCAGCCCCTGACACCAACTACCTCAGAGCCACAGGCCGCCTCCGACTCCCACGTGGAGATGTCTAGGCCTCTGGAAACCCAAGGTATTGGGCCTACGGAAATGAACCCCTCAGATGGGTCCAGAGCTGCTGAGCAGGCATCGGCTTCTGAGGGTGTTTTCAGACCTTCACAACTTACCATTAAATCTACAGCCAAGTCTAAAACTCCATTAAAGCCAAAGAAGCAAGTACAGCATTCACCTGGACAGGCCTCCATGCCTAAAAAACAGATGCTTAAAATGGCCGAAGACTTAATTACTCTGATTAGGGGTACCCATCCCCCTCCAGATAAAAGGCCTAGGCAGGATACAGACTGTGATTCCTCTGACCAGGTTTCCATTTCTTCTGATTCCTCTTCAGACTAGGGATACTCTTTACCCCCCTATGAGGACTCTGATGCTGAAGAATCAATTCCTTCAGCCTCTCCTCCTGAGGATTACTCTTTTGGGGAAACTTTACATATCATGAGGGAGCATTTCCATTGGGAGGACCAGGATTACTCAGAATCTAAGAAAAGGCTCAGATACTTTCTTTTATTGCCTCAGCACAGGCCCCTTGCTATTCTACCAGTGTTAGATATTGTGGATGATGTGTTCTCTGAATCCAGTTTAAATCCTGATTATTTGCCCCCTGCTCCAGTCAAGCCAGACAGGTACTACAGAGTCCCTGACTCTCACAAATTTCTTTATAAAAACCCTGTTGCTGATCCAGAAACTATTAACCAGGGTCCCAAAGGGGTAAAGGCTTCCACAGCTAAAAATCCAGTTCCTTCTGACAGGGATTCTAGAGCTTTAGACAGATGGGGGAAGAAAGTTTACACTTCTGCAACTTTAGCAGTGAGGGCTTTAAATTGCCAGTTTCACATGCTTAAATACCAACAATATTTAATGTCTCTGTTAAAACAGAAAATGCTTACAAGTTCAGAACATCCTGACTATAAGGAAATGCAGGATTTATTGCATGCAGCTGAACGAGTGGGAAAACATACTCTGCAATGTGGTTTTGATTCTTTAGAGGCTTCTTGTAGAGCAGCAGTTACAGGATATGTGATACGAAGGCATGCTTGGTTAAAAGAACAAGGTTTACCTGATCATGTTAAGGCAAAATTATTGGATGCTCCTTTACAGCAGGACATTTTATTTGGTGTTAAGGCAGAAGAGGTATTAAAGAAAATGGAGGATAAGGCAAAATCTATGCACACAGTGAAGGATTTCTTACAGGTACAGCCACCTCGATTTAGCAGAAATTGTCCCTCCAAAAAATGGTCCTTTCCACTGTCAGACAGACCACAAAGAGGCAGATACAGACGCCCAAGAGGCAGATCTCAGCCCCAAGGCTCTTACAGACCATGACAGTGGGGTGCTTCAACCCCAAAAGGAGGCGAAGACAAGTCACAACCTTATAGGAAACAGTCCCAATGACTTCCCCCTTCAAATGCCAAGCACTTACCTTTTGGAAGCTCCCTTAGGGGGGAAAATTCTCACTTTTTTCACAAAATTGGCATGCAATCACCCAAGACAAATGGGTTCTGAATATTGTGTCTCAAGGTTACAAGTTCCACTTCCACACTCTATCAAGGCTAAAAGCAATGCCAGACCTGCCACCAAATCAATGGGCAGATGCACAAAAACAAATTACAGCCCTCATGGACATGAGAGCTATTCAAAAAGTGCCACAACAGGAACAAGGACAATGATTTTATTCAAGACTTTTCCTGGTCCCCAGAAAGGACAAAGCCTGGAGACCCATATTGAACCTTTCTACTCTAAATACTTCCCTGGATGTTCTGAAATTCAAAATGTTGACTCTTCAGAAGCTTCTTCCCATGCTGGGCAAGAAGGCTTGGCTTGTTACTCTGGACCTCAAAGAGGCATACCTGCATGTCCCTATCAGACAAAATTGCAGAAGATACCTCAGATTCTTAGCCAGTTCAATGCATTACCAATTCTCTGCACTGCCCTTTGGCTTATCTACTGTGCCCAGGGTCTTCACAAAATGCCTGGCACCAGTAATTGCATTTTGCAGACAAAAAGGAATTCAAATATTTCCATACTTGGACGACTGGCTTATTCAAGCAGAGAGCAAGGACATTCTTCTAAAGCATCTGGCATTTGTAAAAAGATTGTTAATTTGCCTGGGGTACACAGTAAACGAAAATAAGTCAAAACTAGTGCCCTCACAAGAGATAATATTCCTGGGTGCCAGCTTAAATACAATGGCGCAGATGGCTTATCTCACGCCAGACAAGCAAAGACAACTGACTCAGTACTTTCAATTGATGGCAACAAAAATCCAACTCCCTGCAAGAAAAATTCTGCATGCCTTGTGGTTCATGGCATCCTGCATACTACTAATACCATATGCTAGACTGCATATGAGGAAATTACAATGGTACCTAAAAAGTGTTTGGACTCAACACTGTCACAGTTTGGAAGCAGTAATACCACTTATTCCCTGCCTGCAACAGGAGTTTCGATGGTGGGCACAGGCATGTCACCTCAACAAGGGACAGCCTTTCACTCTACCCACAGCCAGGCAGACACTAACAACAGATGCTTCGGATTACGCCTGGGGAGCACACATGGCAGGAAAATGTATTCAGGGCAAGTGAGCCGTAGACCAAATGCATCTTCACATCAATCAAAAAGAGATGCTAGCTGTACAAAATGTCCTAACAGCTTTCAAGGACCTTCTGCATCCAGGACAACTATTACTAAAGACAGACTGCATCCAGGACAACTATTACTAAAGACAGACAGCACCACAGTTATGTGGTACATAAACAAGCAAGGGGTCACTCATTCTTATTCCCTCTGCAGACAGGCCATGACCTTGTGGAACACAGCTCTAACCTATCAAGCTCATCTGCAAGCACAATTCCTGCCAGGAAAGAAAAATACTCTGGCAGACGACTTAAGCAGAAACATCATGGATCCTTACGAGTGGAAATTAAATCCACAAGTATTCAGCATGATAACACAAGAATGGGGGAGCCCAGACATAGATCTTTTTGCCTCCCCAATGAATTGCCAACTACAGAATTTCAGCACAAGGACTTACCACACACAAGCATGGAAAGTGGATGCGCTCTCGTTCAGCTGGAAAAGCCTAAAAGTTTATGCCTTCCCACCACTGCCTCTCCTTCCAAAGGTACTCCTAAAAGCCAGACAAGAAAAGCCAAAAATGATCCTGATTGCCCCAGACTGGCCACGCCAGCACTGGTACCCAATCTTAAAGAACTTAGCTCAAGGCCCACCATGGATTTTACCTCAAATTCCGCATCTTTTGACTCAACAAAACAATCAGATCCTGCACAGCCAGCTCAAAACCTTAAACCTGGCTGCATGGCAGATTCCTTAGTCAAGCAGACAACACCTCTCTCTAAAGCTGTTATGGATGTCATTTTGGAGGCCAGGAGGCCTAGCACCAGGAAATCCTATTCAGAAAAGTGGAAGAGATTCTGTGCCTGGAACCAGGCTCAAAGCTTTGACCCTCTTTTCCCAAATATTCCTCAGATATTACAGTACCTAACTGAGATGCTGGACAAAGGCCTATCCTTTTCATCCATTAAGATCCACACCTCTGCCATCTCGGCTCATTACAACACAGATCCTCCTATTTTCTCTCATCCATTGCTAAAACAGTACCTCAGAGGGGCTAAAAACATAAGACCACCCCGGAGAGCACCAACACCAACTTGGGACCTCAATTTCGTCCTGGAAAAACTAACACTACCTCCTTTTGAGCCAGCCAATTCAGCAGAATTAAAATGTGTCATGGAAAACTGCTCTGCTTCTGGCAATAACCTCAGCACGAAGAGTCTCAGAGTTACAGGCACTAATGGCAGTGAAGCCTTTCATCGTTTTTCACCAAGACAGGGATTCTTTAAGAACAAACCCTTCATTTATGCCAAAGGTGGTCTCCAGTGTGGCTCTTAACCAAACTATTCACTTGCCAACTTTTTATCCAAATCCCCAGAATAAAGGGGAGAGACTTCTGCATTCATTGGACATACACAGACAGCTATGTTTCTACTTGGACAAAACAAAAGCTTTCAGGAAAACTGAGCAATTGTTTGTAGCATATGCTGCAGGATCACAGGGAAAGGCTATTTCAAAACAGACCATTTCAAAGTGGATAGGACACTGTATCCGTTTCTGCTACACGCTGCATGGGAAAACTGTACCTAGCAACATTAGGCCACATTCCACCAGGGCAACAGCCACTTCAACTGCCTACCTTAGAGGAGTACCTACCAAAGATATCCTGGAAGCTGCAACTTGGAGTTCAGTGCACACCTTTACCAAACATTATCACTTGCCTCTTTCTTCTAAATCCAGAGCTGGCTTTGCCACTGCAGTGCTGCAGGGCCTCATAGCCACCCCAAATCCTCTATAGAACCAGCCACCCTACCTCAGCTTTGGGATTCAACCCAAGTGTAATGACTGCAGCAGTGAAACACGATGAACATAGTACAGTTTTGTACCTACCATAAATGTAGATGTTCGAGTGTATTCACTGCTGCAGTCCAGGTTATCCTCCCTCCATCCCCTCTTTCTTAGCTGGGACTTATCTATACCTTTCTACCCTATACTACCTATGTGGTGTATTTGCTGGTAACTGAAGGTTTTGGTTTTACTTTTTATGTATGTTTTATTAGCAATATGTATTGCCTACCTATTTGGGGGCATCTGACATCTGGGGCAAGAAAAACTGAAGAAAATGGCGTCGGCTGCATCTTGTTTACCCCTGGCGCACTGATGTCAGGGAAGAAGCGACAGCAACCGACTCCGGACCAAGACTTTGGAACTATGGCCGACTGCGGGACCGCCTGACGGCAGTATAACCCAAGTGTAATGACTGCAGCAGTGAATACACTCGAACATCTACATTTATGGTAGGTACAAAACTGTACTTTACAGTAATTGTAAAAATGTGTATAAATTAAAATGCAGCAGTTGACATAGTTGTAATGGGAAAGAGAAGGGTACCTGGGAACGTGTGTTTTGAGAATGTAATGAGCTGATAGAGTTTAGAAATTCCTACAGGGTACATTGTCAGAAATGTTGAGCAAACAAATTATTTTCAGTAAGGAAATGATTCTTTAATATTTTTGGATTGTTAGCTGATAAATACTCTTCATTGCTCTCATTAGAGTTATAACCACTACTAATTGTAAACAAATGTTATTTATATATAAATATATATATATATATATATATATATATATATATGTGTGTATATGTATAAACTTATGCAGATTTGTAACAACTGAATGTTTGTCTCTGCTTTCTCATGATCCTATGCTATGGCTAAAAAGGGTCACTAGACCAGCCCACCTACCCTGTCAAGAATTAATAAATAAATTCTCCTCATTATTCTTAGTGCTGTCAAAAGAATAAACATTCATTGCATATTCATCATTGTGTACATCTGTATCACATATGGTTAAATTTAGGGGCTACAGAATGTGTTACAGATGTGAATTTAGGGTTAGTTTGAGAAGAGCCAGATAAGAATGTCAAAGTCATACTTTTTTTTAAATGAGTAACAAAAGCTTTAGTTTTGAAAAATAATTGTAGAACAGAGCATGTTGTTTAAGTAATTACATCTGCGATTGGCTGGCTTTGAAACTAGGATTTACACAAAGCAGTGAACTGCATAGGACTACATTAACTTAATAAGTATGGCTAATCCAGGGTTTGATTAGCAGTCCTAGCACTGGAGGACACGCACAAGGATGGGGATAAGTGAATGGGTGTGGCCTACTTGCCTGTCCTGGAAGCAGGGGTTTTCAAACACCCAGAGGCACACGATGATGTGATCTCCAAGATGGATACACCAAATAGTGAGCTTTCCCCACCAGGTGACATCTCTTTTAGAGAAGCCTTGAAGCTTATGAAGTCCTGTATGGACTTTTCTTTTGCTCCATACCTTCCTATCAGAAAAACCTCAGTTGCAAACAGGGATGAAAGAAAATAAATCTTGAATCATCTCAGCCATGGAACTCATCATCAGAAGGTCTCCTGCAGTGCCTAAGAAAATTAATGCTCTCATCTCCTGGCTGTATTGAGACCAGACGTCCTTGATCAGAGATCTTCTCAGTCCTTCACTTGATTCATAGTATTGCAAGATAAGGGGTCTCAAGCCTTCACAAATAAATATTCTCCTCTGCCATATTGTGGCTTAGAGCTCTAAGCTGCATGCCTTTGCTGTCCAGATCCCAGTCCTCCGCAGTGAATCAGGCACTGAAAAGGCTTTGGATCAAGAAGGATATGGCCAAGGTTCTGTCTGTAATTACTGCCCACAATGGACTGCCTTGTGAATTATTATGACACTGAGTATGTTGATGCAGGAGATAGAGAAGCAAGACCAGGAATGTGTTTTCACAGCATAGGATGACCAGGTCTGTAATCTTATGGGTTACCGTTGAGGTGGTTCTGCTAGTATTCCATAGCTTGTAGAACTATCCCAGAGGATCGATAGGTTTTAAACATTAATAGGGGCAGCCATGTCTTAGAATTTTTAGGTCAACACCCAAAAAGGACTAAGCTCATAGGTCAAGTTAACTGCATAGCATTCTTGAAAATCATACTCTGTGCTTCAAATGAGCCAGAGATTTGAGTTTGTTCAGAATGAGGACAGTGGTTCCACCTTTTCTTATTTTGACAAAGGACAGAAGACTTGCATCCCTTACTGGATCTCAGTGATTTCAGTAAGCACATCAAATTTGTCAGGTTTCACATGGTCACTATCTAGAGATACTACATAACACCTTACTGATGTCACTGGTCATGTGCTTTCTGACACAGCAGTTTCTGGACTCTGCACAAGAGATTCCATCACTTTGCTGTGGGTGGAATGAAATCATTTTCAGTAAAAAATATCTTCTCTATGGACTTCTTTTTACACCTTGGATGTTTGGCAAGCCTTTGGCAGAGATGAACAGAGCCTTGTAAAAGGATCTCCATATCTAGCCATCCTTGGATGACTGAATCTTAGTAGCCCTTTGAGAAACTTCCACTGCTGCTGTCCTTATGGGCAACTCTAAACTGAGAATTTCTATATGATTCCACTTCCCATGATTGCGTTAATTGGCATGAAGCTAGACACTGTCCAGTGTCTATTTCTGTCTACAGTTGTTTTGGCAGCCTGCGTTGATGACACAGTGGTGGGTCCAGGCTCAACATTCAACACTTTTTAGGTTTGATGTCTGCCAGTCTTCACCTTTGCCATTTGCATTTTTTGGGAGTGTGAGAATCTCTTCGGACTCTGAGATGCATTTAGCCAGTGCACATTTGTGAATCTTCTCCTAGACCCTGTCCCCCGTTGCTGGTCCTGGAGTGGCATATCTCTCTTTCCTGCTGCCAAACCTGTTCATAGGTGTTAACTAAGCTAACGATCACAAGAGCCATTTTAAGTCTAGCCATGTATCCCAGATCTCTGGTAAGGTCTGGCATTCCTGATACGTGTAAGCAGGGGCTTGGTACCATTTACAGGATGCCTGTGTCCATGACAGACATAGGTGCCAAACCAGGGATGAATTCCTTGTTCCCCATCCAATTGTCCAAGTTACACTTGAGTTGGGTTAGGGAGGAACTCTGCTTCACATAGACATGGAGCCTGTTCCAGAGATGGGGTAGACTCTGGGATACATACCTGTCTCTCTAGCAGGTCCTGTTTATATCACAGGCGAGGTTTACTTCTTTAGAATGGGTAATTCTGGGGCTGTTTGTTTTGCAGATATTCAAGAGGTCCATCAGAATGGGGTCTGACAATACCTTGTATGCCAGTTGTAGATCTCCCCCAACAGCGTGTAGGAGACGCAGTATAGGGATAAGGCCTTGAGGCGGTCTGCACAGGGCATGTTACTTACACCCTGTATTTTTTTATTGAGGAACCTCTGTGGACTTTCCATTTGTTGAATATGCCTGGTTAGGTACATACCAAAGGGGGCATTGTATTCAGTGATAGGTCCGATGAATGCCAAATAAAGTGGAACAATGACTTCCTTGGAACTAGATGTCATGCCTTTGTACATAAGTTCCTTTGATGGCATTCTCAAAGTAGTCCACCAGGAGCCATGACCTGCTCTTGACAAAACCAAACTGGGTTGGGTCCAGTGTCTGGAGGTTTACTTTGCCATTATTGGTAATTTCCATGATAATTCTTTCCATGGTGTTGCATATGAGACTAGTGAGACTTATGGGTCCATAGTTTCCAAGGTCTGCAAGTGACCCACCTTTATGCAGAACAGCAATTCCAGAGGGCCTGATAAGTCATGTTTCATGCTATTTAGAAGGCATCCCAGGATATTGTCATGGCCAATTAATGCAATGCTCTTGTCTTTGGAGAGAACATTAAGGATCTATTCCCTAGTTATAGCAAGGGGGAAGTTATTTTGATGGTATTTCTTGAGGGGATGTTGAGGGCAAGAGAGGGGTAAAGTTGAGCTGAATTTATCGGCCAGTAGGTTTGTTATATCTTCTGGCTCGGTGTAGGTGGCTGCATTTACAATTATCTCTGCACACACTTGTGTATTGCTTTTGAGGTTGTGGACATAGCTAAATAATGCCTTGTGGTTGTCCTTGGCCTGGGAGACCAAATTTACCTCGGATTTGGCTTTGGTAGACTTTATTTGTCCTCTGAGTTATTTGTTTAGTTTGCGAATTATTTTATCCTTCTGGGTGCTGCACCTACTAATGTTTTTTTTGAGTTAGTTCTGTACTTCTTCCTGGTGGATACAGCTGCCTCTATGCAGCTAATGAACACGCTTGTAAAGGGTTTCTGTGAACAGTTCTGCATAGGCTGCAGTACTCTCAGGGTTTATGGGGACTTGACATTTTGCCAGGTATCACTTAATAGCGGGAGGTTAGCCTTAGTGTAGTTCCTGAATATTCCAGGGTTAGCTGGGGTTTCAGCTTTTATTTTTACTTCAAAGGAGACCATTTTGTAGTCTGACCTTACCAGAGAAGACATTACATTAGGGCATGTGCAGCGCACACTCAGATTAGCTAAGACCAAATCCAGTGTGTTTGCACCCCTGGTTGGTGTATTGACAATCTGGCCCAGGGAGTTTGTGTTTACAAAATCCAGGAATCACTTTGCCTGTACGTTTGGTGCTGATTCTAATTAATAGTGGGGTAATTAAAGTTGCCCATGAATATGGTATTAGGTTGGATGTTGAGTGTTTCTAATAAGTTTAAATACATGGTATGGTTCTACGTGGTCATAGAGGAGGACCTATAGCAAGTAGGGAAGTGGTATTGGATTTTGCCTGTGGTGATTTCAACATAGAGAAGTTCAAGTGCATTGTCCTGTAAATCGAGATACCTACACCTTTAGTCCTTGTCTTTGTAGTAGCTGGCTAAATGTGTGGAAGGTATTATAACTTTGCATTGTCTGTGTGCTTTCTGTAGCTTAAACCATGTCTCAGTGACCACACAGATGTCAGCACTCTCTAGGGTGAAGAGAGCTTCTTGGGAGTGGAGTTTTTTGTTCAGACCCCTAGCATTGAGCAGCAATGCCTTTAGATTTTCTTGGTTTTGATTTGCTGTGTCTGAAGTACTTTCAGTTTGACATTGCGTAAAAAAGGTAGTATGAGGGAAGGCAATGTTGTAGCTAATATTCAAAAGCCTGGAGGGGAGAGGTGCAGACCATCCCTGGCAAAGTAACATGGTCTGTTGACCATCTCCTTCCTTGCTGACAAATACTAAGTAAGACCAGAAACTAAGCCAATTATTAGTCAGTCATCTTTTGTTTGTATTGTGGCATCATCTTTGGAGAAAGTAAAATGCTGCTCAGTGCTAGGCTCATACCGGCCTGGGACATCTATTCTGAGAGCTCCATGATGTGTCTCTTTACATAGTCTAGGGAGGTATGTCTCCGGTGATTTACACCCACATGGACTATGACTGAGTCATACTGGTACCTGTTGTCCAGTCACTGGAGTGAGTGTAATGTGGTGGAGCCTAGCTCCTGATAAGCAACTGACCATGACTTTCTCCTTACTCAGCCTAGTGAGAGGGACATCAGTGTGTCTCACAGTGGAGTCTCCAACAGGATTGTGTGGTGGCTTGCCTTATGGGCCTAGCAGCAGAGACTGCATGAGATGTCGCTGTATGTGTTGATGTGGTGGTTGTTTTGAAAGAGTGTATTCAGGGCTGCTTGAGGGTATTTGTTATAGTTATGGGTGCCAGTGGGACACTACTAATATTTGTTGCAAGAGTAGATTTATGCCCCCTTTCATCCATGAAAGGGTGTACAACATTTTTCTGCAATAGTGAATTCCAAATTCAAAAATCTTCTCAAGGCCCATTTGACTAAAAATTGGATACGCTCCTGTTCAATACTGGGCTGACCTTTTTTTTTTTTTGCACTATTCTTCCTGTATTCTTCCTTTCTAGTGTTTATATTTCCTGACTCTTTCCTGTGGAACCCGTCTCCGGGTTATTACTGTATATTTCTGCAGTAGTTGTTTAATTTAGTGAGGCTACCACCCCACCCCTAAATAAAAAGAAAAAAACATAATCTTTTAGTTTCTGATGTGTTGCATTCATTGACCGACAATTATAATGACAGTAATATGTGTGACTAACCATCCATACTACATTATTTGTATTACTGTTACTTGTTTTTGTTCATTTCATGTCAGTTGTATTCACTGTTTAATATGTAATCTGTTATCTTTTACATTCTGTGATAACACTGTTTACTATGTAACTTGGAGCTTTTCTCCCTTGGCCTCCACTGAAAATGAGCCTTTTTGGCTCAGTCTGATACTTCCGATAAACAATTGTAAGTAAATAAATAAACAAATTTGAGTCTGCTTATGAAGATTTTGCTAAAAAGGATAGGATAGACTTTAACCTTATAAAAGCAGAATGGTTGACATTACAGCAAATTAGTAAGAGGAGGGATTTAAGTTTTAAACCATCAGACAAAGGAAATAAGATAACAGTGTTCGATTTTTCTCAGTATTTGAAGATGTGTTACGATAATTTGAAAAATATAGATGTTTATAAAGTGGTGAATTTTTCTGAGTATGAAAAAGCTATACTTGATTTTCATGACTTATTGAATAAGGGCTACAGAGTGAGATACCTGCCTAAATTAGATGTTGAGAAGTTTTCTAGTGAAGGTTTCACTATAGCAACCTTTTACTGTTTGCCTAAAATGCATAAAAATTTAAGGAACTCTTCTGGACGCCCCATAGTTTCAGTAAGTGATTATTTCTTGCATGATATAGGTTTAATGTTACATAAATTTTTGAGTTCATTGGAGAAACTGTCTTCTTGTATTAAAGGTTTTGGATAAAATCAAATTGGTGGACTGGACAGGTCAGAGGTATTTGGTGACAGTAGATGTGAAAAGTCTTTATACCAGTATTCAGCATTGTCATAGTATAGAAGCATTAACTTGTTTCTTGGGAGATAGTCCTCTGGGTAGCTATATTATTGATTTAGGTTATTTTTAACACACACTTTTTTTTAATTCAGTAGTGAAATTTATCATCAGATTAAGGGGCAACCATGGGCACCATTTGCCCCCATGTATGCAAACCTTTTTATGGGTCTGTTTGAGATGCAATATTTATATAGTTTGAAATTTTTTAAGAATCATGTGGTTAAGTATTTTAGGTTTATTGATGATTTGATTTTTTTTTTTTGTGTGATGGTGGCCAAACCTTAGTTAATTCTTTTATATCTGAGTTACAACAGAATAGATTTGGCCTGTAGTTTGATGGTGTACAAGAAGAAAATAAAGTAGTATTTTTAGATGCAGAGTAAGAGGGCCATATTAATTGTAGGATTTATATGAAGAGTCATAGGAAATTTGAAACTGGCAACCATTTCTTGGATGGTAGAATCTGTCACCCACCTCATTTAATTAAAGGATTGCCATGTGGTGAATTGTTACGCATTAGTAGATTATGTAATGATAGTAAAGTTCTTGAAAAGGAATTGTTGAAAACATGTTTTATGTTTAAACAGAGAGGATATAATGAAGAAAGTAGTTTGGCAGCTTTGGATAGGTTATATTCAGGTGAACATAGTATAATAGCTTAATACAGTAAGAGAAGGAAATTTGGTGAATATACGAATGAAACAAATTCATGTAATGATATTTATTTTGTTACTACATACAATGTTTTTACTCAAAAAAATTTGGGTATTGTTACGTATTACTGGGGCTTTCTTTCAAGAAATAAAGATTTTGCGTACATTTTGCCTGATAAACCTCTACATCTGAAGTAGTTAACTTAATTTATCTGCAGCTAGTGGGTAATCGGATCCATATCGGATCCGAGCCGGCAACATTTTTCAAGCATCTGCTCCAAGCTCCTCCCCTTACCCATAATCCCTCACATCTCCTACCTTCCCTCAAATCTCATTTGCTGCTTCATGCGTACGCATTGTGGTCTCTCTAACTCCAAGTTGGGTATAGTAAGTGGTACTTTTTGGTATATATTTAGTGTGTGAGTGTAGTAGTTTTTGGTCAACCCTTTCCTCCCCTTTGTCGTTCGTCATTTTTTTTGTTTTAAAAAAAAAAAAAAGTAGTTTAGAAAGTTTGTATTTATGAGGAAGTGTAATCCTAACCGTCCCTGTGTGTGTGTGTGTGTGTGTGTGTGTGTGTGTGTGTGTGTTGGTTTAGTTTTGGCTGAGTGGTGTGTGGTGATGGCTGACCAGCCAAAACCAACATTTAAAAAATGCACAGTGTGTGGCCACAAGCGTTCACTGGCTGATGGCCACACTCTGTGTGTTATTTGCCTGGGCATTCCCCACCTTAGTCCGCCGTGTAATGTGTGTGCAGGGTTCAATCCCAGGGCGTTGAAAGAGAGGAAGATGAAACTGGTATCTAAGAGCCCGCTACCAGTTTCTGCATTGGATATGACGACCTTGACATCAGCTCCGGTAGCCGACTAACCCCCTCCCCTTCAGGCTGGGACTCAACCTCCCTCTAAGCCTGCTAAGACGGGGACAAAACCAAAGGATAGAGATAAGAACAAGAGAGATAAAGAGAAAAGAGTGGAAAGGCACCGCAAACTATCTCCTGAGTGGGAGCCATTTCCCAGTCCACCTTCTAAAATTGTCAGAACCACCTCTCCTCTGCTCCATTCCCCGAGGTTCTCCCTGGAGCCGATGGAGCCTTCGGACCAGAGGCCTTCTTCGAGGTCGTCTCACAGATCAACCAGAACCTGAGTCTGTCGCCTCCTTGCGGTTGACTCAGAGTCTGTCAGAGCTTGACATGGACAGGATGATGCGGAGATTCATTCAGACCCAGATCCAAATGGGAGTCTTGCCAGGCCCCTCTCCGGCCAGAGAGGGGACCTCTATGCCCTTATTCCTTCCAGTCTCTCCTTCCCTGATCCGACCTGTGGTTTCAGGATTTATAGATCTGGGGTTCAGTGCTGGCTGTCCCTCCAACCTTGACACTGGCGATTATCTTGAGTTCCTCGGATCAGACTTGTTCGGATTCGAACAACTCTCGGGGCCGAGAATGAGTAGCCGGATCTGAGGGAACAGAGATGTCTTTGGCTCTGACTTTGTCAAATCCGAGCCGTTCCTTCAGAACCCTGGCTACCTTGGCCTCGGCCCCGATCCTCACGACAAAGCTGGGGAGAACTTCTCCCTTGTTAGTTGCTAAGGAGGTGCGCTCTCCTTTGTCCTTCGATGTAGTAGAGAGGGTTCTCTCCCAAGGATTGAGACCCCAGCCCATTGCCTCGGACTCCGCCCAGGCTGCCATGGATTTGGTCACAACTCCCATCAGCTTGTCCCAGGGACAGCCCATACTAGAGGACCCCCAGGTGGATCTCATCGTGGAACCCTCCCATGACTTACGAGCCCTCTTCAGAGAGTCCCACTGAGGAGGCTCCCTGTAAGCATTCGTGCAAGAGGAGGCACATGGACTCCCCCAAGTCCCTCACAGAAGATACTGACTTGGATGAAGGTGAGGGTTCCCCCAGGTCACCTCCCGAGGATGTCTCCTTTGGAGGAGACATCATGTAAATCCTCCGCCAGAGGGGAGGTTGGTCCACCCCAAAACCCTCTACGGATGAGTCAGTATTCCTGGAGGCCTTTGGCACGGACCCGTCTACATCCTGGTTGTCCCCACCTGCAGATCCGTTACTGGATCTCATTACCACACGGGGATGGAAGGAGCCTGACACCATAGAGCTAATACCCAAATGCCCAGACAGGATCCTTTCTCCTCCCACAGACAGACAGGCCTGGTACAAGGGATCCCCTGTGGATGCTATGGTGGTTGCAGCTACCACCAAGAGAGAACTGGCTCAGGAAAGTTCTTCGGTCCACCCTCCGGACAAGGAGTCTAAGGCGGTGGATCGGTTTGGGAAGCAAGTCTTTTCTTCAGTGACGTTTTCCATATGAGCACTGAATTATCTGGCACACGTCATTCGATTCCAGCGAGACCTAGTCACGGAATTCACTGTGTCACCCCCAGAGTCTTTGTCACCAGAGGACAAGTGACTGTTCTCGGCGAAAATGTCGACTCTGAAATCTGTTTTGAACACATCCATGTGTCTTCTTTCCCATGCCACGAAAGGAGTGGCTAGGGCAGCTGGGACCGGCATAGCTATGAGCCGGCATGCTTGTCTCAGACTCTTGTCAATTCTCAGACCACTTCAAGGCGTCATTCACAAATGCTCCCTTTGACAGTTCCTCCGTGTTCGGGAAGACAGTTCATAACACACTGGTCGAGAGCGAGAAGGATGGGAAGACTCTGTCTGCCACTGGAGTCCGTTTCTCTAGCCCTCAAAGATCCTTTTCTAGGAATGTGTGTGGTTCTGAAAATCTCAGTTTTCCCAGGACACTCAGGACAACTCTTCCCCTAGAGGCAGAGACAGACACGACCCCAGAGGCAGAGGGGGCCTGAGAAACTTTGGGTCTAGGAAGACCTTCTTGGACAGACCCGTGCAGCAACCATGAGGGGTAGCCAGACTGTCCTACTGTGGAGACAGTCAGGGGAAAATTGTCATTGCACCTAACGGCTTGGGAGTCCATTATGATGGACCGTTGGATGCTCCAAATTATATCCGGAGGATACTCCATCCCGTTCATTGCCCCACCCGTCCAATCAAAGCGCCTCCCGGATGTTCCACCCTCTCAAAGGGAGGCTGCAGCACACGAAATTGCAAAGCTGCTTTACAATCTGGCCATCAAACCAGTCCCCCCAGATCAGTCCGGATTAGGCGTTTACTCCAGGTTCCTTTTAGTACCAAAAAAGACAGGGGACCTCAGGCCCATATTGGACCTGTCAACCCTGAACCTGTCTGTAGCCAAACAGAAATTCCGGATGGTCACCTTGCAGTCCATTCTACCTTACCTCTGAGAATGCTACTGGATGTGCTCGATAGACCTCCAGGACGCTTACTACCATATCAAAGTTTGCAGAAGCTCCAGGAAATTCCTTCGCATCTGGCTGGGAGCCAATCATTTCCAGTTCAGAGCCCTACCCTTCGGTCTCACCACAGCCCCCAGGGTGTTTACCAAGGTTATGGCAGTCGTAGCAGCTCACCTGAGACTTCAGGGAATTCAGGTGTTTCCTTACCTACATGATTGGCTCCTCACTGCTGCCACCAAGAGTCTACTTTGCTTGGCTAGAGACTCCTTCCTGCATCTTGCAGTCAATCTAGGGATTACCATCAACATCTCCCAAGTCCCGCTTGAACCTGACACAGACCTTGGAATTCATAGGGGCACGGTGGGATGCTCTACTATTGCAAGTTTTTCTCACTCGGGACAGGGTCCAGAACCTACGGGCTCATGTATCAGTGGTCCTCAGCCCCAGGACGCCAACGGCGAGCGACGTTCTCCGAACTCTAGGCTCCATGGCCGCAGCAATTTCAATCCTTCCTTGTGCGCGCCTTCACATGAGGATGCTTCAGTGGACCCTGGCAGTTCAGTGGTCTTGGTTAGACCTCCCCATGGACTACCCAGTACGAATCAGCAGAGCCTGCAGGATTTCTCTTCTTTGATTCCTCCAATTGACGGAAATCTTGGCAGGTCATCCCTTCTTAACACCCCCAGCCCATGGACGCTTCCCAGCTCGGGTGGGGGGGGGGGCACTCTTTGAGGAGGACTGTCCAAGGCACGTGGTCCCAGACTGAGAGCAGATTGCATCAATGTTCTGGAAATGAGGGCAGTGCTTTTAGCTTTGCAAGCCTTCCATGCTCTTCTTCCCCCGGGGACGATTGCAGTTCAGTCAGACAACATGTCTGTTGTCTGGTACATCAACAAACAAGGAGGAAGCAAATCTTAACCTCTCTGCCACGAGGCTATGAGAGTGTGTGAGTGGGCGATCTGCACCAGTCTGTTTCTGATTGCAACACACATCCCGGGATGCTCCAACATTTTAGCAGACAGACTGAGTCGGGCTATTCTAATGCCATACGACTGGTCTCTGAAACAGTCAATAGCAGAGGAGATCTTCCTTGCTGCGATCTCTTTGCATCTCCTTCCAGCGCGAAGTGCAGCGAGTTCTTCGCTCTGATCCCCTCACCAGGGGACTCCCCCAGAGATGCTCTCATCCATGCTTGGCCTCCCGGGTTACTCTATGCCTATCCCTTGCTACCTTTCATTCCGAAGTTTCTTCAGAAAGCTTGCCAACTGGTGTACAAAGTGATCCTTATTGCCCCATTCTGGCCTTGACAAGTGTGGTTCCCCTTCCTCTGGTCTCATGCTCTAACTCTTCCACGGATTCTGGATCCCTGCCCGGATCTCATCTCTCATCCCTCGGGCATTAGCCCCCCCCCCCCCAGTCTAGGCAGCCTCAAGCTGACGGGTTGGTTGCTCCAGTTCCCTTGATCACTAGGACTCCCGGTCTGTCATCTTCAGTGAAGAGTATTTTGGTGGCATCCCACAAAGCTTCCACAAGGAAAGTTTATCGCAGCAAATGGAAATGCTTCTCTATTTGGTCTTCTCAGAGAAACCTAGATCCATTTACAGCCCCGGTTCCTGCAGTGTTGGAGATTTTGTCCTATATTTTCCAACAGGGTGCTAGTTTCCTCTACAGTGAAAGTACAACTGGCAGCCATATCTAATTTTTATGTCGGTGAATATCTGAATGCTCTGGCCTCTTTTGAGATTGTAGAATACAACCACGTTGACAAAAACTTTTAATACAAAAAGCATCAGCAAAGCTTTCGGGTCTACACCCTTCCTCAATACTAAATACAAAATCAAAAACACATGAGTTAGAGTTTAAATAGCCAAGAAGAGACCATATTATTGAACATAAGTCTGAGATCAGGAGGAATAATGATAAGAATGCACTTTATAAGCACATTTTATCTTGTGGTAGCATGCATAGTTTTAAATTTAGGGTTGTAGACACAGTCCATAGGTCTCTGAGAGGTGGTGATATTAATAATTCCTTAGAAGTCAAGGAATATGAATGGATTTTGAGGCTAGCTGCTGATCATTCACCTGCCTTAATACTGCTGTTACCTTAAAGTCCATTCTACTGAGGCTACAGCAGAGAAAATTTTGATTGTAAACATTTTCTATATGTGTCCCTTAACAATATTTTTGTGTGTGTTTTATTTTTATTTTTTATATGTGCTTTCTGTGTTACTTTTAAATTTTCTATTTTTTAAAATAACCTGTTTGTGATTTTATATGTTGTTGTCATTTGATCGGCTGGCTGTGATCACATGACTTTTTTTGGCTCCTATTTAAACTCTAGCTCATTTGTTTTTGATTTTGTATTTGGCATTGAGGAAGGGTGTAGACCCGAAAGCTTTGCTGCTGCTTTTTGTATTCAAAGTTTTTCTCAACGTGGTTGTATTCTACTGTTGCTTTTTTGTTTCCAGTACTACAGTGGGTGCTTGTTTTGGATCTTGCTCTTTTGAGATTGTGCAAGGCTTTTCTGAAAGGTACCTTTCTTTTGCATCCCCCGGTTAAGGATTCTGTCCCTCCTTGGGACCTTACCCTAGTTCTACAGGCGTTGGTGGCACCCCCATTCGAACCAGCAGCATCAGTAGATTTGAAATTTCTGTCCTGGAAGACAGCTTTTCTAGTGGCCATTACCTCAGCCAGAAGGGTTTCTGAGATCCAAACTTTGTCTGCCGTGCCCCCTTACTTGATCTTTCATGAAGACAGGGTTTCACTCCGTAAGAACCCTTCTTTTTTACAAAAAGTTGCTTCTGAATCAAATAGTAACCAGATGATTAATCTGCTTGTGTTCTTTCCAAATTTTCAGAACAAGGGTGAATATAAGCTGCATTTGCTAGATGTTCATAGACAGCTTTGTTCCTGTTTGCACAGGACTAAACAATTCCGTAAGTCTGACCAATTATTCATGTCCTTTTCCAGACCATTTTTGGGCAAGGCCATTTCCAAGGTCTCCTTGACTAGATGGATTACACAATGCATACTGCAAGTCTATAAGGATAAAGGTCTGTCCCCACCTGGTCCTATTAAAGCTCATTCTACCAGATCTATGGCAACTTCTGTGGCTTTTGGTCTAGGGTTTCTTTGGATGATATCTGTGCAGCAGTGACCTGGGCAAGGTCACATACATTTATTTCTCATTATAAGTTGGATTTGATCTATAGAGGGAGCGCATCCTTTGGCTCTGCAGTGCTCAGGACAGTCTTTCCATGAGGGCCTCCCAGGAGTTTTGGTAGCTGAGTCTCTGCCCCACAGGTTGCAAATAAGTGAAGTTAACTACTTCAGATAATGAAGTTATGTACTCAACCTATCTGAGTAGTTATACTTCATTTTCTGCAACCGTCCCGCCCTCCTTCCCTGAACCTGTTCTAGATTAGTGTTGTTATTGAGTTGCTAATAGTTTGAATAGTGGCAAACTTGATCTGAGGGAAGGTAGGAGATGTGAGGGATTATGGACAAGGAGAGGAGCAGATGCTTGAAAAATGTTGCCGGTATGGATACGATTACCCAGAGGTTGCAGAAAATAAAGTATAACCACTCAGATGGAACATTGTGGTGAGTACATAACTTCTTTTTTCTTTGAAGAGAGGTCGTAGTATTAAGGACATGATTGTCCATAGCAATTTTTCTGTACCAGAAGTGACACCTACCATTGAACTTAGAGATATGGGAATGTAGACATGTGGCAACTGTTCATTTTGTAAATGTACAGTTAGAACTTTTAGCAAAATTAATAATGTTATTTATAGATCAAATGATGTGCATTCTTGTAACAATGAAGGCATCATTTATGCCCTAAGATGTGGTTGTAACCTCTTCTATATAGGGGAGAGCAAAAGGGCTTTCAAAATTAGAATGCAGGAACACTTGCGAGATATAGAAAAATAAGATAAAGGAAAGCCCTTTTGCAGTACATTTTAATTTACATCATGGAGGGGATTATAGGGGTTTAAGATGTACTATTTTAAAGAACGTTAAAACTTTAAATGGTTTTGATTTAAAAAAAAAATTGTATAAGGAAACTGTGTTTATTTTAAAGTGTGGAACACTGACACCTACTGGTCGAAATGTAGACTGTAACTGGAAAGTGAAACTGTTGTAAGAATTATTGAATTGGATGGTGCTTAATTGTTTTATTAATTGTGTTAACTGATGTGTGCATTTAAGAATGTGTTCTAGTATTGTTTGACTCTTTAAAGACCAGTGGGCCGAGGCGCTAGAGAGTTTTTATTGTCTTAATAAAATTTAGATTCACTGGCTTTGTGGTTGCTATCTTTTGCTGTTTGCTTTGGTTACAAGATATTTGTTATGTTTACTTCATCTAGGAAGTCTTGGTTTAGGAAAGTTACATTTAAATGACTCAGCTTATGTGGGTCTATATGCCTGCTTTGAGCTGTGTGTGACGGGTGCAGAGTGTGTACTACTGGCAACCTTATTGGCATTAGGAGTGCTTTTATGGGAGAACTTTGCTTCCAGTGACATTGTCTAAGTAGATCCCTCACATACCATATAATTTTGTTTGAGAATTAACTGGTTGTCAGTAAACATGAGGCAATTTCTACATTGCCTCAGTATGTCCATAACCACCAAGCTGGAGACGGAGATACATGAAAAGCTCATACCCATGGCAACAGACCCTTTATTGATTAAGAAGTTTGAGTGAAAATGAAAAGCAATGTCAGGAGTATCCAGTTTGCAACTCTCTGGGGTCAGTGCTTGTCAGTGCAGGCTAGTTGTCCCGAGTGCAACTAGGTGTTGTTGAAATTTCGATTGTGATTTTACAGGAAAAATGTCACTCAAGGTGTCTGTGTCTCTACTGCCAAACACGTGAGGGGAAACTAATAAATAGATCTTAATGATTTATGGATGAAGTATTTAGGCAGAGATTCTGAAGAGTACAACTAGTACTTACTGAAAAGAATTGTCTTGTCAAGAATGATGAAAAGAGGGGAGTCACGTGAATGACTACTGCCTGGCTACTACTTGTGCTGGTCTCACCACAACTTCACTCTGCTGGGATACAATACTTCTTTGCTTCTTCTCTCACCAGAAACAAAACATTAGTACCAATCCCAAGATGAAAAGCAGGCCACAGATCATTTGGTGGTCCATAGTCTGTCCCAGGTGATGCAAGAGTCTGTAGTCTTATTGTAGTCTTTTCCCAGTAGATGCCAAGACAAATCAGGAACGTCAAGCACAGATGCTCACTGCCTAACAAGAAACAGTCAGGAATCAATGCACTCTGCTCCTTTTGTCACCAGACGCAGATTATAAGCACAAATTCCAAGCTGGCACCAATGAAGCAGTTATTAGGCTTTCCAGTGATAAGCAGTGTCCAGGAATTAATGTCCCTGTGCTCCTTTTCTCACCAGGAGCAAAATAGAAGCACCAATCCCAAGGTGACTGCTGAGAGGCAGAATGTGGGCTCTCCAGTAATTGGTAGTAGATGTTGCAGATTTTAAAGGTAAGGTGGAAAAATGGGTCAGTATCCTAAGAGCTGCAGTTTTCTCTAAGCAGTTGTATATGAAAGAGGCTGTAACTTGAGTTTTAGCTGTCTATATGGAGAGCCACTAATTTTAAAAGAGCAAAGTAGATTGCAAGGGGGGGTAGGCATTTTGTACTCTAGTTCTGTGGAATACAGTGGGATGGCCAATAAATACAGTTGAAGGGGATTGATTTCACAAAATGATAATTTTGTGCTTACTTACAACAGCCAATGAAAGGGGAGAGGGAAGGAGATATGCGGTCAAATTAACATAAGGTACAGGCATCTAAGAAGACATATGAGATTAAAAATGAAACAGCACCAGGATGGGATGGTGAGAAAAAAATTAATTTCTCTGTGACTCACAAGAGAGACAACTGTGTTCTCTTTCATAGTTTAAATATGCAATTAAAAACAGAATACAAGTAAAACACAGTGTAAACAATTTACAATATACAAAATAGAAAAAGGCAATAGAGTAATAACAAAATTCAAGAAAGCAAAAACAAACTAACCTTTCCCTCATAGCAAGTTGTGACAGAGTCTGTGTGAGCTTTTCTAGTAAGGTTTTGATGGTGGACTCAGCATTGGTGGGATTGGCAGCTCACTTCTCCTCCATGAAACGTGAAATGGGGGGGCACTGTACATCATTCGGAAGTATGCGCACACACTTCTGCTGGCCTTGAAAGTTTTGGAGAAAAAAGTTCTGCAGGGCCTCTTCTAATTTAGTCAGACCACCCATTATGTGGTATCTAAACAAACAAGAAAGCACTTGGTCATACACCACATGCTGAGAGATTATACAAGTCTGGCAGCAGCAATTAAAAAGTGATCTCTATTTGAGCATTTCACATATCAGGTAAAGGAAACATGCTGGTTGACTTTCTGAATTAGTGTTACAGTTTTCTCAGAGCTGCAGTTTCAAAAGGTTTGTCTTGGCTCTTCTGTAAGTGGGGGTACTCCAGCGATTAACCTGTTTGTTAATCAAGAGACTGTGGTAGTTCTGGTTCAGCAGGACAGGGGAGAGAGCTCACAGTGGATATTTATTCCTCGCATTGCAAGGTAGATTGCTGTATGCCTTCACTACATTCCTTCTGATTGTACTCATTGTTGCAAAATTTAGAGAATGAAGACCAAAATTATTGCTCGTCACCTCTGGAGGCTGGGAAGATGGATTTGGGCAGTTAGGTACCTGGCAATAAAATAAACCATCCCAGATCTAGTTAAGGTAGTACCACATGGTTATTAAGTAGTAGCTCCACCTCAGGACCTTATTCTTTCTATGGGCATTCTGTTCTCACTAGTTCGCTTAATAGAGGTATCTGAAGTTATTAAAGGTGCTGTGAAGTCTTCCATCTAGAAGTCATGTTCAACCAACTGAAACAGGTTTCCCTGGGGAGAGCAGTATGCAGATCACTGGTTGGCTTACAGATAATCCTCAAATATTTCATGCACCACTTTGATTTGGATCTCTTATTCCATGGTCAGGGTGCACTTGTCCTGTTTTTGCCCATCTTGACATTGTAAAAAAAATATTATGGTCTGCCATTGGCTTGGTTATAGTGCTCTTTAAAGGAGTCCTGTTTTTTTCTGTCCACATTTGAGGATTCCTTTCTTATCCTTTGTATCTGGTCTTCGGGATTGATTGGCATAATTTAAACCCCCTATCACCACCTTTTCAGACTGGCTGATTCAGTGAAATCAGAATTCTTTTTTAGAAGTCTGATGACAACATTTCAGAGTTGCATATTCCTGTGTAGAAAATCTTATTTGGTCTTTCAGAAGGATCTTTTTCTTTTTTCCTTTTTACAACTTTATTTATTCATCAACATGAGATGCTCTTTTTAGTCACTGTTCCTTACTAAAGGGATATCATACCCAGGATAGACGTATGTCCAGCTAGCATTCAAAAGCCTTAGGGCCTTCCAAGCTGTGTATACCTGACATTTGTCCTACATCCAGGATGTAAGGTAATAAGTGACATACAGGCACCTAATCCTCAGAACTACTTTTCCTCCAGTTCAAACACTTTTGAATTAATTTTGTAAAATTGTTAATCATGTCTCAGCTACCGAGTCTGTGCCAGAAAAGTACCCCACTGGGGACTTTTCCTCTTTCTTCTTGTTGGTTTATAGTTTTTCATGTCTTCCAGAAAGGGGAAATGAGTGTGGGGGGCAGATTCTCCATCAAGATAGATACAGCTAGTGCCCTTTCTGCCTAGGTGCAGACAATGATTATACAGTGTGTACTGTTTGTCAGGCTTTCATAACCAAGACCCTTTGTAGCAGCATGTCTTCCCTTTCTATTTATCTGGAGAACCAGTTTCTGAAGTTGCTAGTTGAGGGAACTATGACATCTGAATCTGCCCACTTGGAAGTTAAGCCACCTCTTAAGAAGTCTAAAAAGATACATTTAGAGACTTATGCTGTCCAGCCTGTACCAGGTGCCTCTGTCGAGTCAGATGAAGAACCCTAGGACTGTCCATTTCTGATACCAGCTCACTCTGTTGCAACCTAGTTGGAGGCCAACAATGGGGTTGGTTTCTCGCACATCCACCAAGGCTGAGCATATGACTGCTACAGATGAGGAGCTGCTGCTGATTATATCGGAAGGGCTGAGGGGGATTCTCCAGGTACTTTTTAGGGAAGAGTTTCTTGATTCCCTGAATAAAGTTTATTTGACAATTGTCCTTCACTGCCCCTCTACCAGATTCCTCTGAACCACTTAAGCTTATTAGGGCAGAGGATCCTCTTAAGAAAAAGTAGAAGTCCAAGCATGGAGCTGCTGTGGCCAAAGATCCCCATAAAAAAGTGACAGGATTTCATTCAAGGTCTTTTTAAGGCCCTTATGGACTAAAAGCCCCCACCAAGGGCTACCAATTCTTTCTGTTGTTCCTGTTTCTTCTACTCCCTGTAAAAGACTTGGGGGGTTTGACTGTTATGATGAAGATATGGGATGAGGTTCTAATGAAGAGTCCTTAACATATTATTAAATACAGTCTTCTCCTGCATAAAAGTCAAAGGATTAGGATACTCTTTTTCCCAGATTCTTCTATTGAGGAGCTTTCTTTTCAGGATATCATTGCAAAAATGATGGAGCACTTTCAGTGGGTTAGTTCCCAACTGTATGAAGTCCAAAAGAGGTTTTTTAGCCCTTTTACAGATGTACTCTCTCAGACCTTCTGCAGTCACTTCTATATTGGAAGCCTTTTTGGACACCTTTCCTGCTGGTTCCCAGGCTCCCGAGTCAGGTTTTGTTGTATACAGGTAATCCAGGCTTGGGTTACAATCTCTTCCTGAAGAAAAAAAAAAAAAAGACAAGTTATTGGAAGCCGCGGTGGTGCAGCAGTAGCGTTGTCGCCTCACAGCAAGAGGTTTTCATGTTCGATTCTCGGCTGAACCACTTTCTGTATGGAGTCTGCATGTCCTCCCTGCGGTTGAGTGGCGTTCAAAAGACATGCGTGAATGGTCAGGCCTTCGTTGAAGGTTGGGCATCGGGCTGGCGCCTCGGCATTGTAAAAATTGACTACCAATCATTAGCGGACCGGAGTTCTGCTGTGGCGACCTCTAACCGGGAAAAGCCGAAAGAAAAGCAACAACATTGGATTCTCCCTTGGACACTAAAAATCTGTTTGGGTCTGCTACTTCAGCACTTTTTAAAACATTACAGGATGATGGGAAGGTTATGCAGGAACTCATGCAGATTTTTCTGTCTCCTATCCTTAAGTTTTAAAGGAATTATTCTTCTAAGTCTTCCTTTGTACGTTGGCAGCACCTCCCTTATAGGGAGAAAGAGATCTTCAAAAAGAGTGTTTCCGGATAAACCTGCTCAGGATTCTAGAGATCAAAAGCCCTCTTTCCCTGACAAGTCTGTTTTTATTTGACAATTGTCCTTAACTGCCCCTCTTCCGGATTCCTGTTTTCCTCTGGTTAACTCTGTCCTATCCCATCTGGCTGCAAATCACCACAGATTCCTTGGTTCTTTCTATAAAAGTTCACTTCATGGTTCAGAAATCTCTTCCACCCTTTTCAGGAGTTCCTAAGCCTCCACATATTGCCAACTTCCTCATTTTCCTCCAAATTGTCAGGGAAGTATCAGTCTTTCCCTCCCTCCAGAAAGGCACTGGTTTTCATTCCAGAATGTTTCTGTTTCCCAGGAAGGAGGGCCTTTGGAGGCCCTTTCTGGATTTCTCCATTCTCACCACTTTTCTGACAGTCCCCTTTTTCAAAATGTTCTCTACAGTCCCTGTTTCCCTTGCTGCTTCCTAAGGCCTACCTGGACCTGAAGGATGCTTACCCCCACATCACTTTCTCCATAGGAAATTTTTACAGTTCTGTTTATTCACATCATCAGTTCTCTACTTTGACTTTTGGTCTTTCTGCAGCTTCGAGGGGCTTTATCAAATGCCTGGTTCTGGTCATAGTTTACTGCAGATTCCATGGTATCTAGATTTTCCCCTGGCTGATGACCTTCTCATACAAGCTGTTTCCCAGCAGGAGCAGCTTCTTCAGAATCTCAATTTTATCATGCTTCTGCCTCAGTGTATGAGGTTCACTCTAAATCTCAAAAAAATCTGTTCTGACCGTTTACAGATTCAAGTTTTCCTGGAATGCAGTATTCGGACTCTGCCTGTGGTGTCTCCCAATGTCACCTTCTTGATAGCTTTCTTCCAGTCTCTTCTTCCTTTACAAGTGTTGTCTGCAGGAGAGTTTCTATGAACTCTGGGGTACATAGCTTCCACCACTCCTATGGTTCCTTTTGCCAGACTTCACATGTGGCAGCTTCAGTGGTATCGAAAGAGAGTCTGGCTTCAACATTGCTATCCTCCTGAGTTTCCCATTGCTATCTTGCCTTGTCTCAAACAGGAATTTCTGTCATGGATTCATCAGATATCTCTGAATCCAAGCCTACCTTTTTCAATCTCCTTCCCCACTCAGGAATTGTACACAGATGCTTCAGTTCTGGGTTGGGAGGCTTCTTCCAACAACATTGAGGCCCAGGGAGTGTTGTCTGCCCAGCAAATGGAGGATCCACATCAAAATCAAAGAGACGAGGGCTCTTCTTGTGGCTCTTCAAGCCCTGCATTCTCTCTGGGTTTACACAGACAGCACCACTGTCACGTGGTACATATACAAGGGGAAACAAAGTCGTATCTTCTTTGCAGACTGACTCTTCTTGTTACAAAGTTTGCTATCAGCCATCATCCAATACTTCAAGTGGTTTACATTCCCTTAGAGTATAATCATGTGGCAGAAAACCTGACAGGTTGAGGGCACATCATCACAGATGGATGCTTCACAAAGAGATCTTCCTGTTTAGTCAGTACTCCTCAAGCAGATCTGTTTACCTACCCTTTGAACAGGCAACTTCCCAGGTTTCTGTTCTAGGATGCCAACTTCTCTGCCTTGGAACGTGAATGCCGTGTCTTTTCCTTGGAAAGGAATATTTCTGTTTGCTTATCCCTCTCTCCTTTGTTGCCTAAGTTCTTACACTAGATCATGTAAGACAGACCTAAAATCTTGTTGGTATCTCCATTTTGGCCCAGACAGCATTGCTTACCCCTTCTGATTCATTTAGCCAGGGGCAATCCTCTCAAGTTACCTCACAGAACCCCTGGGATCTGACCATTGTGCTACAAGGTCTAACTCAGAAACCTTTTGAACCTTCAGTTAAAACTGATCTAAAATTCCTTTCATGGAAAATGGTCTTCTTACTAGCTATTACTTCTGCAAAGAGGATATCTGAACTCCAGGCTCTTTCATCCAAGACCCCTGGCATTAATTCCCATACAGATAAGGTTACCTTACGGACAGACCCTTCTTTTTTACCTATAGTAGCTTCTGAACCTAACATTAACCAATACATTCATTTACCAGTCTTCTTTCCAAATTTTTCAAATGAAGGCGAATACATGCTTCATCTTATTGGTGTACACAGAGTTACCTTTTTATCTTCACAGGACAAAAAATCAGATCAGCTGTTTGTTTTCTTGTCACCAAAAAGACTGGGTATTCCAGTTTCTAAAGTCACTTTAGCCAAGTGGATCACTGATTTGAATTTCTTGGATCTATTCTTAACAAGGCATTCCCCTACCAAAACCACATAAGGCTCACTCACCAGATCTACGGCTGCTTCATCTGCTTTTTGGTCAAGAACATCTGTTGATATTTGTGCAGCAGCCACATAGTCCAATGCTCATACCTTTGTTACTCATTACCAATTGGATCTTATATCTAGAAGTAGAGCTGCCTTTGGCTTGTTGGTACTCTGGAATATCCTTTCAGGTGGGACACCCAGGGTCAGTATAACTGGTCCCATGTGTTGAAGAAGAATGATCAGATTTAAAATGTATGTGCTCACCATAACTAGGCATATTTGTTGTCCATTTTTATTCTTTCTCAACTTCTCTGCCATCCATCCCCATCCTTAAATCTTCTGGAGAAACCTGTTGGACTGTCTCTGGAATTTACAATTCCAGGTTTGAGTCCTTCTTTGTTCTGTTAGCTATTTCTGCCTCTGTCTAGCTATAGGGTCTTATGGTAACAAAGTCGTTATGAGGTATTGAGGATGGACTAAGGCATTGTTGGTAGAGGGAGGAGCTTGAGAGTTGGATCTGAAGTCTAGAGTATGCGGACAAGTAGGATCTGAGGATCAGATCTGAACCCATGTGTTCAGGAAGAAAGAAAATAGACAACACAGATGCTTAGTTATGGTGAGTACATAACTTTTAATTGTCTTGGGCTATTCCTTTTCTTTAGTTCAAACACAGGCCTCTGTGAGGATTCATGAACTAGGGTCATACCATGCCACTTAGTAGCTGGGGAGGTCCTCCTCCTTCTTCGAGGCAAGAGGAATATGATCAATTCTCCTTGTCCCTGATTATTTCCTCAATAGTTCGCCGAGTTATAGAAGTTGCCCTCCTCAAATTCACATAGAGGATGTTGGTCTTTGTGATTTTTTTTTTGTACTTTTGAGGCAAGTCTTTGCTGCTGTTCTTATTCTGGTGAATGCAGCTCTGTATCTAGCCTTCCTAAAACTGTCTCTCCTTTCCCTCCACAGTATTTGGAGTATGCAGACTTGTGGGTTATTTTAGAGCTGGATCCTTAGGGGCCACTTGGTTGACAAATTCTTTGTGTTGCTTAGAAAAGGGTCTTGACCATGTCCTTTCCTCAGTTTGTCACGTAGGGCATAGGGGAGATTTGGGGTCTTTATATTCCTCTTTTTTGTCTGTTCTATTCCTCTTATTTGCTTCATTGAAGTAATTGAATTTCCTTAGTTTCGATATTGGATGGATGGAGGTGGACATGAGTTGTTCTTTGCTAGCCTAGCTTGGGACCCTCTTCTGGTCCATTTTGGAGTTATTCTCCCACTCCTAATTGCAGGATGATTTAGCTCCTTTTTGTTTCTTGTCTGAAGCCCATCTGCTGGGTCCTGCCATTCTCTTTCTAGGAACATAGAGTGCTCAGGTACTGCTGGGACTATTCCTTCTGGATACAAGTAGGAGTACTTCTCCATGGGGATAGAGTAGTACCTTGTGCTGCCTTAGTCAGCTTGCTATGGGGGTGTCTGTTGTTCTGGACCCCTTTTTTATTGAGTTATGTCTCGCCCTGGGATGTGGGACAGAGGCAAGTTCCATCCTTAGTATATGGTGGGGAAATAGTGTGAGAAGTATAGTGCTGACTTGACCTCTTTGCTGAGAGTCACCCCTTTTTCCTTTGGGGTTTTGAACTTCTAATTGGATAGATGTATCTCTCTGCTGCAGGAGTCCTTGGCCCTATTGTAAGGGAGTTGAGCTGAGTGCATCTCCCTTCCTAGTGGCTGTGCCTCCTGCCGGTGTCTTCCTTGCCCGATAGTTGCAGCATTTTCCTTCGTCTCTTGAGAAGATGGACTTTGTCTCCAGATTGTTTTTTTTTTTTTTTTGTCCCATGCTTCTTTACGGAGAGGTGGGATCTGGGTGGAATAAGGGGGCCTGTCACTTGAGTGCACTGTAGTTTTCTTCGGTGGGATCTTGGCTGACTCTGGGTTGCATGAATTGGTAGTTCATTTTCTGATGCCTTTGGAGTAGGGAGCCTGCCTTCCAGTTTGACAGGGAATTGAGCTGTTTATGCCATCAGGCCTTCTGCCAACTGCCCTGGGCTGTGGGCTGATCTGCTCCTCAAAAGCGTAGGTGCTTCTAGTGATTAATTTGTCTGCCCTTAGCAGACTTGGTCTTCACAGTCCATAAGCCCATGATGCTTCCTTCCTTGTCCATGGTCATGGATTTGAGCATTTTTGGATAAGTACTTATCTTCTGAATTCAGATATACACCAAAACTATGTTGATTGTTTGGGGGCTGCCCATTTGGAAGAGGTCTTATCCATATGTGCAGGCTTTGGGCCACCAAGTGGTTGTTACTGAGTGAAAATATAAACTGGTACTGAAGGGACTTCTCCCTCCTTCTGCGGAAGGATCATCTAACATGTGTTTCTTCTCCTGATGGAGCCTCTCCATCTGGTTAAAAATCTTTGGACCAATCTAGAGGGGAGGGGAGAAGAGTGATGAGCACAGGCACAAGGGCAAGGAGACAAGGATACTCTCCACCGATTGCTGTCCTTCGCCTTTATTATCTTCAGCTCCAGGTTCAAAAACCCCCAATCATTGGATCCTACTCACCCTTTGGATCTGACACTTGCACAATCCAGAATCCATCCTTTACCAGCACCAAGATTTTCACTGGGTCCACTTTCTCCCAGGCTGCTTTCCTCTTTTCTTCAAGAAAGACTAGTGCAAAGATCATCCAGACTCCCATCTACATCTTCCTTTTTAAGGTCTGTTAGGTCTACCAGAAGCCTAGATGGAATGAGGAGGAAGTTCCCATCAGATCCCTGAGCTTTGGCCCTTTGACCCTTCTTGTGATTGTTACTAACCTGACACGCTTACTGTCTTTAAGGTCTTTAGATCTCAGCTTTTCTCAAGAGTTTGCTTTGGATCTGAAGATGTCATCTTCAACTTTGGTGACTTCTTTGATCCCACTGGCTTCAAACTCCTCACATCCACAGGATCTCTGAGCGAAAGCCTCAGCGTTGGTTCCAAGGGCAGGGGTCGACTCTAAAATTGTCAGAGCTATCCCTTTTGCTCGAGACTTCAATTTTAGCTCAGCTCCTGGCGTCTGTCTCTCAGCAGCGTCTTAACTGGTTTCCTTGGCCATTCGGGTGCAGAAGTCTCGGCTCCTATCTGGGTGGTTCTAGGTTCTCCCTCAGCTTCTGCCTTTGAGGCAGTTGAGAGAGCTCTCTCCACTGCTGTGGAGTGATCTTTTATTTCTCTCTCATTTCCATCTGCCTGACAGCTGAAATCCTGATTCTACACAACCTATCCCATCAGTGCAGCTATTTCCTGTAAGCCTTGAGACGTTCCACATACAGGACACCCAACAGTCTTCTGAATCCTCTCCAGACATTCTTACTATTGAGGTTCCTCAGAAGCATTTGTGTAAGAGGCAGCACAATGGACACCCCCCCCCCCAAGAGTCCCTCATTGAAGACGCCAATTTTGATGAAAGGTTAGAATCCCTCAGTTCACCACTTGGGGATGTCTTAGGGGAGATCCTCAAACTGTTGAGACAGAAAGAAGGTTGGTTTTCTGAAGCCTCTCCCTCTTAAGAGTAGGTGGTGTTTCTTGAGGCTTTTGAATACCTCTGAGCTACTTCTTGGGTAGTCACTTCCCACCAGTGAGATGGTGGACTTGATCTCTCGGTGGGCTTGGAAAGAACTTGATGTGACGGAACCAGTACCTCAAAAGACAGGTAAATATTGTGTTGCTACTAAAGACAGGTAGCATTGGAGAAAGGCCCGGCAGTGGACACCATAGTAGTAGCGGCAGCCACCAAAAAGGAGTTCTCAGAGGAGAGCTTATCTGTCCATTCTAAGTCTAAGACTTTGAAAAGATTTGGAAAGGGAGTCTACCATTTATCCACATTTGCAATAAAGCCATTGGATTATTTGGCACATATGAGGTTTCAGAGAGATTTGATAAAGCAGCCCTCCAAATCTGTCTGGGTCCATATCTGTAGAGGACAAGAAAACAATGGACTTGCAGGTGGACACCCTTCTGTCTCTATCAAATGCCTCTGTGCATCTGATATCTAATGCAACGGAGGGCATTTTGAGAGTTGCAGGTACAGCATTACTATAAGTAGACATGCTTGGATGTGCTTGTGTGACTTTGCGGAACGCTTTAAGATGTCCCTTGTAAATGCCCCTTATGATGGTTCGACTAGTTTTGGACCCAAGGTCAATGACGCACTTTCCAGAAGTCAAAAGGATGGGAAAAACCCTTAATGCCATAGGAATATGGTTTTTAGAGGGGAATTCTAATGGTGAACATCACCCTCGAGGCAGAGTAGGCCCGCATAATCAAGGCTTTAGGGGGCCCCTTCTCCCAGAGGCCTTTTCAGCTCAATTGAACAATTGCTCGAATACTGCACTCTGGAGGCAGTTGAGGGCACTTATCTGTGCACCCAGAAGCCTGGGCATACATTGCCAAAGATGTCTGGGTACGGACAGTCATAACTAGAGGCTATTTCATTCCCTTCAATTGCCTTTCCCAGTGTTCTGTCATCACAAACAAAGGCAGCAACTGTAGAAAAAAAAAACTGCTAGATTAATGAGTCATCAAGGAGGTCCCACCAGACCAACAAGGACTTGGAACTTAAGATTCTTTTAGTTCCAAAAAAAGAATGGGGACTTCAGTCAGTGTGTCTGGATGTCCTCAGTATAGTCTGTCCTCTCCCTTTTGAGGAAGAATGATTGAATGTACATGATAAACTTTCACGATGCATAGTACCATATCAGAATGGACAGACAGTTGAGAAGGTTTCTTCATTTCCGACTGGGAGCCACTCGCTTCCAGTTCAGAGACCTTCCTCCATCCAGCTCCTTGGGTGTTCACTAAGTGCATGGCAGTGGTCACAGCTCATCTTAGACTGCAGTAGTTTTGTGTGTTCTCCTACTTGGACAACTGGCTCATCACTGCTTCTAGCAGGCCTCTTCTAGTCTGGGCCAGGAGATACTTTCTCTGTCTCTGCTCGCTGCTGGGCATAACAGTGACTCAAGAAAAATCACATTTTTCTCTGGTACAGACTTTGGAGTTTATAGGAGCTCACTTAGATACCACTACACAGTTGCAAGACTGACAGTGAACAGACTGCTCACCCTCTGCAACCAGGCCCCACAGCTCCTGCCTTATCAAACACCACCAGCCAAACTGGTTCTTCAACTTTTCTGGTCAATGGAAGCTTCCAGTTACCTTAGTCCCTTGGTGTAATATTACATGAGAGTACTTCTGTGGACACTGGAAGTTGAGTGGCCCATCGGATATCAACCCGTGAGTTTTCAGATTTGTTTGATAACATTTGCAGGACTCTCATAAAGTGGTGTATCCAATTTCCTGAGATTCCCCAGGAATGACATTTTGTTCCTCACCCTCCCAAAGCCACAGTGACCACAGATACTTCCCAACTAGGGTGGTGGTGGGGTATGCATCACATGGTAAGGATGATGCAAGATATATAGTCCCCATCCAAGGCCAAATTTCACATCATTCTCTTAGGGGTGAGGGAAGTCCTGCTACCATTGCAGGCCTTTCAGGAGGTCCTTCTTCTAGAGATGATTTCTGTCCAGACAGACAAAATGTTAGTAGTGTGGAATATCAACAAACAAGAGGGAGTGCATTCCTGTGTCAGGAAGCCATGTGTGTGTGCGCAGTGGGCAGTATCTTCCAACCACTTTCTGATAGCAATGCGCATACCAGGGAAGTCCAGCATTGTATGAGGCAGGTTATACAGATCAGTTCTGCTACTTACAAGTGTTTTCTCAATCCAGTAGTGGAGGAACAAATTTCTCATCAGTGTTGTCAACCATACTGCGATCTTTTTGTCTCCCCCATCAGCTCCAAATACAGCAGGTTATTTGTCCTGATTCTTAAAGAGGGGAAGTCACCAAAGGATGTTCTAATGAATGTTTTGCTACCTCGGTTTCCTGTACGCTGTTCCTACTACTCTGCTGACTCGAAAATTTTTACAGAAAGGTCTGCTTAGGAAGATCATGGTCATCCTTATTGTCTCCTTCTGACCTTGGCAGGTTTGCTTCCCTTTTCTCTGGCTCACTTGATACACCTGCCTTCAGTGCTGGACATCCAGTTCCTCTTTTTCACCCATCCAGGATGCCTAACTCACACAGTTGAACCCTCAGACTAACTGCTGGGTTTCTCCCTTTCAAGTGATGGCTAGTCAGTCCAGGCTTTCTTCTAGATTCTCACTTCTTCCAGAAACCATCTACCAAAAAAATTCTAAAAGCACATTGAAAAGATTTTCTATCTGGGCTTCCTAAAGGGGTCTGGCTCTTCTATTGGCTCCCTATTCCAGTGGTTTTGGATTTCTTAGCTTATATTTTTCATGATGGGGCCATTTACTGCACTGCTAAGGTTCATTTAGCAGTTATTTCAAACTTTCATGATGGAGAAGACTATTCTACCTTAGCATACCTAAAACTATGTAAAGATTTCTTGAGAGGTACTTTACTGCTTAGGCCACCACTTTGGGATCCTGACTGTATTTCTTATGTATGTAATGAAAAATGCTTGACATCACGCAGACCTGTCAGGGAGGGCTAACTCAACCAGATTGGTCTCAACTTCCTCTGACATCTTTTCAAGTGCCTCATGTGATATCTGTGCTGCTGCCACCTGGTCTAACATTCACACCTTAATTTCCCATTATAAGTTGGGTTTGCTGACTAGGAATAAGACAGCCTTTGGTTCAGCCATCTTCTGGAATCTCCTTCCATGAGACCACCCTAAGAGGTAAGTATACATATATATATATATATATATATATATATATATATATATACATATATATATATATATATATATAAAACTTTTTCTGTCAGAAAAGTTTCTATTTTGTTGTCTCTTACCCTATCACATTTAGCGACCATATTTTCTTGAGTTTTCTTCCGTTTAGTCTGCACCTTTTACTGTGAGGTATTTCTCCCTTACCATCGTTGGTAATCTTTTCCTTTTCTTCATATCTTCGGGTATTCTTGTTTACCATTGCTGGTACCCTTTCTACTGACCCCTTTTTCTATCATGGCAGATAAGAAAGGTAGTCCAGGATTTAAAAGGTGTTCTGATTGTGGACACAAATTACCTACATCAGATGCACACTCTTTGTGTATTTATTGCTTGGGTGTGTCCCACTTATCTCTTGACCCACCCTGTGGTATTTGTAAAATTTTTTCTAACAGAACCTTGTTGGAAAGGAAAAATAAGTTGTTGCTGAAGGGACTTCTCAACTCTCCCTTTTCAGAGGCTTTTTCTGGGTCAGAGGCTTCAACCCCTCCTAGAGTCCATAAGAAAATTTTGGATGATTCTACTAAGGCCAAGACTTTGCCTTTGTCCCCGGCTGGGGACTCCCGCCAACTAAGACCTAAGAAGGCTAAAGTTTCTGCTTTGGAGCTCACTCAGTTGGCCCCAGTGCTTTCGGTGCCTAGACCTTCGGCACCATCAGTGATCTCGGCTCTGTCTTCACCTGTAGCCTTTACTATATCAGCACCGAGGGGCTCCTCAATTCAGACTATTACGACTACTACATCGGCACTGACCTTTCAGTCGGCGCAGACCTTGACCACGTTGGCTCCGACATCTTACTTGGAACCGATGCCTCAGTTATTGGCTCCAATTTTGTTGGTTCCAGTTCTGGTACCGGCAACCACTTCCGCACCGATCCTTGTGTCAGTGCAGACCGTGACCTCAGCACCAATGATTTCCTCGGTGCAGACACACGTAGTCCAGTCTGTCTCGGCACCATTGCTCTCTGTGTGGACTGGTGAGGTGGGCACCGAGCTTGTCTCTTCTGTGGACAGACCTGTTTCTCCCTCAGTCTCCGTGAGGTCCACTAGAAGCCTTTCCGAACATGACATGTTGCATCTTGTGGATCAAGTGCTTCTGGCCAGAGGTATCCCACCTCCCAGGACCTATCCTTCCTTGGGAAGTGATCACCCATCTCCAAAGACCTCTTCTTATTCTCTTCCTTCATTGCCTTTGAAGTCCTTTGATATAAGCACAGTCTTCCCCCTCTGTGGTTCCCTTTATGGATCTCACTAAGAAACCGCAGTTGCCTTCATGTCAGGAGAGTTTTGCTACGACCCAGGATGACAGTTGCGACACACGTAATTTGCTTTTCCACAGCCATCCGGGGACTCCGAGTCGGCAGGCTGAGCCACTTAGCGGAGGGGTGACCCCTGTCCTGGACACTCACCCCCTCTTCAGGTGGACCAGGCTCTCAACTCATGGAGAAGGCTGTGGCTTCTACTGGTGATACTGTGCTGTCTATCCCCCCTGCCCTCCTCTGGTACACTGTTTTCACAAGTTGCACCTAGCGGACACTGGGTGCAAGGGCCTCAGGACATATTCCCACAGGAAACCCCTTTTCTGATGTCTTCCCCAGCTTCTCCCTCTGAGGAAATCCACCGGAAAAGTTAGTGTAAGAGGAAGCACATGAACTCCACAGAGGAGTCCCTCACTGAAGACACAGACTTTGATGAGGGGGGAAGGATCCCCTCGGTCACCCTCTGAGGTATCCTTTGGTGATATCCTCGAAATCCTTAAACAGAGAGGTGACCAGCAGCCCTCTAATCCGACCTCTGAGGAGTCTGTGTTCCTGCAGGCCTTTCACACCTGGCCCCCTACCTTCTGGGTTACTTCACCTGCCGATGATCTTGTCCGGCTCATCGTGCAGCGTGCGTGGAAGGCTCCTGACACTGTCGAGGCTATTCCCCGGTGGCTAGATAAGATTTTGTCCCCTCCTGCTATGAATCCCCATTGGTCTAAAGGTCTTTCTGTGGATGCTGTGGTGGTGGCGGCCACAACAAAAAAGATCTGGCGGAAGAAGAAAGCCAGACTGTCCATTCACCTAACAATGAGTCCCGGGCCCTGGACAGGATATGGAAGCACACCTTTGCATCAGCGACCTTTACTATCAGGTCTCTGAATTATATGGCAGACGTTACCAGGCTTCAAAGGGATCTGATTTCCAAGCTCTCTGAAACCTTGGCTGGGGTCGTGTCTGATGAGGTCCGTGACAAAGTGACCTCTCAGCTGGCCACCATTGAGTCAATATCTAACTCCTCTATGCGACTGATATCTCATGCATCAGAAGGAGCAGCTAGAGCGGCGGGTTCAGCTGTGGTCTTGAGATGACAAGCCTGGATGCGCTTGTGTAATTTCGCGGAACCCTTTAAGGCTTCCTTTCTTAATGCTCCCATTGAGGCCTCTTCGTTGTTTGGACCCAAAGTTAAAAGCACACTGGCCAAATGTGAACAGGACGGTAAGAACCCTTTCTGCCGTAGGTGTCCGATGTTCTTCGTGTTTCACTGTTGCAGTCATTACATTTGGGTAATCCTGTCGGCCTGAATTCCAAAGTCTTTGGTCCTGTGTTGGCTGCTGTTGCCCCTTCCCTGACGTCAGGTCGTCAGGCGTATAAAAGAAGCAGCCAATGCCATTTTCTTTAGTCTTTCTTGCTGCATGTTGCCCGAAGCAGAAGCAGTTCGCAAGTGCAGGTCGGCCGACTCCTGAGATTTTCGTGTTCGAATTTCAGATCCGAAGTCTTCATTAAAGCTAAGTACCCCATTGGGGAAACTTTTTTCTTGCTTCAGACCGATGTCAGAAAAAGTTAATTGTATTTCTTGTGGAAAGCAAATACCTCATAAGGACTTTCATTCTTACTGTATTCCTTGCCTAGGCCCTGACCATAACGTTTCAGGTTGTTGGTTTTGTGCTAGATTTAACCAACGCACTATTAAGCGTCGGTATGATTTTGCATTAAACTACTTTGGACGCAGGTTTAATTATCCAGAAATGTCGTCGGATAGCCATCAGACTACCGGAGTTCACAAAAAATGCAAAGAAAAAGAAAAAGATAGACAACCGAGGCCCAAAACCGACGACGAAGCTTCTCCTAAGCCAGTTGCCAGTTCGCCGGTTCTCAGTGAGGCACTTTCACAGCCCCTGATGCCCGCTACTTTAGAGTCGCAGGCCGCTACCAACTCCCACGTGGAGTCGGCTATGCCTCTGGAAACTCAAGGTATTGGAGCCTTGGACAGTATTCCTTCAGATGGGTCCGGAGCCGCTGAGCAGGCACCAGCTTCTGAGGGTGTATGTGATGTAAACATCTATACATTAAACTGACTTCAGCTTCAAAGGCAAAGACTAAAGCACCTTCAAAGACAAAGAAACAAACTCAAGAGCCACGTGGACAGGACTACATGCCCAAAAAACAGATACTCAAAATGGCAGAAGACTTGATTACCTTGATCAGGGATTCCCATCCCCCTCCTGATAAGAGGCCTAGCAAGAGACAGACAGACTATGAATCTTCAGATCAGGTTTCTATTTCTTCTGATTTCTATTCTGACCAGGAATATTCTCTTCCCCCCTATGAGGATTCTGATGCTGAAGAATCTGTTCCTTCAGCTTCTTCTCATGAGGACTATTCTTTTGGGGAAACCTTACATACCATGAGGGAGCATTTCCACTGGGAGAGCCAAGATTTTTCAGAATCTAAGAAGAGGCTCAGGGACTTCCTTTTACTGCCTCAACACAGGCCTCTAGCCATTCCACCTGTGTTAGACATTGTAGATTGTGTTTTCAGAGTCTAGTCTGACCACTGACTCCTTACCTCCACCTCCTGTTAAGCCTGACAGATATTACAGGGTTCCTGACTCTCACAAATTCCTTTTCAAAATCCCTGCTGCAGACTCAGAAACTATTTCACAGGGTCCTAAAGGGGTTAAGGCTTCTGCTGCAAAAAACCCTACACCCTCTGACAGAGATTCAAGGGCACTGGATAGATGGGGAAAAAAGGTTTACACATCTGCTACCTTGGCTATAAGGGCCTTAAACTGTCAGTTTCATATGCTTAAATATCAGCAACATGTCATGGCATTGCTTAAACAGAAAATGTTAAACTCTGAATGTGCAGAAAACAAGGAAATATGCAGGATTTATTGCATGCAGCTGAACAAGTTGGAAAACATACTTTGCAATGTGGTTTTGATTCTCTGGAGGCCTCCTGCAGGGCTGCAGTTATGGGTTCTGTAATTAGGAGGCATGCTTGGTTAAAGGAACAAAATCTGCCTGATCATGTCAAAGTTAAATTATTACATGCACCTTTACAGCATGATACTTTGTTTGGTGTTAAGGCAGAAGAGGTGTTAAAGAAAATGGAGGACAAAGCTAAATCTATGCAAACTGTCAAAGATTTTTTTACAAGTACAGCCACCTAGATTTAGTAGACACTGGCCTACAAAGAATTGGTCCTTTCCTGTGTCAGACAGACCTCAAAGGGGCAGATCCAGACACCCTAGAGTCAGATCCCAGGTGCAAGGTTCATACAGGTCAAAGCAATGGGGTGCTTCTACCTCCAAAAGTGGAGAAGACAAATCACAACCTTACAGGAAACAGTCCCAATGACTTCCCCCTGCATGCACCAAGCACGTATTTCCTGGCAGTACCCTTAGGGGGAAAATTAGCACTTTTTTCTCAAAATTGGCACATTATAACCCAGGACAAATGGGTCCTAAATATCGTGTCACAAGGCTACAAGTTCCATTTCCATACCCTGCCAAAGGCAAACGGCTGGCCAGATCTGCCAAAAAATCAATGGGCAGAGGCACAAAAACAAGTCTCATCACTCATGGACATGAGGGCCATTCAACAAGTGCCAGAGCAAGAGCGGGGACAAAGATTTTACTCAAGACTGTTCTTGGTACCCAGAAAGGACAAGGCATGGAGGCCAATACTGGACCTATCTATTCTGAACACATTCCTGGATATACCAAAATTCAAAATGTTGACTTTGCAGCAACTTCTGCCCATGCTGGGAAAGAACGCTTTGCTTGTAACTCTAGACCTAAAAGAAGCATACCTGCATGTCCTAATCAGACAAATATGCAGAAGATACCTCAGATTCAAGGCTGGCTCAATGCATTACCAATTGTCTGCACTGCCCTTTGGCTTATCTACTGCACCCAGGGTCTTTACAAAGTGCCTGGCACCAGTAATTGCATTCTGCAGACAAAGAAGCCTTGTGACCAATATATCCTTACTTGGACGACTGTCTAATTCAAGCAGAGAGCAAGGACATTCTTCTACAGCATCTGGCGTTTGTGAAAAAACTTCTAACATGCCTAGGGTACACAGTCAACAAAAAGAAATCAAAGCTAGTACCCTCTCAAGAGATAATATTCCTATGTGTAAGCTTAAATACAACTACCCAGATGGCTTATCTCACGCCAGACAAACCAAGGCAACTCACTACTTATTTCAAAATGTTAGCAACAAAGGCCCAGTTATCTGCAAGAAAAATTCTGCAGGCTTTGGGCTTCATGGCATCCTGCATCCTACTAATTCCATATGAGGAAACTTCAATGGTGCCTAAAAAGTGTTTGGACTCAACATTGCCACAGCCTGGAAACTATAATTACCCTCATTCCCTGCCTGCAACAGGAGTTTCGATGGTGGGCAAAGGCTTGTCACCAAAACAAGGGACAGCCGCTCACATTACCCCCAGCCAGGCAGACACTAACAATGGATGCATCAGATTATGCCTGGGGGGCCCACATGGCAGGAAGATGCATTCAGGGTATATGGACCTCAAACCAAATGCATCTACATATCAATCAAAAAGAGATGATAGCTGTTCAAAATGCCATGACAGCCTTCAAGGACCTACTTCATCCAGGACAACTACTGATAAAGACAGACAACACCACGGTCATGTGGTATATAAACAAGCAGGGGGGCACACATTCTTACCCCGTTTGCAGACTAGCCATGACTTTGTGGGACACAGCATTTACTTACCAAGTACATCTTTAGGCACAATTCCTGCCAGGAAGGAAAAAATATTCTGGCAGACGAACTAAACAGAAACCTCATGGATCCCCACGAGTGGCAGCTGGATCCACAAGCCTTCAGCATGATAACAAGGAAATGGGGATGCCCGGACATAGATCTCTTTGCCTCTCCTCACAACTACCAACTAAGATTCTGCACAAGGATTTATCACAGACAAGTATGGAAAGTGGACGCCCTATCCTTCAGCTGGAGAAACCTATCAGTATATGCCTTTCCCCCTCTGCCTCTCCTCCACAAGGTACTCCTAAAGGTCAGACAGGATAAGCCAAAGATGATACTGATTGCCCCAGACTGGCCCCGCCAGCACTGGTACCCAATATTAAGGGGCTTGTCTGAATGCCCAGCTTGGACCTTACCTCAAGTACCTCATCTACTGTCCCAGCAAAACAATCAGATCCTGCACAGCCAACTCAGGACTTTAAACTGGCAGCATGGTGGATAATGTAGTCATACAAAACACACCTCTCAGCAAAGCTGTGATGGATGTCATTTTGGAAGCCAGAATGCCTAGTACTAGAAAATCTGGAAAATGGAAGAGATTCTGTGCTTGGAACCAGGCACAAGGAACAGATACAGATGTGCCAAATATTCCTCAGATTTTACAATACTTAACTGAGATGCTCGACAAAGGCCTATCTTTCTCATCTATTAAAATTCATGCCTCTGCCATTTTGGCTCGTTACAATGCAGAGCCACCAATCTTTTCTCATCCTTTATTAAAACAGTACCTCAGAGGAGCCAAAAATTTAAGGCCTTCAAGGAGATCACCAATGCCTGCATGGGACCTCAACTATGTCTTGGAAAAACTCACCCTGCCTCCTTTCGAGCCAGCTGCTACTGCTGGTATAAAGTTTTTATCTTGGAAAACAGCTCTGCTCCTAGCAATAACTTCTGCAAGACGAGTTTCAGAGCTACAGGCACTCAAGGCTGTGGAACCTTTTATCATTTTTTATCTGGACAGGGTCTCCCTGAGGACAAACCCAACATTTATGCCTAAAGTGGTGTCCAGTGTGGCTCTTAACCAAACATCTGCCAACTTGTTATCCAAATCCACAGAACAAGGGGGAAAGAATTCTGCATTCTTTGGACGTACCCAGACAGCTTAGATTCTACTTGGACAGAACCAACGTTTTCAGAAAGACAGAGCAATTACTAGTGGCATATGCTGCAGGATCACAAGGAAACGCTATCTCAAAGCAGATTATTTCAAAGTGGATAGGCCACTGCATTCGTTTCTGCTACTTATACCATGGCAAGCCAGCACCTAAGGGCATTAGGCCACATTCCACCTGAGCTGCAGCCACTTTAGCAGCCTTTCTCAGGGGAGTACCAACCTAGGACATTTTAGAGGCAGCTACTTGTAGTTCAGTGCACACCTTTACAAAGCACTGTCATCTGCCACTCTACTCTAAATCCAGGGCAGGCTTTGCCACTGCAGTTCTGCAGGGTCTCATAGCCGCTCCTAATGCTGTTTAGCACCAGCCTCCCAACCTTAGCTTTGGGAATCTACCCAAATGTAATAACTGCAACAATGAAACATGAAGAACATAGTACAGTTGTGTACACTTACCATAAATGTAGATGTTCGAGTGTATTCACTGTTGCAGTCCAGGTTACCCACCCGCCATCCCCCTTTTCTTCTGATGGAACCTATCTTTCCTTCTGTAGTTTATACAACCTATGTGGTGGATTTGCTTATAGATGAAGGTAAAGTTTATATTGGTGCATGTAATTTTATATATGGATATAAATTTTGGCTGCCCTTTTAGGGGGCACCTGACATCTGGGGCAAGAAAAACTAAAGAAAATGTCGGCTGCTTCTTTTATACCCCTGATGACCTGCCATCAGGGAAGGGGCGACAGCAGCTGACGCAGGACACAAGACTTTGGAATTCAGGCTGACTGAGAGCAACCTGCCAGCAGGATAACCCAAATGTAATGACAACAGTGAATACACTCGAACATCTACATTTATGGTAAGTGTACACAACTGTACTTTATTCTTCCCCTCAGTGTGCATTCTCCCAAAACCAAAAGAGTGTGAAGAAATAGTTCAAGAAATCTCAGGGTCCTTTCCGTGACACACAGGCTGAGTTTTCCCCTAGAGGCAGAGGGGGAAACTCACAGGGAAGACACTTCTTTTGGGGCAGAGGGGGTCCGCGTAACCAGGGTTCCAGGGACTCTTTCCTTGGCCAATCCTACCAACACTCCTGAAGAGCGGCTCAACTCCTTTCCTTTGGAGGTGGTTGGGGGTCATTTCTCCTTGTACCTTTCTGCCTGGCTAACCATCACCACCAATTCTTGGGTACAAAGGATTATAACCAGAGGTTATCATATCCCGTTCGATCTTTGTCCTGTCCCTTCAAAAAACCTTCCCGATGTTCTACCCAGTCAAAGAGAAGAAGCAGCACTAGAGATAGAAAAGCTACTAAGAAAGAGAGTCATCCAAATAGTCCCTCCAGACCAGATAGGATCCGGATTCTACTCAAGACTATTTTTGGTGCCAAAGAAAACCAGGGACTGGAGACCAATTTTGGATCTCAGTGTATTGAACAAGTTTGTGAGAGTACAAAAATTCTGGATGGACACAATACAGTCTATCCTCCCACTTTTGGAAAAAGACTATTGGATATGCTTGATAGATCTTCAAGATGCGTACTATCACATAAAAGTGGACAGGCCATCAAGAAGATTTCTGCGCTTCTGTGCGGGAGCCAGTCACTACCAATTCAGAGTACTGCCCTTCGGACTCTCTACAGCCCCCAGAGTGTTCACAAAGTGCATGGCAGTCGTCACAGCTCACTTGTGACTACAAGGATTCCAGGTGTTTCCATACCTAGATGACTGGCTCATTTCCACCCCCACCGGACATCTATTGGAAGAAGCCCTGGCATGCTCTCTCCTCGCTGCACAAAGGCTAGGCATAACCATAAACTGGCAAAAATCCAATCTCACCCCTTCTCTGTCCATAGAATTCATAGGGGTTATCTTGGATACAAAGAACTGCAGAGCTGCCATTCCAGAGCACAGAATTCTAAGGATAAAGCAACAACTGATCCCAATCTTTTCAAGGGAGAAATCCACAGCTCGCTCTGTCCTACAGCTGTTGGGTTCCATGGCAGCCTCCATCACCTTTGTCCCCCTGGCCAGGTTTCATATGAGGCTTCTACAATGGTTACTGCTCACCCAATGGTATCCTTTTCAGCATCCTCTTTCAGCCAAGATTCGAGTAACCCACAGGTGCAAACTGAATTTAAATTGGTGGATGACACACAATCCATCACAATGGTCTCGCCCCTTCTACCCCCAGCAACCCAAGGCTACAGTGACCACAGACACCTCCCTGATAGGGTGGGGGGGCCTATGTCAGGGACAGACAGTCCAAGGCACTTGGTCCAAATTGGAGGCCCAACTGCATATAAATGTTCTAGAGCTGAGTGCGGTGCTTCTGGTGTTGCAAGCATTCCATCCCCTGCTGCCGTCTGGGACGATTGCGATTCAATCAGACAACATGGCGGTGGTCTGGTACATCAACAAACAAGTTGGAACCAAATCTTACCCCCTTTGTCGAGAGGCCATGAGGATATGGCAATGGGCGATGACTACCAACCATTTTCTTCTAGCAATGCACATTCCCTGGAGTTCCAATGTGATAGCAGACAGACTCAACAGGTGCATTCTACAACCTCACGAGTGGTCCCTGAATCCCTTGATAGCGGTGGAGATCTTCCACCGTTGGGGCCATCCTTGCTGCGACCTCTTTGCATCCCCGACCAACTACAAATGTAGCAACTACTTTGCCCTGATTCCCCCTCTGGGACAGTCACCCAGGGATGCTCTAGTCCACGATTGTCCCTCGGGTCTTCTTTATGCATTCTCACCTTTTCCCCTCATTCCCCAGTTTCTGAAGAAAGCCCATCGGTTGAAGAGTAAGGTGATCTTCATAGCACCATATTGGCCTCGTCAGATTTGATTCCCCTTCCTTTGGCCTCACCTACTAGATCAACCATGAATTCTTCATCCAATCCCAGAAGTGATCTCACATCCACAGAACCTGATTCATCCCAACTTGGACAGCCTGAAGCTCACAGCTTGGCTATTCCAATTCCCTTGCTTGCCAGGCAGAATGATCTTTCTTTACCAGTACGTGACATTCTCATTGCATCTCATAAGTCTTCCACTAGAATTACTTATCTAAGCAAGTGGAAAGGATTTACCTGTTGGCTGAAAGAAGAACAAGTAGATCCCTTCTCAGCACCAGTGTTGATAATGCTGGGGTGTCTGGCCGACCTTTTTCAATCGGGTCTTCCGGCCTCTACCATTAGAGTTCATTTGGCTGCAATATCTAATTTCCATGAGGGTGTCCAAGACTCCTCTCTTATGTCACACAAATTGTGCAAGACCTTCATAAAAGGTGTGAATCATCTGAAGCCACCTTTTAGAGAACCTATTCAACCATGGGATCTATCATTAGTTCTACAAGCTCTAACAATGCCACCCTTCGAACCAGCTTCTTCTTGCGACCTCAAATATTTGTAATGGAAAACCTTGATTTTGGTCGCCATTACTTCTGCCAGACATATCTGTGAGCTTCAAACTTTATGCATCAAGAGTCCATGCTTGATTTTTCATAGAGCTAGAGTGTCTTTGAGAACTAATCCTTCATTTCTGCCAAAAATGATCTCTGAAATGTCCATTAATCAAACCACTGAATTGCCAGTTTTCTTTCCCAGTCATTCAAACAGAGGAGAGTATCGCCTACATACCCTAGATATTCACAGGCAAATCCGTTTTTACTTAAACAGGGCTAGGTCCTCTCGTAAATCTGACCAGTTATTTTTGGCCTATTCTGGACCTAGATTAGTATCTGCTTTTGCTAAGGTCACATTAGCTAGATGGTTGAAAGACTGTGTGACCATCATTTATACACAACGTAATATTCCGTTGCCTACTACCATGAAGGCTCATTCGACAAGTTTGGTGGCAACTTCTGCTGCCTTCCATGCCAGAGCTTCTTTACATGACATCTGTGCAGCTGCAACTTGGGCTACGCCTCATACCTTCATCAATCATTACAAATTGGATTTGGCCTCCAGGGGAAGAACATCTTTTGGTTCTATGGTGCTCAGGAATATCCTTCCATGAGAGGCCTCTCAGGAATAGAGGTAGCTGGGGACTCTGTCCTATACGTAAGGAATGAATGAGGATTAACAATATCAGATAAAGAAGTTATGTCTTACCATAACGTTCCATATGTATTGTTGATCCTCGTTCAGTCATTACGACCCTCCCTCCTTCCCCCTCCTGTGGCTTCTAGTGGATCTCACCATCCGGTTCTCTTAGGTCATTTGACCAGAAGTAGCCTCTACCTTCTTTTGACTTGCAAACTCAATCTGAGGTAACAGGGAGAGGGGGATTATTGGTAAGAGTTTAGCTCGAGAGTTTGTAGCTGATGCGAGCTAGGAAAATCGCCGGCTCGGTTCCGAGGTCGGAACCGATACCCATACATAATGACTGAACGAGGATCAACAATACAGATGGAATGTTATGGTAAGACATAACTTCTTTATTTGTACTGTCTGATTCCATACTTCCTCAGCTTCCCTCCCTTTGCCCCCTTTCCACTTCATAGAAGATACTTGGTGATTTGCTTATGGTATGACAGTACAACCTGCCCATGACCAAGGTATTACACACTTAAAGCTGCAGAATGGTGCTCTGTCTCAGACCTACTTTTATGTCTGGAAGGTGGATATTTGTTTTCCTGTAGTATTTTCTGTTATGGTTGTCAGCAAATTTGATCTGAGGTAATCTTGGGGAAAGGAGGGAATTATGTGCAGAAGGAGGAGTCGGAGCTGTAGATGTCTAAAAGTGGCCAAAGCCTTATCTAAGATCGGATGCAAGAAACAATCTGTTAAGGAAGGATGGAATCATACAACAGAGGTCTATCATTATTGTAAGTATGTACGTTTTTTTTTTTTTTTTTTTTTGCTTTGGGCAACCCCCCCCCCCCCCCCAAATGTGGTCGTACAACCTCAAGGAAAACAGAAAACATCTGTGTACACATGATCAGTCTGTAAATAGAGACAATCTGTATGTAAAATATTTCATGCAGTGTTACTTTGCAGGTTTCACTCCCATTTTTAACTTCTCCCTTTTGGTCTCCCCACAACAGTGATAGTCTTTATGAAATATTTAGCTCTAGTCTTCCTTCCTAAGAAGCGTGGAATTGTGCATCTTCATTTTCCCTTATTGAGATGACAGCTTCACATATTGTAGCACCTCTATCTACAGTAAAGCAGTGCAAGGCAGTTTTTTCTTTTTTTTTAATCTGTCATGGAGAATCCTATTTCTGGAAGCAGTCTTGAATTCAACTTTCTTGAAGGTATTCTGTCAGTCAGCAAAAGACAACAAAATTATAGCAATTGTGAGTCAAATGACAGGCTTGCCACATGTTACAGCAAGACCTTAGAGCTTTGATTTTGTGTCTTCTTATGTCCTGATGTTCCCATAGGCATGGTTCCACATGCAGAAAGCTCTCTGAATACCTAGGTGTGTCACACAGTAAATCCCAATGTTGCTGTGATTTTCTGAGGATCTTGTATACAGCACAGTTAAAAATGTGTCTCTGGGAGTGGCATTTACCATCCCCTACCAGCCCAGATGTTCATCGTGTTTCACTGTTGCAGTCATTACTCTTGGGTTATCCTGTTGGCAGGCTACCCGCAGTCGGCCTGAATTCCAAAGTCTTGGTCCAACGTCGGTTGCTGTCGCCTCTTCCCTGACGTCAGTGTGCCAGGGGTATAAAAGATGCAGCTGACGCCATTTTCTGCAGTCTTTCTTGCCGCGCGGTGCCCGAAGCAAAAGCAGTTCGCAAGTGCCGGTCGGCCGACTCCTGAGATTTCAGTTCCCAGTAATGAATGCTTCAGACGAAATACATGTAGGGTATGTGATCATACAAAGAGCACATTTTACAGTTCATTACCAAGTAAATAGTAATAGTTTTATTTTTTTGCTGTAAAAAACATTGCAGTTGAATGGTCCTGAAACACTCCATTTTAAATGGACAATAGAACAATGAGGTTTCAGAACAGAGCTGAAGGAAAACATTGCTTAATCACTATCCAGGGAAGAAACAAATGTTTGGGAATGGGTTGTCAGTCTCAAGTCAGCAATCTCTGTATCCTTTGAAAGAAAAATTATTTTCCAGATTCTCTTAGAAAAATCCTGTATCTGTGGCACAAAAAATAGCACATGAACAAGAAACAATCCCAGCTCACTGGGTGACCCCGTTAACCTATCTGTCATTGAAAGTGACCAAAAGCACTTTTGAAGAGGTTAGGAGACTTTTGATGAGAAAGCAAGAAGATACCAAGTAGATAAGATTTTCTAGAACCAGTCTGTTGATGTGAAACATTTCCTAGTATTCATTGTTATATTGTTTAGAAATCTTGATGTGGTTAGGGTTGAGAACTGTCCAAAATTAAGGGGACACTGTCACAGACATTGAAGAACACAAGAATATGTTTGATTGTGCACAATAATATTGTACGACAGTCCACTCGAGGGGAGGTTAATTGCACACTTCTGTTCTGCACATAGTTTGCTTTCATGTACATGTCCAGAATTCTTAATATGAAAAGTTGGCAACCCTAGATGTGGTGATGTTTGACACTTCATCACAGTTGCATCATTCTTACCTGAATTAAAAAAAAAAAAAAAAAATTAAGTTACCTTTACCACCATCCTTAAGGTCAAAGGTACGACATGTACAACTCTGTATGTGTTGCCATGAAGAATAATATCTTTGCTTTCACAGAGCAATACTCATAAATTACAGCCTTGGATATGAAAGATGCCAGCCTTCACATTTCATTGAAACCCTCTGATTCTGTGTAGCTCACCGTTATTTTTAGATCTGGAGTAGTTGACTTAATTTGATCATCAACCTTTGGGTATTCGGATCGCTGTTGTGTCGTGTTTGCAAAAAAAAAAAAAGTTCAATTTACTTTAGTTAGTGTAGTGCCTTTCTTCACCCTCCTTGTTAGTCATTGTGTGTGTGTGTGTGTGTGTGTGTGTGTGTGTGTGTGTGTGTGTGTGTGTGTGTGTGTGTGTGTGTGTGTGTGTGTGTGTGTGTGTGTGTGTGTGTGTGTGTGTGTATGTGTGTGGTCGGGCAGGTTAGGGTCCTGTTCCTTGTGATGGGTGATCAGCAGAAGCTGGTGTTTAGAAAGTGCACAGTGTGTGGCCACAAGTTGTCTCCGGCTGATGGCCACTTTCTGTGTGTGGTTTGTTTGGGGGATCCCCATCTTTCGTCTGCCTGCACTGTTTGCATGGAGTTTAACCCCAGGGCCCTAAAAGATTGTAGGGCTAAATTGGTCTTGAAGGGACTTCGCCCTGCTATGGAGGTGGCTGTCTTTGCTTCGGCTACAGTCACGGCTGTGACTGCTGCTTCTTCTTCTGCTACACTTTTTTCCCCTCACTCCCAGGCCGGGACTCAACCTCCTGCTAAGAGGTCTGTGGATAAGGAGCACAGGAAAAAAAAAAAACAGAAAAAGACAAAGGGAGGAAGAGATCTCCGGACTGGTCGGATCCGGTGTTTCCTCAGAAGCAACAATTGATGTCCAGGGCTAGCACTCCTCAGCCAGATTCTCGCCGGAGGAGCCTAGACCTTCTTCTAGGGCCTCTGTACATCGACTCTCCTGGTCAGTGTTGGTGGCCTCGTCACACTCCACCAGAAGCTTGAGTGAGGTAGACATGGACAAAATGATGCAAAGTTTTATTCGCACCCAGATTCAGGTGGGGGTCTTGCCCAACCCCCTGTCCTTTTGGAGGGGAGAAGCTCAGTTCCTTTTTTCACCCCAATAACTCTTTCTCTGATCCGACCCCCGGTATTGGAGTTTGTGGATCCGAGAGGTCAGGGGGTCAGTGTCGATGGTACCGGGTACCTCAACACCGGCTGTTACTCTGAGCGCGTCGGACCTGACTAGTTTGGACCCGAGCGGCTCTCTGAGCTGAAGCCTGGGCATTGGATCTGAGGGGGTTGGGCTTTTCTCTGTTGGCGTTGACTTCGCTGGGTTAAGGCCCTCTCCTCTGTATCTCATTTCGAGCAGACTCTGCTCCGATCACCTCGTTGGATCCAGAGAGAGCAGCTTCTTCATTAGCTTCCTGGGAGGCTTGCTGCCCCTCTGCTTTCAACATGGTGGAAAGAGTTCTCTCCAGTGGATCGACTCCCCTGACTATCTCCTCGGATTCCACCCCTACCCCCTCGGCTCTGGATGCAACTTCAGCCATTTTGCCAATTCAGGGAAAGCCCGTGCTCGATGTGCCCCATACTATTCCCCTTGAGGAACAGCAGGCAGTTTGCTAGTCCTCTTCGGAGATCCCCACTGAAGAGGTTCCTCAGAAACAAACATGCAAAAGGAGGCACCTGGACTCCTCCCCAAAGTCCCCCACTGAGGACACCGATCTGGAGGAAGGGGAAGGTTCACCCAGATCACCCCCTGACAATGTCATGGAAATCCTGCGCCTGCAGGGGGCATGGTCCGCCCCCAAACCTTCCTCAGACGAGCCGTTCTTTCTGGAGGCCTTCAGCACGGGCCCATCTACTTCTTGGGTGTCCCCCTCCCGTGGATCCCGTGGTGGATCTTATTACCACCTGGGCATGGAAGGAACTGGACACTGTAGAGCCAATCCCAAAGCATCCAGACAAGATTCTGAGTCCTGTGAATAGGCCCCGTTGGAACAAGGTGTCCCCTGTAGATGCTGTGGTGGTAGCAGCTGCCACTAAAAAAGAACTAGCTCAGGAAAGTTCTACAGTCCATCCCCCCGACCGAGAGTCCAGGACGATGGATAGTCTAGAAAAGTGGGTGTATGCTTCAGCCAAGTTTTCCGTAAGGACGCTGAATTATTTGGCCCATGTCACTCAACTGCAACGAGATTTTGTCAGGGGGCTAACTGAGTCGCCCCTGAAGTCAATGTCACTGCAGGATAAGCATTTATCCTCCGTGCGAATGGCCACTCTCAAAGCAGTTTCTAATACGTCCATGCACCTCCTTTCGCATGCCACCGAGGGAGCAGCAAGGGCAGCCGGGTCTGGCGTTGCCATGAGGTGACACGCCTGGCTCAGGCTATGTCAGTTCACGGAACCCTTTAAGGCGTCTTTTGCGAATGCCCTTTATGACTGTTCTTCTTTGTTTGGGAAGACTGTTTGTGAGACGTTAGTCCAGAGTGAAAAGGACGGGAAGACACTGTCGTCGGGATCCACTTCTCAAACCCTCAAAGATCCTTTTCCAGGAATCAGCGGGGGCAAAAGAAGATGTGGTTCCGGAATTCTCAGTTTTCCCAGGACACTCTGCACTCATCTTGCCCCAGAGGCAGAGGGGTCCAGGCAGACGCCAGCCCAGAGGCGGGGGGGGGTCCAAGAAATTTTGGGTCTCTAGAACCGTTGTCGGACAGGCCCGCACAGCAGCCCTGAGGGGTTGCCCGACTGCTCTGCTCTGGAGGCAGTCAGTTGTCTTACACTGCACCTGACGGCATGGGAGTCCATGTCAACAGACCGTTGGGTGCTTCACATCATATCCAGAGGTTATACCATCCCCTTTGTGGTTCCTCCCATTCCACCAAAACACCTCGCAGATGTTCCACCTGCACAAAGAGAGAGGTAGCAGCGCTCAAAATAGACAAGCTGCTAAGTAAACAAGTTATCCAGTCTGTCCCCCGAGATGAGTCCAGATCGGGCATCTACTCCAGGTTCTTTTTGGTGCCAAAAAAGACGGGGAGACCTAAGACCTATTCTGGATCTTTCCACCCTGAACCTGTCAGTTGCCAAAGAAAAGTTCTGGATGGTCAGATTACAGTCCATCCTGTCTTACCTGCAGGAGAATGACTGGATGTGCTCCATAGATCTCCAGGATGTGTACTACCATATAAAAATGTACAGATGCTCCAGGAGGTTCCTCCGCTTTAGTTTAGGAGCCAGTCATTATCAGTTTCGAGCTCTACCCTTTGGTCTCACCACAGCCCCCAGGGTGTTCACTAAGGTCATGGCAGTAGTAGTGGCTCACCTGAGACTCCAGGGGATACAGGTCTTTCCATACCTGGACGATTGGTTCCTTGCTGCTCCCATCAAGCGTCTACTTTGTCAGGCCAGAGGCTATTTCCTGAATCTGTCAGACTTTCTGGGAATTACGATAAACACATCCAGGTCTTGTCTAGATCCAATCCAGGTTTTAGACTACATTGGAGCAAGGATAGACACATTGCAAACCAAAGTTTTTTTTAACTCCAGAGAGAGTTCGAAGCTTAAAACTCCATGTGTCTGTGATCTTTCTGTCTCAACTTCCTTCAGCCAAGGTGGTATTACGAGCCCTAAGTTTCATGGCAGCCACCATTACTCTTCTTCCCTGTGTTCGTCTGCATATGCGGGTTCTACAGTGGACACTATCGGTCCAGTGGTCATTATTAGATCTGCCATTGACTCATCCAGTTCATATAAGCAATGCTTGCAGGAAGTCCCTTCTCTGGTGGATATGCTCCTCGGGAACTAGTCAAGGGACAAACATTTATTCCAGCCCCTCCCCAAGTCACGGTGACCACAGATGCCTCCCAACTAGGGTGGGGGGGCATTGCTCGAGCAGGACAGTCCAAGGTACTTGGTCCCTGAATGGGACCAACTTGCATATCAGTGTTCTAGAGATGAGGGCGGTCCTTTTGTCGTTGCAGGCCCTTCATGCCTTTCTTCCTCTGGGAACCATTGCATTTCAGACAGACAACATGTCAGTGGTCTGGTACATCAACAAACAGGGAGGAACCAGGTCTTGCCCCCTTTGTCACAAGGCCATGAGAGTGTGGGAATGGGCGATCTCCAGCCGATTTCTGGTAGCAACGCACATTCCGGGTCGATCCAACATACTGGCAGACAAACTGAGTAGAACTATTCTGATGCCTTACAAGTGGTATCTGAATCCTTCTGTAGCAGAGCAGATCTTCCTCGAGTGGGATCGGCCTTGCTTTGATCTCTTCACATCTCCATCCAATGCAAAGTGCAGCGAGTTCTTCGCTCTGATCCCCCCCACAGATGGAATACCCCATGCTTGGCCTCCCAGTCTTCTCTATGCTTACCCCCCATTACCTCGCATAACAAAATTCCTGATACGGCTTGCAAGTTGGGGACCAAAGTAATCCTCATTGCCCCATTCTGGCCTTGCCAAGTCTGTTTTCCCTTCCTTTGGTCTCATCTGATAGTTCTTTCATGGATCTTGGATCCTATACCGAATCTCATCTCACACCCCTCGAGGTTCCCTCATGCAGACCTGGTCAGGTTGAAGCTCACTGCTTGGCTGCTCCAGTTCCCTTGATTGCTAGGACTCTCGGTCTATCTTCTCAGGTCAAGACTATTCTGGTGGCAGCTCGTAAATCGTCCACCAGAAACTATACCGTAGCAAATGGAAGTGTTTCTCTATCTGGGCTTCTCAAAAGGATTTGGATCCTTTCACAGCTCCTGTCCCAGTGTTCCTTGAGTTATTGGTGTACATTTTCCAGCAGGACACTAGCTCACCTACAGTAAAAGTTCAACTGGCTGCCATTTCCAATTTCCATATAGGTGAGAACATGGCTTCATTAGCTTCTTCCAGACTTTGCAAAACCTTTATTAAAGGTGCTTTTCTTTTAAGACCCTCAGTTAAAGATCCTTCTCCTCCTTGGGATCTTCCCCTAGTTTTACAAGCTCTGGTTGCTCCTCCTTTTGAGCTGGCTGCTTCTGTGGATCTGAAATTTTTATCTTGGAAGATGGCCTTTCTAGTGGCTATCACCTCGGCTAGGAGAGTGTCAGAACTGCAGGCCTTATCTATCAAACCTCCATATATGATTTTCCATAAGGACAGGGTTTCACTTCGTACTGATCCTTCCTTTCTTCCTAAAGTGGCCTCTGAAATTAATATCAGTTAGACAATCCATTTACCTGTTTTCTTCCCAAATTTTCAGGACGGGGTGAATATAAATAGCTGTTGTTAGATGTACATAGACAGCTACATTTCTGTTTACGTAGGACTAAGGCCTTTTGCAGATTTGACCAACTGTTGTATTTTTCTACACCCTGTCTGGGCAAACCGATCTCTAAAGTAACCATTGCCAAATGGATTTCCTTTTGCATCCTTCAGGTTTACAAGGACAGAGGCATGTCACCTCCAGGACAAATCAAAGCCCATTCTCCTAGGTCCATGGCTACGTCGGCGGCTTTTTGGTCCAGGGTGTCTTTGGACGATATTTGTTTGGCGGCTATCTGGTCCTCATCTCACACCTTCATTTCTCACTACAAACTGGACATGATAGCTAGAGGGAGAAAATCCTTTGGCTGTACGGTGCTCCGGGATATCCTTCTATGAGGGTCACACAAGTGTTTGGTAGCTGTGGGCTCTGTCCCACAGGTTGTTGATCAAATGAAGTCAGCTACTTCAGGTAAAGAAGTTGTGTACTCACCATAACGTTCCATTTGAGTAGTTGGACTTCATTTGCCATCAACCATCCCTCCCTCCTTCCCCCTGACCTTCTCATTATGTTCCTACTTTGGTAGGTAGGGGAGAGTGCATGTGCAGCTCTCCTGTGCTTCTTTGTTAGGAAAGGTCTATTGAGTCAGGTTTATGTTTATGGTGCAGCAAACTCAATCTGAGGGAAGGAAAGAGATGGAGGGGTATTATGGATAAGGGGAGGAGCTTGGAGCTCGGAACAAATGCTGGTGAAGCTGCCGTCTCGGATCTGATCCTGATCCAAATACCCACAGGTTGATGACAAATGAAGTCCAACTAATCAGATGGAACGTTATGGTGAGTACATAACTTTTTTTTTCACTTCTGCCATTTAGTCTATCCACAGCACTTGGATTGCTTGCCACATATTTAACACCACTGTTTGCACACCTCAGTAAAGAAAACGTAAGCATCTTCCTGTGCTGGGAAGACTATAAGAACTGTTCAATGTTCACACTTAATGGCATAAGGGCCTTTTCCCCTTCAGTGGTGTATTGAAAAGAAGAGAACTTGGTCTTCTGGCCATACCTCTATGAAGCACTACAAGCTGGTTATCTTTTCTAAATCCAGATCAGGCTTCATGAGGACCATTCTCTAGGGTCTTCTTATCCCTTATCCTTCTTCCTCCCAGGTTGGGTAAGCTGTGGGAATCTACGCATATGCCAGTAAGGCAGTCTTTGTTGAACATAGTACAATTTTTTAAGTTCTACTTACTTTAACAGTAGATGTTCATAGAGCACACAGGTTTACTTGGCAGTCCCCTCCCACCATCCCCTTTTATTGGTTGTATATAGTTTGTTGTTAAGAGTTTCCTTTAAATTTTGCTCAGTAGGGTCCTGAATGTACTGCCCTCCCTCTGGTAGTCTGTCAGTGCTCAGAGCCCCTCCTACTGCCTGTCTGTCGATGTGAATGACCAGTCACCTGACAGGACCAGGGCTACCCTTCAAACCCACAGACAGGACCCTTTCAGTTTTCTAGGGTCTAGGAGGAAGAGCAGATGAAAACGCAAACTTAGCAAACACCTGTCTTCAAATGAAAAAACATACACACACAATAAAAAAGCCTGCTCTGGATTTATAAAAGGCATCCAGCTTGTAGTGCTTTGCAAAGGTATGGACAGAGGGCCACATTGCTCCTCTAGAATACTTCCAAGTCCACTCCTTTCCAATACACCACTGAAGAGGAAAAGGCTCTTATTCCAGTAAGGCATCCATTCTATGAACATCTAATGTTACAGGTAAATAGGATGCAACTGTACTTTTATCTGTAGTTTATTTTTCTGTTTTTATTTATGCTTTCTTGACCGGGTTAGTCCCACAAGTTCACACATGAGATAGGTGAAAAAAAAGCATAGCATATCTAGATGTATGGTTTGTATAGTTGATAAAAGATGCATCTAGTAGTAGTTATACATGTAGAATTTATAGAAAAACAACAAATTTGAATGTTTTTCATTTTACTAGTGCTCATAAACTTGCACAAAAAAAGAGTGATAGTAAAGGGGCAATTTATTTATTTTTATTTATTTTACATTTGTTGAACGGGATAGTCCAACTGGATACATGTCCTTTTTCAGCAGAGGGCCGGTGAAAAAGCTCTTAAGAGCAAGCCCAAATAACCACCTTAGAGGAACATTACTTGGATGAATGCCTTCTTTTGAAAGAAATGCTGAAAAAAGAGGGTACCCAGAAACATTTGTGAATAACGTGATATATGAATTTACCAATAAGAGAGATAGGAACTATTTTGTCCCAATTTTAAACAATAATAAAACTCATAATAATTATTTAGATGAAACTACATTGGAGCCGAACCAAACTCTCCTAAGGAACATAATTAGTACTGGATTCAAGAACTCCATTAGTTTACACACTGGATAGTAAATGTATCAAATGGATATATGATAAAAGTTGGACAGTAGTAAAGCAAGATAGACAAATTAGAGGAAATGTAAGTGATAAGCCTGTCATTGTATATAAAAAGGTAAAAGCATGAAGAACATTTTAAAAATGGAGAAGAATGTTACCTTTGCCAACAATAATTCCAGAATGAACAAATGTGGATGCTCTTGCTGTAAGTTTATTTATAGGAGGGAACACTAACACACAATTTAAAAATATTAGGAAAATTCAACTGTGAAGCCTTGGGGATAGTCTACAAATGTGTCCAGGGTTTTACATGGGTAAAACTGAGCACAAACTAAAAGACAGAATTTATGAGCACAACTATGAGATAAAATGGAAAAGAGAAACAAGTGCTCTGTATAAACATGTACAGGATAACCCGGGACATTAATTTAAATTTACTATAGTTGAAAAAGTGGGTTACTAAAGTGACAGGGGGCCTTAGTCACTGATTCCAGAGAAGAGAGAACTTTACTGGGAGGTACGACTAAATGCCGGAAGCTGGCCAGGTTTAAATGAACATGCTTCAATTCCTGTTTATTAAAATTAAAAGCACTTTCTAGATTAGATATAATTTTATAGTATTTTTTTAAAAATATGGAGTTAGTTTGTAAATATTGTATGAATGTACAAGTGTCTGCATTGCTACTAAGTTTTTATTGTTCATATTTAGTTTATGAAAGTAGCGGTCAAGTTACAAGGACTCTTTAAAACTATAGGGAGATGGTCGGGGGCTTGGCAGTCACATGATTTTAAATTTGGTATATAAGCTTTATTGTTTTAAATGATTTGTATTTGAAGAAGTTTTTTTTTTCTTAAAAACAAAAGCGCTTATCTAATTGAGTAAATTGTATTAATGGCAGAATCTCCTGGACTAGCATTTTTTTCTGTTGGATTCTTAGTCCCACTAGACCAGTGACATTTTTTAAAGGTTAACCTGATGTGGCATATGTATACTGACTAGCGGAAATTTGGGCAGGGTACTGAGGAGCTTCCCCTGCTGTTTGGAGGTGAGGTAATAAAACATTCTCTGAAGTAGTTGGGTGGTGCTGGAGAACTGCAACTGCAATTCCAGGAAATCCAAGGTGGAGGACAGTGCAGGAGAGATTCAGAGGAGCAGGAGAAAGCTTACTGAATGAAAGAGAAAAAATTGTTAAGAGTTGGAAATTGGAGGATTGTAGACACATGCGGGTAGATTTGATGAACCTGTCAGAACCATAGGAATGGGAGGAATGCAGAGATGACAAGATGGAGTGATATAGTGGACAGCGAGAGAGTTACAGGAGGTGGAGGAAACTGAAGCAGAAACAGCTGGTAAAGGGAAAATACTGGCAGTATTCTCAGCTGGTGGTGTAGCTAGTTTTAAGGGTTTACTTCTGCAGCAGATTTTTTTTCTTGTATGAAATATGTTATGCAGATACAGCAAGGCAAGGGAGAATGGAAGAAGGAACTGAAAAGAGACAAAAGATTTTGCAGTTTCTTGACAACCACAGAGAAGATGACTAGTGGTAAGAATAAAAAGTAAGAAAGATGGCATTGTGTTTGGATAGTATTTTGCCACTAGGGTTTGATATTAAGTACATGAAACATTAATTCATTTTGGATCTGGAAGTTAAGTGACATTTGAAAACTTGCTGGAAAAAAGTATGACTTAGACTGAAAAAAGCAATACAGTAGCACTATGGAAAGACTATTTCAGGTCTTGGAAATATATAAAAAAAAAGAAAACATGCAGTTTAGGACTTCAGATGTGGATGAGCATGAGTTAAAATATATTTTTTCTTTCACTTCTTTGTAGTAAGGTACATGAAGTTAAAAAAAAGTTTGACAAAATAAATGTATGGACTGGTAGTTGGATAGTGTGAGATTAATGGATGTTACAGATGGGAAAATTCAACATTTTTCAAATACGGTAATTGTGAATGGTACGAGAGGATTTGTAAGGTAGTGGGGCCCAACCTAAAGCATGTTATTTCTGTGGGGCTAAAAATCATTTAGTACAAGAATGTAACAAAGGAAGGTGTGGCTAATGTGGGAAGAAGAACATACAGGAAAAAAACAGCCTCTTGTAGAAAATGCTGAGAATTTGGACACTTATGGTTTGACTCTGCCATATTAGAAAAAGAAAGAGTAGATGAAGAGGAATGCTCAGAAGAAAAGAAAATATCACTACAAAAGATGTTGAAAGAGAAGATGGTATGGGGCAGGGGATGCTGAAGAAATGTTAAACATTGAAGAGTGTAGTTAGAGAATAAAAAGTTCGAAGTAAGGTTGTTTATATACAGGAAAAGAACAGATTTGTAATTTTAAAAGTGAAGAAGGGGTGAAAAGAGTGAAAAATCAATTGGGAGACTTAAGAAAAAAACATCTGGAGGTAAAACACACAAAAATGAAAATGATTATATAGAAATTTTAGCATTAAATGTGAATAGCATGTGAGACAATATGAGGTTTAGTAGAGATTGAATGATGCAAAAAATATAAAAAATGAATGTGTTTTGCTTGCTAGATGCCAGTGTAACATGAAAAAAAAAAAAAGGAAAATAATACAGGGAGTATGGAAGGGGCCAGATTATTTGGTCGGTATGAAATGATGCATGTTATTGAGCAGGAATTCTTATAAAAAAGTAGGAAATAAGAATTCTACATGTAGCAATACTGGTACCAGGTGGGGTAATGGTATGTGATATTAGAATGAGAGAATGTAAGATTAATAGTGATTTATGCATATACTAATATGATAGTTAGACATTAGTGTGAAGAAATTAAAAAAGATCTGTTAGTAAACATGTCAGTAATGATGGTAGGAGATTTTAAGTGTAACCTGAGGAAAGAAAACGGAAAATAACACAGGATATTAATATGTAAAGGGAATTAATAAAATACAGAGATTTAAAACTGGGAAAGAATACAAAATGGATATATAAAAGAGGATTTTTTTAAAGACTGAAATTGATTATATAGTTTACTTTAAAGACATAAAAGAAAAAACAGTTGGCAAAGTTTTCGGATAATAGAGCAGTATGGGCAAAATAAAGGATTGAAAAGGAATAAAGAGCTTAAGTGCAGAGTTCAAAAAGGAGGAAGAAATGATGAGATAGAAATATGGAAAGATTACGTGACAATGATACCATGTTATAAATATTGGACACACTGGTGGGTAATGTATAAGCAGAAATATAAAAATATATTTATAAGTGGAAATAAAATGTGATGAAATACAAGGAAGTAATGAGAAATAGAAAAACTAAAATATGAGAATAGTCGAGAAAATTAAAATGATGTTATATAGGCAGAGTTTTGTTTTCTGAAAAGCAATGGAAGTAAGGTTCCCCTTCTTTAGGAAAATAAGTAAAAGTGAGAGAAGGAAAGGTGGATGCTAGAGTTTTTTTTTTTTCCTGAAAAGGTAGAGAAAGTAAGTTCCCCTTGCTTAGAAAATGAAGTAAAAGTGAGGAGAAGAAGGATGGATGGATGTTATCTTGAATGGCAAAGGAGATGTAAAATACAGACAGGAAGATATTATGGAACTGGCAGAGAAATTTGTAGAGAAAGTGTATGAAAAAGAGGAAGTGGGTAGGCAAGAAGAATGGAAGCTGAAATAATATCTGAAAAAGTAAATATTTTTTTTAGAAAATGATGCAACAGTAGAAGAAATAGAGGTGTTAAAAGAAGGTAAGAATAGGTCAGCACCAGAATTGGATGGTATAAGCTATGATTGTTGTAAGGAAATGAGTAAAGATGAAAGAGAAGAAAACTTGATGAAGGAAGGTATAATGGAAGATGATGTGGTGGAGTGGTAAAGTTTGTATGGGAAATGGGGGAAAAGATGAACATGAGTTGGCTATAACACTAGGGAATACTGACTATAGAGTATTTATGAAAATACTACAAAAAAAGGATTGAGAAGCCATTTGATGAAGTAGCAGGCGGAGGGCTCTATGGTATAAATAGAAGAGATTGTAGTAGTAGTAGAGGTGATACTGACAGAAAGTAATTAATGCCTTTGATAAAGCGAGCCATGAAGCAGTGTGGCAGGTTTAGTGGCTTATGGTATAGGAGATAAAATAATAAAGAAGTGTTATAAAAATTCATGGGTACATTTATGATAAATGAATGATGTGAAAATGGAAGTATTAAGAGAGGTGTAAAACAGGAATGCCGAATAAGTATGTGCTTATTTGTATTAGTAATGGCTGCAGTAGTACAGATGAGGGAAGTAAGATTTTTAAATGAAAGGAAATGTTGTATTACCAACATGAATGATAAATGGAGTTAAAAAAATAAAGTGCAATAGATATGGTGAGGTAAATGGAATGCATTTCACAAGAAAGGAAATAGATTTTGGAAGTGGCATTTGGTAAGTATGAAAACATAAATCCATTGGGGAGAGATACTTGAACAAATAACTTTTCCACCAAGTTAAGAATTTTTTATCATTTCAGGAAAAAAATATGTATGTTGAATACTTGTGTATTAGGAGAAGTATGTTTAGGGGAAATGTATGCATTTCCCACGCAAAGTGAAAGAAATATTAAAGATTTTTTAGGCTCCATTTGGGGCTCAAGGCGGAACCTGTTGAGAAGAGGATAGTTTAGAATAAAAAGGAAGAAGGTTTGAATTTGGAAAAAAAAAAAACAGTGGTGCATATAACATCCATGCATTTATTCTGGGTAATGAGAAGGGTTAAGAAAGGCAAAAATAAATTATAAGATGTTGTATGAGAAATGTGTGGGAAAGAAAAAAGGGCAAGATGAAGCAAAAACTATTTCAGTAAAATGAAACCATGAAAGTTAAAAGTGAGGTTGAATGGAAAAGAAAAGAATAATAAAATATTTTTCAGAGAAAATTATATACTCATGGAAGGATTAAAAGAAGATAGAAAAAAAGGCAAAAAAAGGTAGAAAAAAGTTGGAATTTTTTATGAAGCAGAGTTTTTTGTGAAGAGTTTTATTACTCAAGTTACAGGTGAAAGGGAATATTAAATATAATGTAATGGAGGAAAAAATGCATTGAATGTAGCGAAGAAAAAACAAAACTTTTTTTGGATTGCAAAAAGAAATAATGGGGAAGTCTAAAAGTGATTATTGATGGGAAGACTTTAAATGTATGAGTATGATATATGACAAGTATGATATTGGATAAAATACTGCTTGTAACAGTATGGGTGCTATGAAAAAAAGTTCTGAGAATTTGTTATATAACAAGAAGATGGAAGAGGATGATGCATTAGTTGAAATAAGATGATTGGGGAAGAAAGGGGGATAGAGGGTAAATACTAAAGAAAAAGAATGAAAGAAATGTAATTGTCTCATTAAGTTATTTTTTGTTACTAACTGGTAAGTTGTAATTATGAATGTTAAAAAGTGTGTAAGTTGATTTAAAGTATTTTATGGTATAAAATGAATTGAAATGTTAATAATGCACCTTGTTCTTTGGAGGATTCTTTGCAAGATGATTACTAGGTGGAGCCAGAAGGCTGTTATTGGTGATCACTAAATCTAAGATGGAAGCTGTGAGTGGAGATGAGATGGAGAGTTAAAGAATGAAAAGTGTAATTCTGAAGGAAAAAGTTGTGTATCATGGCATCAGGGAGTCTGGATGACAGTGTCTTGCAAAAAATAATGAAAGAAGGAGAATCATAGGAATCTGAAGCCACTCAGTGGAGTGTGCTTATGGACAAAATATTTAGCAATGAGAAGACGACAGAAACGTAGAAGAATACCATAAACTAATATATGGAGAGGAGAGGGAGGCACATCTGGCCATGGGAGTAAGAAATTTTCAGGATAGGCTGTGTGTTGGGCTGCAGGAAGATGGAGCAGAATGTGGTAAACAAGATACTGAGAACAGTGTTTCCAGAGGAAAAACTGATGCAGCAGCAATAACGGGTTCTAGTGAAAGACTACATAAAGAAAAGGATGTGCAGGTGCAGTAAAGACTCTTTGGAGCTGCTGAGAGCTAGAAACAAATGAACAGCAAATAAACAGGTACTGTATGGAGGGTGTTGGTGAGAATGTTAGAGGAGGGGACAAAGAATAGAGCCTCATTGGAACACTGGTGGTGACTGGGAGGTATGGATTGAGGGTGGAGTGTCAGTTTACTCTTATACCCATTGGTTAGATAGCTTTTGAACCATAAAAGTATAGACCGAGAGAAAACTAATGAGAACATTTGAAGTAGAAGTTTTCTGTGACAAACTGTGTCAGAGGATTTAGATAAGTCTAAAAATAAGGAGGAGACAAGTTTGCTGTTATCTGTTGCTTTGACAGTATCTATATAGGTTAGAAGTGCAGTGTTAGTACTATAGGAAGAATGGAAGGCACATTGTGGGGAGGATAGGAGTTCTTCCTGCGGGAGATAGTTTTCAGTTGTTTTTGAATACATTTTTCAAGTACTTTGGAGAGGAGGATAAGATTGTTATATGTGTAAAGTTAATAATGCGTGTTGAATCTCCTCCTTTGTACAGAGGGAATAATGTATGACTTTTTCCAGAGAGAGGGAATGTGGGATTTCTGGAATGACCAATTTATAAGGATTGCGACAGGCACTGCTATCAGCTGCTGTTTTAAGGGACTCTCTTGGAAGGTCATCAGCTGAAGTAAAGCACGGTTTGAGTAATTTTATAAAGGATGTGGGCACAGGTTTGGAGGTGAATGTAGATGTGGTGATTCATGGCTGCTGGGCAGGGTTAGAATTAAATGTTTGGGTAATCCTTGGTTAGAGATACTATACTGTCTGAATTGATTTGAACTGTATTGCAGTTTCAAGTGATGACTTATTGGGAGGGGAGGATAGAGTTGAATTTATGGCCAGGATGCAGGTTTGCTTTAATGGCTGTCCAGAATATTTTAGGGCTATGTTTACTGTTATTCTGAAAGTTGTTATAGTGTAGTTTTATCTCTTCATTAATTTGCTTTTTAGTACAATTTTTAGTATGACTTTAACTTGCATCAAATACAGAAACTTATGCATATTTTTTTTGGTCATTAATTGACTAAAAAGGTAAATATGCAAATTCAGACAGGATTACAGATATTACAGAGAATATAGAAAGCTTTTGGGGTGGGAAAGCTGTGCAGAGGTCAGCACAACCTGCTGTGAGTTACGTAGATAGTCTCCATCTTCAGTTAGAACTGTGTGGTGTCTGACATACCAGAACATGGTACAAAAGATTTGACTTATAATACGAGGTTGAAGGTGAGGTCATTGAGACAATGTCTGTGTTTATGTAATAATGTTTTATAGTTTAAAAAAAAAAAAAAAAAATCTAAAACTATTAAAAAGGTGGCTGCATTGAAGTATTTGTTTAGGATGATGTTCATTGTGTTTCACTGTTGCAGTCATTACTATTGGGTTATCCTGCTGACAGGCTACCCTCAGTTGGCCAGAATTCCAAAGTCTAGGTCCGGCGTCGGTTGCTGTCACCTCTTCCCTGACGTCAGTGCGCCAGGGGTATAAAAGATGCAGCCGACGCCATTTTCTTCAGTCTTTCTTGCCATGCAGTGCCTGAAGCAAAAGCAGTTCGCAAGTGCTGGTCGGCCAACTCCTGAGATTTTCAAATCCGAATTTCAGAACCAAAGTCTTCATTAAAACTAAGTACCCCATTGGGGAAACTTTTTTCTTGCTCCAGACCAATGTCAGAAAAAGTTAACAATTATATTTCTTGTGGGAAGCAAATACCTCATAAGGATTTTCACTCTTACTGTATTCCTTGCCTAGGCCCTGATCACAGCGTTGCTAGGTGTTGGTTTTGTGCTAGATTTAACCAATGCACTATTAAGCATCAGTTCGATTTTGCATTTCATTACTTTGGCCGAAGATTTAATTATATAATGCCGTCAGACCAGCTGACAACTGGAGTTTACAAAAAACGCAAGGACAAGGAAAAGGATAGGCATCCGAGGTCCAAAACCGACGACGAGGCCTCTGCTAGGCCAGTCGCTGGTTCTTAGTGAGGCGCTTTCGCAGCTCCTGGTACCCGCTACCTCAGAGCCACAGGCCGCTTCCGACTCCCACGTGGAGCCGACTGGGCCTCTGGATACTCAAGGTATTGGACACTCGGAAATCATTCCCTCAGGTGGGTCCGGAGCCGCTGAGCAGGCATCGGCTTCTGAGGGTGTCTTCAGACCTACACAACTATATATTAAGCCATCTTCAGCTTCAAAGACATAGACTAAAGCAGCTCTAAAGACAAAGAAACAAGTACAGCATTCTCCTACTCAGACTTCCATGCCTAAAAAACAGATGCTCAAAATGGCAGAAGACCTAATTACTTTGATTAGGGGTTCCCATCCCCCTCATGATAAGAGGCCTAGGCAAGAGACAGAGTATGATCCTTCTGATCAGGTTTCTATTTCCTCTGATTCCTCTTCTGAACAGGATTACTCCATGCTTCTCTATGAGGATTCTGATGCTGAAGAATCCATTCCTTCAGCCTCTCCTCCTGAGGATTATTCTTTTGGGGAAACCCTGCATACTATGAGGGAGCATTTCCACTGGGAGAGCCAAGATTATTCTGAATCTAAGAAAAGGCTCAGAGACTTTCTGCTACTTCCATAGCACAGGCCCCTTGCTATTCCACCTGTTCTAGACATTGTAGATGATGTATTTTCAGAGTCTGGCCTGTCCTCTGACTCTTTACCCCCTGCACCTGCTAAGCCAGACAGATACTACAGGGTCCCGGATTCTCATAAATTCCTATATAAAAACCCCGCTGCTGACCCAGAAACTATTTCTCAGGGTCCCAAAGGGGTTAAAGCTTCCACTGAAAAAAACCCTGTCCTCTCTGATAGGGATTCTAGGGCTCTAGACAGATGGGGGGAAAAAGTCTACACTTCTGCTACCCTGGTTGTATGCTTAAATATCAGCAATATTTAATGTCACTGCTTAAACAGAAATTGTTGACAAATACTGAATGTTCAGAGAACAAAGAATTGCAGGACTTATTGCATGCAGCTGAACAAGTGGAACAGCATACTTTGCAATGTGGATATGATTCTCTGGAGGCCTCTTGCAGGGCCGCTGTTACAGGTTCTGTTATTAGAAGGCATGCTTGGTTAAAGGAACAGAATCTGCCTGATCATGTTAAAGCAAAATTATTAGATGCACCATTACAGCATGATACTTTGTTTGGTACTAAAGCAGAAGAGGTGTTGAAAAAAATGGAGGATAAAGCAAAATCCATACAGACAGTCAAGGATTTCTTACAGGTACAGCCACCCAGGTTTAACAGGAACTGGCCTTCTAAAAATTGGTCCTTTCCAGTGTCAGACAGACCACAAAGAGGCAGATACAGGCGTCCCATAAGCAGATCTCAGCCCCAAGGCTCATACAGGCCTAAACAGTGGGGTGCTCCTACCTCCAAAAGTGGAGAAGACAAATCACAGCCTCACAGGAAACAGTCACAATGACTTTCCTCTACCAGATCCAAGCACTTTTCTTTTGGCAGCCCCCTTGGGGGGAAAGCTAGCACTTTTTTCATCAAATTGGCAAATGGTTACCCAAGACAAATGGGTCCTGAACATAGTGTCCCAAGGCTACAGGCTCCATTTTCACACTCTACCAAGGTCAAAAGATATGCCAGACCTGCAACACAATCAATGGGCAGAGGCACAAAAACAAATTACAGCCCTCTTGGACATGAGGGCCATTCAGCAAGTACCACAACAAGAGCAGGGGCAAGGATTTTACTCCAGACTTTTCCTAGTACCCAGAAAGGACAAAACCTGGAGACCAATACTGGACCTGTCTATACTAAATACGTTTCTTGAAGTTCCAAAATTCAAGATGTTGACTCTACAGCTGCTACTGCCCATGCTGGGCAAGAAGGCTTGGCTCGTAACTTTGGACCTAAAAGAGGCATACCTACATGTCCCAATCAGACAATCTTGCAGAAGATACCTCAGATTCATAGCTGGCTCAATGCATTACCAATTCTCTGCACTGCCCTTTGGCTTATCTACTGCGCCCAGGGTCTTCACAAAATGCCTGGCACCAGTAATTGCGTTTTGCAGACAAAAAGGAATTCAATTATATCCCTACTTGGACGACTGCCTAATTCAAGCAGAGAACAAAGACTTTCTTCTAAAGCATCCGGCGTTTGTAAAACTATTACTAATTGGCCTTGGGTACACAGTAAACGAAAAGAAATCAAAACTAGTGCCCTCTCAAGAGATAATATTCCTGGGTGCAAGCTTAAATACAACTGCCCAGATGGCTTATCGCACGCCCAGACAAACAAAAGCAACTGAATACTTACTTCAAGAAATTGGCAACAAAAACCTACTTATCTGCAAGGAAAATCCTGCAGGCCTTGGGTTTCCTGGCATCCTGCATTCTACTAATTCCATATGCCAGACTGCATATGAGGAAACTACAATGGTATCTAAAAAGTGTTTGGACTCAGCATTGCCACAGCCTGGAGACAGTAATTGCACTCATTCCCTGCCTGCAACAGGAGTTTCGATGGTGGGCAGAAGCCTGTCACTACAACAAGGGTCTGCCTTTCAGTTTACCCACGGACATACAGACACTGACAACGGATGCATCACATTATGCCTGGGGGGCCCATATGGCAGGAAAATGTATTCAGGGCACATGGCCTGCAAACCAGATGCATCTTCACATCAATCAAAAAGAGATGCTAGCTGTTCAAAATGCCCTGACAGCTTTCAAGGACCTGCTTCACCCAGGACAGTTACTGATGAAGACAGACAACACTACGGTCATGTGGTACATAAACAAGCAGGGAGATGCACATTCCTACCCCCTCTGCAGACAAGCATTGACTTTATGGGACACAGTATTGGCTTTTCAAGTTCACCTGCAAGCACAATTTCTGCCAGGAAAAACAAATACTCTGGCAGACGAACTAAGCAGAAACCTCATGGATCCCCACGAATGGAAACTGGATCCACAAGTCTTCAGCATAATAATAAGGAAATGGGGATGCCCAGACATAGATCTATTTGCCTCCCCCTCACAACTGCCAATTGCAGAGATTTTGCACAAGGATTTACCACAAGCAAACATGGAAAGTGGACGCCCTATCCTTCAACTGGAAAAATCTAACAGTATATGCTTTTTCCCCATTGCCTCTCCTTCCCAGGGTACTCCTAAAGGTCAGACAAGAGAAGCCAAAAATGATACTGGTAGCACCAGATTGGCCACGCCAGCACTGGTACCCAATCCTAAAGAGCTTGTCTCAAGGTCCAGCATGGATATTGCCTCAAACTTCTCACTTGCTGACCCAACAAAACAAATCAGATCCTGCACAGCCAACTCAGGACCTTAAATCTGGCAGCATGGCAGATAATGTAGCCATTCAGAACACTCCTCTTTCAAAAGCTGTTATGGATGTTATCTTGGAGGCCAGGAGGCCCAGTACCAGAAAATGTTATGCAGAAAAATGGAAGAGATTCTGTGCTTGGAACCAGGAACAAGGCATTGACACGTGTGTACCAAATATCCCTCAGATTTTACAATACCTAACTGAGATGCTGAACAAAGGCCTTTCTTTCTCATCAATTAAGATTCATGCCTCTGCCATTTCAGCCCACTACAGTATGGAACCACCTATCTTTTCTCATCCTTTAATAAGGCAGTACCTCAGAGGGGCCAAAAACATTAGGTCTCCAAGGAGAGCACCAGTTCCGGCCTGGGACCGCAATTATGTTTTGGAAAAAAGTCACACTGCCTCCTTTCGAGCCAGCATCAACAGCAGATATAAAATTCTTATCCTGGAAAACAGCTCTGCTCCTAGCAATTACCTCTGCAAGGCGAGTCTTGAAGTTACAAGCACTAATGGCTGTGGAACCTTTCATCATTTTTCATCCAGACAGGGTTTCTCTGAGGACAAACCCTACATTTATGCCTAAGGTGGTGTCCAGTGTGGCCCTCAACCAAACCATTCACTTGCCTTCCTTTTATCCAAATCCACAGAACAAGGGTGAGAAAATTCTGCATTATTTGGACATACACAGGCAGTTACGCTTCTACTTGGACAGAACTAAAGCTTTCAGAAAGACTGAGCAACTTTTAGTGTCATATGCTGCAGGATCACAAGGAAAGGCTATCTCAAAGCAGACTATTTCTAAATTGATAGGCCATTGCATCCGCTTCTGCTATTTTCAACATGGCAAATCAGTGCCTAAGGGCATTAGGCCTCATTCCACCAGAGCAGCAGCCACTTCAGCAGCCTTCCTCAGAGGAGTACCAACCAAAGATATCTTAAGAGGCTGCAACTTGGAGTTCAGTGCACACCTTCACAAAGCACTACCACTTACCTCTTTACTCTAAGTCCAGAGCAGGCTTTGCCACTGCAGTTCTGCAGGGCCTCATAGCCTCTCCTAATCCTATTTAGCTCAGCCAGCCATCCTCAGCTTTGGGATTCAACCCAAGAGTAATGACTGCAACAGTGAAACATGATGAACATAGTACAGTTGTGTACCTACCATAAATGTAGATGTTCGAGTGTATTCACTGTTGCAGTCCAGGTTACCCACCCTCCATCCCCCTTTTCTTTGCTGGGACTTATCTGCACTTCTCTATCCTATACAACCTATTTGGTGTATTTGCTTGTAGATGAAGAAAATGTTATTTTTGTGCATGCATTTTTATTGGCATATTTTTCAGCCTACCAATTTGGGGGCACCTGACATCTGGGTCAAGAAAAACTGAAGAAAATGGCATTGGTTGCATCTTTTATACCCCTGGTGCACTGACGTCAGGGAAGAGGTGATAGCAACCGACGCCAGACCTAGACTTTGGAATTCTGGCCGACTGAGGGTAGCCTGTCAGCAGGATAACCCAAGAGTAATGACTGCAACAGTGAATACACTCGAACATCTACATTTATGGTAGGTACACAACTGTACTTTCTCTGTCCTTTGAATAGAACGCAGCTTAAACTCACAGGGATAGTTCTGGGGAAATGGTGACAGTCTTCACCCCTTAAGAAGTCTTCATTACAGACTCTAGATTTGTGTCACAAAAATGCCAAACTTCATTTTGCATTTTGACCTTTGTAGTTAAGGAGAATGATGATACTTTTGGGAATGTTCCCAGTGTAGATTCTTTTTATGTTAGTTACTTGAAGGCCATGCTGCTTTCTTGCCCTGTAATTTTATTAGCATTATAAAACTCTTACTGCTGTTATTATGTATAGCTTTCTGTTGCTTTAGTACTTCAGTTTTGTGTCTCAGTAAATCAAGCATTGCATTATCCCTGCAATCACAGTTGAGATATCTTATTGTTTATTCACTGTAGCTAAGAATTAATCAGCCACATGTAACAGTTTTAAACACATTCATTCTATGGTTGTAAAATCCCAAGTCATACCTGAAATATTCTAGGTAGAGCATGTTCATAGAAATAAATGTGTGGTTTTGCACTGTGATCTTCCCTTCAACCTGACGTAGGTTTCCACACATCACAGGCTTCACTGATATGGCAGGAGCTGGAAACTGAAGAAGAGGAGGAAGCAAGAAATTCATCAGTCAAGCGATATCTGAGATACTCCTGGAAATCTTCACCACAAGACAGAAACAATGTCCCAGGAGGAAGTCTTTCAGACTACTCCAATGAAGAGTGCATCAGATATGTTGTCTTTGGCACAGCGGCAGCTGTTATTGCACTGTTTCTGAATGTTGTATACCCTTTTGTAGCTCAAAGCAATTTTTTGTAGAGATTGAATATTTCAGGCCTGTTGGCCAGTAAAATAATGCTGCTGTGTGACACTAAAAAAACACTGCTCTGTTTAGCAGTGGCTAACAGTTACAGAGGCACTTTGAAGTTTTTTAAACTTTGTTTCATTCCATTTATTTTTTAAACATTGTTCATGTTGCCTGTTCTGTTTGGAGCAGTACTCAGTAAGAGTTGTAGTTATTTCATGTTACTGGTAGAGCTACTGCCCATTGGTAAATTGTGTGTCTCAGTATAGATCTGATACTGAACTTTTTTTGATGGGTCCTAAGGTTTGATTCATCCTTTCTGCCAGTTATGTATCACTTTTCAGTAGTTTCTGCCTTCAGGGCTGAATATGTGCCACTGACAACACATGTCATTATAAAGTGCATTGGTTCATAAATGCACTCATTTTCTTTGTTGATGCCAGCACTTTTTGCCACTTGTGCAGTTTAGATCTAAATTCTACTCTCATCAGTTCCTGTGATCATAGTGCATCTTTTAAAACGCTTCGTGGGTAGCTGAAATTCATCTGAATCTTATAATAGCCTGCTGTTTTGACTTCAGTATCAGTAAGAAACACCTGATGCCTTCATATGGAGTCTGGAATTTTGTAATTGGAAGCTAGTTTCAGAGATCTAGATGAGGCATATCCATCCTAGAGGTAAGTGTGCATTTTTTGTGGTCTTCTAGTCTTTACAAGGATGTTGTCTGTCTCTTATTACTGAATACTTGAGCTTCTGCAAGATGTTCATTGTGTTTCACTGTTGCAGTCATTACAATTGGGTTATCCTGCTGGCAAGCTACCCGCAGTCGGCCTGAATTCCAAAGTCTAGGACCGGCGTCGGTTGCTGTTGCCTCCTCCCTGACGTCAGTGTGCCAGGGGTATAAAAGATGCAGCTGACGCCATTTTCTTCAGTCTTTCTTGCCGCGCGATGCCCGAAGCAAAAGCAGTTCGCAAGTGCCGGTCGGCCGACTCCTGAGATTTTCATGTTCGAATTTCAGATTCAAAGTCTTCATTAAAAGCTAAGTACCCCGTTGGGGAAACTTTTTTCTTGCTCCAGACCGATGTCAGAAAAAGTTAATAATTGTATTTCTTGTGGGAAGCAATTACCTCATAAGGACTTCCATTCTTACTGTATTCCGTGCCTAGGCCCTGATCACGACGTTGCTAATTGTCGGTTTTGTACTAAATTTAACCAACACACTATTAAGCGTCGGTACGATTTTGCATTTCACTGTTTTGACAGAAGAATTAATTACACAATGTCGTCGGACAGCCATCCGACTACTGAAATTCAAAAGAAACGCAAAGAAAAGGACAGGCATCTGAGGTCCAAAACTGATGACGAGGCTTCTTCTAAGCCAGTCGCCGGTTATCAGTGAGGCGCTTTCGCAGCCCCTGACGCCTGCTACTTTAGAGCCGCAGGCTGCTTCCGACTCCCATGTGGAGCTGACTAGGCCACTGGAAACTCAAGGTATTGGAACCTCGGAAACTATTCCCTCAAATGGGTTTGGAGCCGCTGAGCAGGCATCGGCTTCTGAGGGTGTTTTCAGGCCTACACATTTATATGTTAAAACGACTTCAGCTTCAAAGGCAAAGAGTAAAGCACCTCTAAAGACAAAGAAACAAGTACAACAGCCCCATGGACAGGCCTCCATGCCTAAAAAACAGATGCTCAAAATGGCCGAAGACCTAATTACTTTGATCAGGGGTTCCCATCCCCCTCCAGATAAGAGGCCTAGGCAAGAGACAGAATATGAATCTTCAGATCAGGTTTCCATTTCTTCTGATTCCTCTTCTGATCTGGAATACTCTCTTCCTCCGTATGAGGATTCTGATGCTGAAGAATCTATCCCTTCAGTCTCTCCTCCTGAGGATTATTCTTTTGGGGAAACTCTGCATACCATGAGGGAGTATTTCCACTGGGAGAGCCAAGATTATTCAGAATCTAAGAAACGGCTCAGAGGCTTCCTTTAACTACATCAGCACAGGCCCCTTGCTATTCCACCTGTGTTAGACATTGTAGATGATGTATTTTCAGAGTCCAGTCTGACTCCTGACTCTTTACCTCCAGCTCCTGTTAAGCCAGACAAGATACTACAGGGTTCCTGAGTCACTTAAATTTCTTTTTAAGAACCCTGCTGCTGACCCAGAAACTATCTCTCAGGGTCCCAAAGGGGTCAAGGCTTCCACTGCAAAAAACCCTACCCCCTCTGACAGGGATTCTAGGGCACTGGACAGATGGGGAAAAAAGATTTACACCTCTGCTACCTTGGCTATAAGGGCTTTAAATTGTCAGTTTCATATGCTTAAATATCAGCAATATATTATGTCACTGCTTAAACAGAAAATGTTGATAAATTCTGAATGTGCAGAAAACAAAGAAATGCAGGATTTATTGCATGCTGCTGAACAAGTGGGAAAGCATACTTTGCAATGTGGTTTGATTCTCTGGAGGCCTCCTGCAGGTCCGCTGTTATGGGTTCTGTCATTAGGAGGCATGCTTGGTTAAAGGAACAGAATCTGCCTGATCATGTTAAAGCAAAATTATTAGATGCTGCATTACAGCATGATACCTTGTTTGGTGTTAAAACAGAAGAGGTGTTGAAGAAAATGGAGGACAAAGCTAAATCTATGCAAACAGTCAAGAATTTCTTACAGGTACAGCTTCCAAGATTTAGCAGGCACTGGCCTACAAAGAATTGGTCCTTTCCAGTGTCAGACAGGCCACAAAGAGGCAGCTACAGATGCCCTAGAGGCAAATCCCAGCCCCAAGACTCATACAGGTCTAAACAATGGGGTACTTCTACCTCCAAAAGCGGAGAGGAAAAATCACAGCCATACAGGAAACAGTCCCAAAGACTTCCCCCTGCCTGCGCCAAGCACTTATCTTCTGGCAACACAAATAGGGGGAAAACTAGCACTTTTTTCTCAACATTGGCACGTAATAACCCAGGACAAATGGGTCTTGGATATAGTGTCACAAGGTTACAGGTTTCACTTTCACACCCTGCCAAGGGCAAACGGTTTGCCAGACCTGCCAAAAATCAATGGGCAGAGGCACAAAAGCAAGTGTCATCCCTCATGGACATGAGGGCCATTCAGCAAGTACCACAGCAAGAGCAGGGACAAGGATTTTACTCAAGACCGTTCTTGGTGCCCAGAAAGGACAAAGCCTGGAGACCAGTACTGGACCTATCTATTCTAAACACATATCTGGATATTCCGAGATTCAAAATGTTGACTCTGCAGCAGCTTCTGACCATGATGGGCAAGAAGGCTTGGCTTGTGACTTTAGACCTAAAAGAGGCATGCCTACATGTCCCAATCAGACAATCATACAGAAGAGACCTCAGATTCATAGCTGGCTCAATGCACTACCAATTCTCTGCACTGCCCTTTGGCTTATCTACTGCGCCCAGGGTCTTCACAAAATGCCTGGCTCCAGTAATTGCGTTTTGCAGACAAAGAGGAATACAGATATATCCTTACTTGGACGACTGCCTCATTCAAGCAGAGAACAAGGACATTCTAGTACAGCATCTGTCGTTTGTAAAAAGATTACTAACATGCCTAGGGTACACAGTAAACGAAAATAAATCAAAACTAGTACCCTCTCAAGAGATAATATTCCTGGGTGCAAGCTTAAATACAACTGCACAGATGGTTTATCTCATGCCAGACAAACAAAGGCAACTGACAACTTATTTCAAAATGTTGGCAACAAAGACCCAGTTATCTGCAAGAAAAATTCTGCAGGCTTTGGGCTTCATGGCATCCTGCTTTCTGCTAATTCCATATGCAAGACTGCATATGAGGAAACTTCAATGGTATCTAAAAAGTGTTTGGACTCAACATTGCCACAGTCTGGAAACAATAATTACCCTCATTCCCTGCCTACAACAGGAGTTTCGATGGTGGGCAAAGGCCTGTCACCACAACAAGAGGCAGCCATTCAGTTTACCCACTGCCAGGCAGATATTAACAACAGATGCATCAGATTATGCCTGGGGGGCCCACATGGCAGGAAGATGTATTCAGGGCACATGGTCCGCAAGCCAAATGCATCTACATATCAACCAAAAAGAGATGCTAGCTGTTCAGAATGCCCTGACAGCCTTCAAGGATCTACGTCTTCCGGGACAGCTACTGATAAAGACGGACAATACTACAGTCGTGGTACATAAACAAGCAGGGAGGCACTCATTCCTACCCCTTATGCAGACTAGCCACGACTTTGTAGGACACAGCATTGACTTACCAAGTACATCTGCAGGCACACTTCCTGCCAGGAAAGATAAATACTCTGGCAGACGAACTAAGCAGAAACCTCATGGATCCCCATGAGTGGAAATTGGATCCGCAAGTCTTCAGCATGATAACAAGGAACTGGGGATACCCGGACATAGATCTATTTGCCTCCCCTCACAACTGCCAACTACAGAGATTCTGCACAAGGACTTATTACAAGCAAGCATGGAAAGTGGATGATCTATCTTTCAGCTGGAAAAACTTAACAGTATATGCCTTTCCTCCACTAACTCTCCTCCCCAAGGTACTCCTAAAAGTCAGACAAGAGAAGCCAAAAATGATACTGATTGCCCCAGACTGGACCCGCCAGCACTGGTACCCAATCCTAAGGAACTTGTCTAAATACCCAGCCTGGGCATTACCTCAAATTCCTCACTTACTGTCCCAACACAACAATCACATCCTGCACAGCTAACTCAAGACCTTAAATCTGGCAGCATGGTGGATAATGTAGTCATTCAAAACACACCTCTCTCTAAAGCGGTGATGGATGTTATTTTGGAGGCCGGGAGGCCTAGTACCAGAAAATCTTATGCTGTAAAATGGAAGAGATTCTGTGCTTGGAACCAGGCACAAGAGATTGACACGACTGTACCAAATATCCCTCAGATTTTGCAATATTTAACTTGAGATGCTGGACAAAGGCCTATCCTTTTCATCAATTAAGATTCATGCCTCTGCCATTTCAGCTCATTACAATACAGAGCCACCTATTTTTTCTCATCTTTTATTAAGGCAGTACCTCAGAGGAGCCAAAAACTTTAGACCTCCAAGGAGATCACCAATACCTGCATGGGACCTCACTTATGCTTGGAAAATCTCACCCTGCCTCCTTTTGAGTCAGCCACTACAGCTGATATAAAATTTGTATAATGGAAAACAGCTCTGCTCCTAGCAATAACCTCTGCAAGACGAGTCTCAGAGCTACAGGCACTCATGGCTGTGGAACCTTTTATCATTTTCCATCCAGATAGGGTTTCTCTGAGGACGAACCCGACATTTATGCCTAAGGTAGTGTCCAGTGTGGCCCTTAACCAAACTATTCATTTTCCTACCTTTTACCCAAACCCACAGAATAAGGGTGAGAGACTTCTGCATTCTTTGGACATACACAGACAGCTGCGCTTCTACTTGGACAGAACCAAAGCTTTCAGAAAGACTGAGCAATTACTAGTGGCATATTTTGCAGGATCACAAGGAAAGGCTATCTCAAAACAGACTATTTCAAAGTGGATAGGCCACTGCATTCGTTTCTGCTATTCACAACATGGCAAATCAGTGCCTAAGGGCATTAGGCCACATTCAACCAGAGCAGCAGCCACTTCAGCAGCCTTCTTCAGTGGAGTACCAACCAAAGACATTTTAGAGGCTGCAACCTGGAGTTCAGTGCACACTTTTACAAAGCACTATCACTTACCACTCTAGTCTAAATCCAGGGCAGGCTTTGCCACTGCTGTTCTGCAGGGACTCATAGCCACTCCTAATCTTATTTAGCTCCAGCCTCCCAACCTTAGCTTTGGGATTCAACCCAGTTGTAATGACTGCAACAGTGAAACACGATGAACATAGTACAGTTGTGTACTTACCATAAATGTAGATGTTCGAGTGTATTCACTGTTGCAGTCCAGGTAACCCTCCCACCCATCCCCCTTATCTTTGCTGGAACTTATCTGTACTTCTCTATTCTATACAACATATGTGGTGTATTTGCTTGTAGATGAAGGAAAAATTTACCTTGGTGCATGCATGCTTTATTGACATATTTTTAGCCTACCCTTTTGGGGGGGCACCTGACATCTGGGGCAAGAAAAACTGAAGAAAATGGCGGCTGCATCTTTTATACCCCTGGCACACTGACATCAGGGAGGAGGCGACAACAACTGACGCCGGACCTAGACTTTGGAATTCTGGCTGACTGCTGGTAGCCTGCCAGCAGGATAACCCAATTGTAATGACTGCAACAGTGAGTGAATACACTCGAACATCTACATTTATGGTAAGTACACAACTGTACTTTCCCTGTGGCGGCAGCTGAGAGAAAGGGCTTGCCCCAGCTACCACACTGAGGGTGCTTTTTGAGGTTCTTTTGCCTTTCACCCCCTAATTGATCTGCTCAGGTCTGTGGCTCTCCAGCTTGATCCATGGAGGGCTGCTCAGTGATTTCTACAGTCAGTTGAGTGCTAATAAATTGAACAGACAATTTCAGCAAAATTCACAAACATTCCCATACATTATATGGCCTCAGAGGATGTTGTGTTAAGTAAGAGGGCATGGAGGTGAACCTATGCATAGTGTTTGGGTGGTGCTTGCCCTGCACTTCACCCAGGCTTACTAGCATTTCCTGACTTTATGCAACAGAAGCAAGAAACCCTGATTGCTTCCCAGACAGCCAGGGTTCGATTAGCGGCTTCAGCACTGGAGAAGGCATACAGGAGGAACGAAGAGTAAAATGACATGACCCACTGTCTTATCCCAGGGGTGGGCATTGGGGGGTTGTGTACACTTGAGAGCACATTGAATAGATGAGATTTCCTCGGAGATTGAGAAAGACATTTCCTGTGCTTTGTGGAGAGAGGTAAGGCTGTTTGAAGGAAATGCCCCTTGCAGAACTGAGGGCTATATCCTTTATGGTGAGCCCAGTGCATGTCCCTTTCCCAACACTTACACTGAGTGCATGTTGGTTATTAGGGCCACATAAAAGAAAAGTTTCAAACCACCCTTTAAGCTCTCTGAATGATCTCTCCCGGTAGACCTTTGCTTCAGTGATGCAGAACAAGTGGGCCAATTGGCTTGAAGGAATCTGATTGACAGGCAGCGAGAAAAAGTCATTAAAAATATTTAAAAAAAAATCACTGATAAAATCCATTGATCAATCAGAAAAGTATACACTACTGCCTTCTTGTCCTTTAGGACCATTAAATACCAGACTCATATGACCAAATATGTTTTGGCTCTCCTTTCTCAGGTGGTTTCTGACCTTCCTGACTCTGAGGGGAAGGCCTTGGCCCTTTCCCTGCTAGCCTCCACTTTGCAAGTTGCTCATCATTCAGTCAAATGCAGCTATGATAGATGTTCCAGGGCTGCTGCCTTTTGTTTAGTTATGAGGCATTTTTGTTGGCTTCAGCTTTAGTAGCTTTGCCTGATGACATCAAGACCAAACGTTTGGATGCTCCTTTGGATAACTAAAGTCTTCTTGGCTTTGCTGTTGCTGACTTATTCAAGTCCCTCCAAGATAAAGGCAAAGTGTTGCAGAAACTGAAACATATTTTTGTTTCTCCCATTCATAAGTTTCAAAGGAACTACCCTTCCAAGTCTGCCTTTGTTCTTAGGCAATCTCTCCCTCCTCCTAAGGGTAAGGGTACTAGGCATGTTCCTCCTGCTAAGTCTACTCAGACTCCTGCCTCCCAGAAACCTTCCTTTCAGGACGAGCCTGGTTTTATTCGATGGTTTGCCCCCCCCCCCCCCCCACACACACACACACACTTGGCCTGGTTTCTTTGTCTCTCCACCTTTCCATGCCCCTTCCAAATCGGCTAAGAATCACCTCAAATTATTGGGTCATGTCCATTATCTGTCAGGGATATTTCATGGTTTGGAAGTCCCCCCCCCCCCCTTTCAGGCATTCCTTATCCTCCTTGGGAACAGCTTTCTCATTTCCTAGAGCTTCTTTAATCTTTTTTTTTTTTTAGATTAGGGCACCATTCAAGCTGTGCCTCCCACTCAGGAAGGAAAGGGATTTTATTCCAGAATGTTTTAGTCCCACGAAAAGGGGGTACATGGAGACCAATTCTAGATTTTTCCCTGCTCATCACCTTTCTTTCAGATGCGATCCCTTCAGACATGGTTTCCTCTACTACTTCCTTAGGCCTTTTTGGTGTGTCTGGATCTCAAGGATGTGTACCTTCACATCCACAATCATCTTCAGGAAATGTTTGTGTTTCTTCATTGCATTTTCAATTCTCTGATTTGCCCTTTGGCCTCTCTACTGCCCAAGGGTATTTACCAAATGGCCTCGCTCCTGTAATTTCTTTTTGTAGCCTTCGAAGTATTCAGGTTTTCCCTATCTAGACAATCTGCTTTTTCAAGCTTCTTCTCCCAGCAGTCTGCTTCAGGATCGCAAGTTTACTATTTGCCTTTCACATAGACAGGATTCACCTTAAACCTCCAGAAATCTGATATGATGCATTTCCATGATCATGTTTTCCTCAGATGCAGGCTTCTCTTCCTGCCCTCAAGTCTCTCTCTGATGGCCTTTTTTCAATCCTTTATTCCTCCTCTGGCATCTGTCACAGCCAGGGATTTTTCAGGGTCCTAGGGTTCATGTTTCCACCATTCTCATGCTCTCTCTTGCCAGGGTACATATGAGGAAACTTCAGTTGTACCTTAGATCGGTGTGGCTTCCATATTGTCACCCCCTGGTGTTCCTGGCTCCTTTTCTCAAGCTCGATTTAAAGTGGTGGATTCATCAGCTCTGTCACAATCTGGAACTGCCATTTCAAGCTTCATTTCCTACTCAGGAGCTTTTTATGGATGCCTTAGTCAAGGGATGGGATGCCTCTTTTGGCCCCCTAAATGTCCAGGGTCTCTGAACTTCTCATTAGAGGTCAGGCCATATCATCTTAAAGAGATAAGGGCTCTACTTTTGGCTTTGCAAGCTTTTCATTCCCTCTTTCATTGCGGGCCCCTCAAAGTTTTTGCATACAGTACTACAGTGATGTTGAATGTCAACAATCAGTGAGGCACAAGGTTCTGTCTTCTTTGCAGTGTAGTTCTTCAGGTCTGGGATATAGCTATCCAGTATCAATTGAATCTTCAGGTGGTTTACATTCCCTCAGAGTACAGTCTAGTGGCAGAGTCCTTGAGCAGGTCTAGAACACAAGCTCACAAATGGACAGTCCAGGAACACGTCTCTGTGAAGCATCCATTGGTGGGGTATTCCTCAGGTAGATCTTTTCACCTCCTCTCTGAACAGACATCTCCCTCTATTCTGTTCAAGTCCCAAGTCCTCTGGCTAAAGTGGATACCCTGTCTTTCCCTTGAAGGGGATGTTTCTGTACACTTTCCTATTTCTTCCTCTGTTGTCTTGTTTTCTGCACAAAATTATTTGGGACTCCTCATAATCTTGTTGGTGACCCCCTTTTGGCCCAGAAAGTATTGGTTCCCCCTTCTGTGTCACTTGGCCGGGGGGAGTTTACCACAAGTTACCCTACTGTGTGGACCTTCTCACATAAGACAAAGGATCTCTTATCCATCCTCAACTGTCCAATTTTCAACTGACAATGTGGGTGATATGGTTTTGATCCTTTTTAGGCACCTCTTTTGCGAGGACATGCTCTGGGTTCTACAGGAGGCCAGGAAACTCACTACCAGAAAATCCTGTATGTCCAAATGGAAAAGGTTTTCTCTCTGGTGGTGCTCTCACCATCAGGGTCCCCTATCTTTGAGGTTTCCTCTGGTCCTTTCTTATTTGTGTGATCTGTTCCATGCTGAGTTGGCATATTCTTAAGTTAAAGCTCACCTGTCAGCAGTTTCTGATGGTCTCCCCTTGAATCTTCCTCTGGGCTCTAGGTTTGAGGTCAAGCAGTTCTTTAAAGGCTTTCATCATATCAGGCCTCCCAGAAAGCCTGTCCTGCCTTCTTTGAGACCTCAGTTTTGTACTTCAGAAATTGACCCAGTCTCTCTCTGAGCATGCTTCTTAAGCTTCCTTGCAAAATTGTACTTGGAAAACTGTTCTGCTTTTGGCTCTTACTACTTCAGTCAAGAGTGTGTCTGAACTTCAAGCTCTCATGGCTATTCCCTCTTTTTTAGTTTTTCATAGAGACAGCATGTCTCTAACTAATCCTTCTTTTATACCCAAGGTGGTTAATGAGTTATCCATTAATCAGTCTATTTATCTTCCTTAATTTTTTCCTTCTACGCATTCTGCCAGTGAAAATGTCCTTCACAACTTGGATTTGCATAGACAGCTTGGATATTATTTAGATAAACTAAACTTTTTCACAAATCTGAGCAGTTTTGTATTTCTTTTTATCTCAGGACTTTGGGTTAGGCTGTTCTATGCAAACCATTTACTCCTGGATTTCTAAGACCGTTTGCTTTTGTTCTTTTCATGGCAAATGTCTTTCCTTGTCTGTAAAGACGCATTCTGTTAGGCACTCTTTTTCAAGGGTCTGGATACCAATTCTATCATTGAGGCTGCTACTTCGTTCTGTGTTCATACTTTTACTAAACATTATAAATTGGATGTTGTTTCCAAGGCCAGAACATACTTTACTAGGGTTATCCTGCATGGGTTCATAGATGATTCTTCTCTGCCTTCCTCCTCCAAGGATTTCTCTTGAGCTGTTGTACTCTCCCTTAGGTGAAGAATATTGCAACAGTGATATGGCAAGGCATGGTACAGCTGTGTAAAATTTTACCATAACAGTTGATGCCCTTCTCAATTTTGCAGTATTTGTCCCTTTGCTTCCCCCCCCTCAGTCCTGACTCTTGCCCTGTGTTGTGGTTGTCCTCTTGGCCAAGGGGGCCTTCTTTCATTCTTTTTCTTTCTAGATGCATGTGTTCCTCTTAGTCCCTGAGGGTATTCTGTTTCTACTGGGGCTTTTTCAGTTCTGAGTATCTACATCTGTACATCAACCTTATGCCTTATGTTGTGTGCTGAGAGCATATGTATGACATATAACATCTAGAAGAGCTGAAGGCTTTGGTATACTGGCTGAATGTTGGACTATCCTTGGCAGGAGATCCCTTAGGTGAAGAATACTGCAGCGGTGAAAAGGACATCTACTGTTAAGGTAAAATTCTACAAAACTGTACTTTCCTTTTGGAAGTTGGAATGTTTTGAATTCCTTGCCTCTGAGACTGCTAAAAACAGTGAGCACCTCCTCTCCTTGTACCTTTCATCAGTTGTCTCTTTATTTGTGGATTCCATATGGCTTATGAGGTCTAACATCCTTTGATATCACCTTCCCCTTTCTTTCCCCTAGGTGACTGCCTAGGGAAGAAGCTATGACCTCCCATTCATCTGTCTTGGAGTCAGCCTTTCAGGATGCTGTTTTGCAATTTGAGAGACAACCTCACTCTAATCCTGCCCCAGCAGAGAGTGCCAGTGCCTAGAGCATGCCTCTTTCTAGTTGAATTGAAGTATTTTCTAAGCATCCTAGAAATGAATCCTTTATGGTCCCTGCAGATTGAAAATGATCCTAGGAAACTTGTTTTTTTTTCTTCTTTGTCACTTTGCAAGGAGTATAGAGCTTTATGCAGGTGTGGAATGAAAGGTTTACTGTTGGTATTTTGGTGCATAGGTCCTTCAGCCTTGCATGACATAACTAGTGATCTGAAGTAGTTAACTTCATTTTATCTGCAACCTGTGGGTATACGGATCCGTATCAGATCCGAGCTGACAACTTTTTTCTAGCATCTGCTCCAAGCTCCGAGCTCCTCCCCTTACCCATAATGCCCTACCATCTCCTATCTTCACTCAGATCTCGTTTGCCGTGCCAGTAGTGTGTATCGTGGTCTCCTTTGCTCTGAGCTATATAGGGATAGTAAGTTGAAATTTTGTCTTTCATAGTGTGTTTGTGTTAGATTACCCTTCCTTCCCTTCTGTAGTAGCGCGTTGGTCATTAGTGTTTAAAAAAAAAAAAAAAAAAGTTTTGTTGGTAGTAGAGTAGTTTTCAGGCCTACCTTTCCCCTACTTGTGTGTGTGTGTGTGGTTTCTCTTTTGTGGGAAGGTAGTATCCTTACCTTTGAACACAGGACTATGGCTGATCAGCCAAAGCCTGTATTCAAAAAATGTACAGTGTGTGGCCATAAGCTTTCCCCTGCAGATGGTCACACTCTGTGTGTGATATGTCTAGGAGAGTAGCACATTTATCTACCCAGTGTGCTATTTGTTCCGGATTCAACCCCAAGGCCCGTAAGGATCGCAAGGCCAAGTTAGTCACCAAAGGCCTTCTCCCAGTTGCCATGCTGGATTCTGCCTCGGTCTCTGGTACCCCCCCCCCCAGACAGGGACTCAACCTCCCTCTTCGTCTGGCGATGGGTCCTCTAAGGACAGATCTTCGGTCAGTGAAGCTGACAAAGATAAAGAGAAGGAGAAGGAAAAATGCAGAGAAGAAAGGGAGAAAAAGAAAGACAGGCATCACAAGAGATCCCCAGACAGGGAGCTCTTTCTCAGCCCTCCATCCAAGTCCAGGAGGCCTGTTTCTCCTCGGCTCTGGTCACCACATTTCTCACCGGAGCCTTTGGAGCTTTCGGACCCGAGGCCCTCCACCCCTCTGCGCAGACCAGCCAGATCCGAGTCGGTGGCCTCTTCGAGGTCGACTCAGAGCCTATCTGAAATGGATATGGACAGGATGATGCGGAGATTTCTTCAGACCCAAATTCAGATGGGAGTCTTGCCAGGTCCCTCTCCCTCTGGGGGGGGGGGCGACCTCCGTGCTTTTCCGTCCCATCTTTCCTTCCCTGATCCGTGCTTCGGGACTTTTGGATCCGAGGTTTTTCGGAGCTGGTAGCTTGGCGCCGATAGTTCCTCCAACCTCGACTCCGGCTGTTACCTTGAGTTCCTCTGATCTGACCTGCTCGCATCCGAGTGACTCTCGGAGCCGCGGACAGGGAGTCGGACCCGGGGGAATGGATTCTTTGGCAGCGACCCTTTCAGATCCAATCCGTTCCCTCAGACCTCAGACTACCCTGTCATCGGCCCCGGTCCCCGCTTCGGATCTGGGGAGGACTTCTCCTTTGGCCTTCGAAGTGGTGGAGAGGGTTGTCTCCCAGGGATTGAGACCCCAGCCCATTCCCTCGGATACCACCCAGGGCCCCCCTGGATTTGGAGATGACTCCTTTCATCCTGTCTCAGGGACAGCCCATGCCAGAGGATCCCCAGGTCATTTTCCCCAAGGAAACCCCTGCAGCTTGCGGATCCCCTTCTGAAAGTCCCACTGAAGAGGGCCACCGCAAGCGCAAGTGCAAAAGGAGGCATCTGGACACCCCCGAGTCCCTCACCACTGACACTGACTTAGATAAAGGAGAAGGTTCCCCCAGGTCACCTCCCGAAGACGTCTCCTTCGGAGAAATTATGGAAATCCTCCACCAGAGGGGAGGTTGGTCAGCCCCAAAACCTTCTGAGGAGGAGTCCAGTGTTCCTGGAGGCCTTTGGCATGGGCCCAACTACTTCCTGGGTGTCCCCACCAGCAGACCCCTTGGTGGACCTCATCACCACGAGGGCATGGAAGGAGCCCGACACCATAGAGCCCATTCCCAAATGTCCTGACAAGGTCTTATCTCCAACTTCGGATAAACAACCCTGGTCGAAAGGAGCCCTGGTTGATGCTATGTTGGTCTCAGTGGCCACAAGGAAGGAACTAGCACAGGAGAGTTCCTTAGTCCACCCTCCAGACAAGGAGTACAGGTTGGTGGATAGGTTTGGGAAGCACGTATACTCTTCAGCGACTTTTTCTATCCGTACACTGAACTATTTGGCACATGTGATTCGACTACAGTGAGACCTTGCTTCGGAATTCGCTGAGTTGCCCCCAGAGTCTTTATCGCCGCAGGACAAACAGCTGTTTTCGGCAAAAATGTCCACTCTGAAATCGGTCTTGAATACATCTATGCGGCTACTTTCTCATGCCACGGAAGGAGCAGCTAGAGCGGCTGGGACAGGCATAGCCATGAGGCGTCATGCCTGGCTCAGATTGTGTCAGTTTGCGGACCCTTTCAAGGCATTGTTTATCAACGCTCCCTATGACGGCTCTTCCCTCTTTGGGAAGACAGTACGTGACACACTGGTCCAGAGCGAAAAGGACGGGAAGACTGTCTGCCGTCGGAGTCCACTTCTTTAACCCTCAGCGGTCCTTCTCTAGGAATCAAAGAGGGCAGAAGAAGATGTGGTTCCAAAAATCTCAGTTTTCCCGGGATTCTCAGGACAGCTATTCCCCCAGAGGCAGAGGGGAACAAGATCGACACCGACCCAGAGGTAGAGGGGGTCCCAGGAACTTCGGGTCTAGGGAACCCTTTTCTGATAGACCCGGTCAGCAGCCCTGAGGGGTTGCCTGACTGTCCTACTCTGGAGGCAGTCTGGGGATGATTGTCCTTACACCCAGCGGCATGGGAGTCCATTACGACAGATCGCTGGGTTTTTCAGATAATATCCAGAGGTTACTCTATTCCTTTCATTGCCCCTCCAAACATTACAAGACACCTCGCGGATGTTCCACCCGCTCACAGGGAGGCTGCAGCTCTAGAGGTTTCAAAGCTGCTTATCAAACGAGCCATTGAAAAGGTTCCCCCCAATCAGTCCGTATTAGGCATCTACTCAAGGTTCTTTTTGGTGCCAAAAAAGACGGGGGACCTCAGGCCCATTCTAGACCTGTCCACATTAAACCTGTCGGTAGCAAAACAGAAATTCCGGATGGTCACTCTACAGTCCATTCTAACTTATCTCCGAGAGTGCGACTGGATGTGCTCATTAGACCTTCAGGATGCTTACTACCACATCAAAATACACAGAAGCTCCAGAAGGTTTCTGTGCTTCCGGCTGGGAGCCAGTCACTTTCAGTTCAGGGCCCTACCCTTTGGTCTCACCACAGCCCCCAGGGTGTTCACCAAAGTAATGGCAGTTGTAGCGGCCCACCTGAGGCTTCAGGGTATTCAGGTGTTTCCTTACCTGGACGACTGGCTCTTCACTGCGCACGGCAAGCATCACTTGTGTCTGGCCCGAGATTATTTCATTCAATTAGCAGACTCACTGGGAATTACAGTCAATGTTCACAAATCCCAATTGCAACCAGTACAAATTCTAGACTTCATTGGGGCATGGTTAGACACTTTGCAGATGAAGGTATTTCTAACTCCAGACAGGATTCTACTTCTCAGGAGCCACATAGCTCAGATAGCAAACTCTCAGTCTTCAAAGGCGAGTGAGGTTCTCCGGGCTCTAGGCTCCATGGCTGCCACCATATCTATTCTCCCGTATGCACATCTTCACATGCGGGTTCTTCAATGGACTCTGGCAGTCCAGTGGTCCTGGCTAAACCTACCCATAGAATTTCCAATCAAGATCAGCCACGTCTGCAGGACATCTCTTCTTTGGCGGTTGACATCACCAGAAATATCAACAGGACGCCCATTTGCATCAACCCCAGTCCAAACCGCAGTGACCACGGACGCCACCCAACACGAGTGGGGGGGGGGGCACTGTTTAGGAAGGACAGTCCAAGGCACGTGGTCCCAAACAGAGACCAATTTGCACATAAATGTTCTAGAGATGAGGGCAGTTATTTTAGCATTGGAAGCCTTTCACACAGTCCTCCCTCTCGGATTGATTGCAATTCAGTCAGACAACATGTCGGTTGTCTGGTATATCAACAAGCAGGGGGGAACCAGATCCTACCCTCTATGTCGCGAGGCCATGAGAGTGTGGGAATGGGCGATTTCCACCGGTCGGTGTCTGATAGCAATGCACATCACGGGATGCTCCAACATTTTAGCGGACGGATTGAGCCGGGCCATTCTGATGCCTTATGAGTGGTCTCTGAAACAGTCAGTAGTGGAAGAGATTTTCCTGGCACGGGGTCAGCCTTGCTGCGATCTCTTCGCATCTCCTTCCAGCGCGAAGTGCAGCGAGTTCTTCGCTTTGATTTCCTCTCCAGGGGAAGTCCCCAGAGATGCTCTAGTCCATGATTGGCCCACCGGGCTTCTGTATGCTTATCCTCCATTGTCACTCATTCCGAAGTTTCTTCAGAAAGCTTGCTGACTACAGCACAAAGTGATCCTCATTGTCCCATTCTGGCCTCGTCAAGTTTGGTTCCCATTCCTTTTTTCTCATCTATTAGCTCCCCCATGGGTTCTGGATCCCTGCCTGGATCTAATTTCCCATCCGTCAGGGACACGTCCACCCGATCTGGGCAGTCTCAAGCTTACAGCTTGGTTGCTTCAGTTCAGTTAATCGCCAGGACTCCTGGTCTTTCATCCCAGGTCAAATCGATTCTAGTGGCCTCTCTTAAAGATTCCACTAGAAAACTATATTGCAGTAAATGGAAGCGCTTTTCCATTTGGGCTTCACAGAGAGAAATAGATCCCTTTACAGCTCCTGTTCCAGCGGTGTTGGACTTCCTGTCTAGTATTTTTCAGCAAGGACCTAGTTCCTCCACAGTGAAAGTACAATTGGCAGCCATTTCCAGTTTTCATGTTGGTGAAGACAACATGGCCTTAGCCTCCTCTAGGCTGTGCAAGGCTTTCCTCAAAGGTACTTTTCTGCTACGGCCCCCTATCAAGGATTCTGTTCCTCCCTGGGACCTTACTTTTGTTTTACAGGCATTGGTTGCTCCTCCTTTTGAACCTGCAGCATCGGTGGACTTAAAATTTTTGTCCTGGAAGACAGCCTTCCTAGTAGCCATCACTTCGGCTAGAAGAGTTTCTGAGCTTCATGCTTTGTCTGCCGTGCCTCCCTATTTGGTCTTCCATAAGGATAGGGTTTCCCTCTGTACTAACCCTTCCTTCTTACCTAAAGTGGCATCTGAAGCAAACATAAACCAGTCCATTAATCTGCCGTTGTCTTTCCCAATTTTCAAAATAAAGGTGAATACAAACTTCATTTGTTGGATGTTCATAGACAACTTCACTTTTATCTTCATAGAACGAAGTCTTTCCGTAAGACTAACCAATTGTTTGTTTCCTTTTCCAAAGCATTTATGGGAAAAAAGTTTCTTTAGCCAGATGGATCACTCTTTGCATTTCACATGCTTACAAAGCAAAAGGGTTATTACCTCCTGGTATAGTTAAGGCTCACTGTACCAGGTCCATGGCGACTTCTGCTGCTTTTTGGTCCAGAGTACCCTTGGACGATATTTGCGCAGCAGCGACATGGGCCAATTCACATAGCTTCATTTCCCATTACAAACTGGATCTGATTTCGAGGAGTAGAGCATCCTTTGGCTCTGTGGTGCTCAGGAATATCCTTCCATAAGGGCCTCCCAGGATCAAAGTAGCTGGGAACTCTGTCCCACAGGTTGCAGATAAAATGAAGTTAACTACTTCAGATAAAGAAGTTATGTATTCACCATAACATTCCATCTGAGTAGTTATACTTCATTTTTCTGCAACATTCCCTCCCTCCATCCCCCGGACCTTATCCTGTTTTCAGGTTGGTTATTGGGTTGAGTTGCATATATAGTGTTAGTTGCAGCAAACTCAATCTGAGGGAAGATAGGAGATGGTAGGGCATTGTGGGTAAGGGGAGGAGCTCGGAGCTTGGAGCACATGCTAGAAAAAAGTTGCCGGCTCGGATCCAATACGGATCCGTATACCCACAGGTTGCAGAAAAATGAAGTATAACTACTCAGATGGAACGTTATGGTGTGTACATAACTTCTTTTTAAGCTTTCCCTGTATAGGGCTTTGTTCAGACCACACAGCGAGTTCTGCATGTAGTGTTGGTGGACATGTAAAGAAAGGAACATCATGTTGCTGGAAGGAGTGCGGAAAGAGCTATGAGAAAGATTTATTGGTTGCAATGTAAGGGGTATGACCAGAGTCTAGAGGAGTAAAACTCTTCTTACTTTGAAACGAGAAAATATTGGGGGGAGGGGCATGATGTTGGTGCACATCATGATATCAGAGAGATGTGAAAGAGTCATTCAGAACCTTAAGGTGAGAGGAAGAATATGGGCACAGCCAGCTTCTCCTTGGATGCCTGAGATTATTTTTTCACAGAGAAGTGTGTAGACCCATGAAATGGATTACCAGAATGGGTGGTGGAGATGGAATACACAGAGGAATTATTGAATTCATGGGAAGGTGGGAAGAGTATAAGGCAGAAGATAGGGATAAAAGGAGGTAGAATTTTGAAAAGCCCTTAAAAGGGATAGACTAGATAAGCTTTATTTCCTTTTGCCATCCAAATGTTTAATGCACTATAAAAGGTGGACTGGATAGGCTTATTGTATTCTTTTTCTATTAAACAAATATATTGTGATACAACTGCACCTGAGCAAGTCCAAGGACTTCCTAGTGTCTCAGCTGAAGAAGGGCGTCTTTCAGGCCTTCTTTATGGCATTTAGGTGGGTTTCTATTTTGCAGTTGTATTTTGGATTCTGTAGATGTTCTTCATATTGATCTCTGCTGCAATAGCCTGAGCTATATAGGTTATATCCTGCCAAGGATAAAACAGCTGGCCAGCTACCAAATCTTCAGGGTACCTTCCACATGCTCAGCCTGTCAAGCAGTTTGAGCTGAGCTGATTAATAGACAAGTTGGGCACAAAGCCCTTCAGAACGTTACTGCTGCTTGAAGAATGCACTCCTGCAAGGCATTTGAGGATTGACTGTTGACTTCTGCTTTCTCTTGCTAGGCAGCTAAGTTCCCTTTGGGGAAGAAGCTTCCATTTTCTTAAATTTATTGTTGTAATGGACTCTCTTTAGACTGTAACTTTCTTTTAAATGGAGAATGTTTTTCTGATTAAAAGTAGTGTAAACTAGCCAAAGACATTTTCTGTAGAGAAATTGTTTTTCTGTTGTGGGACTGCCATAGTGTTTTGAAGTGCTTTTTACTGTGTTTTTTCTGCAAAACAGTAACTTTTGAAGACTGGTAATTTTACCAACATTTCCTGCTTGTCTTCCTTAGGAAGGAGTCACCATTTTTGACTTGGACATGGAAGAGATGATCTGCTCCATGGTCAGTCCTTCCAGCCACAAAAAGAAAAAGTTAAGCAAACAGCCTTTGCTACCACAGTAGGCTAGCAGTTTGCCTCAACCATAGGTGGGTGACTCTGCTTTGGCCGTTTTTGTACCTCACACCACTCATCTTTTACTCCAGATCCGTCTGATGTAGCACCTACAGCTACTATGGACTGGGCGGTTAGCCACATTCTCTGTGGCTTTTGGGGTCCCCTCAGTGGGCAAGGGAAAGATACTCTTGTCTGTCCCTGGATAGGGACCACGGAAGGTTTCCCTGTTGTGTCAGAATGCTGTACCCATCCCTGGGGAAGCATCAGCTGCCATTAATAATACGGCTGGTCTTTTTTTTTCCTGTCAGAAAGAGAGAGAGAGAAAGCGAAGCGTGGATCTACTTCTCAAATTTCTTTGGATAGAAGTAGTTTACTGAGAGTGGCTCAGGGTTTAATTCAAGATATTGATCCTTCTTGTAAAGTGGTTTCTGGTAAAAAAAAACATATTCCCCTCTTCCTGACGAGATTCTGAATCTGAATAAATTGATGAAGGGACGGATTCAAGGTTTTGTCTCCAGATTTCTGATTCAGACTTTGCGGACAGCCCAGTTTCTGATTTTCCCTGTGGGCGTTTCTCTCTCTGAGACTATTGCTAAAATGCCCCAGTGTTTTCAGTAGGAGAACACTGGTTTCTCAGTCCCTCAGAAAATACTATGAGTTGTTACAGAACCTTAAACCTTTCCTCCTGTCCTGTCTGCTTTAGAGGATGTGTGTATTACTGTGTGCAATTTTCCTGATACTCATCCAGCTGTCCATCAAAAGGCAGATAGGATGTATAACGTTCCTTAGTGTTTAAACTTTTTAGTACACTATTCCCAAACCTGACCCAGCAGTTATAGCCATAGTTGACTTCACTGCTGCTAAGCACTTAGTTAATTCCAATGCTACTCCTTCTAATAAGAATAGAAAAAGTATTGATAGGTATGGGGGAAAAGTGCATACTCCTGCAGGTTTAATTTTCAAAATTTTGAATTGTCAGGCTCATTTGTTAGTTTGTTATGACAAATTGTGAAAGTATGAGGATTTTTTTTTAATCTAGAGATGATTCTTGTGAATAAAAATATGCTTTAAATAACTTAGTATCTTGTATTACATAGGTCACTAATCACATTTAAGAATTGGCAAGGGGGGTCCAAAATGAAGTCTTAAACCTCCCAAAACCAAGGACAGTCCAACAAGTCTGAATCTCTATTCAGGAGACCCTGTAACTCCTTCTCACCCTGGCCTCTTTTCTCTTCCAGAAAATCTGATCCTCCATTTTTCTCTTTGACAACAGATTGTTTCAGACAAATGGGTTCTGAAAAGTAATTCATCAGGGTTAGAGATGGCAGTGGGAGGCAATTCAACCTTTCCAGTGGGGAAGTTCCTCATCCTACAGATCAGAATCTTTTGTTTCCACTTGTTCATCACATGCTGTTCCAAGGAGTGATAGAATCTCGTAGGTGGGGTTCCAAGGAGTGATAGACTTTCCCAGGTGGGGAAGGGGATTTATTCAGCGATGTTCCTAGTTCCAAAGAAAGAAAGAAATTGCTTGGAGACCAGTTCTGGATCTTTCTTTCCTAAACCTGCTTGTGATAGTGCCCAAATTCAAAATAATGTCACTTCACAACCTGTTACCTCTTTTTTCTCTTTCAATTTTCTTGGTAACACTTGACTTAAAAGATGCTTATCACTTCCTTAGTCATCTAGACTTCAGAGGTTTCATAAGGTTTTGTGTGTCTGGTTCACATCATCAGTTCTCTTCCTTATCCTTTGGACTATCTTCTGCACCAAAAGTATTCACAAAGTGTCTAGCTCCAGTTATAGCTCATTGCAGGCTGCAGGGTATCCACAATTTCATATTTATATGACTTGCTTATCTTTGCAGAATCTTTTTCAAAATGTCAGGAATCTCTTTGATGAGAGATCTCTTGCACAAGCTCTGATTCCAAGAGAACATTCAAAAGTCTTTCTTGACTCGCTCACACAGTATTGTGTTTTCTGGGATGTCATGTAGACGCCTCAGTTCAAAGAGCTTTACTTCCACAGGAAAAATAGACTTCTGTCACTGTGAGGGAACAACTCGGGGTTTTGGATCTAATAGCATCTGTGATTCTCATGACAACCCTGTCAAGACTCCACATGAGAAATGTACAGTGGTATTTGAAATATCTTTGGTCCCATCATCGGCACCCTTTATTTTTTCAGATTCCAGTACTGGAGTTTGACAGAAGAGAAAATTTTAGTTGGAGATGACAGATATCCTTAAATCCAGTTTTCTTCTTCTTCCTTGCTTCAAAGCAGTCAGTCACCACAAGTGCTTTGGACTTTGCTTGGGGAGCAGTTTCAGGAGGAATAAAAGTGCAGGGGGTGTAGGACACCAAGGACAGATGCAAACACACAAATGTGAAAGAGATGCATGCCTTGATCAAAGCATTCAGCTCTCTGAACCATCTTTGAAGCTGTCCTTTTGTGATACAGGGGAGGGGGGGGGGTAAAGGCAGAAGAAACTGACCTTTTTTGGTGGGGAGCAAGTGCTCCAAACGTGTCATGTCCCCCTACTTGTTAGGATGGGATGGGTGTTTTTATTTGGTTGTAGGCCTTGGCATCCTTCTGGCTAGAGTAGACTTTTGTCTTATCATGTTATTGTCACAGTATGCCTGAATCGTTGAACTGGTCCTAAGGACTTTATTTTATTTTTTGTATTATTAGTGATGGAATCCTCACAGAAATTCCCACTGCATTGCTCTGGAAAGGCATTGCTTCTAGTATAGCTTTGATTTTTTGAGGTCTCTCCAGAGGCTACAACTTCCCCAGAGGGGTATTCTCATAGTAGTCCTGTCTTGGAACTCCCAGGGGGGTTCATTGTGGTACAATATTCCTAGCTATAGTACCAAGAGGTCGCCATATATGTGTAGATGTCCTTCCTGGCTTTTGCTTAGAGTTTTACCTTTTCATGTGCAGAGTTGTGCTTTACCATTTACATGCTGTCCTTGCTCTGGGAGAGAGCCCAAATAGGTTCTTGACTTCACAGCTTCTGTAAGAACATAGATCAAGGTCTGAAAATGGACACAGATGCATTCTGTGGGTAGCAATAGCTATATATTACATGGCCATGTAAGGAAAGGGCAGTAAGCTTGATGGAAGGAGTTCAGAAGAACGCTACCAGAAAGATCTGTGAGATGCAAGGTAAGATGTATAACCAAAGTCTAGAGGAGTACAATTTTATTTTGAGACCAGAAGAGATGGAGAGATTTAAAACAGACGTTTCTGTCATAGCATGGGGAGGTCATATTAGGTATACTCAGGTGCAGGGGACCTGAGAGGACAAGGTTTGAGCAAATACAGAAATATCAAGAAAATATTAGCACTTATTTTGGTTCTGAAATGCGTTCTCCCTACCACGAAGGAGAAAGTGTTGCACTTGAAGGCACACATCACTGTGGCGATGTGGTGTATGTGATAAACAGGGAGGGATCCACTCCTACTTGTTCTGTAGGCTGGCCATGCTGACCTTGGAATTGGCACCAGAAATTACAAGACCATATATTCTCACTCAGTGTTGAATATGTTAGCAAACAGACTAAACAGTTCCTGTACAGATACTCATGAATGGATGTTGCACAGGGGCACCTTTCTAGATATGTCCATCAGATGGACTGTACCAGATGTAGATCCATTTGCCTTGCAGCTAAGACAGTTTTGCCCAGGGCTTACAATTCTATGACTCTGGAAGGACAGACAACTTCTCCTTTAATCGAACATGTCTGTTCTTTGTACACTTTTCCTTTTATACCTTTGATTCTAAAGATACTGGTGAAAGTAAAAAAAGGGAATGCAAACCTGGCCACACTGAGACTGACAGTCTGGATGATCTTGCATTAATCCCAAGCAGGCACAACTTTTCAGTGGATGTTGAACATTTTGAAGAATGCTAGGAAAGCCAGTGCCATAAAATCTTACCTAGCGAAGGGAAGCATACCTCCCAACTGTACAGATTTTCTCAGAATGCCCAGATTTTTGCTTCATATTTTTGGTCCATTTTTTGTAAAACTGTGACATTCTGGAAAAATATTGACAAGTCATTAAAGACTGAAGTCAGAAAATAATGACACACATATCCTTCAGAAAATTCATGCCAACAAAAAACCAAAAACTGTTGTTCTATCAAATTTCTAAGCTTGCAAGAGCAATATTAAAAAAATTGTCCCTATTTTTGGGCCTTTGTCCCCCATTACTTATGGCTTTGTCCAGGTTTCTTACTCTAAGAGGTTGAGAGGTATGAAAGGAAGATATTCTCCTCCTACTTCCAGTCATGAATCTTCATCCCTAGAAGAGCTAGTGTGGCATTTGTTCTGGAATAGTTGTCAGACCTGTACAAATCCAGGTTAGCCTACACATCTATTAAACTGCATGCTACTGCTCTTTCAGCCTGTCTGCAAATGGAGTTAGAGCCCAGTTTGCCTTCTAGAACCAGAGTCATCCAAATCAGGTAACCCAGTAAGTAGATTGCTGCACAATGGGACCTCCTCTGTGATCTAGAGAAATTAACCTTGCCCACTTTTGAATCAGCAGCCACATCCCAATTTTAATTTCATTGTGGAAGATGATAATATCGGTGGCAATTGCTTCAGACAGCTAGACAAGCTTTAAACTTCAGGCATCGATGTACAAAGAACCTTTCTTACCAGGGCAGATTGGCACTACATACTAATCTTTAGTTTATTCCTGAAGTAGTTTTTGAACTGACACTGTGAACCATTCCATTCAGCTTCCAGCCTTTCAACCCCAAACCACAAAATTCAGGTGAGAGACCTGTATATTCCCTTGATGTCCATACATAGCTAATATCTTACCTACACAGATTTGAAGAAAGCTGATCAACTACTAGCTTCATTTGCAAGGGAGAAAGAAGGTAAACCCATCCAAAAAAAAAAAAGCCTCTAATTGGCTTACTCATTGCATTGTTTTTTTGTTACCAGCTCCAGGGGAAACAAGTCGCAGGCCAAACCATAGCACATTCCACTATTCTACTAGAGCAGGAATCTCAAACTCACAAGCCTCAAACCGGCATAATTGTAGATGAAGGAAGTGACTACACTACACTGCTTGCATTTCTTTTTGTCTTGGAGGTTGTGGCTCTAGGTTGACTTTGCTAGTGCTCATACAGTACCCATGGTTATAAGAGAATAAGACCTCTGCACTAGAGCTACAGCTGCCACCAAAACCTTCCACTGAGGGTTCACCACCAAGGCCATTCTTAAAGCAGCTACATGGTCTTCTGTGCACTTCCTTTTCCAAATATTGCAACCTGGGACTGCAGCTAAAGCTATGGCAGAATGTGCATATTCTGTAATACAGGCTCTTATTGCCAAATAAACAGTCCTCCTCATATTTCTAAATGTTTTGGGAATCTACCAAAGAAGGGTGAGGACAGTGATTGTGAACACTGTAATGAACATTGTACAGGTAGGTGTAGATGTTCAAGTAGATTGTTTCAGTCATAGTTCCCTCCTCCCCTTTATTTTTTCCTCTGCATTGTATGAACCAGCTGATGGGTTGGAGTGATATTGTACGTCTTACAGTCCGTGTGCCAAGCCCTCATCTGAGCTTTGTAAGCTATCTTATTGGAGAATCAAGACTGGAGGTATCTTGGGGTTGATTTGAACAATTGATTGAGATTCCACCTGGTCCACTAGGCTCTGGTGCAAAGGGTTATTACTCCTGGCTGTGACAAGGTCAAGAAAGATCAGGTGATAGTGTCTGCCAGTGCACCCTTTATACCACTGACTTGCGTATGTCTACTTGGGGGGAGGGGGTAGAGTTCTGGAAAACTGGCCCAGCTGCAGGATACCTGCAGGCAAGATATTCCAAGAAGTGAGGACTATAACATTGAACCCAGTGGAACATCTACATTTATGATAATTTCCTAACACAATTCTAATTGATATTTCAGATGCATGAGCACATGGACCTCATTTCTCCCTCTGAGGCTTTATGAGCACTTTTCTGCCCATTTTTCATGGTGGAGGGCAGAACTAATGCTGAGCAGCTTATTCATGAGTGCTGTTTCTCTTTCATTTCTGTGGGGGACTTTGACTTTGTGTTTAACTGGCTTACCTGACCACAACTGGTTCAAGCTTGGCCTCAGCTGTACTCCTGGTTGCTGTACCTGCTGAAAGAACCCCAAAGCTTTAGGCTTGCAGATGTGCGCATACTATAAGACTGCTCTCCAGGGTTGGGTTTCTTTGCCTCCGTCCCACTTCTCCGGGAAACTGGTTTCAACTTTTTTTGTAAACCAGTGAATTTATCTTTCTATTTCTTTGTTTGTGCAGAACCTAGGAGAGAGCATTTTTCATTTCCTGGATGTGCAGTGATTGATCAGGTACTATGAGGCATTTATGCTGCTTTAGATAGATGGATTGATGATCTGCCGACTGTTAGTTGCCAGTACACGGTTAGTAGAATGACAGCTGCATTCCCATCTGCCATCAGGTGGCTGTTGTCAGTGACAAGTGATTTGAGTCATAGTCTGATCTGCTATGAAGATAGATACATCCATTGTTTGCTTTTTAGCTGTTCCCCCCCTTGAGTGGAGCTTTGGCTGCTGGAGTTCCATGTAAGTTGAGCAAGTTCGTCTTCGTACATTGGTAGTTAGAAATATACTAATATTAAAAATATTATAATATGTCGAATCTTTATTGTTGCTTCTTGATGTTAGGAAGGTGTTTGCTAGTAGGAAGGACAAACTTGTGTAAGAGATGAATGATGGTACTTATGCTGTCAGCACATTGCGTCAGTGTGTGTTGTCACAGACATGCATTTGTCTCAAGTGTGGGAACTTCAAAAAAATTAGCAAATTCTGGTTGGTGAAAGGGATGAGCCCAAACATAAGACCCATTGAGGAGGAGCATGTTGTAACTCAACCGATACTGTGAGAAGATGCGTTATTTACTTAATAGTTAGACTTTTTTTTTTATTTTGTTTCTTTTTCTACTTTCTCTTTGCAGACCCATTAGCAGCAAGTACCACACAATTAAAGAAAGCAATAGTTTAGGTATTTTTAAGAAAAACCTGGACACTTATGGGAATAACTGTTTTGATATATTGGCAAGTAGGAAGAGTGTTATTGCCCATGCCTGAAATATTTGTATGCATGTATCTTTATCCTGAGCTGCTACTGTTACTAGCAGTGGTGTTCTGTCCCTTTACCATGTATGTGATAACTTTGTTGGTGTCATCTCCTCTGTCCTGTTTTACATGCATTAAGCTCAGCCAGTTAGCATCAGGGAATTTATGTTCTGTATTTGTGTTTTAATAGTAATTTAATAAATTGATTTTATTTTATAGCTATATTTTAGTAAGAAAACAAGGTCACATTTCTCTGTGTTTCTCATCTGCCACTGATTTTGCCTTATATTTTTTAACCTGCCCCTCATAACATTTTTGATTTTCTGGTTGATAGTGAGGATTGCAATCAGTCATTAATGCCAGACGTCATCGTTCCACACTTAATACTTGTTGATGCAACGCTTGTTGCTCCATTATTTTAAATAAATTAGAGTAATCATTAAAAATTACCCTGATTTTGAGCCCCCCCCCCCCAAACACACACACACAAGCTTTGTCCAGAATTCTTGAGCAAGTAAGTTGAGACGTATGCATTTTGCAATATTATGTTGAAGCACTCTTTTCTTTGGCTTCCCTAAGCATCTCAAACTATGGCTTCACTTACAGGCACTGAATTGACGCATTTGTTCTAGGAGACAAGAGACTGATATTCCCAGACTAGGTGAGAGCCCTATTTTGAAATTTTTCCTGCACAGGAATCCTGATCGACCCTCCATACCATGGCAAGAGTGAGGTTGTGGGAAACAAGCCAGCTTGCTGGCCCTGGGGGGCAACCTACTCTCTTCCTTTGGAGCTCTCCCTTTCCCCCTTGGCAGATCCTGTGGACTCCAGCGTCACTATCTCCAGAGGGGACACATGCCTCCGCATGCCACATTCCTGTCAGCTGCCTTGTGCAAATGCACAGGCTTGGTAGCCACAAACTCCACTGCATAACACTTAGTATTCTCACTAAGTGTCACCCTTGGGGTGAAGCAGAACTACCTCCCTTTCCCAAGTATAGGTGAGCGTGCAGAGGCTACTCACTCCCATTCTGCCAAGCAAGGTATCTGAGCTGCTACTATGTTAAGTCTTCTTCACAATAGTCAGACCTTTATCCTTCTGTACTACAGAGTAGGCTACTCTCAGACTTTTGTTTGATGCATTTCTAACATGTTCCACAGTCCAGTGGTGCATGTGTCAGCTATTTCTGGCTATCATGAAATTGTGGAGACCTGGATTTTGTCACAGTACTCTGCCAAAAATTTCTTAAAGAAGACATAGAGTTAAGTGGAATCCATGTATCCTCAAAGTGATGGTGTGATTTATGATGCCATTGTTGGAGTTACTGGCACAAGGTTGTACAAAACTAACAGGTACCTCCAGCAGGTCAATATTAACCATGGTGAGATAGTTGTGATAATTCAACTTACCAGAAAGTTAATTTGGAAATTTGGTTACAAAAATGTTTGCCATTTTTCCTGATGTTTTTGATTCACTATTTTTTGTTTGTTTTTTTATTATGCATGATGGAAAAATAGTTCCATTTACCAAGTTTTGGCATGTTTCCACAAAGTTTAGACCTACTTTGTTTATATACGTTTTTTAGTCTTCTGCTGTCATACCACCACACTTTGTTCAGTAAAAAGTGTGCTGAAAAAAAGTTCCTGAAGAGAGAGCTGTACAACAGTCCTTTGAAAAATTTCTGTCCTTTGGGGAATCTGAAAATCTCATTAGTCAGGCTAGTCTGAGTAATATCTGATCCTGCTGGCTCAGCAGCACTGAAATTTGTTTCTTGGAGAATAGTTTTTCTTATCACCACTGCTCACAGGACCTCACATTTTGTAGTCATTTGTAGGGATTTCTATCTGGTCTTTAACAGTAATCCGGTATCTTTTAAGGCTAGCCTGTGTTTCTTCCTGAAAGTGGTTTGAAAGTTGTTCCTGAAACATTGCATTCAGCAGGCTGTTTTCTTTGCCAGAGTAGAAACCAATGGGACAAAAGCTGTGTGTAATTCAAAGTGGAAAGGGATTATGATAAGATGGGGGGAAGCTCAAGAAACAAGGTGAGACTGTGATTTTGGATGCAGATCCTTAAAGAGAATAATAATAGCCATACAGAATATTATATTCATAAAATAGCAGAAAGTATTCTAAGAACTTAAACCAGTATGGGGATGGAGAAAGTACATTCTGCCAACAGGTATGACTGCAATTAGGGGTACAGAGAAAAGGCAAGAGGGGCTAGAATTTACTGGAGAAGACTGGCAAAGGAACCAAGGTACTGGGAGCAAATAATTGGAGAAGGAATTGTAATAGAATGGGAAGAGGGGAAGAATTCATTAGTCCTGCAGGCTAGTGATTGCCTTCCCTATCAAGGATTGATAGCAGAGTATAGGCAAAGGGAAAGAAATAGGGGTATCCTAAGCAAAAGGCCAGTATTCGTATAGTTTTTATCAGAATCTAGAACAGACGCTTCTTTTAAAAAAGGGATAATTAGTAGGGCTTGTAAAATGTTGCATGATAACTGTAGGAATCCGAAGAGGTTAGAAAGGATTTGGAAGCTAGATTGGATAAGCAGTTCCCAAAGAAACGATGGGGGATATATGTATGGCTCCAAAATATGCAACAAAGTCTAGAAGATTTAGGATCTTTGCTTGGAAGTGTTTGCATAGGTATTTTTATACCACAAGCAAACTCTAAAGTTTTCCTCATGTAGACTGCAAGTGTTGCAGGTGTGATGGAGAAGAAAGAGGTAACTGGGAACGTATTTTTTGGGTAGTGTAATGAGTTGGCAGACCTTAAAAAATCCCTGCAGACTGCTCTGTCTGAAATACTGGGAAAGTAGATTGGTGTAACTAAGGAAATGATTTTGAAGTGTAATACAGAATTGGAATTACTTAGACATAGTAAGGCCTTGCTGAGTTTAATTCTGGTGGCTGCCAAAAATGCAGTTACTAGAAAATGGAAATAAAAGTATAAATTAACTGTACTAGAAGAAGTGAATATAGTAACAGAGATAAAACAACTGGAAGTGGGATATTTAGAAAAGGGTAGGAGCAAACTGCGTAGAAAATATGGGAATTGTGGGAGCAATACATGCAGAATAATATTTTGGAGGAATAAGGTTTAAGGGAAGGCAGGAATTGAATGAGCAATGTAATGTTTGACTGACAATGACTGGATAAATTGTAAGTGATGTATAATAATTGCAGCTGAATATATGTCAGTGTGGTTTGTTTTCATTTATATAAATGTATTATTGTCTATGTCATAATGATATTTAATAAAGATGTTTCTTGTTTAGTAAAAGGATTACAGATCATAGTGAGAGGAAACTAATCCTCTCCCAGGGGGTCATTCATCATCCTCAGATCAGACTGTTTCTTTATCACATGATGCCCCAAGGAGAGAGAAAGAACCAGTTCCTCCTTCCCAGGTGGTTATGGGTTTTCATTCAAGGATATTTCTAGTGCCAAAAAACAAATACCTAGAGACCCGTTCTGGATCTGTTCTTTCCTAAACCTGTTTGTGATAGTGGCCAAATTCAAAATGTTACTTCACAACCTTTTACCTCTTCTTCCACTTTCAAGTGTCCTAGTAACACTACACTTGAAAGATGCTTATCACATTCATATTCATCCATCCAGCCTTCACTTGTTTCTTAAGGTTTTGTGTGTCTGGATCACAGTATCAGTTCTCTGCCTTACCCTTTGGACTATCCACTTCACCAAGAGTGTTCACAGTGTCTCCTCCAGTTATAGTTCATTACAGGCTACAGGGTATCCACGTTTTCCATAGTTAGATGAATCTGTGCAGTGTTTTTTTCAAAGTATCAGGTATATCGCTGTTTAGTGCGATATCTTTTACACAAGCTGGGATTCCAAGAGAACATTCAAAAGTCTTTCTGACTCTTTTACACAGGGTTGTGTTCCTGGGATGTCAACTAGACACCTCAGTTCAAAGAGCTTTTCTTGCACAAGAAATAAATGGATATTTATTTAATATATTTCTAAGGTTTTCCACTCAGACTTCAGTCACTGTGAGGGAATACCTCAGGATTTTGGGCCATATAGCATCTATGATTCTCATGATACCCCTGGCAAGACTCCACATGAAAAAAATACATTGGCATCTAAACTTTCTTTGGTCCCATCACCAACACCCTTTTCTTTTCAAATCCCATTGCTGGGGTTTGTCAGAAGAGATATCTTTTGGTGGAGGCAACAGATGCCTTTAAATCCAGGTCTCCCCTTCCCCCTCCTTACTCCAACATCAGTCAACACAGACACTTTGGGCTTTGCTTAGTGAGCAGTTTCAGGAGGGATAAATGTGTAAGGTGTATAGGACACCAAGGACAGACACAGGCACATAAATATCAAGGAGATACTTCCCCTGATTAAGACACTCAACTGCCTGAACAATCTTTGGTCTCCAGGACCTCTTCAAGTGGTTACAGACAATACCGCAGTCATGTGGTACATGAACGAACAAGAGGGAATCAGGTCATATCTCGTTTGCAGACAAGCCATGTTAGCTTGAGATATAGCTTCATGCCACAGTGTCACTCTACAGGCATCCTGCATTCCGTCAGAGCAAAAGTGTGTGTCACTCAAACTAGCAATGTCCTTTCAGGGCTAAGCCTCCCACTCTCTGGGTTGGCAGGAAAGCTCTGAAGGGCTTTGTGCCCAAACCTGTCTTTTAGTCAGCTCAGCTTGAGCTGCCTGACAATTTGTTTGTGTGGAGTGTGTTCTGAAACTTTGGACACTAGGCAGCCGTTACATCCTTGGGAGGATAAAATCCATGTACCTGTGCTGTTTTGGAAAGTTCAAATTACGCAACTGTGCTTTTCACCTTGCCATCTTGCCTTCCAAGAATTCATAGCCTGCATTTAAGTTGTTTCTTAGAGGAAGTCCTTACATGTCTGCTTCTATAAAAAAAAAAAAAATTGTGTATTTTAAATTCTTTGGAAGAATGACTAAACCTCAGTTTAACTTGCTCCATTTAAAAATATATATATATTGAAAGAATGCAATTTTGTTAACAGTTACCCATCAAGGATGTTTGAGTTACAGGCTCTCATGAAATCTGAATATATAATGGTTTCCCATAAGGTTGGGCTAGGTCTATCTTCTATCAGCTTTGAGTTATGTCTGACTTCAAAAGCCCTGTGTCATTGGTAGCAGCTGAAATTTCCATTTCATATATCCCCTATCTTGATAGTTTCTAAAATATTTTTATTTCCCTTGCTTGAGAATGAGAGCACCTCTGGCTGGCACACTCTGTGATCTCAGACACCAGACTAAGAGGGTGCCCTTAGCCATTCTACTCTCAATTTCTTTTCTGCCATTTGCAAATGATAGTTTTTGATTCTAATGTAAATCATTGTAAAGTTTCTCTATTCAGTGCCTAAACTGCATAAACATTTAAAGCGTCCCTGTGGGTAACAAATCATAATGCAGGATCCAGCTCTGAAGTTTTTGTAGTGCCTTGGAGGGATGCATAACATGAGGCATTGCCAGATGCTTGCTTCAGTCTTCCAACTTGCAGAAGATGAAAAGAGAAACTCTAGAGTTATAGCATTGTTTAGCAGATGGTGGCAGTGAAATTTAGTTAGGGCAAGCATAAGGATCCCTTTGGCTATCTTGGATCTTTGCCAGACAGTTTGGAGGAAGGCAGGGATTCCAGAAGACTGGCATTTTCCAGAGCTGCCCTCTTTATCCTTAAGCTATTCTCACATTCCTCATTGGTCAGTTCTTTGTTGACAAAAAAACACCTCCCATCTATTACTGAGATATAGTGAAAGGAACATAAGAGGTACTTTCCTAGAAACACACCATGAGGTGTGTTCCATTGGCACCTTTATAGCATCACCACATCTGGACAGTTCACAATAAGTAATCACTAGAATCCTCAGTGAAGCACAGTGACTGAAGTTTGGGTTAGAAGAACTTCAAGGAAGACCTCACTGGTAGGAGTTTTGGAGACTCCAGTAGATCTTTCCAAGAAAATTGAGTCAGTGCTTCAGGTGTTGTTTTTGGGCAAGCTTTGAAATTTCTGGTGGGGCTTGCATTCATGTTTGGGAATGCACCTTTAACATTCATGTTTGGGAATGCACCTTTAAGAAGCTTAGTGTGATAACTGTACCACACAGGCCTTTCATAAACAGTCACTGCCTGTAGCATATACTTAACTAAGCATTGGGTCTCTGTCACTTGGTACTTTTCTTGCTGTTTTCATGTCCTTTCATGCTTGTGATAAAGCAGACTGTTTCATGATAAGGATGAACACAGAATGTCTCCATTGCTGTCATTTTCCACTAAGAATTGTATCCTGAGGTCTTTGCATCAAGGACTAGGAACAGTACTGAGAACTTCCATCTCTGTAGCTGCTCTCCTGATGACTCTTCCTTTTGGAAAGTTCTCAACGGAGGTTGTTCATGATGCCTGTCATGTACCGGCCTGTGTTTTCTTGGCTTCTCTCCAGAAATGGATAAACTATTGAATGGGAAAGAGAATGGGACACCTTGTCACTCCATCCTTCAGTAGAACCTGTTCTATTTTTGCAACGTGCAAGCTTCCAAATTCACTACCCTTTACTGCCAAGGAAGCGGATGCTCTCTATGAATACTCAGTGTATGGAGTAAAATCCAAACCAAACACCACAGGAAAGATTGATGTGTGATCTCTTTTGTCTGTCAGATCCAGGGTGTCAGCATCTTCTAACCTGATAAGGAATCAAAAGCCTCTGGATATTGTAGTCCAGGGGGTTTTCACTTTTGCCAACTTGGAATTTCTATCCTGTAGTTTTCTATTTAGTCTCTTCCAAGTCCATTCCTTCTTTGTGTTGTAGCAAGTTGTTGGACACTGGCATATCTCCATAAATCTGGGGTCAGGGATGCTCAGGAGAAATTCTTGTAATTGCTTCAACAGTGAATTTTCTTTTAGCCAGCTAAGACTTAGCACTGATTCCCAAGCCTACTGTTTTTCTGTGACTACAATACATTTCCTTCAAGTAGGAGCTTGAGTGGGTCATCATGAATGTTCCTTTCTGAGGCTGTTATGGACATACTTAAATCTCCAGAAGAAGAAATATAACTTTCATCCTGAAGCATTCCTTTGACACCCCCTTGGTATTTGTTTCCCTTACAGACTTTCCCAATTATTCATATAAGAAGCCTGCTTGTAGAATGAGGGGAGTACCTCACACTCTGGCAGTATTTTCTTCCCAAACTCCATGTGCTGAGTCTCCTACAAGGATGAAGCTGCAACAGTCACAGATCTTGACTGCCTTCCAGAACTTACTTGTTGGAGGCTGTTTTTCCAAGTTTGCCTTAGGCCAGTGTTTCTAGCTGATTTGTTTGATTGTCCTGTTTCATTTCACTTTTTGGCTAAAAGTAGTGTGGGTTTACATTAAGAAGGCCTGGTACTACTTTTTTAGAGGGAGCAAGTGGTGGCCTACTCTATCTGAGCTTGGAGATCATGCAGTAAGGCTTTAAGTGTTTTTACGGAGTGTATAAATTTGGCATATTTTCATGGAACTGATCATCGAACAGCGGCGGTTATCATTACCTTGCATAGTAGCAGCCACCTAGAAGGTAAAATATTCCTGATGAACTATCTCTGAAACTGTACCTATTAACTTGGTGATTGTAGAAAATCTACTTTGCGTGTTGAGAGGCATAGAGTAACTAGTGCATGTTGAGGAGGACTGCACCTTAAATTTAGTGTTATATTGCATGGTCTAGTCCCTAATCCCAAAAGCACCCTTAGCTGTCCTCTTTTAACACGTTGTGTGTCACACCATTTAGCTAACCTAATAAGGGACCTGACTTCATGGATATGCACCTTCCCAGTTTCTCCACAACCGGTTTGGTGTCCTGGGTATGTCGAGACAGTAAAGCAATTATCTCATGTTCACTGACAACCATTTAATTTGTAAAGAAACAACTGTACTGTTTGAGAGAGGTGTGTGTGTGTGTGTGTGTGTGTATGTGTATATATATATATATATATATATATATATATATATATATATATATATATATATATATATATATATATATATATATATATATATATATATATATATATACATATATATATATATATATATATAAAATGTCACTGGAGGCAAAGCTCTTGCATACAAGCTCACAGAATAAAAATCTGGTTATCAGAAACATACGCTACATCCACTACACATAGTACACATCTCATACACAGACAAACATATGCTGAGGAACTTAAGTGCAATCTTCCAAACCCCCAAAGACCCCCGCCCAGACACTCCATCTGCAAAAATTATCATTAGCAAACCAAAAAACACTCAACAAAAACAACATTTAACACATTATTTATTTATTTATTTTACATTTGTTTACCAGGATAGTCCGACTGGATACATGTCCATTTTCAATGGAGGCCTGGGGAGAAAAGCTCCAAAAAGACATTCAACAAACTGTTAATTTTTACAGTTTAAAACACAAAATAAAACACAAATAAAAGGATTTTTACACAGATGTCAACAAACACAAAAACAGATACACAAACAAATTATTACATTTTTACTCGGGTGGAAAATTCTAGGCAGTGTTTTTAATAATTATAGGGTATTGAATGCCTAGTAGGCTAACCTGATAGTAGATCCAAGGGGATCATAAGATGTTCTTCATGTTTTACTGTTGCAGTCATCACATTTGCGTTATCTGCCTGCAGGTAGCCCTCAGCTGGCCTGAATACCAGTCTCTTCTGATTTGTGCGTCGGATGCTATCGCTTCTTCCTTGATGTCAGTTTGTCAGGGGTATAAAACATGCAGCCGACCATTACATCAGTCATTCTTGCCGTGCGGTGCCTGAAGTGGAAGCAGTTCACAAGTGCCGGTGGGCCGACTCCTGAAATTTTCGTTTTCAGGTTTCAGACCCGAAGTCTTTAAAAAAGATAAGTACCCCATTGTTGATCCTTTTTCTTGCTCTAACCGATGTCAGTAAAAGTTAACAATTGTCTTAACTGTGCAAAGCAAATAACTCGGAGATTTTCATTCTTACTGCATCCCCTGTTTAGGCCCAGACCACGATGTCCATCGCTGTCGGTTTTGTGCCTTGTTCAACGCCTGAACAATTCGTCGTCGGGCTATTTTTGCAGCCAATTACTTTTATACTCGATCTGTGTATTCCAAAATGGCTTCGTTAAGCCATCCGACTACCGATCTTCCAAAAAAAAGTAAGGATCCGCTGTGCGGGCACTGGCTTCTGAGGGTGTATTCAGGCCTACAGACATTCATATTAAACCGACACCATCATTTTCATCCAGGCCAAAAACTCGCACTACGCCTAGAAAACCGGCGACCAAACCACAGGCTCAGGCCCATATGCCTTAAAAAAAATGCTTAGAATGGCTGAAGACCTTATTACCTTAATTAGGGGAAGCCAGCCTTCCCCCTCTAAGAGACCTAGATTTTCTTTCTGATTCTTGTGATCAGGAATCTGATATTTCTGCTCCTCCTGATTACCATGATTTGCCCTTATCTACTTCTGAGGATTCTGATGCAGAGGACTCCATTCCCTCTGCTTCCCCTCCAGAAGATTTTTCCTTCGGTGAAACCTTGCATACTCTTAGGGAGCATTTCTGCTGGGAAAGCCAGGATTACTCTGAGTCCAAAAAGAGACTTAGGGAATTCTTACTCCTACCTCAACACAGGCCTTTAGCTATCCCTCCTGATGTTTTTCGTGTTTCACTGTTGCAGTCATTACATTTGGGTAATTTGCTGGCAGGTTGCCCTCAGTCTGCCTGAATTCCAAAGTCTTGGGTCCTGCGTCAGTTGCTGTCTTCTCTTCCATGGTGTCAGGTCGTCAGGGGTATGAAACATGCAGCCGATGCAATTTTCTTTAGTCTTTCTTGCCGCGTGGTGCCCGAAGCAGAAGCATTTTGCAAATGCCGGCCGACTACTGAAATATTCGTGTTTGAGTTTCAGAACTTAAGTCTTCACTAAAGCTAAGTACCCCATTGGGGAAACTTTTTTCTTGCTTTTTACCGATGTCAGAAAAAGTTAATAATTGTATTACTTGTGGAAAGCAAATACCTCATAAGGATTTCCATTTATACTGTATTCCTTGCCTTGGCCCTGATCACAAAGTGCCTGGCTGTCGGTTTTGTGTTAGAATTAACCAACGCACTATTAAGCGTCTGCATATTTTTGCATCAACGTATTTTGGAAACAGATTTAACTACCCAGAAATGTTGTCAGATAGCAATTCGACTACCGGAGTACATAACAAACACAAAGAAAAGGACAGAGAAAGGCAGTCAAGATCCAAAACCGATGACTAAGCTTCTCCTAAGCCAATCGCCAGTTCGCCGGTACTCAGTGAGGCGCTTTTGCAGCCCCTGATACCCGCTACCTTCGAGTCGCAGGCCTCTACCAACACTCGTGGAGTCCGGCATGCTGCAAGATACTCTAGGTATTGGACCGATGGATGCATCTCCCTTAGATGTGTCCGGAGCCGCTTAGCAGGCACTGGCTTCTGAGGGTGTATTCAGACCTCAACATTTGTATATCAAACCGACGACAGCTGCAAAACCAAAAACAAAAGCAACTTCTAAAACTAAAAAACTGACGCGTGAGCCACGTGCACAGGCTTCTATGCCTAAATAATAGATGATCAAAATGGCTGAAGACCTTATTACATTGATCAGGGGTACCCATCCTCCTCCAGATAAGAGGCCTAGGCAAGACACTGACTATGAATCTTCAGATCAGGTTTCTATTTCTTCTGATTCCTCTTCTGATCAGGAATTATCTATCCCTCCCTATGAGGATTCTGATGCTGAGGAGTCTATTCCATCTGCATCTCCTCCTGAGGATTATTTATTTGGAGAAACATTACATACTTTGAGGGAGCATTTTCACTGGGAGAGTCAAGACTTCTCAGAATCAAAAAAGAGGCTCAGGGATTTCCTTCTTCTCCCTCAGCACAGGCCTTTAGCCATTCCCCCTGTCCTAGACATTGTGGATTATGTGTTTTCGGAGTCAAGCTTGACCCCTGACTCTTTACCTCCGGCTCCCAGTAAGCCTGACAGATATTACAGGGTCCCTGACTCACATAATTTTTTATTTAGAAACCCTGCTGCTGATCCTGAAACTATTTCACAGGGTCCAAAGGGAGTTAAGGCCTCGACAGAAAAAATCCTACCCCCTCTGACAGAGATTCAAGGGCTCTGGACATATGGGGAAAAAAGGTTTATACATCTGCAACCTTGGCAATCAGGGCCTTAAATTGTCAATTTCATATGCTTAAGTACCAACAACATGTTATGGGATTGCTGAAACAGAAAATGATGTTGATTTCAGAATGTGCAGAAAATAAAGAATTGCAGGAATTATTGCATGCAGCTGAACAAGTGGGAAAGCATACTTTGCAATGTGGGTTTGATTTCTTAGAGGCCTCCTGCAATGCCGCAGTTACTGGATCTGTGATTAGGAGGCATGCCTGGTTAAAGGAACAAAATTTGCCTTATCATGTTAAAGCTAAACTGCTAGATGCACCTTTACAACATGATTCTCTGTTTGGTATTAAGGCAGAAGAGGTTTTAAAGAAAATGGAAGACAAAGCTAAGTCTATGCAAACTGTTAAAGATTTTTTTACAAGTGCAGCCACCAAGATTCAGTAGACACTGGCCTACAAAAAATTGGTCCTTTCCTGTGTCAGACAGAGCTCAAAGGGGCAAATCCAGATGCCCTAAGAGTTCCAGATACCAGGCGCAAGATTCATACAGGTCAAAGCAATGGGGTGCTTCCACCTCCAAATCTGGAGGAGATAAAGCGCAAACCTACAGAAAGCAATCCCAATGACTTCCCTCTGCTTATACCAAGACTTATCTTTGGCAGCAGCCACAGGGGGAAAGTTAGCACTTTTTGCTCAAAATTGGCAGTTAATAACCCAGAACAAGTGGGTACTAAAAATCGTATCACAGGGATACAGATTCCATTTCCACACTCTGCCAATGGCAGATGGTTGGCCAGATCTGCCAAAAAATCATTGGGCAGAGGCACAGAAACAGGTTACGTCCCTCATGGATATGGGGGCCATTCAGATAGTACCAGAACAGGAAAAAGGACAAGGTTTTTCCTCAAGACTGTTCTTGGTACCCAAAAAGGACAAGGCCTGGCGGCCAATACTGGATTTATCGATTTTGAACACATACCTGGACATTCCAAAATTCAAAATGCTGACTTTGCAGTAGCTTCTGCCCATGCTGGGCAAGAACGCTTGGCTGGTGACATTATATCTAAAAGAGGCATACCTGCATGTCCCTCAGATTCAAGGCTGGCTTAATGCATTACCAATTCTCTGCACTGCCCTTTGGCTTATCTACTGCGCCCAGGGTCTTTACAAAGTGCCTGGCACCAGTAATTACATTTTGCAGACAAAGAAGTATACAAATATATCCTTACTTAGACGACTGTCTCATTCAAGCAGAGAACAAGGACATTCTTCTTCAACATCTGGCATTTGTGAAAAGGCTTCTAACATGCCTAGGGTACACAATAAACGAAAAGAAATCACAACTGGTACCCTCTCAAAAGATAACATTCCTGGATGCAAGCTTGAATACAACTGTCCAGATGGCTTACCTCACGCCAGACAAGCAAAGGCAACTTGACTACTTATTTCAAACTGATGGCAACAAAGACCCAGTTATCTGCAAGACAAATTCTGGAGGCTCTGGGCTTCATGGCATCCTGCATCCTACTGATTCCATATGCAAGACTGCATATGAGGAAACTTCAGTGGTACCTGAAAGTTTATGGAGTCAACATTCTCACAGTCTGGAAGCAATGATTCCTCTCATACCCTGCCTACCACAGGAGTTTCTATGGTGGGCAAAGGCATGTCACCAAAACATGGGATGGCCCTTCACTCTCCCCCTGCCAGCCAAACCTTAACAACAGACGCATCAGATTATGCCTGGGGGGCCCACATGGCAGGAAGATACATTCAGGGCATATGGACCCCAAAACAAATGCATCTGCATATCAACCAGAAAGAGATGCTAGCTGTTCAAAATGCCCTAACCGCCTTCAAGGACTTGCTTCATCCAGGACAACTACTGATAAAGACGGACAACACCACAGTCATGTGGTATATAAACAAGCAAGGAGGCACACACTCATACCCCCTTTGCAGATTAGCCAGGGCACTGTAGGACACAGCTTTGACCTACCAAATACATTTTCAAGATCAATTCCTGCCAGGAAAACAAAATACACTGGCAGACGATTTAAGCAGAAACCTTATGGATCCTCACGAGTGGAAACTAAATCCACAAGTCTTCAGCATGATAACAGAGACATGGGGGAGCCCAGACATAGATCTATTTGCCTCTCCTCAAAATTATCAATTGAAAAGATTCTGCACAAGGACTTATCACAGACAAGCATGGAAGGTGGATGCCTTATCCTTCAGGTGGAAAAATCAGTTTACGCCTTTCCTCCTCTGCCTCTTCTTCCCAAGGTCCTCCTAAAAGTCAGACAAGAGAAACCAAAGATGATATTAATTGCCCCGGACTGGCCCGCCAGTACTGCTACCCAATCCTAAGGAGCTTGTCTCAATACCCTGCTTGGACCTTACCTCAAAGACCTCAACTACTGTCCCAGCAAAACAATCAGATCCTGCACAATCAACTACAGACACTGAATCTGGCAGCAGCATGGCTGATCATGTACTTATACAAACAAGATCTCTCAGTAAAGCTGTGATGGATGTCATTTTGGAAGCCAGAAGGCCTAGTACTAGAAAATCTTATGCTGACAAATGGAAGAGATTTTGTGCTTGGAATCAATCACAAGGATCTGATACAGCAGAACCAAATATTCCTCAGATATTACAATAGTTAACTGAGATGCTTGACAAAGGCCTGTCTTTCTCATCTGTCAAAATCCATGCCTCTGCCAATTCTGCTCATTACAATACAGAGCCACCAATCTTTTCTCATCCTTTACTAAAGCAGTATCTTAGAGGAGACAAAATTTTTAAGCCTCCAAGAAGATCACCATTACCTGCATGGGACCTCAATTATGTGTTGGAAAAGCTCACCCTGCCTCCATTTGAACAAGCTGCTACCGCTGATATAAAGTTCTTATCATGGAAAACAGCTCTGCTACTAGCAATTACTTCAGCAAGAAGAGTTTCAGAGCTATAGGCCCTCATAGCTGTAGAGCCTTTTATCATATTTTACCCAGACAGGGTGTGTCTGAAAACAAATCCTACTTTTTTGCCTAAGGTGGTTTCCAGTGTGGCTCTTAACCAAACAATTCATCTGCCAACTTTTTATCCAAATCCGCAGAACAAAGGGGAGAGAATTCTGCATTCCTTGGAAGTATACAGATGGCAAAGATTCTACTTGAGCAGGACTAAAGCGCTAAGAAAAACTGAGCAATTACTAGTGTCATATGCTGCAGGATTAGAAGGAAAGGCTATTTCAAAGCAGACAGTTTCAAAGTGGATAAGCCACTGCATCCGTTTCTGCTACTTACACCATGGTAAATCTGTGCCCAAGGGCATTGGGTCTCATTCTACCAGAGCTGCAGCTACTTCAGCAGCCTTTCTCAGAGGAATACCAACCAAAGACACTCTAGAGATTGCTACTTGGAATTCTGTTCAAACCTTTACAAAGCATTATCATTTGCCTCTCTACTCTAAGTCCAGGGCAGGCTTTGCCACTGCAGTGCTGCAGGGCCTTATAGCCGCACCTAATGCTGTTTAGCTCCAGCCATAGCTTTGGGATTCTACCCAAATGTAATGACTACAACAGTGAAGCACGAAGAACATAGTACAGTTGTGTACACTTACTATAAATGTAGATGTTAGAGTGTATTCACTGTTGCAGTCCAGGTTACCCTCCCGCCATCCCCCTGTCATTCTGGAGTTTATCTTTCCTTCTCTATCTTCTACAACCTATGTGGTGCATTTGCTTGTAGATGAAGTTAGTTTATATTGATGTGTGTGTGTGTGTGTGTGTGTGTGTGTGTGTGTGTGTGTGTGTGTGTGTGTGTGTGTGTGTGTGTGTGTGTATATATATATATATATATATATATATATATATATATATATTTTTTTTTGCTACCTTTTGGGGGGCACCTGACATTGGGGCCAAGAAAAGCTAAAGCAAATGACGTCGGTTGCATGTTTTATATCCCTGATGACCTGATGTCATAGAAGAGAAGACAGCAACCGACGCAGGACCCAAGACTTTGGAATTGAGGCAGACTGAGGGCAACCTGCCAGCAGATTACCAAAATGTAATGACTGCAACAGTGAATACACTCGAACATCTACATTTATGGTAAGTGTACACAACTGTACTTTCTGGACATTGTAGATGATGCTTTCTTGGAATCTAGCCTTACCCCAGACACTTTACCTCCAGCTCCCAGAAAACCTGACAGGTACTACAGAGTACCTGACTCTCACAAGTTCCTCTTCAAGAATCCTTCTGCGGATCCAGAGACCATTTCCCAAGGACCAAAAGGCATTAAAGCTACTGCTGCCGAAAATCCTACCCCTTTTTATAGAGATTCTAGAGCCTTGGACAGATTGGGTAAGAAGGTATACACTTCTGCTACTTTGGCCATTAGGGCTTTAAATTGCCAGTTTCATATGTTAAAGTATCAGCAGCATATTATGGGACTACTTAGACAGAAATTGATGTTGATTCCTGACTGTGCTGAACACAAAGAATTGCAAGATTTAATGCAGTCTGCAGAACAAGTTGGTAAACATACTTTGCAATGTGGTTTTGACGCTTTAGAAGCATCTTGCAGGGCTGCTGTCACGGGGTCTGTACTTAGAAGGCATGCTTGGCTTAAGGAACAAAACTTGCCAGATCATGTTAAAGCTAAATTATTGGATGCTCCCTTAAACCAAGACCGCCTTTTTGGCAACAAAGCAGAAGTCCTTAAAAGGATGGAGGAAAAAGCTAAATCTATGCAAACTGTTAAAGATTTCCTACAAGTACAGCCTCCCAGATTCAGTAGGCATTGGCCTTCAAAGAGCTGGTCCTTTCCAGTCCCTTCCGGGCCTTCTCATTCCAAACCCAGGAACAGCAGACCACCTAGGCTACAGTCTCAGACTACGCACAGATCTAAGCAGTGTGGGGCTCCCACTTCCAAAGCAGGGAGTAGTAAGCCACCCCCCCTATGGAAAAATGGCACAATGACTTAACCTTAAACCCCCCCAAGCCCTGCTCATCTACCTGGTCCCTTAGGAGGAAAGCTCGCCCTGCATGCAAAAAACTGGGAACTCATTACCCAGGACAAATGGGTTTTGAGCATAGTTTCTCAAGGATACAGATTCCACATCCACACAATACCAACCCTAAATGGTTGGCCTGACCTCCCCCCAAATCGTTGGGCAGAGGCCCAACAGCAGGTTCTCTCTCTTCTCAGTATCATGACTATTCAACCTGTCCCAGCAGAACAAAGAGGACAAGGCTATTATTCAAGACTTTTTCTGGTACCCAGAAAAGACAACTCCTGGTGTCCTATCCTGGACCTCTCTATTCTCAACACTTTTCTTGTCGTTCCAAAATTCAAAATGCTAACTCTTCAACGCCTTCTTCCTATGCTAGCCAAGGATGCCTGACTGGCAACCCTAGACTTAAAGGAAGCTTACCTGCACATCCCAATAAGAGGATCCTGCAGACAGTACCTACGTTTCAGGGCAGGCTCCGTACACTTTCAGTTCTCTGCACTTCCCTTTGGCTTATCTACTGCGCCCAGTGTGTTCACATAGTGTCTAGCTCCAGCCATTGCATTTTGCAGGCAGAGAAATATTCAAATTTACCCATACTTGGACGATTGTCTGATTCAGGCAGAAAGCCAGGACTTGCTATTACAACACCTGGCATTTGTAAAGAAACTTCTAACCTCACTGGGGTACACCATCAGCGAAAAGAAATCTCGCCTTGTACCCTGCCAACAGATTGTATTCCTGGGAACAAGCTTGAACACAACTTCCCAGATGGCATTCCTCACTCCGGAGAAACAAGTTTATTTGACAACCTACTTCAAACTATTGACCACAAAACCCCAGCTATCTGCAAGGAAAATACTGCAAGCTCTGGGGTTCATGGCCTCTTGCATTCTACTAATTCCATATGTAAGACTGCATATGAGGAAACTCCAATGGTATCTAAAAAGCGTATGGTGTCAACATTCTCAGGACCTGGAAACAATGATTTCTGTCATTCCTTGTATAAAGACAGAGTTCCTCTGGTGGGCAGAGGCCTGCTTCCACAACAAGGGACTCTATTTCACTCTACCCCCTGCCACCCAAACCCTAACAAAAGACGCATCAGACTATGCATGGGGGGCTCACATGGCAGGGCAATGCATTCAGGGCAAATGGAACCGGAGACAGATGCACCTGCATATCCATCAAAAAGAAATTTTAGGTGTACAGAATGCTCGGACAGCCTTCAAGGACTGTATTCTTCCAGGACAACTATTGGTAAAGACATACAACATCACAGTTGTGTGGTACATAAACAAGCAGGGAGGAACCCACTCGTATCCTCTCTGCAGACTAGCCATGGCTCAGCCTTGAGCTACCAAGTACACTTACAAGCACAATTCCTGCCAGGCAAACTAAATTCACTGGCAGACGACTTAAGCAGAAATCTCATGGACCCACACGAATGCAAACTAGAACCCAAAATATTCAACCTCTTGAGGAACAAATTGGGGATGTCAGAAGTAGACCTGTTTGCCTCCCCTCAGAACTACCATTTGAACAAGTTCTGCACAAGAACTCCCCACAGTCAAGCTTAGAAAGTGGACGCACTGTCCTTTACCTGGGAAAGCCTCTCGGTTTATGCCTTTCCCCCTCTGCCTCTCCTCTCGAAGGTTCTACTAAAGATCAAACAGGACAAGCCAAGGACAATACTGATTGCACCAGACTGGTCACGCCAGCACTGGTGGTACCCCCTCTTGCACAGTATGACATTGCTACAACCATGGCACCTGCCTCAGACCCCTTCCTTGCTGTCCCAGCAGGCAGACCAGATTCTGCACCCTCAGCTTCAAACCCTGAACCTTGCAGCCTCGCTAATTCCTTGAGCTCTTCTCTAGCATCCCTCAGTAAGCAGGTACTGGATGTCATTCTGGAGGCCTAGTACTAGAAAATCCTATGCTGAAAAGTGGAAAGGATACTGTTCCTGGAGCCAGGCTCAGGGGATGGGCACAACGATGCCCAGCTTACCTCATATTCTACAGTACTTAACAGAAATGCTCCACAAGGGCCTATCCTTCTTGTCAATAAAAATTCATGCCTCTGCCATTTCAGCACATTATAATACTGAGCCACCCCTCTTCTCTCACCCCTTACTAAAGCAATTCCTTAGAGGGGCCAAAAATGTCATACTCCCCATGAGAGCTTCCACTCCAGCCTGGGACCTTAACTTTGTATTGGAAAAGCCCCCCCCCCCCTTTTGAGCCAGCTGCTACAGCAGAGTTGAAATTCCTTTCTTGGAAAACAGCCTTCCTTCTAGCCATCACTTCAGCAAGAAGAGTGTCTGAATTACAGGCCCTCATGGCAGTGGAGAGCCCTTCATTATCTTCCATGCGGACAGGGTTTCCCTCAGGACTAATCCTTCCTTTATGCCCAAGGTGGTGTCTACTGTGGCCCTATATCAGTTCATTCATTTGCGTACTTTTTTCCCTAATCCACAAAACAAAGGGGAACAAATACTGTACTCTCTGGAAGTGCACATACAACTTAGATTCTGTTTGGAGAGGACTAAGCCATCAGAAAATCTCAACAGCTGCTAGTTAGCTTTGCTGCAGGGGCAGACGGGAAGGCCATTTCAAAGCAAACCATTTCCAAATGGATAGCTCATTGCATTCATTTCTGCTACAAGCACCATGGAAAACCTACTCCACAGGGGATAAGATCACATTCCATCAGGGCTGCATCTACCTCTGCGGCATTTCTCAGAGGAGTCCTTACCAGGGACATCCTCGAAGCTGCTACCTGGAGCTCTGTACATACTTTCACCAAGCATTACCACTTGCCTATTTTTTCTAAATCCAGCTGGATTTGCCACTGCAGTCTTGCAGGGCTTAATAGCTGGCCCTAATGCTCTTTAACTTCCTCCTCCCTTCCTTAACTTTGGGAATCAACCCAAATGTGATGACTGCAACAGTGAAACACAAAGAACATAGTACAACTGTGTACACTTACCATAAATGTAGAGGTTCGAGTGTATTCACTGTTGCAGTCCTGGTTACCCTCCCTCCTGCCCCCCTGACTTCTCTTGGCTCTACCTTTCCTTTTTGTTGGTATATTTATTTTTTCTTATTTGCTTTTTGATGTGGGTTTACCATACCATGTAATTGCTTCCGATTGTGGGGGCACCTGACACGTGGGGCAAGAAAAACTGATGTAATGGTGTCGTCTGCATATTTTATACCCCTGATGACCTGATGTCAAGGAAGAAGCGACAGCATCCGACGCAGAAATCCGAAGACTCTGGTATTCAGGCCAGCTGAGGGCTACCTGCAGGCAGATAACCCAAAAGTGATGACTGCAACAGTGAATACACTCGAACATCTGCATTTATGGTAAGTGTACACATCTGTACTATTTATAAGTTAAGAAACAATAAAGTGTAGGCAGAAGTTCTCCATGTGCACACGAGTGATGGTTAGAGTTTGTCTGGATTAGGACAAGGATATAGCCATCGTTTTTTAAAGTACCGAATTAGACTTTTCTTGAATTGAGGTAGAGAGAGTTCAGATGTAAGATTAGCAGGAAGAGAATTCTTAAGTTTTGCCAGCAGAGTTAGCAAATAGAGATTTACCGGCTGTGTTGTTGGATTTGAGAGTTTGAACTAGTAGTCTTTCAGATGAACGAAGGTTACTGTAGGGGGTGATGAGGTTTTTAAGTACGGGTGTATTATCTGGTTGCTACAGGATATTGTGTGCAACTATTAGTTGGTTAACCTGAAGTAGGTTAGGCAGTTCAAGCCATCCTAGTAGATATAAGTTATGACAGTGATGAGTTCTGTAGGCTGCATCGGTAGCAAATCTAGCAATGTGATTGTAGCTGCTAGAAAGTTTATTACGGTCAGTTTTGCTGAGGTTTGTAAATAGAGGGGGAAGCATAGAGGAGGGTGGAGAGTAGATGTCTACAAGCAATTACAGTTCTGGCTAATGGCGTTAGGAAGGGGTTGATCCTATATAGTGAGCCAAGTTTTTTATTAACTGTTTTAACAGTTCTATTGATATGCAGATCAAACTTAAGATTATTATCTATTATAACTCCTAACAGTTTGGTTGAGGAATCTGGGGAAATAATCGTACCGTTGTTGAATTCTAATGTAAAAGTTATAGGGGCAGACCTGTGAGTGGGGGAGAAGAGCAGCAGTTTGGTTTTGTTAGGATTTAACATGAGTCGACGGTTAAGGAGCCAGTTTTTAACTGTGTTAAAAAGTATTTTGGGATAGAATCTGCAACTCTGTAGGTGAAGTTTCAGAGCATACTAAAGTGGCGTCATCCGCATATTGAATGCATGTTGCATTTGGGATGACCTTATACAAGTCATTGATGAAAATGGAAAATAATAGTGAACCTAGTATGGAGCCTTGGAGTACTCCGAGGGTGATGGGTAAAAGGGTGGATAGTTTGCTCTGCTATAGGAAGGCCTGTTGTCTACCACTGAGATATGATTGAAACCATTTGATGGCCTGGTCCTCTAAGGAGATGGATTTCAAAATGTTTGAGTATTTGGTGGTTTACCATATCAAAGGCTTTTGAAAGATCGAGAAAGATAGCAGAGGAAAGTTTATTATTGTTTCGGTGTTGATTAATGACATTAGAGAAGGAGAGGAGGGCTGAGATTGTACAATGAATGGTCTAAAGCCATGTTAGGTGTTGGCTAGAAGATTATTATGGATAAGATAGTTCAGGAGTTGATCATGGATGCATTTTCCATAATTTTAGCCAAGGGTGACAGAATAGCTATGGGTCTATAGTTTGACAGGTCAGTAGAGCTGCCCCCTTTATGGAGTGGGATGACATGGGATATCTTCCAGATAGAGGGGATGGATGCTTCAGTTATAGTTCTATTGATCAGGATAGTAATGGGGTATGCTATGGCATCTGCAACTTTTTGTAGATATTCTGCAGGGAGGAGATCAGCTGACAGGGTGTGGTAGGCTTTCGTTTTTTAAGTAATTTTCGGACCAAAGACGTGCAAACTGGCTTGAAGTTAAAGGGGAGATGGGAACAGGGTGTAGTGGCCGGAGAATATGGACATCCAGGGGATAATTGGTTAGCTAGGTTCTGGATGGTTATGTTAAAGGTATTGTCAATTTCTGCTGTGGGGGTTTTGGTTAGAATCCAATGGGGTAGGATTGGAGGACTCTCCTGGACTAAGGAGTTTGTTTGTACCTACCTAAAACTTTTGTGGCTTGTTTTGTGTTTTTCTTGTAGATGACAGTAATAGTTTTTCTTGTCTAATGTGGTGGATTTTTTTGTTTCATTTCTTAGCTGTCTGTATCTAAGTTGATCTATGGGGGGTTTTTTTTGTGGTCCTCAAAGTGGCCCAAGTCCTATTTCTAAGTAGCATTTTATGTCTAGTTTCTTTTGAGAGGCAAGGAGCAACTTTTGTTTTGGTTCTAATCATCCATGCTGGTGCATGGGTGTCAAGGATGGATAGGAATTTGGTATTAAAGTAATTTACTGCTTCTTCAAGTGGTAATTGTTTCAGAACTGACCAATTGCAAGATTTGAGTTAATTTTGGAAATTTGTGCAGTTGAAATTCTTATTGTTCCAAAAATGAGCTGGTTGTGGACATCAGATTTTTGCCTGATTAAACAGGTGAGGAGGTGATCACTTGCATCATCAGCCAGGGTCCCACTCTTGTATTTGAGGGGATGGGTGTTAACAAGAATCCAATCCAACATGCAACACTACACATATAGCCACACTCAGTGGTGCCTCAACTAAAAAACCCATAATGCAAGCCAGCACATTACCTAGGACTCTACTCATAAGGGACTCCAATTTGTGACATACTGGTTACCAACTCAGCAGGCTAGACAAAGACAAAATAACTGTCATTTGCTTATCAAGGGCCATGATCAACCAAGTTGCTCATGTAGTCAACTTATTGCATCACAGGTGCTAGTATGATTCAGTCATAGTCCTTGTAGGTGTAAATGACCTGAGATGTACCTCCCTAGACTACATGTAGAGAGATATTAGGGAGCTCTTAGACTGTGTGTGTCTAAATGACCTGATATGTACCTCCCTAGACTAGATGTAGAAAGAGATTAGGGAGCTCTTAGACTGTGTGTCACAGGCTGGTATGTCCTTAGCATTGGATAACATTCACCCTTCACCAAGCACAATACGCATAAAGAATGACTGACTTTAATAATTGGCTTAGTTAACATTTGTCAGCATGGAAAGATATGGTTAACAAACCATGTTGCTTTGTCAAGGTTGGTCTGCACCACTATGGTGTGAACACATTTATCATTAGGGGTAATGTATAATGATAATATGTCAGGAGTTTAAACAAGAAGTTCCACTCCCTCCAAGCTGTCCTCCACCAGAGAAAACAAACATCTGTGCAGTTGCTGAGACATAGTTTAAAACCACAAAGAGTACCCTGATAGTAAAAGGCTTCAGTGCCTTCCACACATTTAGACCAGTAACTGCACATACAGGGACTAAAGGTGGAGGTGTCTCGATCTACGTCAGTAACAAGCAGAGGTTGGTTAAACAGGGTGATGTGCTAGAGTTCCGCTATGTACAGATTTTTTTCTTTTTGGTCATAGGACAGTATTAGGCTAGCTTCCATTGTGGGTCATTTTAAGCCTAACCAGCTTCCCTTTTTATGTTCTAATTAACCTAACCTGTTTGGTTGGAGATTGGCATTACCTATTCCATTGTTGATAGTTATATATTACTCCTAATGATACTAACTGGGTTCACAACATAGATAATTTGAAGGGACCCAAGCATGGAATAAAGAATTTAGAAGCTGCCTCTGTTCATCAGTAGCACAGGGGACAGTCTTGGGATAAATTGTGTTTCCCATCCATAGAACCAAGTTGCACTTGAATGTGGACTGGGATGAGCTTTGTTTTATGTGGATGGTTAGTCTGTTCAAGAGTGGTGGCATCCTCTGCAAGATGTACCTATCCCTCCGAACCATTCTAATGTTGCAGAAGAGGTTTAGATCCCTAGACTCAAGTATTTCTGATGCAGTTTGACTTGCTGATGGGCAGTAAATCCATCAGTTTTGTGTTGGAGGATGCCTTGTACACCAGGCTTGTCACCTCTTAGCATTGTGTAGGATACCGAGTATATTGACTGCTTTGAGTTGGTCCATGTAGGATATGTTGTTTAGGTCTTGCGTTGTTTTATAAGGTGTCTCTGTGGGTGTTTTAGTTGTTGCATGTGTCTAGACAGATGCATGCCAAAGGGGCCATTATATTAAATGATTAGTCTGAGTAAAGGGGGACAGTGACATCCCTATATCTAGACACAATCCCTTTGTTTATAAGCTGTGCAGTATAGAAGGATTTTCTTTTACACCACCAAGCATGTTGGTCCAAAGTTAGGTCACTATTCACCCTGAACAACTGGGTCAGCTCTTAAAGACGTATTATCAATGTGGTAGTTCCCTGGGATGGATGACTTCTCAAAGGATACAATAATGCATTTTTTGGCATCTATTTATTTGGGAAAACCTTTCCTGCAGGATAAGTCATTTGGGGATTCAGTGACTGCTCCTACTTTGCAGTCATCTGCAGACGTAGCCAGAAATTTTTAGTTTGACTTTTACTTCAGAAATGTAGGTGCCAAACAGGAGAGGTCCCATCATGGAAAGCCTGGAGGACTCCACTGGTGACTGGTCTCTCTATGGAGCTATCTTCCTCTATTTTGATTTCCTGCATCCTCTCTGTGAACCAGTTGGCAATCCAGCAGGTGACATAGGGGGTTATTCCCAGTTTTTTTAACTTGTCTGCTATGCAAAGTGGGGAATTGTCAAAAGCTTTGGCTAGGTCGAGGTCTGGGGTGTGTACAGTTTTGCTTTCATTCATTGCTTTGGTGACCTTTTAAAAAATCCACTGGGTTGAGTAAGCATGACCTGCCCTTGATAAATGTAAACTGTTTAGAAGTTCCTGTGTCCTTGCTGATTAGTTCCATGATACGTCTTTCCAAGGCTTTTCATATGAAGCTGTTCAGAGTTATGGATGGTCCTCCGTTGTGCAGGGCAATGACTGTACCTATTGTCCATTTGCTTGGTAGAAATTGTATATTGAACAGTGTTATTAGGGGTATGGCTAAATCATATTTTGTACTATTTAAGATGCATCCAGGACCTATTGATGCAGTATTTGTAGATAATGGTCGTACTCTTGGAACTTGGTCTTGTGTTATAGTTGGAGGTAAGCCAGTTTCAGGTGTCTTGAGGTACAGATTGAGGGGGGGTGTAAGGTTAGAGCTAAATTTATAGGCCAAGTAGGTTCACTGTATTTTCAGCTTCAGTGTAGATGACATAATTTACAGTCAACTCAATACATTGCTGTGTTGTGTTTCTGAGATTACAAACATAACTAAAAAAGGCCTTGTGATTGCCTTTGTCTTGGGTAGCCATTTTAGCTTCAAACTTGGCTTTGATGGATTTCATTAAGCTCCTGAGTTATTTCATTGACAAGGACCATAACACTCTGGAAATTACTCTTTGTACTTTTGGTCACAATTATTTTCCTTTTATTGTAAAGCTTGTTGATATTATGGTTCCACCAAGTGAGTTTGTTTCTGGGGTTTGTTCTGCGCTTGTTCCTGCAAGGTACAGCTACATCTTTGCAGCCGATACATGTTAGTGTTATGTGGTGGTGTATGTTTCCTTATATTCAGTGGAGTTAACTAGATTCGTTGTAGATTTGAAGCTCATCAGTGTATCACTTAGGCATAGGTACGGTGTCTTAAGGAAATTTCTAAAGGCACATTAGATGGAAGGGATCTCTGGTTTCAGTTTTATTTCAAAGGAGACTGCTTTATAGTCAGACCTAATATGTGATGATGATACTCAAGAAATGGTGCAAGATGCCCCAATAGTAGTAAGGGCATGATCCAAGATGTTATTCCTTCTAATGGGTACTGTCATTGTTCTAGGGTATTTGTACTGACAAAGTCCAGGAATCTTTGTGCTTGTGCAAAAGTGGTGGTGTAGGTTTCCCAGTCTATAGTTAGATAGTTTATATCACCTAGGAAAATGGTATTGGGTTTAATACTGAGTGATTATGGTTTCTGTTGATAGGTATTGTGGCTTTCTTGTGTCATAGAGGGAATTCTATACTTAGCTAATATATGGTACTGGGACCTTTTGGATGGTTATTTGAACATGAAGAAGCTTTAGTGCATCATGCTGCTTTACCAGTGGAGGCGTCTCAGTCTTCTGGATGAAGATTGAGACACTCTCCATCTTTTTTACTGCTGCTGAACAGCAGCTGATCTAAACATGTGGATGGCATTATAGCCTTGCACAGCCAGAGTGTTCTCCATTTTAAACCATGTCTCAGTTACTACACAGATGTTCTCCTCCAGGGTGCGAAGGGCTTGTAGGAAGTACAGTTTCAAGTTTAGACTCCTAGCATTGATCAGTAACACCTTCATTATTTCCTTTGCTTGTTTTACTGTGTTGGTATGTTTATCAGATCTACCATAGACGAAGTTCCATACCATTTCCTAGCATGCTATAGGTCACTCTTCGTGTCCCAGGAAACCCATAGCTCATACTTAAACCTACTGGAGACACTAACCATTGGGAGACTTTAATTACCCTGCAATAGACTGGGAATCCCACACAAGCCTAAATTCGCAGGTTTAGAGATTCCTGGATTTTGTAAACATAAGCACTCTAGACCAGGTAGTGCAGTTGCCCACTTGAGGTACAAGTGTATTAGACCTGGTACTCACAAATATGAGTGAACACTACAGCCCACACAGTATTATGTCCTCTTAAAGGTCAGATTACAAAGCGGTCTCCTTTGAAAGAAAAATCAGTTCTGTAACCCTAGTAAACCCTGTAATAGAAACTATTCCAAAACAAACTTCTTTTTATTGAGAGAATGTCTCAAAATTCCAAGTCCCTCCAGCTTAGGAGGAATTGTTCACAGAAACTCTGCATAACCGTGTAAGTGGTAGCATGCAGACTGCTGTACCTTGCAGTAGTAAGCCCAAAGCAAGCTCTAAAAACAAACCATCCTGGGTTGTGAAAAAAAAAAAAGCTAAAATTCGGAATAGTAACACACAAAAAGATAAAAACTTATCAAACTAGACAACTAAGAGGGCTAATTACATTCAAGAAAGCCAATTTATAGTCTCTTTAATTATGTCAGAAAAAAACTCAAAGGCAGCACACAACAGTGAGACCTACTGGTTGTAAACTGAGCCATATTCACGGAGCTGGGAGGCATAACAAATCTGACCAACAAATTCATCTCCAACTTTACTTTCCCCAACTCGCCCCCAGCAGCCTCCCAGAAAATACCACTAATATAACCCCTCCAGTTATCAGTAAGGAGCTTGTCCTAGCTGTGCTAAGACTAGGAGCACAGCTTTGTTAATGTTCCAGGATACCCACTAAATAGCCTGAAATATGACCTATCAGGGCCACTGGAATCACTATTCAACTGTAGCCTACTAAACAGGCTTTATGCCAAGCGCATGGAGGATGCAATGGTTATCTCTCTGCACAAGTTGGACCATCAGCAGATCCCGGCAACTACAGACCCATTACTCTGACTAGTTTCATATGCAAAGCCAAAAGAATTGTCATAGAAATGATTAACTATGACATTGGAAACTTTCAGGCACTGAACCTCATCAAATTTGTTTTTGTCAAAGGCAGGTCTTGCTACTAAACGTAGTGGACTTCTTAAAGAAGCTCACCAAGGCAGTGGACAAGGGCAAAGTGGTGCATACTGCCTACCTTGACCTGGCTAAGGCATTTGATACAGTAGCCCACTAGGGTATTATAAACAAGCTCACAGATTTCGGCATAAACCCCTGTGTAACATGCTGGCTCATAGAATGGACCCAGGAAATTACAGTCGGAGAGGCTACCTCTACATAGAGACTGGTCACTAGCAGAGTCCCTCGGATCTCTGTGCTGGGTCCACTCCTCTTTTGTATCTACTTCTCAGAAGTCAAGGCCAACATCAGGGGCATCTGGCTTACCATGTTTGCAAATGATTGCAAACTAGAAGCAGTTGTAGAATTTCTCCCTAGATACTAGCATCTTACAGGAAAGTCTATCACAAACAAGTGATTGGCACTAAAGCTGTGGCTTAAAACTCCATTCTAAGAGATACATGATAGTATCTTTTGGGAAGTCATCCATTCTGGGAACTACCTTGTTGATAAAACACCCCTAAGAGTATACCCAGTATTCAGGGATTTGTTGACACTAGTACATAGTAACCTGGCTCTCGACCAGCATGTGTCTAAAGTAATAAGAAAATCATTCTATATTGCTCAACTTGTATGCAAGGGTATGCATCTAGGTACTGGGAGGTCATCATGTCACTGTATTTTGCCTTCATCAGAACCATCAGTGAGTGTAACGCCCCATTCTGTATGTACCTGACCAGGAACATGCAACATCTGGAATGTCTGTAAAGGTTCCTTACAAAAAGTATACAGGGCGTAAGCACACTGTCGTAAATAGATCACCTCAAAGTCTTTACTATGTTTCCTGCAGACTGCTGCTAGATGATCTATGATGGCATACAAGGCATCTTTGAATCCTACTCTGATGGTTCTTTTGCATATCCACAGAATGGACAGCATCAGAACTGCAAGCTCCAAGGCCTAAACTTTGCTTATGACATAAATAGGACATGCTGGAGGGACAGGTATGTATCTCAGAGAATGAACTTCCCATCCATATGAAGCAGAGCTCTCTTCCTTAAGCCTATTCAGGTGTAACCTGGGTCAGTTAATGGGCAACCATTAACTTATAGGATACATATGTGTTGCATGGCTATAAAGACCCTAGTGGCTGTTAGCCTTGTGTTCACCTGTGGAGCTAAATATAATTACTGATGACCATGTCTTAGAGGTAGTAGGTAATTTAATAGAAAGTGATCTGTTTAGGAGCCAAGCAGTCTCTGCAGAGCTTTTTCAATAGGCATGGTATCTGCCCTTCAAGGAGGCAGTAGACCATTTTTTATCATTTTCCCCTTTGGAAAAAGGCGTAAGACTTTACTTGCAACAGTCTTCTGAACTCACCTGGACTTTAGTGACTTCAACAAGCATATCTCTGAAGCAAACAGCAAAAAGTTCAACCAATTAGCAAAACAAAAATTCGAGCACAAGAAGAAAACAAAGCCAGCTGGAGCCTGAACGCAGGTTTATTATGTAACAAACAGACAGCGTTTTCGCTACACAAAAAAGGTAGCTTCCTCAGAGGATGAAAGTGCGCGAAAACAACACCCTTTTAACTCCGCTCTGAAATAAATTAACCATTACATCACTTCCTACAGAGCAGGAGCTTAATACAAAGGTGTAAATTAAAAATACAAAGTTTACTAAATCATATGCCATAAAATTAGCAAACAAAAAGTTTTTTATATGTAAAACATTTTAAACAGTTGTTTAAAAATTGTTAACGAAGTATGTTAAATAACTTTTAAAAAGAACACTTGTGTGCACTAAGCACACTAAAATGATGCTTATTATTAAAAATATCAAGATTTTATAAAACATTTACACAAAAATCAACTAATAAGCCATCGAATACTTCATGAAAACAGAAACAAAAAGTGGTTCAGTGTAAACTGTATATAAAATGTATACGCAATCATAACATGTGTGCTTCAATATATAATTAAAATGAAAATTCACTTTTGTATACTTATTTAAATGTATATTTTTATGTACATCATTTAAATATATGTTTTTATTATTATGTACATCGTTGCACTCAAACCAAATTGACCAACCATTTAAAATTGCAGCTCTTACAAAAAGGGCATGAACAAAATGTTACAAAGAACAGTATACTAGGTAATTATTACAAACCAACAAGACTAAGAATATTCTAAGCATTATTAAAAAACCTAGATACTGTAATTACCAAACTACCATACAAAAAAGCAGTGAAAACCAAAGGCTTTTAGGAAATAAAACCTATTATCCAACATGCTAGTCCCTCAAGCAACTCGTATATAAGAAAATAAAACAGTAGCCAGTACTCGGTGCTATATTCCTACCTCATGTAAGATTTTAACTTCAAGTAGGGGGCAATATTGCAGCTCTCATTTAAGCCAGGAAAATTAAAAGCGTCTAATTTTAGTTGCCATAGTAGTTCTCTAGTTTCTAATAAAATAGATGTAGGGCCACCTCTTACAGGTGTGGTTAAATGTTCAATGCCCATGAACTCAAAGGAATGTCCTGGGTAGGCTACTATGTGCTTAGCCAGTGCATTTTCACACTTGGCATTCTTGATGGCATAACAGTGTTGGTAAATCCGTTGTTTAAACTTTCTATCTGTCTTACCGACATAAAATCCGGGGCAACAGGTACAAAAGGCAATATAAATAATGGACATAGTATCACAGTTGATTCTGTGATTAATATGAAATTTGTTGCCCAATATACTAAATGTACTCCCCGTCTTTATGTGGGAACAGAAATTACATGAACCACATGTGAACGACCCCTTAGTTCTATTACATACTAAAACTGACGAATGAGCTTGTAACAAGTCTTTAATATTTTTACCCCTCCTGAACACTGTATAAGGTTTGTCACCCAATTTGTTAGACACAGAAGCATTAGAGGATAAAAAGTACCAGTTCTTATTTAGAATGTCCAAAATCGCCTTAGAATTCAAACTGAATGTCATAATAAATTTACAAGGCGAATTTTTACATACTTGTGCTACTGTTGAAACAGGAACTTCTATCATAGAAGAGTTCATAGAAGAAACCAAATTTTGACCCCTATCATTATCTTCTTGAGATGACATAAAAAGAAGTGGCTTATAAAAACCATTATTTCTCTTCGCAGTAACCTCAACTATCAGGTCATCAATCAGCTGGTGAGGGTAGTCACGGTTCATGAAAAGGTCTCTCAGGAATTCACTTTCAAGAGAGAAATCTTTTAGGTCGCTACACATTCTAACCGCCCTCACCAACTGACCTTTGACAATAGCTTTTTTCTGCTTAAAAGGGTGGGAACTGCTATAATGAAGAAAGGAATTTACATAAGTATCCTTTCTAAAAATGGCTGATTTCAAAAAGCCAGTTGTAGTGTCCCTAGAGAGTTTGACATCCAAATAGTTGACTTGCTTTGTATCAAAATGGTACGTGAATTTCAAAAATGGTGTCGTTGAATTTAAAAATTCAACAAATGAATGTGCCAGTATGGAATCACCCTTAAAAAGGATAAAGGCATCGTCTAAGAAACGTGTATAAAACACTAATTTTTCTTTCCACTCAGTGTTGTTAAAAACATAATGCCTTTCCCAATATGCCATAAATAGATTGGCTACTGCTGCACCACACGGGGAGCCCATGGCCACCCCTTGTTTCTGTATATAAATGTCTCCTTCAAAGGTAAAAAAATTAGAAGACAAAATAATATCCAATAATTCAGTGACATTATCAATGTCTCTTTTAGTGGCGCCAAGATCAAGCAGCAAAAGTTCAATCCACTCAAGGGCTTCTTGGTGTGGAATAGATGTATATAAATCCACCACATCGATGGTTAAGAAGTTAGTAAATTCGTCAAGCGTCAAGGCATTCATATTAGATAGAAAAGACCAAGAGTCCTTGCATATACTAGGGATGAGTTTAACATACTTGGCAAGCAGTGAGTCAATGTATTTAGAGCATGGGTATGTGATAGATGATCTACCATCAATCAAAGCTCTCATTGGTGGATCCCCAAGGTTCTTATGAACCTTGGGTATGCCAAACATCACAGGTATTTTAGGATACAGTATGTCAATGTAACCAAAAGTGTATATATCTATTCTTCCAGATATAAACAAATCCCTAAAATAACCTCTTATTCTATTAGTACACACATTCATTTTGTTGATCGAAGATGTCTCATAGGCAGTAGTATTTAAAACTCTGCACATTCTCTCAACGTAATCCATTTGTTCAAAAATAGCTAAGCCACCACCCTTATCTGGCTTGATGATCCTGACTGTAGATGCCCGCAGTTTGTTAAGAGCAGCCAGTTGGTCTTTGGAAATATTGAACTGGTTGGACCTAACATTGGTGGACTTAACAACATGTCTAATATCTAATTCACATGCACTCTCAAACATTTTAAGCGCCACATGCAAAGGCGGATTAAACACGCTTGGGAGCTTAAGTTTAGGCAAAGAGGGTGCAGATGAATCATTAAACATTAATTTCAAATTAAGCCTTCTCACATAACACTTCAAGTCCAACAGTACTTTAGCAACATCACATTTTATTGTTGGTACAAATGTGTTGCCTAACGCTAAAAGTTCTACCAGTTCAGGCTCTAAGGTAAGCAAAGAAAAATTATAAATGGTGAAATCACCCCTTTTATTTAAAATAATGTCAGGTGTAACTTTACTAGAAGAACAAGAACACAAAAGCTCTAATTCCAATTTGGATTCCTCCTCCGCTGTCTTTGATTGGTCGTTTTCCCTAAAAAAACTTGATCTGTATTCGGGTCACTATATGACGTGCAACGATGTATATAATAATAAAAACATATATTTAAATGATGTACATAAAAATATACATTTAAATAAGTATACAAAAGTGAATTTTCATTTTAATTATATATTGAAGCACACATGTTATGCTTGCGTATACATTTTATATACAGTTTACACTGAACCACTTTTTGTTTCTGTTTTCATGAAGTATTCGATGGCTTAGTTGATTTTGTGTAAATGTTTTATAAAATCTTGATATTTTTAATAATAAGCATCATTTTAGTGTGCTTAGTGCACACAAGAAGTGTTCTTTTTAAAAGTTATTTAACATACTTCGTTAACAATTTTTAAACAACTGTTTAAAATGTTTTACATATAAAAAACTTTTTGTTTGCTAATTTTATGGCATATGATTTAGTAAACTTTGTATTTTTAATTTACACCTTTGTATTAAGCTCCTGCTCTGTAGGAAGTGATGTAATGGTTAATTTATTTCAGAGCGGAGTTAAAAGGGTGTTGTTTTCACGCACTTTCATCCTCTGAGGAAGCTACCTTTTTTGTGTAGCGAAAACGCTGTCTGTTTGTTACATAATAAACCTGCGTTCAGGCTCCAGCTGGCTTTGTTTTCTTCTTGTGCTCGAATTTTTGTTTCAACAAGCATATCTGATACGAGACTAGTAAAATCTTGCCTTATTTCACTAGAACAGTTAATTTTTCAAATTGACTGTTGCAAAATTAATTTGTTTTCCTTTTTTTATTAAAAAAAAAAGAGAGAGAGAGACCTTGTTAACCCCATTGTCAAGAAACCGTGTTTGGATTCACACCTGATGGAACAGTACCACTTCATGTCTATAGGTAAGGCTATAGAGAAGGTAACATATGTTCAGTTGTGTTCCTGTCTGAATCTCATGGCATGTTTGATCCCTGCCAGTCTGGTCTTAGATCAAAGCATAGCACTGAGGCAACCCATATCTGGGTTGTTTGTGACTCCAGATACCACAGGATCAAAGTATGTCCAGTTTGGTCCTTCTTGATTGCTTTCAAAACTTATGAAACTGTGGACCATGGTTTTCCAAGTGAGCACCTGAGATTATATTTGTAGGCTTATCTGGTACTGTGCATGAGTGGTTTGCCTTTTATCTCTTAGGTTATTCACAGCAGGTGGTTTCAGATGTAGTTTCCTCCATTAGATATCCATTGGAGAGAGGAGTGTTTCAGCTTAATATTGGCACTATTGTTTGTGGTGCATATGCTGCTACTCAGCGATGTCCTTCAAGGAGAAGTGTTTATTATAGCAATAACCCACGCCTGGGTGTGGGTAATGCTGGATTTACCCATGGTTGGCGCGGTTTGGTCACGAGGGCGAAGCCCGAGGGACCAAACAAAGCCAACCGTAAGTAAATCCAGCATTACCCACACCCAGAAGTGGGTTATTGCTATTATACAATGACATTATTTAAGAAAAAAAAGTAATTAATTTTTCTTTAAAAATGGCATTGTATAATGCCTCCTTGCTGCCCTTCCGCAGCTGTCTGGTATTCTGCGGCAGTTCTGATGTACTGCGCATGCGTATGCCTATGCAGTACATCAGAGCTGTGGGCAAAAGCAACGGAGAAAGCAAGATCTCCGTTGCTTTTTACTGTTTCGCTATGTTAAATGGGTTTACCATAGCGAGACAGCTTTAAAATAAGCAACGAAGAATCTCCGTTGCTTATTTTAAAGCTGTCTCGCTATGTTAAACCCATTTAACATAGCGAGACAGGTTTTAAAAAAAAAGCAACGGAGAAAGCAAGATCTCCGTTGCTTTTTACACATTGTGTCCTGTCTCGCTATGTTAAACTCCTTTAACATAGCGAGACAGTGTTTTAAAAAAAATAATGGAAAAAGTCCGGGCGATCGGACCTTTTTCCATTAGTATAAGTCGATTTACAACGTGCACGCTTGACCAATCAGCGTGCACGTTTTGGAATATTAATGGGGGGGTCATGGTATAATATCAGTTTTATGCTGATATTCAGTTTTACAATACCTTTACTCAGGAATCTGTGGACAGATTTTTGTATTCTTGAAGATTATCTGGAATCCTCCTTTAAATGAAGATGAAGCAGACAAAGATTATGGCACTGCTGCTTAATGCCACAGCAAATACGTGTCATTTTCCTCTCCTTCCTGGCTTTTTTGCCGACGCTACCAAGCACACGATTCCACAAATGTAAAGGTGTCACAAAGTTAAAATCAAATATCAGAGAGTCTTTTTTATGGGTCAAACATTTTTATTTAATTCCCAAAAACTAAATAGTATACCTTGGTCAGATGAGTTCTGTGAAAATCAACAACACTCATCTGACCAAGGTATACTGTCCAGTTTTTCAGAATTAAAATGTTCTGTTTCTTTGTTTACTTTTGTTTGGACCGTACTGTTTTAGCCCCTTAGTGGTTTTCAGCATGGCTTTTCAGAATGAGACCATATCAATAAGAGCTTGTCCTGTGTTCCCTTGCGTCTCCTTCCTGGCTTATCATATACAGTATTGGAGTGTTTATTATCAGTCTTATACTTCACAAATGACCTATAATTATTTACAAAATTCCAGATAGCTGTGTTGGCAGTTTCTCCCTTCATCACACACACGCATTAAAGCACTCCAAGATGCTTCATATAAATCACATTAATTCTGCCAGTCTTAGTAAAAATAAACAAAGCTGATAATAATTAAATTGCCCTGAGTAATATTTACCACCATCAGGCATTCTCTTTTCCCTCTCATAAACATTGAGTTTCCATACTTTAGGATTCTCCCACAATCTGAATAACAGCACCGTATAGGCCATTGCTTTGGAGAGGAGCATCACTGCTGTAATGGTCATTTTTTTTTCTTTAAAGATAAATAAGTAAAATAATAATAAAAAATAATGCTCCTAATGAAATGATGCCCTAGGGAGGCACCTAGTTTAACTATGTGTAACACCACACATGCTTCTGAGCACCTTTCATTCTGTCCCTGTCTGTACTGAGGGGGAGGAATCTTCCAAAAATGCAGAACAGCAAGTCAGGGTCTTGCCAACTGTCTAAAGAGATGGCTAGCATGGAGAACTTTCTAGGCACTTTGGTATCTCTTGTCCCAACCCTTGTTACTTTCACTCACTGACATCATCTGTTTTCCAAGGTTTCCTTTTTTGTTGGTAGCACTGACCCCCACAGTGTGGGTATTCTTCCTATGTTACATTCCTGGTGTCTAGCCTAGACAGACGTATCAACAGTTAATCCAACTTTGATACAGCTCTTCTCATCCTTTCCAGTCTATCTTGGATGTCAGTTTCAGTAAAAGTTATTTTATTTTATCTGGAGCGTTTCTCCCCGGGCCTCCGCTGAAAATTGGCTTCGTTCCAAGTCAGACTTTCCCGGTTAACAAATAATAAATAAATAAATAAAAAAGTTTGAATCAGAGGTACATGATCTGTAAGTGATCCTTGGTTATAGGCTCATGCTGAAGGGCCCTGTGATAGTTGCCAGAATGTTGCCCATCTTGGGGACCTTATTCCATTGTTGTACTTCGCCACAAGTAGTGGTATCACACATGTTACTACGGTTTTGCTTACCTTGCATGTTAAGGAATGGAAGTTTATTATTTGTTAACCGGGAAATGTTATGTTCTCTTCCCCTACCTGAGACTTGCTCATACCTTCTACTGTGTTTTGTATAATTATTTAGTAGAATTTTTACTAAATTTGTTATAGTTTAAAAATGTATTATTATAACTGATTTTAGACTAATACTACACTGTACTGTGATTCTTTATGTTTGTATGCATTAACTTTGTCACTGTTCATGCTTGGAGCTTTTCTCCCCAGCCTTCTACTGAAAATGGACATATATCCAGCTAGACTAGCCCGGTTAACAAATGTAAAATAAAATAAAATAAATAAAGTTGGAGCATTGAGAGCAGAACTCTGTACTAAGGCTGTTGGCCATATAACTTATTTTTTTGTAAGAACAGTTATTGGCTGCTGGTCACTGCCAGATCTGTTTTTGAAGGCTCTTGTTTTTGCCTGTCGAGCCATGCATGATCTGGGTCCTTCTTATTTAAAAGAACTGCTGGTTCCCTTTTTATGACTAGAACCTTTAGGTCCTAAGTTAAGGAGTTGATGGCTGTTCCAGGGTTCTGGCTTTAAACGTATGCCAGGATAGAATTTACTTAGCTTGCTTTGGCCCTCTGGAATTTGCCACCTTCCATATATCAGGCATACAAATTAAAAGCTTCCTTCAGGGGGTCCCTAAAGTACCATCTTTTTGTGAGGGTCATTTTTCATCTGTTCAATAGTTTTGTATCCATTTTATATTTGCTAATTTAATATTTTACTGATTCTTCACACTATAGTTTTGTGTAGCTCTGCCACATTAACATACTGTTTGGGTTTTAATTTTTACAGTACCTAGTGTAAAGCACACATTTCCTGTAGAGTATTAATCAGTTCTAATTAGTGACTCTGCAGAGGGCTCATCCCTCCACTGACTCAGGGTGGATTGATGGTGTTGCTGGACATGATGAATGCCTTCTAGCACATCATAGTGTAGTGTCTGCACAAAAGGTTACTTCAGCTTGCTGTGAGTGGACACCATTTTCAGCCCAAGATGTTGATATTTAGTCTGTGTTCAGAGGTATTACAAATGTGTTAGACATAGTGCCAGAGGCCTTGTAGGAAGTGATACTTTGTTCCCACCTAGATGACTGGCCTGTAGTGGAATGGTCAAAGGACTCCTTCGTAGTATCCTTGGCTTGGGTGCTGTCATGATTGCAGGCCCTCTCTGGGGGATATTCTTGAATATTTGTACCTTTCCCATCTTGCAGGATATACTCAGTTTGGATTGCTAGTGGTGAAGGCAAATTGAGTGCTGCAGGAGCCAGCTTGAACACACCTAACCTAGCATTTGATATCACGATGTACATTCGCTGGAGTCGTACACACTTTGAGCGCAAAATTATAGAAAATTTAGAACCATGCCAAGACTGGATATCAGGGATATTAGAAGATGAAATCCCAATAGTTTCTGATTGCAACTGGCTTTCTTGTGGATAAACTGGGATGAGTACAGATTTATTCTTTATTGAAACCACTTTAAAACTTTTTAATCATTCTGATCTTTTAAAACAGAGTAAGCTGAAGTAAATGCAAAATTTAAATATACCACTGTCATAATAAAACACAGTTAATTGCCTAACTTTTCAAGCAAACTTTTAAACCAGAAAAAAACTGAGCTGAGATAACTAAGGTTTCATTACCAAGCTCTTCAGCTGATACTGAAGGGAGCACTACTTTGTGGAGTTTCGAGGATCAGCTTCTGCGGTTCCATTGATTTCGACTGATAAGTTCACTTTGGAGGAAAAAACCTTCCAAGTATTATTTTTGTTTTTTAAACTTTCCTGTTTACAAAAGTTTATTTTAAGCTAGGAATATCTGTTTTTATTGGCTGTCACACGACTTTACCATACTTTTAAATGGCGGCGTACTTGTGTTTCTGACAGTTTAAAAGTAGTTTAAATATTCTAAAACTGTTTTTTTTTCTACTGTAAGACTGTATGCTGATTACCTTTTCAGTCTGGTAAAATGTGTTACAGTGCTTTTTACTGTGTTTTTACGTTAAAAAGATACTTTTTTACTACTATTTAAATTTCACTGAGTTTCTCCCAGAAAGAAGCACCATTTTCGGCTTGACCATGGAACAAGCTACCAGTATCATGGTTGGTCTTTCTTCCATTCGCAGAAGAATAAGTTTACTAAACGGCCTTTGTCACTACAGCAGCAGTTTGCATCAGCCACAGATGGATGAGACTGCTGTGGCCAAAACTGCTTCCTCAGACCACTCATATTCTTCACTGGATACGTCTAGTGTTGTCCATATATCTAGTCCCTCATATGGTGATTCAACATTACATCCACATCTTTTATCTACCCAGGCACTTTTTCTGTAAAGAGAAAAAAAAGTGTTCTAAAAAAGTTATTTTTTTAATATGGGTACTGATTTTTGGGTGTTCTGCAATCAGCAGTCATTTTGTAAGTGGCTCCCTCCTGTAAAATGTTGCTGTTCAAAGAATGTGATGGGTAAAAAAAAAAAAAAAAGTTTAACGGATAGGTAAGCAGAGAGGTTTGCTCTTCAACATGGTACCATAAACATACAGTGGATATAAAAAGTATACACACCCCTGTTAAAATCCCAAAAAAAAGGTTTTTTTTTTTTTTTTTT